>NC_092873.1:251176366-251801366 GCF_028372415.1 Notamacropus eugenii | reverse complement strand
TCTATTTCTGCTTTCGCTTTGTCTGAGATTAGGATTGCTACTCCTGCCTTTCTTACATGAGCTGAAGCACAATATATTCTGCTCCATCCTTTGACCTTTATCCTATGTGTATCCCCCCGTTTCAAATGTGTTTCTTGTAAGCAGCATATTGTTGGATTATGGCTTTTAATCCATTCTGCTATCCGTCTCCGTTTTATGGGAGAGTTCATCCCATTCACATTCACTGTTATGATTACAATCTGTGTATTTCCCTCCACCCTCTTTCCCACCATTTGTGCTTTTAACTCTCCCGTCTCCCTTCCCCTCCTCAATAGTATTCACTTTTCTCCCCCTCCTCCTGCAGCCTTCCCCTCCTTCTTTTAGCCCCCCTCCCTTTTAGTCCCCTTTACTCTTATTGCTTCTTTCCTCCCTTTTAGCCACCCTCCCCTTTCTTCCCCCTTCCCCTCCTACCACCTATAGAGCTAGTTAGGCTTATCTACTTAAGATTATTGTTCCTTCCTTTGAACAAATCAGATGAGAGTACCTCTCAAACAATGCTCATCTCCCTCCCCTCCTTCCCTCTACTATAGTTTTGTACTTCTTCCTGTGATATAATTTGCCATTTTCTGCTTCCCCCTTTCCACACCTCCTATTACATTCCCTTCTCATACTTAAATCATATTTTTGCCATGACATCATTTACTTTATGCCCGTTCCCTCTACATATATCCCTTTTATCATAATAGCTGCACAGTTCTCAAGATTAACAGGTATCATCTTCCCTTACAGGGAGGTAAACAGATTGCCCTAATTGAGTTGCAAGTTTTTGTTTTTGTTTTTTCCCCTCTGTTTACCTTTTTATGATTCTCTGGAGACCTGCATTTGAAGATCAAATTGTCTATTGAGTTCTGGTGTTTTGGTCAGGAAGCTCTGGAAATCCCTTATTTCGTTGAATGACTTTCTCCTTGCCTGAAATGTTATGCTGAACTTTGCTGGGTAGTTGATCCTCGGTTGGAGTCCCAACTCCTTTGCCTTACGGAATATTGGGTTCCAATTCTTTCGATCTTTTAATGTAGAAGCTGCAAGGTCCTGTGTGATCCTGACTGTGTGACCTTGATATTTAAATTGTTTCTTTCTGGCTGCTTGTAGTATTTTCTCCTTCACTTGATAGCTCTGGAATTTGGCAACTATATTTCTTGGGGTTTTGAGTTTGGGATCCCTTTCCGGTGGGGAACGGTGGATTCTTTCGATGACTATTTTGCCCTCTGAGTCTAGTACTTCTGGGCAGTTTTCCTTGATGATTTCCTGGAAGATATTGTCCAGACTCTTTTCTTCATCATGGGTTTCTGGCAGGCCAATAATTCTTAGATTTTCTCTCCTGGATCTATTTTCCAGGTCAGTTGTTTTTCCAATTAAATATTTTAGATTTTCTTCTATCTTTTCGTTCTTTAGATTTTGTTTGACTGATTCTTGTTGCCTCATTGAGTCATTACTTTCTACTTGCCCAATTCTAATCTTGATCGTATTGTTTTCTTCAGTTAGCTTTCGCATCTCCTTTTCCATCTGGCCAATTTTTCCCTTTAAGGAGCTATTTTCTCCATTTAATTTTTGTACTTCTTTTTCCATTCGACCAATTTTCCCAGTTAGGTTTTGGGTTTCCTTTTCCATCTGATCAATTTTCCCTATTAGGTTTTGAGTTTCCTTTTCCGTTTGATTAACTCTTCCTTTTAGGGAATTATTCTCTCCAGTTAATTTTTGAACTTCCTTTTCCATTTCTTCAATTTTCTTTTTCAGATTGATGTTCTCATCAGTGAATTCTTTTTTTATGGTTTTAAAATCATTGGCCAGTTTTTCTTTTATATCCTTCTTCAGACGTTCCAGGTAATCTAGTTGTGCTTGCGAGAAATTCATAGTCCCATCTGAGGTTTCAGATGGAAGTACAGTCTCAGCTCTGACCTCTTTGGTGTTTGTGTTTTGGTCCTTATCCCCATAGAAAGATTCTATGGTTTTTTCACTTTTCGTCTGCTTTTTCCGATTCATGATGTTGGCTGAGTGTTGTAGCTTTTGGTTCTTTCAGTCAGAAGATACAGATCTTTTAAGTTGAGTTGATGTTTGTCTAGGCTAAAAGCAGGCTTTTTTTTGTTTGTTTGTTTCCCAGATCAACCCTGGGTTTAGCTTGATAGGTGTGTGGGAGGTGTGGTCTGGTCTCAGGATATCTCCTCAGCTGGCCTGAGGCAAAGGCAAGGTCCGGGGATGCTGATCCCAGCTTCCCTATTGTCTTCCCTTTCCCCTGGAGGGCTGGGGCACGCCTAGAGGCTAATGCGTGTTCCCGCCCCTCCTGGGGCTCGTCTCCCGGGCTGAGGCTTGCTTGGGTCTCAGTGCGAATTTTTCTCTGCCCTGGGTCGTCTGTCCCTCCAGATAGCCTCCACCACGGTAGGAAGAATCCCCCTTTGCCACCTCTCCAGCCTCTGGTGTTATGAGACCACCCGCCCCCTTCTGCTGTTCCTGCTGATCCAGGATTAATCTGGGGAAGAATTTTATGGTTCCCTCAGGGTCATCAGGGGGGAGGAGAGAGCACTTACTGATCACTCTGCCATCCCAGTTCCTGGAAGTTCAAGTAGTGACCCACCGAAGTCCGTCTTCAGGCTGAAGATTTCAAGGACTGCTGCGCTGATGTCTGGCACTCAGCGGCTCTCACCGGCTCGGCCTGGCTTATCTCCTGCTCCGCTGGTCTTGCCCGCCACTCTCGGGCTCCTCTGGTCCCCTCCGCCCTGCCGTGCCGACCGCGCTGCGCTGTGCGCCGGGGTCTTACCCCCGCGGAACAGATCCCTCCCGTGGACCTTCCAGTCCAGCCTGGGCTCCGAATCTGTCAAAGTCCGTCTCCCACTGGATTCTACACCTCCAAAGTCTGGTCAGACTCTCCCCCCAGATATAATCAGAGGAGTTTTTCCAGGAGCTTAGGTGAGTCGTTGCTTTCACTCCGCCATCTTGGCTCCGCCCCCCCCAGTTTCCAATTCTTTATTTTTTTATGGAACTAGTCTTTAATTATTTGTTGGTTCTTGACAATGGAAACTTTCTTTTTTAAGGGTTTATAATTAATTAATTAATTAATTTTTAGTTTTCAATACACTTCCATAAGATTTTGAGTTTAAAATTATCTCCTCTTCCCTCCTCCCCAAGACAGTGTACAGTCTGATATAGGCTCTACTCATACATTCATATGTTTATATTTTCACATTAGTCATGATGTAAAGATGAATTACAACTAATAGGAGGAACCATGAGAAAGAAGAAACTAAACAAAACAAGAAAAAAGAGGAGAGCAAATAGTATGCTTCCACCTGCATTAAGACCCCAAAGTTCTTTCTCTGGATGTGGAGAGCATTCTCCATTATGAGTCTTTTGGAGTTGTTTTAAGTCTTTGCATTGCTGAGAAGAGCTAAGTCTATCAGTCAGTCATAGCACAATGTAGATGTTACCGTGCACAATGTTCCCCTGGTTCTGCTCATTTCACTTAGCCTCGGTTCATATAAATCTTTCCAGTTTTTTTGAAGTCTGCCTGCTCATCATTTCTTATAGGACAATAGTATTCCATTATATTCATATACCACAACTTGCTCAGTCATTCCCCAGTTGATGGCCATCCTCTCAAATTTCCAGTTCTTTTGCCACCACAAAAAGAGCTGCTATAAATATTTTTGTACATGTGCTTCCTTTACCCATTTTTATGATCTCTTTGGTATACAGACCTAGAAGTGGTTTTGCAGGGTCAAAGGGTATTCATAATTTGACAGCTCTTTGGGCATTTTTCCAAATTGCTTTCCAGAATGGTTGTATCAGTTCACAACTCCACCAGCAATGCATTATTATTCCAATTTTTCCCACATTTTCTCCAACATTTATCATTTTACTATTTTGTCATGTTAGCCAATCTGATAGGTGTGATGTGGTACCTCAAAATTGTTTTGATTTGCATTTCTTTAATCAGTAGTGATTTAGAACATTTTTTTATATGACTATAGATAGCTTTAATTTCTTCCTCTGAAAATTACCTGTTCATATCCTTTGACTATTTATCAGTTGGGGAATGACTTGTATTCTTACAAATTTGACTCAGTTCTCTATTTTAGAAATAAGCCTTTATCAGAGACACTAGCTATAAAGTTTTCCCCCCAAATTTCTGCATCTATTTTAATCTTGGTTGCATTGACTTTGTATGTACAAAACCCTTTCAGTGTAATGTGATCAAAATCATCCATTTTGCATTTCACGATGTTCTCTGTCTTTTGTTTAGTCACAAATTCTTCCCTTCTCCATAGATCTGACAGGTAAACTATTCCTTGCTCTCCTAGTTTGCTTATAATATCAGTCTTTATATCTAAATCATATACCCATTTTGACTTTATCTTGGTTTAGGGTATAAGATGTTAGTCTGTGCCTAGTTTTTGCCATATTGTTTTCCAGTTTTCCCAGCAGTTTTTCTTAAATAGTGATTTCTTAAGCCAGAAGCTGGAGTCTTTGAATTTATCAAATAGTAGATTACTATAAGTCATTGACTATTGTGTTTTCTGTACCTAATGTGTTCCACTGATCCACCACCCTATTTCTCAGCCAGTACCAAGTAGTTTTGATGATTGCTGTTTTATAATACATTTTAAGATCTAGTACAGCTAGGGTACCTTCCCTTTAATTTTTCATTAATTTCCTTGATATTCTGGACCTTTTGTTCTTCCAGATGAATTTTATTAATGTTTTTTCTAGCTCTGTAAAATAATTTTTTGATAATTTGATTTGTATGGCACTGAATAAGTAATTTAATTTAGGTAGAATTGTCACTTTTATTATATTAGCCCAGCCTACCCATGAGCATCTGATATTTTTTCAGTTATTTGGATCTGACTTTATTTGTGTGAAAAGTGTTTTGTAATTGTGTTCATATAGTTCCTGGGTTTGTTTTGGCAGGTAGGTTTCCAAATATTTTAGACCATCTACAGTAACTTTAAATGGAATTTCTCTTTCTGTCTTTTGCTGTTAGTCTGTTAGTAATATATAGAAATGCTAATGATTTCATTTATATCCCGAAACTTTGCTAAATTAGTTTATTATTTCAAGTAATTTTTTACTTGATTTTCTAGGATTTTCTTAATACCATCATATCATCTACAAAAAGTGATAATTTTGTTTCTTCAATTTCTTTTTCTTCTCTTATTGCTAAAGCTAACATTTCTAGTACTATGTTGAATAACAATGGTGATAATGCACATCTGTGTTTTACCCCCAATCTTATTGGAAATGCTTCTAGTTTATCCTCATTTCAAAAAATGTTTGCTGATGGTTTTAGACAGTTGCTACCTGTCATTTTAAGGAAGACTCTATTCCTATGATCTCTAGTATTTTTGATAGGAATGGCTTTTGTATTTTGTCAAATGTTTTTTCTCCATCTATTGCAATAATCATGTGATTTCCATTAGTTTTGTTGTTGATATGGTCAATTATGCTGATAGTTTTCCTAATATTGAACCAGTCTTGCATTTTTGGTATAAATCCTACTTGGTTATAGTGTGTTATCCTTGTTGCTGTAATCTCTCTGCTAATATTTTATTTGAATTTTTTGCATCTATATTCATGAGGGAAATTGGTCTGTAATTTTCTTTCTCTGTTTTGGCTCTTCCTGGTTTAGGTATCAGCACCATATTTGTATCATAAAATGTATTTGGTAGGACTCTTTTCTATACCTGCTTTCCCAAATAGTTTTTATTGTATTGGAATTAATTGGTCTTTAAATGTTTGATAGGATTCACTTGTAAATCCATCTGGTCCTGGAATTTTTTTGCTAGGGAGTTCTTTAATGTCTTACTCAGTTTCTTTTTCTGAAATGGGGTTATTTTATTTCCTCTTCTGTTAATCTGGGCAGTTTATACTTTTGTAAATATTCATCCATTTCACTAAGGTTGTCAAATTCACTGACATACAGTTGAGCAAAATAGCTCCTAATTATTGTTTCAATTTCCTCTTCATTGGTGGTGAATTCACCCTTTTCATTTTTGATGCTGGTAATTTGGTTTTGTTCTTTTTTTTTTAATGAAATTAACCAAAGGTTTATCTACTTTATTGTTGTTTTTTTTTTTTTATAAAACCAACTCTTAATTTTATTTATTAGTTCAATAGCTTTCTTAAGTTCAGTTTTATCAGTCTCTTCTTTGGTTTTCAGAATTTCTAATTTGTTATGTAATGGAGGATTTTTATTTTGATCTTTTTCTAGCTTTTTAAATTTCACGTCCAATTCATTGATCTCTTCTTTCTCTTTTTTATTCATGTAAGCATTTAGAGATATAATACTTCCTCTAAGAACCACTTTTGTTGCATCCCATAAGTTTTGGTATGTTGTCTCATTATTGTCATTTCTTGGATGAAGTTACTCTTTCTGTGATTTGTTGTTTGATCCACTCATTCTTTAGGATTAGGTTATTTAGTTTTCAATTAATTTTTAGTCTATCTTTCCATGACCCTTTATTACATATATTTTTATTGATCTGAAAAGAATGTATTTAATATTTAGGCCTTTTTGCATTGGATTTTGAGGGTTTTTATGCCCTAATACATGGTCAATTTTTGTGTAGGTGCCATGTACTGCTGAGAAAAAGGTATATTCCTTTCTATGCCCATTCAGTTTTCTCCAGAGGTCAACCATATCAAACTTTTCTAAAATTCTATTCATCTCCTTAACTTCTTTCTTGTTTATTTTGTGTTTAGATTTGTCTACTTATGAGAGGGGAAAGTTGAGGTCTCCCATTAGTATGTTTTTGTTATGTATTTTTTTTCCTGTAACTCTCTTAACTTCTCCTCTAAGAGTTTAGATGCTATACCACTTGGTGCATATATTTAATAATGATATCATTTCGTTGTCTATGGTACGTTTTAACAGGATGTAGTTTCCTTTCTTATCTCTTTTATTTAGATCTGTTTTTGCTTTAGCTTTGAAATCAGGATTGCAACCCTGGCTTTTTTTACTTCAACTGAAGCATAATATATTCTGCTCTATCCTTTTACCTTTACTCTGTGTGTATCCCTCTGTTTCAAATGTGTTTCTTGTAAACAACATATTATAGGACGATGGTTCTTAATCCACTCTGCTATCTGCATCCGTTTTATGGGAGAGTTCATCCCATTCACATTCACAATTATGATTACTCTCTTTCTTTCCATCCTATTTTCCCCTCTGTTTATGCTTTTCTCTCTCCGTTTTCCCTTTCCCTCCTCACTGAGAGTTTTGCTTGAGATGGTTTGCCACCATCATCCTCAGGCTGTCCTCCCTTCTATCAGCCCCCTCCCTTTTCTTTCCCCTTTCCCCTTCTACTTCCTCTAGAACAAGTTAGATTTCTATACCTAACTGATTATGTTATTCCCAATTTGAGCCAAATCTGATGAGAGTAAGGTTCAAACAATGTTCATCCCTCTCCCTTCTTTCCCTCTGCTGTAATAGGTTTTTGTGCCTTTTCATGTGATGTAGTTTGCCTTGTCTGCCACCTCTTTTCCTTTTCTCTCCTCTTCTCCCAATGTAATCCACTTAATTAGATACTTTAGATTTAGATAATTTAGATATTTTATTATCATATCAAAGTCAACTTATGCCTGTGCCCTCTGTCTATGTATACCACTTTTAAATGTCATAAGGATACAGTTCTCAAGAGTTACAAATATCATCTTCCCTTGTAGGAATGTAAACAGTTTGCCCTTATGTTGTTTTTTTCTTTCTTGGTTACCTTTTCATGCCTCTCTTGAGTCTTCTATTTGAAGATCAAATTTCCTGTTGAGCTCTGGTCTTTTCATCAGGAAAGTTTGAAAATCTCCTATTTCATTGAATGTTCATCTCCTCACCTGAAAGATTATGCTCAATTTTGCTGGGTAGTCATATTAGCTAAGCAGATGGGTGTGAGATAGAACCTCAGAGTTGTTTAATTTGCATTTCTCTGATGAATAGTGATTCAGAGCATTTTTTTTCAAGCCAAGAAGCAATAGATAGAGCCTAACAGAGAATATTGGATTATTTGGATGAACATTGGAAAAGGAGTCCAACAGGGCTGTATATTGGTACCTCATTTATTTAACTTACATGCAGAGAGCACATAATGCAAAATGCCAGGCTGGATGAATCAAAAGCTGGAACTAAGGTTGCCGGGAGAAATAGCAGCAGTCTCAGATATGCAGATGATAACACTCTGATGGCAAAAAGTGAAGAATTAAAAAGCCTTTTGATGAGGGTGAAAGAGGAGAGTGTAAAAGCTGACTTGAAGCTATATATATATATATACATATATATATATATATACATATATATGTATATATATATATATATACATATATATACACACATATCTTGGTGACTGATACCATCATTTCCTGTCAAATAGAGAGAAAAGAAATGAAAGCAGTGTCAGATTTTATATTTTTGGGCTCAAAGATCACTTCAGACGATGACCATAGCCATGAGATTAAGACACTTGCTCCTTGGAAGGAAAGCTATAGCAAATCTGGACAGTATACTAAAAAGCAGAGACATCATCTTCTTGATAAAGATCTCTATAGTCAAAGCTGTGGTTTTTCCAGTAGCAATGTATGGCTATGTTGGACTAAGGAAAGTTGAGCTCTGCAGAATTGACACTTTCTAATTGTAGTGCTGGAGAACATTTTTGAGAGTCTCTTGGACAGAAAGGAGATCAAATCAGTTAATACTTAACAGAATTAAATTAGACTAATCGCTGGAAGGTCAAATACAGTAGCTGAAGTTTAGATACTTTGGCCACATAATAAGAAGACAAGACTTATTGGAAAAAACCCTGATGTTAGGAAAGATTGAAGATAAAAGGAAAGGGGGACAGCATAGGATTAGATGGATGCTGTGGCCAGCACAGTCCAGCAGGTCCGCGGTGGTTACGGGGCTCACAGAGCGAGGATGAAAAGACAGGCGGGACACAGCAGTCTGAACAAGCTGAGTTTATTCTAGACATACTGAGCCAATAAATCAGGGGATTGGAGTGCTTAAATAGTAAAAAACCATAAGGGTAGAGATTGAGGCATGAAACAGAACAGATAGTGATAAGTAGAAAGGGAGGCCTCAAGGCCTCTTTATCAGAATGTTATCCTGTATAGCAGGAGTCCTGATTCCTGGAACTTCAACATCCAAATTCAAGGACGTGCACCTGAGAACAATATATCACTTAACTTCTCAAGTCTACTCTCCCTTGGAGGAGGGGAACTCTTGATAAGGGGCTCTTTCAAACCCCTCAAGATTCTCTACAGATGTATAAGAAGCGTGTAGCAACAAGCACTCTAGCATACCCAGGATGACCTGCTGGCATAGGTTCTTAGATCTGCTTTTCTAAGGAAAGCAACTTTAAAGGGGGTCAACAATCTACTTTAATTACATATACCTACAGAAAATACAAGCAGAGAAATAAAGACCAACAGACAGGGCTTCTGTCTGACCATCACAGATCAGCAGACAGATCCAACTTTCTGACCATTATATATATACATAGTTACCAGAGAGAAGCACCAACATCTGGATTTTCAAAGCTGGGGGCTAGGGTGAGGGGGAGGGCTTCTTAATGGCTACTCAGAGTCTCATCTGGCCCACAAACCTTCTTCAAAAAGAGTAAGCCCCCAAAGCAAAACCTCACCTCAGAGTATATATATATATATATATATATATATATATATATATATATATACACTTTTCAGAGCCAGAGGGCATGACCCTCATGACCCAGTGCCTCATTAGAAATCACAAAAGGTTTGGGCCTTCCTACAGAACAAGCCTCCCCTAAGTAAGCTTCCCTTAATGGATTCCACCTGAGGCCTATTAATGAGCAGGGAAGATCTTTAACTCTTACAAAGTGTCATGGAAAGAACAACCATGAACTTGGATAGACTTTGAGAGATAGTGAAGGTTTAATGTTAATAGAATATAAGATCTTGACCACCCATTAATAGGCTCACATGGAGCCCATTAAGGGAAGCTTGTTTGGGGGAAGCTTGCTTGTAGGAAGACTTTCACACCTTTTGCTAATTTCTAATTAGGCACTGGGTCATGAGGGTTGCAATGCCTTCTGGCTTTGAGAAGTGTATATGTACTCTGAGGTGAGGTTTTTCTTTGGGTGGCTCACTTATGAGAAGGATCTTGTGATTTTCTGGTTGAGATTTTGAGTGGCTTTATGTTCAGAGCTCCCTGACTGCTCAGATGTAAAGGCTCTCTCGATCCAGAGATGTAGGAAAGTATGTAGTAATATTGCTTTGATTCAGGCAGTAGAGCTGTGTCTGTTGGTCTTTATTTCTCTGCTTATATTTTCTCTGTTTGTATTTTCTCTGAAGTTCAAGGTGCCGACTTTTCTCCTGAATGAGTGAATATAATTTAAAAAAGTTGTTGACCCCTTAAACAGCTATCTTTCCTAATAAAGCAGATCTAAGAACCTGTGCTTGCAGCCATCCTGGGTATGCTAGAGGACTTGCTGTTACAGGAGGATAGGAAGACCTGGCATGCAGTCATATAGTTGGAAACAACAGGCTGAGCAACAACTACATCAGTTTCATTTCTTGGATTGATATGGTTTAGTTGGATCTCTTACCACACTTTCTTTAGATTCCTTTTTTCCCTCACTGTGTGGTATAATCCTTTGTAACATTTTGCAAATGAGTTTCTATTCTAAATTGTTGTTAGTCTTAGGTGGCATATCTCTCTTGATCAAAAAGATAAAGTGTTTTCTGGCTGAGGTGATTTCTATACACTTTTGACCCTTCATTGTGGTAATTGGTACATTAGTTAAACTTCTGTAAGAAATGATGATAATCAATGTCTTTTGCATTTTCCATGTTCCATTTTCATCTCTAGAAGCTTATTTCAACAGATCATGATAGAGCTTTGCACTAGGACCAAGGTAGGAGCAGTGTCTTTTCTCATCTTTAGCCATTCTTTGGATCTGGTAGTGATTGTGACCTGTGATGTAACTAATTCATAGTCTAACCCTATGTAACTTTTTGATTCAGAAATTACTCCTACCTAGATATCTAGTCATTTCCAAATTATTTAGAGTTAAAGTAGCTTCTTGCAGTATTGTTTGGACACCCTCCCATTCTCTTTTTGAAGAAAGTACTTCATCATGTACAGGTGTGAGGCTTCTGAGCCATGTATAAGTCATTTGTCACCTTTCATTTCTTAATCTTGAACTGGAATTTTCAGAATACATTTTGCCAATCACCCTTTTGTACACCTTCACATTGAAGTAACTAAGAATGAAGATATTGTTAACTTGGTCTGGAGAATCTTCAAGTTCTTCGTAGAATTTCTCTACTTTTTCATCGTCTACAACAGATGTTGTCATATAAGTTGCTACTATCTTCATGGAAGTTGTTTTGCTTATGCTCAGCATGGTGAGGTAATATGAATAAGCGTACTATGACTTTTGTTGCCCCTGAATATACAATGAAACTGTATTTACCTCTCCATCATATATAGGTGTGGGCCACCTTTTATTCACTGATTCATTTTATTCAACAGGCATTTTAAAATTAATTTTTAAAAATTCATCCTCTCCTTCCCTCAAATCCCTCCTCAAACGTGATAGGAAAAAAAATCCCTTTTAAAGGCATGGATAAGCAAACCAAATTCTCCCAATGCCCATATTAAAAAATATATATTTCTCAATCTACCATGAGTCCATCACCTTTCTGTAGGTAGGTAGCATGTTTTATTATGAGTCCTCTGGAATCACAGTTAGTTATTATGCTGATCACAGTTCCAAAGTCTTTTAAAGTTGTCTGTCTAAATAGGAAGATGATGAATGTTGGAGAAGATGTGGGAGAGTTGGAACTAATTCATTGTTGGTGGAGCTGTGGACTGATCCAACCATTCTGGAGAGCAGTTTGGAACTATGCCCAAAGGGCTACAAAAAATGTCCATACCCTTTGACCTAGCAATACTACTTCTAGGACTATATCCCCAAGAGATCATAAAAATGGGAAAGGGTCCCACATGTACAAAAATATTTATAGCAGCACTCTTTGTGATGGCCAAAAACTGGAAATCAAGGGGATGCCTATCAATTGAGGAATGGCTAAATAAATCATGGTATATGAATGTAATGGAATACTGTTATGCTATAAGAAATGCTGAACAGGAAGACTTCAGGGAGACCTGGAAAGACTTATATGATCTGATGCTGAGTGAAAGGAGCAGAACCAGGAGAACTTTGTACACAGCAACAACCACAGTGTATGAGGAATTTTTCTGATGGACTTAGTCTAGTCCTTCATAGCAATGCAAGGGCTTAAAAAATTCCCAATGGTCTTTTAAGACAAAATGCCTTCCACATCCAGAGAAAGAACTGTGGAATTCAATCGTAGAATGTAGCAGATCATTTTCTTTTGTATTACTTTTTGGTTTGTTATTTGATTTCTCCCATTCATTTTGATTCTTCTATGCAACATATCTATGGTGAAAATGTATTTTATAGGAATGTATGTGTAGAACCTATATAAAATTGTATACTGTCTTGGGGAGGGAGGGAAAAAAATCTAAGTTATATGGTAGTGATTGTGGAACACTGAAAATAAATAAAAATAAAAATAAAAAAATAAAGTTGTCTGTCTTTACAATATTATTGTTATTTGTATATATTATTTTCCTTGTTCTGTATCAGTTCATTCAAGTGTTCTCAGGTTTCTCTGAAATCATCACCTTAATCTTCTTTTTATAATGTAGTGGTATTCCATCACACTCATATACTATAACTTGTTGAGCCATTCATTCCTCAATTGATGGGCATCTCCTAAGTTTCCAATTCTTTACCATTTCAAAAAGATAATAATATCTTTGTATGTCTTTGAATAGTGAAGGTTTGTCTTGCTTAGGGTTAATTCCTTCTTTATTCATCTCTTCTTATTCCCTCATTCTTCTTCTTTTTCTTCTTCCCTTTTCTACTTTTCCCCTGTTGAGTGAAATGTATTTCTGTACCCAGCTTTGCATGTGTACATGCAAATGAGTATTCTGCCATCCTTTCACTGGTTCAGATGAGTAATATTCAAGTAACACTTGTTTTCCCTCCCCTTTTGTCTTTATTTCTGTAGACTTCTACTTGCATGCTCTCATTATATGGAATCATTTTCCCCATCCATCCTTTCCCTGTTTTATTCTTACCTTTTGTATTCCTCTTCCCCTCCCTTTCCATTATTCTTTTAAGATCACCAATATAGACCATTCGTCTAGTTCTCTATCTAATTAGACTCCCTTTATATGATGTATGATGGTAATAGGGTTCAGAGGTGGTACATGTACTATCTCCCCATATTAGCATGTAAATAGTTTCTTTGTCTTAGTTCATTATGATTGTTTATTCATTATCATCTTTTTTTTTTTGTCTCTCTTGTCTCCTGTGTTTGTACTTTAAAGTTCCTGTGTAATTCTGGTCTTTTCAACAGGAATAAATGCTTGGAGCTCTTCGTTTCCATTAACAGCCAATTTTTCTCTGTAGAATTATATTCAGTTTTTCTGGATTAGTTATTCTTGGTAGTAAGCCTATATCCTTTGCCTTCTGGGATATGACTCTCTGCTTCTTTATCTTATTGAAATCTAAATTGTGTGTGATCTTAACTTTGGCTCCTTGGTATTTGAATTTTCTCTGGTTGCTTGCAGTATTTTTTCTTTGACCTAGAAACTCTGGATTTTGGCTATAATATTGCAGGGAAGTTTAATTTTTGAGTTTCTTTGAGGAGGTAACTAGTGGATTCTTTCTTTTTCCACTTTGTCCTCTGTATTTCTTTAAGTCTCGTGTCTAGGCATTTTGTTAGTTTTTTTGTGGGGAGGGTGGTCTTGGCTTTCAGGTAGTTATTGATTCTTAAGTGATCTCTTTTCAATTTTTTTTAGGTCAGTTATTTTTGCTATGAGATACCTTATATTTTCTTCTTGTTTTTAAATCTTTTGACTACGTATTAATATTTCTTATTATCTCATGGAATCATCATTTTCTGCTTAATCTGTTTAGTCTATTTAGACTGAAGGCTATTTTGTAATTATCTCTTATGAGTTTCTGTGGCCAAAGATTTTATTATTTATTGGTAACTTTCATTAGGCCCTTCCTTGCTTAGCTAGACTTGCCCTGGACAACAGATATAGTCTTATGATGGAAATCTTTTCTGCTTCTGTCAGAGTTTGTACTCTCCTTGTAGTATGGAAGAGCCCAGGTCATCTTCACATCATGATGAGGTACTAGACTAGTTCTTTTACTGAGGATTCTATGGAGGTAACTGACATTAAGTCACCAAGTGTTATCAGTTAACATGAGTATTCTGTAGTACCAAAAGACTGAATTATCCAAAGCATTATTAAAATATATAACTGAGTAAAACTTTGGGCTGCTCTAGTGGACTGAATAGTATATAATATGGATAATTCATATTTAAAACTTTGTGAAGACAAAATTTATAGACTAGGTAATCAGTAAGTCAACATTCAGTCAAATAGTTGGTAAACATTAGTGAGCCAGGCTCTGTGCTAAATGCTGAGGATGCAACAAAAGGCACAAGACAGTCCCTTCCTCTTGTTAGTTCCTCACAATTTAATGGAGTGCATTATCCAGTCAATGGGCTTTTTTTACATTAAAACTTTTTACTATATGATAATAGTGATCTTCCATTGTCAGCATGAGTTTAGCAGTAATTACATAAAGCAAACATCTGGAAATCTTTCCATTTGGAGATAGAGACTGTACTCTAAAAGTTGTCAGAATGAAAAGTTATTTTGACTTGGCACTAGCAAAATAAACTTTGCTTTAGGTAGAAATTGGTTCTGTTGCTTTTCAGAGTGATTCAATTTTTTATATTACAAATGATAGAAGTGATATTTTCATTGTTATTCTTTTACAGTGTGTACATACTTTCTTCTTTTAAAGGATTTTGTAATTTTTCACTTTTGTATAAGTCTTGTCTTGCCATTTTTAGCTACATAGTTTTAGAAGAAAATAGGTTTTTTCTTTTATAACTTTAGACTAAAATATATTTTAACCTAATGTATAAATTTAACCTAGAAATTATTGAACTTTAATTGAAAAATTATTGAATAGCTGCTGTTTTCATATAAGGAAGGTATTTAAATTTGGTGAAGTGATGTTATATTCCCACAGTTCAAAGATAATAAATTACTTTTTAACTGGTTATAATGACTGTGTTTAATTATAAACTAGTACACGTAGGTATTCCAGAAATATGTGTTGATTTGGCTTGATTAGGGTAATACTTTAATTTGTGATCTCATCAATGTGGTTATTCCCTCTATTGCTGCAGCTAGCAACACATCCATGCCTTCTCAATTTGTGTAATGCTTCTCTGTGTTTTTTCCTAGATTTTCTTAGCATGTTGAGGGTTTTTTCTATATCTTTTAAAATTCTGTGGATTTTTATGCTTGCTGTTGCATAATCACTGTGCTTTTGTGACTTCATCTTTTCTGAAAATTAAAGTAGGTGATGGATGGGAGAATATCTAATTTATTTAGACTTTAAAAGAAGCATAAACTTATTATGTTGGAATTAGAACTCATTAAAATGTAGAATTATAATTAGAAACTCATTATATTAGAATTAATGACTTTAGTCCAGTCTTCTGATTTTATAAGTGAGTAAACTGAATCCTAGAGAAGGGAAGTGCCTTATTGAAAGTCACATGATCAGTTAATGACAGACCCCAGACTGGACCATGAATCTTTTGACTCCCATTTGAGTTCTCATTACACTACACCATTTTGACTCAGTGACAACTGATATTCAGTAAGCATCTATAATACACAGAGCATTGTGCTGAGTGTTTGGGTAGATATAAAGTTTAATGAATACAAATTTCCTCATCAAGCTTACAGTATGGGGGAGGGGAGTGGCTAAGATACAAGCACAATATATGCATGATAGTAGATGAGTAAAGTAGAGAGGTAAAAATAATATTGTCTGAGGTACAAGGTTGTCACTTAGCAAATCATGGAAAATTTCCTAGAGAAAGCAGAATTTGAGTGAGTTTAGAAGGATGGCTAGGAATGGAGCAAGTTGGCAGTGGAGGAAGACTTTTCTAGCATAAGGAACAGCTTACCCAAGAGTGTGGACATTTTAGGGCATGTTTGGTAGCTCAATTGAAGTGTATGGAAAGAAGTAATATTAGATAAGACTGGAAAGATAAGATTGTGGAAAAGGACCATGTGTTCTAGGCAAAGGAATATGAACTTAAATCAGCAAGAAGTAAGAAACCATTGTACTCCATGGAGCTCAATGAAATTTTTATCACTTTGAAGGAGAACTGATTTTGATATTTAATATTTTTATCTTCACTCCTTTATGTTATTTTGATCCTCTTCCATATTTCTGCCAATTTTTAGTAAAGAAATCTCAATAAAACCCTTTCCTCAAACTTTATATAAGCTTGAAATAGTCAAATGCAGACCTGCTGGTGGAGATTAACTCTTCTGGAACATAAAATCACAGAGAGTTGACTTGTCCTGAATCAGCCAACCAGTGTGTGTCAGAGATGAGACTTCAGCACATCTCACTGATTCCAAGGCAGCTCTCCATTCATTATGCCAAGCTAGTTCTTTCAGTATTTTATTTAAAAATTCATGTCTCCAATTTTAAAAATGTTTTTGTTTTCTAGTAATATTTAAAAGTCTGCTTTTGTAATACTTCCATTGTGAATGACATCTAGGTTAGCTTGTTGAAAATGTAGAATGATAGTTAAACTTAAAAAAAACACACACTATTTCATTTATGTAGTTATGTGGTTTTATTGCACATGACTAATGCCAATAGTAATCTTATAAAATACATATTAGTTTATGTCATTATGTCATATATAAATTTTAATTTGTGAATATTTTATCAATTTTTTTTATTATATCTGTGATTTTGTTGGCATAGGACATTCTCAGTGAGGAAACTCCCTCTACCAATGCATTTAGCACCAACTCTACAACTTTTTAGTTTCCTGGAGGGAAACTTAAGTCCAGGTCTTCTTGACTCAGCCCTGTTCTCTATCTGCTGTCAGGCTACTTCTCACAAACATTAAGTATGTATTATATTTGAGGCACTATTTCTAGGTTCCGAGACTACAGAGTTAAATAAGGCATGGTTCCTGCCCTTTAGGCACTTAAAATTTAATGGGGCATGGGAGAAGTTAAGATATCTACACATATGATATGAGGCCAACTTATTAGGTGAAAAGATAAAGTCCAATTCTGGGAGAAATTTTAGGAGGGAGAGAAGGATAGGTGTGAGCAAAGGTGTGGAATTTTGGCCTAGAATTGTTGGTTGTTTGTTCTTTGTTCTCAAAGAAGATAGTCTCAGGAAAGTGATACCATGAATTGCAAGTGAATTGGATTTAAGTGAGGGAGGGCTATGCAAAGTCACCAGCTTCATTTTCTCCTCCAGAGCCATCTGGGTCCAGTGGCTAGCAAGATCAGGATGACCTGGAGATGGCCCCAGGTGCAGTGGGAGACCTTGACCTTTTTAAGCTAAGGTCTTTAACAGATCTCAGTTTGACCGAGGCAATACCCATTTAGTGATTAAGGCTAGGTAAGAAATGAGACACAGAACTGCCTCTTTTACCTAGTAAAAAAAAAAAACCAATCTGGGAGGGGAAGACCCTCAACATTTCTGGTCAAAACAGAAACCATTGCTATTTACTTGGCCTAGAATATTGATATGTGGAAGGAGTTGTGTGAGAGAAAGTAGAAGAGGTAAGATTGGAAGCCAGTTACGGGAGGCCTGGGGTGCTAGGGTAGAGTGTTTCTTTTACTATATTGTCTCTGCATTGGAGTAGTACTGAAGGATTTGGAGTAGAGTTATAATGCAGTCAGAATAGTATGTTAGAAAGCCTGGAAACAGAAAGACCAGTTGGGAGGTAATGATAATAGTTCAGGTAGTAATGAAGATCAAAATTCAGGTGCTGACAACGGGACCAGATAGGAGAGAGATTGCAGGGGCAGAATGCATAGCACTGGACAGCCAACAAAGTGTAGGTAGCTGGAGAGGAAAGAAGTAAAGACTAAATTTTTAAGCCTCAATAACTTGGTGGTACCGTCATTAGAAACAGAAAAATTAGGAATGGTAGTTTTGAGAGGAGGGTACTGAGTTCAGTTTTGTGCATGTTGAATTTTAAGTGTTCATAGAAACTTTCAGCTAACATATAGTATGGAATGCTGGACTAAGATTCTAGGGTGGAGATAGAGCTTTGACAGTCATCTGCATAGAAATGATAATTCTAGCCATGGAAGTTTGTCATGGAAATAAGAGAAATTGGTGTGTGTGTGTGTGTGTGTGTGTGTGTGTGTGTGTGTGTGTATGTGTGTGTGTGTGTGTGTGCGTGTGCAGGGGGTGGGGATTACGTGGGAGTGTGGGTGGGGATGAGATTGCTGCAGAGAGGTCAAGAAGGATGAAGACTGAAAAAAGGCTTTTTTGGTAAGAGGTGATTATTGACCTTGGACTGAGCAGTTTCAGTAGAAGGGGACAAAAGCCAAATTAGAAAGTACTTTTTCTAGAATTTTGCTAGTGAAAGAGAGGAAAGGGCTAATAATGAGTACTGTAGTAGGATCATGAGTGTATTTTCTTTGAGGATAGATTATATTAAAACCAGAGCATTTTTGAAGAAGAGAAAGAGCCCACAGGAAAGGAGACATTGAAAGAGGACATGGAACCAGGGATAGAAATGGAAAGTTAGCCTTGGTAAGTGCATCTATTGAACCTGCATATATCTTTTTTGGGATAATATTCCTTTGATCATTCCATCTTTAAGAAATACTGGGTAATATTGATTGGAGTCAAGAAAATTTGTTGAATGAATTTCTTAAGATAATAGGAATAGTGTAAATGACAGTTTCACTATGTAGTTTGATGTTGAAAACTTTCCTTCAGATGATTATTCTATATGTCTTAGTAAAGCAAAAGAGAATGTAAAATTTTCTGATATGAAATTACATATGTATATGTTACTTTAGACTTTTTTAACTGAATTCTACACTGACACCCACATAAGATAAAACACATATTTGAAGACTTTAAAAAAGCCTTTTATGATCAATTTCTGAATTAAGTATAACATTTTAAAATATCCAAGTGGCATCAAGGTTAAGACATTGAAAATGTATAGTAATAGTTAACATGTCTTTGAAATAGGAAGATTTATTGAAAAAGAAAAGATCATAATATGATTAGTGTAATATAATTTCTCCGTTGATACTGACCAAAAATTAAGGTTACACATGATCTTTAAAAGATAAACAAGTTTTTAAAGTATAGTTTCTATACCCTGAGAAATAAAAAAGTACTAAGGATGTTTCTGTTGTAAAAGATGAATTTGATAGGTACTTTTGAAAGAGCTCTGTAAAATAATACTAATTCTCTGCTCTTATTTTCCATTTCTAGAAAAAGTAGAGTAAGAGATCACTCCACAAAATTAAAGCCATACTATTTAGACTTGATAAATGCTGTACGTCCACTTAGCCAGTAATTAACGTGCAGAATGCTGCTTTAACTATGTTAATTAGAATTTTTTTAAAAGACTTGTGGTTTTTATGCTGCTAACTATTTATTCATAAGCTGATTTTGAAGGAGAATTTTTTGGCAAAGGTAGGAGCTCAAATAATGAAAAATAATTTATAGATTTGCAACTTGTTTGGAAGCATTTTGCATTAACCAACCACTGTCATATGTGCCTCTAGAGTCATTGGATCTTAGAAAATTACTATGTTAGAATACACTGGCTTTATCAATTCAGGAAAAACCTTGTCTCAGGAGAGAGAGATATTGACGGTTTGCTTTCAGTCGTTCATTTTAAAGTCTCTCCCCCAGCTTAATCTTCAACAATATGAGACTCAGTTATATAATAATTGAAGAGATTTTTTTTTTTTTATACTAGGCTGGGTTTCCATACTGGCTGAAGCAGCGAAATCCCCCCATGTCATTCAGGCTTCACATGCTGCCCGAACCCTGGCTAACTTGGACAGGGAAACTGTGCAAGAAAAGTACCAGGATGGAGTATATGTGTTACATCCACAGTATCGCACTAGGTAAGAAAGCAGAATGGAATAGAATGACTTCTTTTTCTTGGGGCGTGTAAAATATATAGGACTGAGAGTTTTGGTCTTTTTTTCATAAATTAAATACCATTAAATATAGGGAAAAAAACTGAATCAGTAGGAATTTCTTAAAATACTAATTTTGCCTCCCTACTCAGGAACTTTCAGCAGGCTCACTATTTCCTGTTTACTATGTGAGGGGCTAACTCTGCCTTTTTCTAGACCTTCCGTAATCTTATCCCACCCTGCAATTCTAGCCCTATTTCTCACTTTTCCTCAACATGCGCAGTTCACTCCAGTCATGTGTCTTTTCACTGTTATACATACATTCTACATTCATTCCACCTGATGTCTTTGTTCGATTTGTTTCTATTGCTCCTTTCTCTTCCTTTTTGTGAACTCAAAACCGAGTTCACTTCTAATATCCACGAATTCATATCTGTCTACTTCACATCAGTTTCCATTCTTAGATTTTCTGTTATTAGTTCCTCATATTTTTGTACTTAATTTTCCAAGTGTTCTCTTATGTATTAACATTCCCCTCATATAGATTATGCTAGCCATGGGGGCAAGGTCTTATATTTCATTGCTTCCTCTGTAGTTCTGGTTACATAAATATTTATCAATTGATTGATTGATTAATAACATTTTATTAAATAAAATTCTTCTGAGTCACTACTGAGACAGTGGTTAGCTTAATGGTTTTGAAGAGAGTAATTGAAAACCAACATTTATTTAACTAAAATGATGCTTTATCTTACTTCATTGGAGAATGAGATGATTTCTCGAGGCACTTTTATAGATAGCTGAAGTTCCCCCTCCCATTGCTGAAGTGTTTTCTTCCTAACCATTTTTGATGGAAAAATTTTTATTCTACAATACATTACATAAATCCTTAACAGGACAGCTAGGTGGCACAGTGCGTAGGCCCGGAATCAGGAAGACCTTAGTTGAAATGTGGTCTCAGACACTTACTGGCTGTGTGACCATGTTTGCCTCACTTTCTTCATCTGTCAAATGAGCTGGAGAAGGAAATGGCAAAGTGCTCCAGTATTTTTGCCAAGAAAACCCAAATGGGATCACAAAGAGTCAGACACAACTGAACAACAACACATCCTTGATCTGCTGAACAGGAGTAGGTGAAAGATAATTTAATTTTTTCTGATAATTAGGTGTCATCATTATGAACATTTACATTGAAATACAGTGATGCCTTATAAGTGATCAAGGCACATGTGGGGTAGTTTGCCTCTATGCTAAGTGAATCCTGGGTGTCCATATTTTTTTAGTTGGTGTTTCTCCTGTATTTTCCTTCACTGTTGCTAGTTTCAGAGTATATGGCAACTTCTTTATTTCTTAACTCCTGATTTATTTTCTGTTATAACCTAGGAAGTACAGAAAGTTTCCAGGAAAAACAGTCAAAACTTACTAAATAAATAATTTTAATTTTGTAAAGAATATTAAGTTAGGTTTTGATGGTTGTACTCCTACAAACTCAAGAGAATGTGCTTTGTGACAGCTCTTTTCTTACTGCTTCAAGGCACTGTTTCTGGCTTCATGATTATTTGAGATTACTAAGTTCGACAGAAATCTGACCACTAAATTGTTATACATTCATCCATTCAAAATGAGCCCAGGACACTGGGACGTGGAAAAAATTGTGATAATGTAAAAGAAATAGAGTTTTTATACAACTTGAAAACATTACTTGAACTAGTTTTTTAAGTTATTTATGATCACCATGTATCATTGTAATATAGACAGTGAGTGTAGAAAGGTCCATTGAGATTTTATAAATTGGTTAAATTTGGGGCAGGTTTTTGTTTTTTTTTAATCAATGGTTTGTAAATATATGTGTGCCCAGAGAGCAATGGAGACTGCTTTTCAATATGAAATCTTCGCTATCATTTTAATTTTGCTTTGTAAACAAAAGTAATTTAACAATGTTTCATATGTATAAACTTTGCCACTAAAATACCAGCCATAATTCCCCCTGAATTTGCCTTCCCTCAGGAAGTAGGAAGAAATAAATTCGTTTTAAATCTTCCTTTATTTCTAATCTAGCTCAGTTTCTACCCTGGATAAATGTCAGTTTGCAAGGCTTTATCTGCTCCCCTTCACATATAAAGACTATGGAATGATAATACATTCTTTTATTATTTTTTCATATTCTGTTATTGGTTCTCTGAAATATAACTCATGGGATAGGATATGAGGGTAACCTAGTTGTATTAGCTGTCACCTTATTCTTTATCATGTTTAATTTGGCTGACCTGAAGGGTTAGATTTGTGTCCTAGCCATTACTCACTTCTTGGTGTGTGTTGTGTATGCTAGGTCAAAGACAGTAACCTTCCCTGAATATATATACACCCATGAACTATGTACTAATCAGGTTTCTCTGTGTTTCAGATAGAACTGAGATAGTAACAGGAAAAGAAAGAACATTAGAGATTTTTATTGGTGCAATAATATATGCTTTCTTCTTTTTAAATTCTTTCTCTTATTAGTCAGCCCATTAAAGCAGATGTCCTTTTTATTCATGGCCTTATGGGAGCAGCCTTCAAAACTTGGCGTCAGCAGGACTGTGATAAGCTTGATATTGGGAAGGCCTCAGATGAAGAATGTTATACACAGTGTTGGCCCAAGGTAAGGAAAACAGACTAGTTCTTTGGAGGTCATTGTATTCAGGTAATGCTGCTGAGAGAATATGATAGCTAGTAAAGTTGTGGTATAGTCAAAAGAATGTTGTATTTGTACTGAGTCCCCTTTTCTTTTTGCTTTCTCTTCCTTGGTGATCTCATCAATATCTGTGGATTGAATCATTACATCTATGGAGATGACTCCCAAATCTATATATTAAGCCCAAATCTCTCTATTGAACTCTAGTTCTTGCTGTCTTGTAAACATTTAAAGCTTCTCAATATGTCCAAAACAGAACTTATGTATTCTTTTTTTTAATTAATTCATTTTCAGTTTTCTGCAGTCACTTCCATAAGTCTTAGATTTTCTTTCCCTCCCTCCCAACTCTCTCCCTGAGACAGTATGCAATCTTATATGGGTTCTACAAATACATTCTTATTAATCACATTTTCACATTAGTCATGTTGCAAGAATTAAAATGAATGGGAGAAACCATGAGAAAAACTAAACCACAACACAAGAAAAAATAGTCTGCTTCGTTCTGCATTCTGATTCCATAGCTCTTTCTCTGGATGTGGATGGCATTTTGCCTCAAGAGTCCTTTGGGAATGTTTTAGGCCCTTGCATTTCTGTGAAGGGCTAAGTCTATCAGAAACAGTCCTTGCACACTGTGGCTGTTGCTGTGTACAATGTTTGCCAGGTTCTGCTCATTTCCCTCAGCATTAGTTCATATAAGTCCTTCCAGGCCTTTCTGAAGTCCTAGAACTCCCAAACCTAAATTTTCTCCTCTACACTTGCCTACTTCTCTATTGCAAACTGGTTTGCAGGTTTAGTCATCCTTGACTCTTCCTTTTTCCTTTTCCCTCTCCCCTTTTTCACCTAATCTGTTGGCAATTTTACCTCTATAACGTCTCGCATCTGTCCCCTTCTCTCCAGTTGCACAACCTATTTCAGTTCCTCATCATTGTAATTGCTTCTTAATTTGTCTCCCTGCTTCTAATCCCTTTCCCTTCTAATCCGGTCCCTAAACAGTTGCCTAATTGATATTAGCATAATTGATTAAAGCATAAGTCTGACTGTATCGTGCTCCACTACAAAACCAAACCAAACCTTCAGTTTCACATCAGCTTTGGAGAAAACAATAAAATCCTCAGGCTGACATTTTTAAGGCCCCTCATAATCTGATTCTTGCCTTTATTTTTAGTCTTAATCCCCTTTATACATTCTTTATTTCAGTCGAGCAGGCTTGCTAGCTGCTCCTTATGTATGACATTCTTTTTCATGCTTTTCCAAAGATGCTTCAGCATGCTTGTAATGTATTTCCTTCTCACCTCTGCCCTATAAAAGCCTTAGCTTCCTTCAAAATATAATTCAATACCTTCTACAAGAAGCCTTCCCTGATATCCCCCAGCCCACCTAGTTGTTATTGCTTCCTCCTTGAAATAGTTTGGTATATATTTTATGTTTATTTTTCTGTGCATGTGTATTTCCCTACCTCCCGGTAGAATGTAAGTTCCTTGGAGGCAGAAAATTGTATCCTCATTGCCTTGCACTTGTTAGACACTTCATAAATGTTTATTGAAATGAAATAGTAAAGGATACTGTAAATATTTTTCATCCTAATAATTGTGATGTTTGTGTCATTAACATCAGTCTCTTACCTTTTTAGTAACAGATATTATGCAATATCTTGCATGAGTTTTAGGGTACTATGGAAAGTAAAAAGGGGGGAAAATTAGGACTTTTACAGAAATGGAACATTACTAGTGTAAGTGAAAATAATTTCATTGGTAATATAATTAGACTATAGTAATTATCAGTATTCATTTAATGGTTGGATATTGCACCATTGATTATCAGAGTATTAAATTTGTGAGACTTGAAATAGAAATTTCTATAGTATCTGTAATCATGAGAATTGTTGTATGAATATATTTATTTGTCTTACAAGATCCTTGTTATATAACAGTAGTGTTATTTATACTTTGTCTGCTGGGGGACTGAGGCATAGAAATATTATAGCATGTCCAAGATCATACTGTTCCAGAATGTATCTGTAAATATTATCCCTGGTCTCCTGGTACCAAACTTTAATCAACAGGCCTTCTGTAGAATCATATTCATCCATTTAGGGGCAACTAAGTGGTGCCGTGGATAGAGCACCAGTGCAGGAGTCAGGAGGACCTGAGTTCATATCTCACCTCAGACACTTGACACTCATTAGCTGTGTGACCTTGGGCAAGTTGCTAAATCCCAATTGCTTCATCCTGGGTCATCTCCAGTCATCCTGATGAATATCTGGTCACTGGATTCAGTTGGCTCTGGAGGAGAAGTGAGGCTGGTGACCTGCACAGCCTTCCCTCACTCAAAACAAAATTAAGTGCAAGCCATGTCATCATTTCTCTGATGGCACGGTCTTTTTTGGCAACAAAGGATGAACACACATTAATCCATTTAAATTCAGCAAGTTTATCGCAAAAGAGGTAGCTATTTGGAATTCTGCTCAAAGTGGCAACCTGGAAAAGTGCAAAGAAACCTATCTGAAATGCCTTTTAACAATGATGATGAGTAATGGTCCTAACCCTTATCAGAGGATGGAAAATCACAGCAGTATCTCCATAGGGGAAGCCTGTCAGCACTCTGAGTCCATATATACTGGAGAAGGTGAAAACCAGTGGCAGGAGGTTAAAACAAAATAAGGCCTGACAAACTTATCTAGGCTTGTGAGAGGGGACGGAGCTTGACCTTGGCACAAAGTCCCAAATTGCAAACTTCAGTTAGATATGGAGGTAAACAGAAGACCCTCAATGTCATGAAGATATATAGATCAAGAGCTGTCCAAAAGAAAATCCTGGAAGAAGAGAGTAATTCCACAAGTATAAGTCTTAAGTATCAGGAAAAATAAATGGTTTGGCCAAATGAATACCTAGGAAGAAAAAAAAAGCTAGAAATTTTAAAAAATGAATTAGGAAAAATGTTAAGGAAACAAGCAGATTAGAACAGTTTTTTTCCAGGTAGAGATAGGAAACATGACTGTCCTGGGGCTGTCCCCAAAATGGAGGCCCCAGAAGAAACTCACCAATATGGGAAGGTGTCTGACATTATGGTGCTCCAGGAGGAGAGGCAACTGAAGTCAATGTTTGGAGGGCTGGATACATAGCTGAGAGAATATTTAAACTATTTGATTAATTTTATTTAATTAATTTGATTAATTAAAAAAAGAAAAATTGGGAAGTTGGACTGATTAGGAGTATAGAAGATCCAGCAGCAAACAAATGTAGTTGCATATTTTGTAGAGTCTTTGGTGAACCCAAAAACTCTTAAGTTCTGGAGTAAGGACTCACTGGCAGTAATTGTTGCGAAAACAGGAAAGTAATTTGGCAGAAATTAGGGTTTAGAACAAGATCTCATACTATATGCCTCAATAATTTTCCAGATGTATAGAGGACTTAGATATAAAAAGTCATATTCTCATTTGAGTAGAATAGAAAATATCTTTCACAAGTCAGTTAAAAGTCAATACGCACTTACTAAATGCAAGGTCCCAGGTACTATGCTTAGTGCTAGGCATATAAAGAAAGACTCCTCAAACAATCCACATTCTGATGTGGGAGACTATATGCAAACAGCTATGTGCCTACAAAATATATACAGTATAAATGGGAGGTTATCTCAGAGGGAATGCACTGTGGGTGAGTTGAGTAAAGAGTGAGAACCAGAAAAGTCCTCTTGTCAAAGTTGAGACTTGATCTGAGTTTTGAAAGAAGCCAGGAGGCAGAGGTGAGTAGCGAGAACATTCCAGGGCATATTAGATGGTCATTGAAAAGGCACAGAGTCTGGGATATATAGTATCTTGTACAAGGAACCACAAGAAGGTCAGTGTTGCTGGATAGTAGAGTATGCGGAGGGAAGTAAAGTATAAGAAGACCTGAAAGGTAAGAAGGGACCATCTTGTGAAGGACTTTATAAGCCAAACACAGGATTTTATATTTGATTCTTGGGAACCAGTAGTTTTCAAAATAATGGCTAAGAGAAGACCTTTTTGATTAAACAAGAGAATGGATAATTTTGGTGACCTAAAATTGAAATGCTTTTTTACAGACAAAATCAATGCAACTAAAATAAAAAAGGAAGATATTTGCAATGATTTTTTCTAATGAAGACCTTATATCTAAGATATATGGAGTATATTCAAATATACAAGAAACGGAACCCTACACAGCAAAATAAATAATCAAAGAATATAAACAGGCAGTTCTCAAAAGAAGAAAAGCAAGCTATCAAAAGACACGTAAAATGCTCCAACATGCTAATAAGAGAATAACCAAGTAATAATAACTAAGAGAAAATTAAATTTAGAGAGCACTGATTTTACATCTCATATCCAGACTGACAAAGTTGAGAAAAAAGAAAAATGACAAGCAATAGAAGGGAAAGCTGTGAGTTAGTATAGTGACTCTGCAAAGCAATTTGGAACTCTGCCCCCAAATTCACTAAACTGTGTATATGCTGTGATCCAATAAGATTGTTAATGTTCCCCAAAGTGACAAAAGAAAAAAGGAAAGAACCCACATGTATAAAATATTCATAGCAGCACTTTTTTGTTGTAGCAAAGAACTAGAGTGAACTGGGTGCTCATCAGTTAGTTGTGGGATGCTTCTACAAATTATGTTATGTGTATATAATGGAATATCATTGTGCTGTAATAAATGATGAAAGTGCCAGATTCAAAAAAACCTGAGATGATTTGTGTATTATGAACACATAAGGAACAAAGTGAACAGAGTCAGGACAGCAGTTTATACAATGACTTCAGCGTTGTAAAGAAAAACAACTTTAAGAGACATAAGAACGTTGACCAGTGCAATGATCAACTCCAGCTCCAGAGGACCATGGAAGAAGGATGCTTCCCAGTTCCCACCTCTTGATAGGGAAGTGAAGGGTTATAGGTACAGATTTAAATATGTATTTTTGAATTTCATTAGTATATAGATGTTTTTCATTTCTATACAAAATTGTTATGGGAAGTTTTTGTTTTGTTTTCTTTAAATTGGGAGGAAAAAATTGTGGCACTGGTGAGAAAGAAAGAAAATGAAATGAAAAGCATTAATAAAGCACTTTAAAAAGTATTCAGAAGAGACTATAAGGAGGTTTTGAGGTAAACACAAACAAGTGGAATATGTTTTGGAAATAATGTGTTACATTTAGTATATATACCTAAGCCCAATCTGCATGTAATAAAATTAATGGCTTTCATATACTGTATTCTTTGTTCTTTGTCTATGGAAATGTCCAGGGTTGTCAGAGTTAAATTTCAGATAACAAAACTTTAGAAAACTGAAGTAAATAGTTATTTTCTAAAAAGTTAATCTGGAATAAGAAAATGGTATGCCTTTTGCAGAAAAGTATCAAACTTACTTTCTTCAATATGAATGGTGTTTGTAAGTAAAAATATTGGTAAAACTTTGGTTTTCTTTCATTTGTTGACTGAAAAGTCAATAAACATTTATTAAGAACCTTCTATGTGCAAAGAACTGTGCTAAACACTGGGGATACAAAAGAAAGGCAGGGTAAATAGGAAATAATAAACAGATGGAAGGCAGTAGAATTAAGAGGAATTAGGAAAGGCTTCTTGCAGAAGGTAAGATTTTAGCTGGGAAGTGAAGGGAACTTGGAAAGCCAGAAGATAGAGATGAGGAGGGGGCAGCATTCTACGTATAAAGGACAGCCAGTGAAAATGCCTGGGGCTTGAGATGCAGTGTATTTGAGGAACATTAAGGAAAGGTGATTTTAATTTGTATTGGAAATGGATTTTTTTGTCACATTTTCATCTATAATCTTTTCTTCATACTTTCTTTAGTTAGCTATTAAATATAGCAAGAGGCACTGGTCATGAATTTTTATGTGTCTGAACTAATGTAGTGAAAATCCACATGTGCTCTTTTTGTTTTACTTGTTTTATATAGACATGGTTAGCAAAAGATTGTCCTGCTCTTCGAATTATTTCTGTGGAGTATGACACCAACCTTAGTGATTGGAGAGCAAAGTGCCCTGTGGAAAGGTAATAGAAAAAAATCGTGTAAACTGAGGAGGAAGACTTAGTGACCTCATTAACTGGGTGATTAAGTGCTTGAGACAGGAAAATTTCTTCTTCAAAGGAAGTATTTTTACCACACCTTCCTTTTATTAATGATTAGCTATAAGAAAATAGTCAAATTGTTTAAAGTGTAATATGTTCTAATGTTAAGCTTTTTACATGGTTTTTTTTTTCTTTGATGCATTAGGATTTTGTTGTAATACAATCTCCTTTTTCTGTTAGAAGTTATAGTAGTATTAGATATGTAACATACAGTAGGTCCTGGGTGCCCCATTTTGGAAGGAATTTTGACAAGCTAGAATGCTTCCAGAGGAGGAAGGAAGATGTAGGGAAGATATTATATAGATGTCTTTAAATATTTGAAGGGCCTGAGAATGGAGCCAGAATGGCAGAGTACTAAGTATGAAGCAATATAGCTGAGCTCTGAGTCTCCACAAAACTCCAAATAGATCCAGATCAAATCCTACAGAAAATAGAACAGCAAGTCATTTGTCTAACTCAGCTAAGCTTAGGGAAAGAGAATTCTGCAGATACTGGGGATTTGGGGGGCCCAATATGTAGGAGGACCCTAGCATCCTAAGAGAGGCAATACATCAGACAAGAGGAAATCCCAAACCTGTTCTGGGGAACCTCGATGGGAACAAGTGTCAAGTGGTAGCTTTGTCACCCATTAATGGCTCAATTCTGAGTCACAGACCCAAGGTGGACTGAGGGACACCTGTTCATAGGAATGGCATTTCTGGGTAGCCAGGCTCTGGGCCAAGTACTGAGAAAGGAGAAAGTTAAGAAGCAAGTGGCAGCTGTATCCCACATAATCAGGGTGTGTCAAGTAGACATGTGTACAGATGAAAGAGTGGAGTGAGTGGGCAATACTTGAACCTCACTCATCTGAACTGACCAAAGGAAGGAATAATATGTACACACAACTGGGTATAGAAGTACATTTCACCCAACAGGGAAATAGAAGAGAAAAGGGGGGAAAGGGAATTAGTGGGAAATATATAGCATACATTCAATTAACAGTTGAAGTGTCTGCTTTGAAAAATTTGGTCTTTTTTTTGCACATTCTCTTGCCTGTTTTCATTTTGTTCAGGAAGTCCATTGCTTACAGAAGTCATGAACTTCTTAGGAAACTCAGAGCTGCTGGTGTAGGAGATAGGCCAATGATCTGGGTGTCACATAGTATGGGAGGTATGTACACTCCATTTTTTTTTTCCTTTTTTTGAGTCAATGTTTTTTTGCTTGCTTTACTTAAAATTACAAATGAATAACCTGGACCTTTGAACCCAAGTGCTTACTGACATTCTTCTTGATCAGATATATAAATTTGTGGTTGTCTTTATTGACATATGAAAACCAGTCTTCTCAGCTCATGTGATAGAAACAACAATTAACAATAAAACCAGTAGTAAAAGTCTGTAAGTGGCTTGATTGAGTTTTTATTTTATTGGCATTAGTTGGTTGACTGAATCATGATGTTTTGCAAAACACATAGAATTTTTTTTAGATTCCCAGAATACAGTATTTTATAGCATTCCTTTCCATAACTTTGGTGAGAAGACTGAAGAAGCTGTTCATTTAAAAAGAAAGATCTCCATTGTGTTAGATATGAAATAGGATGTTAAGCAGGGTCAAACCAACATTGAACCCCTACTTTACATCACCAATTTTTAGCTTTTTAATTTATTCTTATTGGGAAACATATATTTAATAGCATATATTGTCATGATAGCAAAAGACTGAACCTTCAATACTAATTCTTTTTCTAAATTAGTTTTTATTGATATCTTCTGTCTTTTGCATCATCATAGTTATCACTCAAATCCCTCCCCTGCCTTCCCCACTGAGTCCTTCCATATGTCAAATAGTATTGAAACCTTTCACTATGAGCTCCCTCTTCTCCCCTCCTCTTCATCTCTTATCATTCATGTTTTCTTCCACTATCAACTCCTTCACCCTGTTTCACATAATGAGAGGTGGCCTTAGACCTTTCCAAGGCCAACCTCTCTACCTGCTCAAGTAATCCCATTCCATCCCTCTCCTCCAACAGATTGCCCCTTCTATCATCTCCCTCTCTACTGGCTTCTTCCTTGCATTCCCATGTCCCTCTCATCTTCAAAATATAATCACTTGATCCTTCCATCCCTGCTAATTATTGTCATATCTCTTCTGCCCTTTGTGGCTAAACTCCTTGAAAAGGCCATGAACAATAGGTGCCTTCATTTTCTCTCTTCTCACTCTTCTCTTTACCCACTACAGCCTGACTTCTTTACTTCATCATCGCACCAAGTGTTACCAGTGTTCATTTAATGACTAAGTCCATTGGCCTTTTCTCAGTACTTATTCTCCTCAATCTCTTTGCAATCTTCAATACTGTTAATCTTTTCCTTCTTGATACTCTCTTCTTCCTGGGTTTTTGAGGTACCCTCCCCTGATTCTCTTCCTACCTGATGGCTACTTCTCTGTTCTCTTTGCTGGATCGTCATCAAAATGACCCCCTCTAACAATAGATTTCCTGGGTCCTCTTCTCTTATCCCACTATACATCAACTCCCATGGCTTTAATTACCATGTCTTTGTTGATGATTCTCAGATCTGCTTGTCTTGCCCTAACCTTTCTGCTGACCAATCTTGCATTATCGCCTGCCTTTCAGAAATCTCAAACTGGATGTCTGGTAGACATCTTAAACTCAACATGTCCAAAATTTAACTCATTATCTTTTTCCCCAACTCACCTTCACACTTTATTATTATAAAGGGTAACACCATCTTCCCAGTCCCCTCAGGCCTCATCACTCTCCCCCCAACCCCCATATCCAATCTATTGCCAGAACCTATCAATTTCACCTTTTCAAGATCTCTCAAATACACCCCTTTCTTGTTTCTGACATTGCCACTACTCTGATGCAGGCCTTCAATGCCTCATACCTGAACTATTGCAGTAACCTGATAGTGGGTCTTCCTGCCTCAAGTCTTTCCCCACTCCAATCTATTCTCCATTAAGCTGCTCACATGGTTTTCCTAAAAGGCAAATCTAGTCACGTCACCCCTCTCTCCCCATGTTCAAATACAAAATGTATATGTGTTTGACATTGGAAGTCCTTCATATCCAAGCCCCTCTTGCCTTTCTAGTCTTCTTATACCTCACTCCCCAACTCATAGTCTACATTTCAGTGACACTGGCCTTCTAGTTGTCCCATGAACAAGACATTCCATCTCTCAGCTTCAGCCATTTTCTCTGACTGTTCACCATATCTATAATACTCTCCTTCCTCATTTCAGCTTATTACTGGCTTCCCTGGCTTCCTTTTAAGTCCCAACTAAAATCTCATCTTTCACAGGAAGCCTTCTTATTTCTAGTTACCTTTCCCCTCTATTGTTTCCTGTTTATCCTGTATGTAGCTTGTTTCTACATATTTATCTGCTTGTTGTCTCCTCCGTTAGATTGTGAACTCTTTGAGAACAGGGCCTATCTTTTGCTTTTTTTGTATCCGCAGCATTTAGTAAAGGGTTTGGCACATAGCAGGCTTAACAAATGTTCACTGACTGACTAGTATTTTTAAAAAGCCAAAAAAGAGGAAAAGTTCTGAAAACATGTGCAATGTATTATACCTCTGAACCTCCCACTTCCATGAAGGAGTAAGTTGGGAATGTCTTCTCATACGTTTTCATTCAAGTCATGCTTAAGCTGTATAATTTTGTTACATTCACTTTGAATTTTTGTGTGTATGTGGTTGTTTTTTTCTTTCTACGTTTTTATGGTTATTTTTATTTATATAATATATATATAGTATATTTATATTGATTCCTTGGCTCTGCCTATCTCACTTTGTATCAGTTCTTGCAGGTCTTGCAATTTTTCTCTGTATTCATCACATACATAATATTCCATCATATTCATGTACCACAATTTGTTTAGCCATTTCCCAATCAATGGGCATGTACTTTGTCTCTGATTCGTTGCTAAAAAATGTGCTGCTAGTTTCCTTGACCTAGTAATGAAGTGTGTGGTTCAAAGGGTACAGTTATTTTAGTCACTTTATTTCCATAGTTCATTTGCATAATGCCATATTGTTTTCCAAAATGGAAGTAACCATTTCAAAATTCCTCAGTAATGTATTAGTGTTTCACAATGCCTTAAACCTCGGCTCTTGCCATTTTTTTTTTTGTCATTTTTGACTATTTGCAGGGTGTGAGGTGAAACCTCAGGGTTGTTTTGATTTGTATTTTTCGTATTATTAGTAATTTGTAGATGAGGTATTTGTGAATACTTTGCAATTCTTTTGGGAACCGTTTTTCTCCCTTGACTACTTATCTATTAGGAAATAGCTATTAGTCTTATGTGTGTTTTTTAATTATTTCTATATCTTGGATGCCAAATCCTTATCAGAGAAATTTTATATAAAGATTTTTTTTTTTTCCCATTCACCTGCTTTCTTTTTTTCTTAGACCCATTAATTTTGTCTGTGGAAGTAGCTTTTGTGTTTCTTGGAATTAAAATTATCTATTTTATCTTTTGTAATTTCCTCTCTCTCTTGTATGATTAAAAATACCTCTTACCCATATCTGGGTAAGAGGTATTTGATCTGTTTATCATGTAATATTTTTATAGTATGATCTTAAATATTAAGGTTGCATGTCTGTTTGGAATGTATTGTGAAATATAGTGTAAGGTGATCATCTAAACTTAATTTCTTCCAGGCTGCTTTCCAGTTTTTCACACAGTTTTTAATCATTAGGAAATTTTTCTCTAGGTGATTTATGTTTTCCATTTTATCAAATGTTGAGTAATTGAGTTTCATTGTTTCTGATTCTCCCTTATCTGGTCTGTTCCATTGATCTATTTGTGCTCTATGAAACATCCCTTTGGTAATTTGATCAGTATTGTGTTAAAAGCATAAATTAACTTTGGTGGTATTTTCATTGTTTATTTTATTAGCACAGCCTAGCCATGCTAATCACTGATTATTCAGTGATTTAAGTTGTTCTTTGTTTATTTAAGGAGCATTTTGTAATTAAATCTGTACAAATATTTTGTGTGCTTTGCTAGAACCATTTTTGGATAGTTTTTGCTTGTAGTTATTTGGAATGGGATTTCCTTGTTAATGCTTCTTGAGATTTTGTTATGAATGATGCTGATTTTGTTGTAGAGGGCTCGGGTCAAGGAACATGGCTCAGGACGGGATTTGTGATTTCATTGATCTAGGGAATTCCCAAGTAAGGAAGTTTCTCTCTACCAGTGTAAGTTGATGCCTTCTTTGTTATTTATAGACATATTTAGAACACAGAAAGACTAAGAGTCATAAGCCAGTATATGTCAGAGGTGAGACTTGAACCCAGGTCTTTCAGTCCTCAATGCCTGCTTCTACCTATTCTTACCAAGCTACCTCTCACGGAAGATTTTGATTTCTGGCATACCAGTTTGCCAGGATTTGAGGAAAAAGTGAATGGTGAACCAGATGTACACAGCTATTTCAAGAAATTCCATGATAAAGGAAGGGAAGAGGTGGGATCATAGCTGGATGAGGTATAAGAGCCAAGGGAAGCCTCTTTTTTTCAGTGGAGAGATCCAGATATACTTGTAAGCAGATGGGAAAGAATGAGTGGAGAGCCAAAGATTGAGAGAAGGATATGGTAGAAGCAAGAGTGGATAGGATCAAGAGACTAGCTTTAGTGAGAAATAGAGACAGTAAAGATAGCCTCTGTGTGATCAGATAGAAGGGCCTTGAACATCATAGTGCCAGCTGAGTGCCATTGCTGTGCTAAACATTTTACAAATATCTCATTTAATCCCCATAACAATCCTGAGAGGTATATATTATTATCCATTTTACAATTGAGGAAATTGAGGCAGACAAAGGTTAAGTCATTTGCCCAGGGCCACACAGCTATTAAGTATCTGAGGCTGGATTTGAGCTCAAGTCTTCCAGACTCTGGGCATGGTGCTGTGCTCTATCAGCTGTGCCACCACCTGTCTCAGAAACAGGACATGATCTAGGTGGTGCAGTGGAGAGAGTACTGATCTGACGTTAGAAAGACTTGAGTTCCATTGTGGCTTCAGGTAGTTACTACCTGAGTGCGTCTCTTCTTTTCTGATTCAGTTTTTTCATTTGTAAAGTGGGTTGGGGATAATAATAGCACTGACCTCACAGTGTTGTCGTGAGGATAAAGTGAGATAATATTTGTGAAATGCTTAGCACAGAGCCTAGCATATGGTAAGTGCTATATAAATTCTTGTTCCTTCCCTTCTCTTGAGCCAATCCAATTAGGTTGGAGCATGGAATGTGTGGAAGGAAAGAATATGAGAAAGGGGGAAAGGTTGTGGAGGCTCTACAGTCCCCCCAAAAAACTATTTGAACTTATTTAATCAATAAATAACCAATGAAGGTTTTTGAGCAGAGGTGTGACCTGATAATATTTATACATAGGAAAGATTCTTCTGGCAGTGTTATGAGGAGAGAGTAGAAACAAGAGCACTTAGAATGAGGTTCTGGCAATAGCCTCATTCACTTTCTAATCAATTATTAAGCTCTAACTGTATGCTAGCAGGCACTATGCTAAATGACAGAGATGCAAAGCAAAATCAAAACTAGTCTTTTTCTTTAAACAGGAATAGAGGAGACAGAGGACATGTTGAAGTGTACAAGTAGTAATTACTTGGATACTAGGATAATTTTTCTAGATTTAGATTGCTGCCTCAAAAGGAACACAGAACTTCTAGCCTATTTGTCTACTTGCTTAACATGCTTTCTTTCTTTTGTGTTTCCTAGGCCTTCTTGTCAAAAAGATGCTGGTGGATGCTTCTAAGAAACCAGAACTTAATTCCCTAGTAAACAATACGCGGGGAATGATTTTTTATAGCGTACCTCACCATGGTTCCCATTTGGCTGAATATTCTGTTAATGTTAGATATCTGCTCTTTCCTTCTGTGGAGGTCAAAGAACTCAGCAAGGGTAATGTTTATTTTGTTACTTTCTGACAACAAGGGTTTGATTACTTTGTCAAAATAACAAATTATACCAGAGTAGTTAGTAGAGACAATATTGTTTTCAGTAAATGAGCAAAAAAGTGAGTTTAAAGAACTCCTTCAGATTATATCATTTTATATATACTACATAGCTTCTAGCATCCTGTGACTTTCTGGTAGTTTATTATTTGCTACCTCTTGCAAGTTAAAGAGGATAGCTATGAGAAATTATCATAAAACAGCTTTACCTACATTGAAGGTAAAAAGTAGAGTTGTAGTTTTTTTGTTGTTGTTGTTATAATGCTCCTGATCTATGTATCTGTCCTTGTCTGTTTAATTCTTGTTTACTTTTATATGGATTATTGATTTAGTGGTTTATCCATGACAAAATCTTCATTTTAGTAAGGTTTTTCCTTGTCATTTATTACATCCTCAGCTAGGTTTTGTTTGTTTAAGGAATAACAATTTTAATATCCTAAGCACAATTAGAAAATTAGAAGAGAAAAATGACAGTGATGTGTCTCAGGCACTTTTTTAGAGTACCTGTGTGTTAGACTTCTATGAGTTTTCAGAGTCACAAACTCAGACATAAACTGGATTTTGATATTTTTAGCATTCATTATAACACCAATATAATATCCAATATATCACAATATCAGTAATATTCATTATAATATTTTAGTGTTTACAACCTCAGCTGGTAAGTTTTTCAAAACTACTATTGTGCACTTCAATTACGTGAGTTAATTTTCCCTATTGTTCTTCTTCCTTTTTCTCCTCTTCTCCCTTTCTGTTCTTCAAGATCATCAAACATAACAGAACAATTCCCAGGCCCTCTAAGTAGACTACCTATGTGGTGATAGGGTTCAGGTGACACATTTATCATCTCCCTATATTAGAATGAAACTAGTTTATCTTTGTTTAGTCCCTTTTTATTATTCACTCATTTGTCTTTTTATGTTTTTATTCCTGTATGTGCACTTAACATTAATAGCTAATATTTATATTGCACTTACTGTACATCAGTCACTATGGTAAATGCTGAATGCTGGAGGTGGATAGTATTTTTCATCATGAGTCCTTTGGAACTGTCTTGGATCATTGTATTTATCAAAGTAGCTAAGTCTTTCACAGTGGATAATCCTTACAATATTGATGTTACTGTGTATAATCGTGTCCTGGTTCTGCTCATTTCACTCTGCATCAGTTCATATAGGTTTTTCTGAAATCATCCTGTTGGCCATTTCTTACAATACAATAGTATTCCATCATATTCATATATCACAACTTGTTCAGCCATTCTCCAGTTGATGGGCATCCCATTGTTTTCCAGTTCTTTGTCACCAAAAAGAGATGCTATAAATATTATTATACATATAGGTCCTTTTCCTTTTATCTCTTAGAGATAAAGACCTAGTAGTGGCTTTGCTGGGTCAAAGGATATGGACTATTTTATAGCCATTTGGACATAGTTCCAAATTATTCTCCAAAGTGATTGGACCAGTTCACAACTCCATCAGCACTATATTAGTGTCCCTGTTTTTCCACATCTCCTCCCAGTATTTGTCATTTTCCTTTTCAGTCATTTTAGCCAGTCAGATAGGTGTGAGGTTGTACATCAAAGTCTTGTGAATTAGAGCATTTTTTCACGTAACTATTGATAGCTTTGATTTCTTCTTCTGAAAACTGCCTATTAATATACTTTGACCACTTATCAATTGGGGAATAGCTCTTATTTTTATAAATTTGACTGGGTACTCTATATATTTGAGAAATGAAGCCTTTGTCAGAGAAACAATGTAAAAATTCTTTCCCATTTTCCTGCTTTCTAATTTTGACTACATTGGATTTGTTTGTATAAAAATTTTTTTTTATTTCATGTTATCATAATTATCGATTATACCTCCCATAATCTTCTGTGATTATTTGACCATAAACTCTTCCCTTATCCATAGATTTGACAGGTAAAGTTTTTCATGGTCTCCTAATTTGCTTATGCTATCACGTTTTATGTCTAAAATATGTGCCCATTTTGACCTTGTTTTGGTATACTGTGTGAGATGTTGGCCTACACATAATTTCTTCCAAAGTGTTTTCCAATTTTCCAGCAATTTTTGTCGCACTACATTACTGTGGTCATTTACTACTATGTTTCATGTACTTGATCTATTCTACTGTCCACCACTCTATTTCTTAGTACCAGATTGTTTTGATTATTACTGCTTTGTAATATAGTTAGAGATCTGTATTTCTAGGCTGCTTTCCTTAACATTTTTTTTTAATTGATTCACTTGATATTCTTGATATACAAAATGATTCTTTGGTAGTTTAATGGGTATGGCACTGAATAAGTAAATAAGTTTAGGTAGAATTGTCATTTTTATTACATTGATTCAAACTACCCATGAGCAGTTAATATTTCTCCACTTGTTTAGATCTGTCTTTATTTGTATGAATCTCCATCTTGGCACCTTTAAAAAAATATTGGTATATTCTGTCTGTATGTCCTATTTTCTGTGTTTTGTATTACTTTATATAATTGGCTGTTAATTTTCCAAGCATGCATCAAATATATACTGCTAGCTAAATTTTAAAAGGTAAGTGGTCTTTTTTGAGTATGAGATTAAGTAAGCATAATGATTTGTTTTTATCCTGAATGTTTCTACAGATTGTCCTGCACTTAAAGAACTTCACGATGACTTCCTGGCATTTGCTAAGGACAAGAATTTCCAGGTGTTGAATTTTGTAGAAACACTACCGACTTACATAGGTAGCATGATTAAGTTACATGTGGTGCCAGTGGAATCAGCAGGTGTGTGCTCTTATGCAGCCTAATAGGTTTCTTGAGTTACTGTGTGATAGAGATAGAGTCCTGGCCTTTGAAGAGGTTCTGTTCTTTTGGGAGAAGAAAACATGCCTCTGTACAAAAAAGATGCTAGGAAACCAGTAAAAGCTTCATGTAGAAGATGGGGCTACAGTTACTAAACCTGCATTTGGTGTCTGTCTTTTACAAAGGGATATAATTCCTTATATTCAAGATTCAAGAAAGAAAACTGCACAAGATTAGAAAAATAAGAGTTAAAACCATTTTTCTTGAACTTGAAATATAGAGACTAAAATGGTTGGTGTCAACATCATCTTTTCCTGCTATTTGCCCCCATATTTTTATTTCTTTCAGTGCTGTCATATTCCTTCCCCATCTTGTCAAGGTAGCACATCTCCTTCCCTCTATTTAGGTTTTTTTTTTTTATTCTCCTACCTCACCAAAATGCACTTGAAACAACCATCAAGAAACTCTCCCTACTAACCCAAGAAACATTCAAAATTGTGTGTGTGTGTGTGTGTGTGTGTGTGTGTGTGTGTGTAGTGCAGGAGAGAATAAGGAATGAGTCAAGTGAAGAAGTTTGAGAAACCTTAGTTAAACTAAATTATAAATACTCACTCTAAAGATACATTTAATTTAATTTAATCAGGGTCAGATGAAGACCTCAAAGATAGTGGCTTTAAGATACCACTAATTACTAATTAAGTTGCCAGAATTGATATTAAGGAAAAATTAATTAATTCATGGAGCCAGGATGCTATGGTAGCAGAAAGAAGTACAGCAGGCTCCATCCATCTCTTCACCCTGCCCCAAATAAAAATCTTCCAAACTGAATTCTGAGGGAGAAATCTTAGAAAAAAAAATCACAGTGAGTCATTTATCCAGCCTAGGTGAACATAAAGAGACAGAGTTGGACATTGGCATCAGGAGTATACCTTTCAGAGTATGCCAATAAAAGGAAAGGACGAGAAGGATCTCACATTCAAAATCTAGGGTCCTAAACCTGGTTGTGGGGCAGGGCCAAGTGCAGATCCGTCATTCACTGTGCAGTTCCAGGTACCAATCCAGATCTGACATTTGGAAGCCAAGGCCTCTTTCAGTATGGTATTCTTAAATTAGCCTCTCTCCTTAAAATCTAAAGTATTTTCACTGTCCTGCTTTTCCTCAGATTTGGGCATTGGAGATCTAATTCCAGTAGCAGTTAATCATCTGAATATTTGCAAGCCAAAGAAGAAGGACACCTTCTTGTACCAACGTACCTTACAGTTCATTCGCGAAACATTAGCTAAAGACCTTGAAAACTAACAGGTCTTAATTCTTGTTCTTTTTTGTCGTGTGGACATGATGCTGGGCATTTTTTGAGATCTGTGGAACTGAGAAGACCCAGTAGATAAGGCAGTCTGGACTACATTGAAGATAGCAGAATGCTACTCAGAAATATATAAGGTAAAGCACAAGCAGAGGTGGCAATAAAGATTGAGTAGTAAGATTCTCTTCCATTAAGGACACTTTCCGTGCATCAGTTTGTAGTCCACACTTTAAGAAGGTGGCATCTGAAAAGGAGCTGAAGTGCTCCTCATTTCTACTCCCAACAGAAAAAGCATTGGTGGACCTGAAAGGGATTAAGTGCCATCATGCACTTCTTAACCAGAAAAAATCTGCCACTTAGGTGAATACTTGAAATGGGGAACAATTACCACTAAGGACCAAAAGAGATTAGATTTTGATTTTATTTTGGGTCTCACAAATGCAGCAGACTTTTAAAAAATAATAAACTTCACTTAAGCTGTGTGCATTTCAAAGCTAGCTTTTTCACATCTGAGTGATTGAACTGGCATCATGGATACAAATTTATTGTATGCTTCTGTTGCTAAGGATAAATAATTTTCTTGTACATCACCTTAGGCTAACCTTTTAAAATAATGTACTATTCTGCTATTAACTTATTCTCAGATAAGGAGTGAGGGTTGTTGATTAATCCAGTGTTTAAGTATCAAATAAACCTGTATTAAAAAAACAAAACCATACTTAAGCAACACTTAGAACTACTCAGTGATACTGTATGATACCTAGTTTGGATTTGGCAGACATTTCCTTTCACAAAATAGAAAAATTTTTTGAGTGGTGAAGGATGAATACATATGTAAGAAAGCAATGATTGTTGATCCTACTATTTATAAAAGTAGAAATCAGATTATCTGAAGGTGGATTGAGAGGAATATTGTTGCGTAATATATAGATGTGACAGATGGTTGAAAGTTCAACATATTTAGTTACCCAGTTGTTTGGGAAAGAACTAAGACACAAAAAGCTCACAAAAGTAAACCTGTTGGTTTTTCTGGCCCATAGCTCTTGTGACAGTGGGATGTTTTAGTATGGAATATTTCCTTTTTATCTTGTCAACTAGTAATCCACAACTAAGAACCAGTGGTTTTTAAAAGTACTTTTACTTAACTTGAAAGAATGGTATGCCACTGTTTCTGGAAATTGTAATGCAGTAGCTATTCCTCTTATTGAGAATAAGATCGGGAAAGATGGCCAACTTTGAAGTTAATGTAAGTTTGCCCACAAATTACCTTACCTAGATGTAGGCACACTGAATGCTGATGAAGATACTAATAATTGTATCAGATGCTATATAGCACTTTAAAATCTGCAATGAATTTTAAACGCACTGTTTTATTTTGAGCATCACAATAGCTCTGTGAGATCAGGAGTTTTACATCGTGAAGATGAATGCAGTGTGTTTAGCTGCCAATGGCTTTTTAAAAATGAGGTACATAAATGATGATGCCAAGTAATAAAAGAATAATATAGATTTGAATTGTTTCAGAAAAGAGCCATTTTATTAATGGGTTAATTTCATTAATGGCTTATTTTCAATGCAACTTCTAGAAAAAAGTAATTCTGCTTTCTCTCCTCCAAGATGATCACCCAAGGTTCCTGACCACATTTTAATGTGGTTGTTTAAATGATTCTGAGGGTACCCATAATAATGATCATGTTTATGGACATACTGGGCAGTTGCCAGGTACTGTAGGTTCTGCTTTTTAAAATAAACTCCAATGAGACAGAAAGTTACTATTTGTTAGACCTTGACCCCTCTCCCTTAAAAACCACCAAGCACCTGCTTTACTGCATGTATACCTTAGGCAGAGCTTGAGTTCTTCCCCATTCTCAGGTATCTTAGGCGGAAATCAGACTGGAAAGTAGAATGTCATAGTCCCCTTCTGTCTTTGACCCTGAGCAGATTTGCAACCTTACAGTTACACCCAAAAGGAATGTTGAAGATAGGTGTTTCTGCCACAGGGAGACAGACAAAATAACAGGTGCCAGCATTTCATGACTGGAAATAGAGCACAATGATACAATGATGTTTACAATGTCTTCCCATTTGGGCTGTGTTCAGACCTCACAATGCCTCTGAAGTCCTTTTGTAATTACTGGAATTTGAGGCACAAATCCTGAATTTTCATTTTTCTGTACTGTTGGTACATCAGTGTATTCATTTACTGTCATTTTGTGTAATAACAATTTTGTGCCTGTGGGAAATGTTTAATAAAAATTTACGGAACTGATTGAGCCCTTATGTTGAATCTGAAAGCAAAGCAAATATCTGCTAAATTGAAAGAGCCAGAAAAATGTACTAGAAAATTGCTTTTTTAAAAAAAGGTGGTATAATACTTACAGAAATTATCAAAGTAAGGCTAAAAGCATTAAAAACCAAGCAGAATCTTCAGACTCAAGGTCTGCCCCAATGAGAATGTGCCACTTACATAAAAATTCAAATGATCAACTCTATTTTAAGAGTTCCATAACACAGAGTCAGTGGTGATTCTCAGTGATGGAAGGGGATTACCATTAATCATAAATTTATTTATTCAGTATAATCAAAACTTCACCTTAGGGACTTTGTAACTGCTTCATAAAGTAGATGCTGGGCCTGGAGTCAGGAAGACCTGAGTTCAAATGTGGCCTCAGACACTTCCTAGCTGTTTGACCTTGGGCAAGTGACTTTACCTCTGTTTGCCTTAATCCACTGGAGAAGGAAATGGCAAAGCACTCCAGTGTCTTTGCCAGGAAAACCTCAGGCTTTGCTCCACGGGATCATGAAGAGTTGGGCACGACTGGAACAACACCTTACAAAAGTATTTGTTGTTTGGGCTACCTTTGTGTATTGTTCAAGAAGAATTAGCCATGGAGATACTAGGAAGATCTACATATTAGTTAAATATATGGGGCATCACATATTTAGCTTGGGTTGGCATTAATGACCATACAAACAAACATAGGACAGGAAAGAACCTTTCCATTCCCCTCTCTCTAGGTTGTAATGCACACTCATAGCATGTCTAGCCCATCAACTTTATTTGAAAAGGACTTTCAGTTCTCACTCTACTTAACTAGTAATTGCTAAGTTTTCCTGCTACAATGTCTGTATAAGTTTGTCAAAGCAGTATAAGTACTTGCTTCCTTTTCAACTTTTTCTGAATAGGTTTTTTTCTTTTTTTATATTAAACTATTTTCCTTATGGTTTACACATAGCTATGTTGCTTGTTCAGGTTGGACTAAGACAGCCAATGCTGACAGTTGAAGATTTCCAAAGGTTCTTTTTCTGTCTGAAAGTATGAATTAGTCAACTGTTTTATGGTGGTTTTTTTTTTTTAAAGAAACATTTAATAGACAATATTTACAACGAATACAAAAAAAAAATTCCACTTCAAGTAAAACATCACAGGTTTTCAACTGCTAAGTGGTTACAATTAGTCAATCATTTTCTTAATTTCTTTCTCAACACACTTGATGCATTATTATGGAGGAAATACTTTAATAAATTACCTTGGGTTGTATGGACATGCACACCTGACAGTTCTTTTATTAACAATGTTTGAGCAGCATCAACTATTCCAAAACCCTCACAGGGATAAATGGTCCTTATTTCAACCATATTATGTGAGTCGTAGCAGAACAAAGAAAATAGCATGTTGTACTATGGAAAGGACGCTGAATTTTGAGTCTGTAGACTTCAATTTGAATTGAGGCTCTGCCCCTCCTTTGCCCCAAATGACACCTACCTTGGGAAAGTCACTTGGCTACTCTGGGCTTCCATTTGACTATGTGGGCTCTAACTCTCTGGCAGCTCTATGTTGATCCTATGATGTATTTCAGAAGACAGCACCATCATACCCAATAGGCATTAGCGAATACAGATGGAGGCAAAGCTAAATTTTCAAGGTACCTAAATAACTCCATAATAACCTGTAGCTTTTACAAACTAGTGGACTAGTAGTGGACTAGCAGTAATCAGGTTTCACAGAACTATTTTAGTGGAAGAACTACAAAGCAAATTTGAGAAGTAAATTCCCCACAGTGCAGCCTAGAACCAGGGGTTTTAAACTGGGTCCATAAATTTGGTAGAAAAAAAGTTACATCTTTACCTTTAGTGTAATTGTTTTCCTTTGTAATCCCATGTAACATTATCTTAAGGATTCCTTTCTTACCACTCTGCTGAAGGGGTCCATGACATACCAGAGACCAAGAACCTAGATCATTCAACCTCTGCTTCCAGTGAAGGGAAGTTACCATTTTATAAAACCAAATTACCAATTTTAAAAATGAAGCTGTAGGGTGGGATGACTTACAATTGTATGTTCTATCAATTCACAATCTACTCTCTGCTAACACTTGCACAATTTCTATTTTCCTGTAATTCATATGTAGCCTGTCTGCTTCACAGCACAGGACTGTAGCAGATGCACATCAGAGTTCTTTCTCAACTTCTATATGGATATCATCTGATAAACCGGGAGTTCCTAACATGTCCGCTTCATCTAAAAACTGACTCAAGATAAAAGAGAGATGGTCTTTTTCAGAAAAGGCTAGTATTATTAATTTACTGGGTATTAAAGAGAGGCATCTCAAAACTCAGAAGCTGACTTTTAAGAAGTAAAATGACATGGTTATGATTAGCCTAGTCCTATTTACCTTCACCACAATGAAGTATTTAAGAAAGGGAGCAACGAATAAGGGAACTCCCTAAAAAACATACAGGTGAAAGAGGACATTCTTGGCCATCCTTTGAATCTTGGTTCTGTAGGTAACATAAAAGAATGATTAAATATTCAAAGTATCTCAAAGAACCAAAAGGCCAAAATTCTCTTCTGGAAGATAAATAGGATACTATAACATTTTTGTTTCGTCCTCTTAATACACTACCTTCCAGCTCTGGGTGTCTAGAGCCAGAACATTCAGACTTTTGAGGATTGTAACATACAGGAATTATTTGATTTGAAGTGGCCCTCCCATAACTCCTAAAAGTGGTATAACACCATGTTTATTCTTTAAAAATTAAAGTGAATTAAAATGAAGAATTTTGGGAAACTCAAATAGTGTTAGAGAACCAAGGTCACTAGCAACTGCTGTCCATTCTGTACGGTGTCTTATTCCCAAACCATGTCTAAAGTAGGGTTTAACATTACCTGTAAGGAAGCATTAATCATCTAGACTGAGCCCGAGTAAACAAGTGGTATTCATTTGTATCTCTGTACAAATGCTTAGGGTTCTCCTGCTATTTTCCCTGAGCGACCAATAATTTCATGTGAAGAAAATCTGATCAGCTCCAAGTGGAAAGCAAAGTAACTCAGGCCTGACCATTTTAAAAACAGAAACACTCCTACCACATTCAGTATTGTTTAGAGAGTCAGAAAACAATGTGACTTTAGAGTTGGAGGAGAAAAAGGTATTACACACACACACACACACACACACACACACACACACACACACACACACACACACACACACACACACACACACACACACACACACACACACACACACACACACACACACACACACACACACACACACACACACACACACACACACACACACACACACACACACCCCAAAAGAACAAAGAAATCTTCTCTCAGGAATTGTTTGGACCCTCTAGAAAACTCTGGGTAGAAAGGTCAGGATAATGTGGACTCTCAGTTGTGCACAATCACTAAACAAAGCTACTCATTTTGTGCTTATTCTGTGTGTGGAATATATGAGAAAAAGATTAGTGAGGTTTTATGTGGTATAGTAGGTACATAATATAAAGACATAATTTAAAAACCCATGTCAAGGATCTGCAGCAGTTTAAGGAATATACATCACATAGGACATGGTACAAGTTTGTTTTTTTTAGTCAGTTTGAGCTAGTATTAAACTCGACATAGGCTCCATATAAATCACACTTTTATGACACAGGATTAATGGAATGCACGTTTGGGCATTTGGTTCACTTTTGCTTACCTCTTCCAATACTGCCTTCCACATGTTTTCCACCACTTTGGTCTCAGGGCTTTTCAACAAATCAGTGGAGTGAAGGCTGACAGTTAAAGCAAGGCCAGTTTAAAGGTACTGGTGAGCAATCCATGGTACCATTATGTCAGCCAGTTTATACAGAAAACACACAAGTATCTTGTGACGTGTAACATGCAGTCCACATTCAAGGAGAGAAATCATACACTGGGGCAAAACACCCATTAGATTTGAAGTTTCTCCCCTAATAAACACACACAATGAAATATTTTTAGGGGGTAAGTAAGGGTGAGAAAAGAGGAAGCTTCACAAAGAGAAAAAGACCCCCATATGCCCAAACCTACAACAAAGCATCTTCTCAGTGGCCAAGGTGGAGAATGACAACTGATTCTACTGATTAAAGATAAACTATTTTCAGAAAACTGTACAAGACCAAATAAACACACATCTCCTCCAATGTACTGTTTAAATAGAAGAGAAAAAAGTCCCTATTTGACATAGAAGGAGTTTCTTATTGATGGGATTTACAATGAATGATATGTTGAGGGAGAAAAAGGACACACCACTTTACAAGGTGGTGGTGAGTGTCTGTAAAGGTCTTTTTGTCATGTTTTCGCCAGTGGATCAAACAGCTGCAATGCTGTCCTCCTGTCTTCATCCTCACTGAACATAACCCAGCGTTCAAAGTCTTTGTGTCCAGGGGCTGGCGAAGGTCCCACCCTAGCAGCTGGAGCACTCACTTGTGCTGGGTTGAATGATTCCCTTTCTGGATCTGGGGTGACTGGACCCAAAGGCTCAGAACTCTTAGTAAACCAGCCAGTGTCCAATAGTGTTGGGTGGTGGAGGAGACTCAGGAAGGGATCCTGGTGCTCACCAAGAAGCGGGGCTGCCTCTGTCTTCACTGCCTTTGTATTGTCAGTATGTTGGCTGGGCCTTGGTGAAGTGCTCAGAAGGTCTGCTCGTGAGGCAGGTGAGCCCGAGGCAGGCTGGTCGCCAGCCCGGGGCTGAGAGGCATGGTTATTGTCGTTCCCACTGCAGCAAGTCACATCCTGGAGGAGCAAGCTGTTGCTCTGCAGAACCTGTAGGTGAAAAGCTGCTGGGGCCGACTTCTTCCTCCTGGGGGGAACCTTGGGAACAAGGGAAGCAGTTTCCAAAGGTGGTGGCACTGTGGCATCTCCTTCTGCAGGCACCTCTGCTGAAGCTTGTGCTTCACTGCTTAGCCTTCTCTCGACGGCTCTCCCAGGTTGCAATGTTCTTGGTTTGGGGACAGGAGCAACGCGAGGGGATGCCACTAGAGTGGTGCTTTCAGCACTAGGCTCTGGGGACCCAATGGGAACCTGGATGACTTGTGGCTCAAACTGCTCTTCTGGGGATAAAGACTGAAAAAAACACAATGGAGATTAGTAAGCAGATCTGTAAATGAAACTTGGAAGTTCAGAGTCACAGGACACTCACAGGGAGAAGAGAACAGAGGTGGGAATGAACTAACATTCTAACATTAAAATGTTGAGAATGACTGGCATGCCGGAAATGGGGATGGGAATGAGCCAAACAAGAAAGAATTGGATGGGGAAACAAAAATGGCAGCTACCTAAGAGGAGGGACAGGTTTGGTTCATCCAGCAGGGAGAGAAATGATGAAACCAAAGCCATGAGTCATGCTGAATGGATGGGGGCAGACTTTTCCAGTGTGCCACACTAGGGATGACAGGCTACTTGATAAAAATAAATGCCTCTGATTCTTGGGGGTGGATATTTTTTCTTTACTCTGCACAATATTAAAAATCTATCAGTGGTTTAATATTGTAGCTAAGAGGGATGGCACTAAGCAGGCTGAAGGATTTTACTCATCTCACTGATAACACAGCGATTTGAGACGTGTGTATTTTAAAAATGATCATAAATATGTAAACTTTACGTGTCCATTTTACTTCCTGGCTTATGCTTCAAAATACCACCAAACACACACACACACACACACACACACACACACACACACACTAAACAAGCTATTTGTGCTAAGCAGGTCATTCTTTCCACTGTGAATGCCTATGTTCTCTCTCACAGTCTTGCTGGCATTTCCTTTGGACCCTTAGGAGAAAAAAACAAAAACCCACAACTTTTCTGGGAGTATCTTATTGCAAGTCCCCTGTGGCAGTCTGGACATGCGGACACAATGCTGCTTGCTATGTGATTCTTTTCTAAGAAAAGAATAGATGTCTCAGGAAGAGGATGAGAAAAAAATAAGGATGAAAGATCAGATGATGAGCCAAAGCACAGCAGAACTAATGCCCGAGGAAGATGGCAAACTAAAGTAGTATATGGTACCAAAATCATTTCTACTGTCTACAAAGGTGAAGAGGTGGAAAAGGGTCATGGATGGATTCCAGTGATGACCAGGCCGGTGTTTACCAAGTATCTGTTAACTAGCACATTCTGAGATCAGACAGGGGATCCAGATGACTCTATGGGTGCAAGTCTTTGTGCTGCTACTGTCCTTACAAATTCATTTCTCTGAAGCAGCAAGCAAGACGGAGAAGCCCGGGAGTGAGGGCAAAAGACAATCTGCAAGAGAAGCAGCAATAAGAGCTGTCTGACCAGCGTCCCCAGGCCACAGCCCAGGGCTCAGACATAGCTTAGAAAACATTCTTATCCACGAGAAATCCATTCTGCAATCAAGAAATAAAATCTGTGCATGTGCATGCTGCAAATATGCTCAGGACCTGTCCACAACCTCCTGCATTTTGAGGCTCTTGAGGAACCTTAGGAAACTCATCACAGCTGTGGACTGCTGAAAGAGAGTATAGTAGTTGCTTTTTGGGGTCTTTTTTTTTTGATTCATCTAGAGCCAAGATGGGCCATGGAGGGAGTCCCCTAGAACAGAAACTGTTTTCTTGGAGGTCTGTTTATGTCTTGGATTCCTGAATTGAATCATGGAGAAAGACTCATTCAGCTGGTTTGTGATGACAAAATATATCCCTAACAACAGCAAAAATCCTACCCTCCCTCCCCCACTCTCCAATCTTCGACAACCTAAGGGAAGGAATAACAAGTTTCTTTTGTCAACATCTTACTTTTCCTGTCCTTCGTAGAGTTGGCTTCTTAATCACAGGAACTCTGGGTGCGGGTCGATGGGGGAGGAGCTGAGTTGTTTGAGAGGATCCTGGCTTGGACACATGAGATAAGGGCTCTGGTTTGGTGGATACTTGGTTCCTTAAGAAAACAGCATTTAATGCCTCTTCTTGTGCTCCTGAAACAGAACCATAGCATTTGTTTGAACAAATGAAGGTGTCTCTCCTGAGCAACCACAGATAGGAGATTCGACTGACTTCATTTCCAACCTGGGCTATGTGGCCCCTCCTCAAGCAGCATGGTGGTTTCCAATTCTTTGAGGCTCACCGTCTTGGTCAAAGATTTTGTATAGAAACATAATCAGTTGAGCCTCCTACAAACTCAGTATTTTGCAGAACCAGTAGCATAAGCCTTCCTGGTAGAAAGGGCTCTAAACATGTGCCACTGGCCTAAAGCTTGATGGCCTCAGCTCTTCACACTGACCTCCAAGAATAGGGGCAGACATGAAGATAGTGGGAAGATTCCTAAAACTTTTAAAAGGGTTTTTGTTACTGTTTTACAACGACAACAAAAATTTCTTTGTGGGTTTGTAAACCTAGATGGTAACAGTAATCTGAATGCACAGGGAAAAGAGAAATCAGAGACACCAATGTAAAATGTAACCATTTCAGTTTGAGAATAACAAAATACAATTAATGGGAAAAAGTGATGGTGCAACTCCAGGTTGGATTACAGACCTAGAAAAGACTAATAAGAGTCTGTGTTGTCCAATTATTCTCTGAGCGACTCATGACTATAGAACCAGCAGAATGAATTAACTGCCTTGCATCACCAACAATTTTTAAATTCATTTTTATTTATTTGAAGTTCTCCCTCCCATACTGCTGTTATGAAGGCTTCATGCTACATACCAGGATTTATGAGTACCATATATTCTCTTAAAAAGAGAAAAGGGACATGAAAATGACCAAATTACAAACTCAGTAGTACCAAAAGTGGAATCTCTTGAGAGGAATTTTAGAGAATACCAACGACATTAGGGAATATTTAATTTCATGTCTGAAAGGGAAATGCAATTCTTTTTCAGGCCATAGTTCCTGGCTGGAGGGAGAAAAAGGAAATTGGCTAAAGATTTAAGCACCTAGTGGGCTACTCAACTTACCTCCCTTTGCTTCCATGAGGCACCGAATGGCTTCCTCGGCTTCCTGAGCATTGGTAGTTTTGATCTGTTTGACATTATATGGTTTACTTATCCCAGTCCTGCCTTTAGGCTTCAGGATAAACAGAAAAGGAAAGGAGATAAGTAATCCTTGTAGACAAAATCTCCACAGCAGAAGATGAGTGTCGCCTATCGAACCTGAACAGATTCAGTTGCCATATATAGCACAAAGGCTTCCCCCAAGTCCTTATTGACAATCCCCTCATATGTATATAAATCTGATCATGTTATACCTGTGCTTAAAGTCTTTCACCTGATTGCCTACAGACCAAAGCTTGAATATCAGCTCGACACTCAAGCCCTTCCACCACTTGGTGCCTCCTTTCCTCCTCACACTTATCTCACACATGTACATTATTAGGTATTACTCAAACTGGCCTAACTCATCATCCCCTATGCACACCCCCACTTTCCAACCTCCATTCCACTGCTCAGATTGTTTCCTGTGCCAGGATTGCCCCTGGTTAGCCCACCTCCTCCTGCCTACTGAAACCCTACTCAGCTGAAAACCCGGTTCAAATGCAGTATCCATGAAGCATTTCAAGATAGCTCTACTCTGCTGATAACTATGGACCTCACATAGCCTTAAGTTTGTAATTTTTTTTTACATTTAGCTATAGTATAGTCATCTGTGTATGTATACTATCCCCTTCACCCCGCCCCCCACTTGACTTTATAAATTTTGTAAGGGCATGGATATGTTATGTGATCATTATGTCTTCCTCAGGACCTAGAGAGCACAGTGCTTTACACAGAGTGGGCATGTTTGTTGAACGAATACCAGAGAAAACATTTGTCAGATTTCCACATTTCCCTATTGTTTGGCTCTGCTCTAAGCTGCTAAACATCCACAAATGAAACAAATGAAGGGGCGACGGCTAGAGCTGATGCCACTATCTCCAAAATCAAGTGAATGTGAGGTTTTAAAGCAACCAGCCCTCTATTTTTTATGTCACCTAGTAGAAGAGAAGCAGCAATGGGTTTACAAAAACTATAAAGCAGTTATGCAAATGGCAGCCTTGATAACTTAGCATTTGAGGGCATATTTTTCTTTTAAGAAGCCAACAAGAAACAGCTTTCTAAACTCAAACTTTTTAAAGGCCCATATGAAAAAAAAGCGTTATTGTGGTATAGTGGAATAGACTGGGGTTTGTTTGGCGGTTTTGGGGGGGAGGGGGAAGAGGGAGGGAGAAATATGTCTTTGCTTTTAAAATCTGGCAACAGTATGTTGCATCAAGGAGGTATCCAACATGTTTTTCGAATTGAAAAGATAAGAATTTTAAACTTTCATTACCTATAGGCAATCTCATCTCAGCCCAGGAGTGGGAAACAAGGTATAAGAACAACACTGGGAATTGGGATTTTACCATTTTGGATTGAGAAAAAGGAAGGACTCACTGGTTGCTGAGGCGCTCCGGGAAGAAGCTTGGCGGTTTGTAAAATGGAGTATTGCCCGTGAGTGCCACAGGAGATAGATGCGTCAGAAGCAGACTTTTTCACCATTAAAGCAGCTGGAAGGAAAAAAGAAAAGAGCACATCCTCAAACCTCATCCAGGGTCCCAGTGGCTGATGAAAGGTCCAGTGAGCCATCCAGGAAAAGTTCCTAACAAGGCTGATGGTCTAGAAAACTAGAAGCAAGACATTTTGGGGTAATATTGCTTATTTGGCACTTAAGCATTCATAAATATCCATAGATATAGAATATATCAGTCACTTGATAGTGATTTGCCCCTTTTCATTAGGTAAGAGATTACTCTAATTCAGCTAGAATGGGTACTAACTACCTAGTAGATTAACTTCTCAGTGTATGGTTAGAATTTTTTTTTTTAAAAGAAAAGTCTGTTGGTTTGAGCGACTTTTATGCTATCACTTTATATTTGTTAAATTGATGTTGAATTTAAATTTTAAAACTTTCTTTTTTAAAGTCTTGTGCTCAATTTCCTTTTGCAACTGAAACTGCTTTGGAGTAAACAAAGCCAGTGGGAATCCAATAGTCGGAGAATATGAAAGTCCATGTCTTACTTTTTTTTTAAAGGGGCATAAACAAAAGTGATAGTGCCAACCTCAAAAAAAAAAAAATCAGAAGAGGAGAAATATGACAGAAAAAGGCAGGTCAAAATTGTATTTTCAGAAAGCAAAAAGTAGTATTATGGGCAAAAGAGTCATTTTTGAAAAGCCAAAGAAGACTACTAGAACTGTATCAAGTGACATGTTTTTCTGTGCTTAACTAGAGGATATTAACAGTCACTTCTCTGCTAGAACACTACTATTGGAAGACAGTGGTAATTCCTGAATTAAAGTTTGTCTTGTACTACTTATATAAATGACATAGGACCATACATGATGAACTGGAAGGGATGTTAGAGGTTATTTATCTGGTCCATTCCCTTTATCTAACAGATAAGGAAACTGAAGCTCAGAGACTATCCATGTGACACAAATAGTATCAGGGTTGGGATTCCCTGACCTTTCTTACAATGTGACATTACTAAATGTGGAACTCTCAGAGTGATTTCCTTCTTTGCCAGGACTACACAGGTTTAATAAAGTGAAGACTAGGTGCCCATCAAACATACAGAATGAGGGAGACAAAGTCAGGCCTCAGAGTGATGTGATGGATGGGGAAAGACAATCAATTAGCTGCAATTTTAAACATAAGGAAATTCCCTGTTGGTTGTGATTCTTGCTTAAAAGTGAAAAGGGCTAGAGTGAGTAACAGTTCTGAAAAATCAATCACTTCATTTACTCCTGGAAATGCCTTGTGCTGTCCCAGAGGTAGCTAAAGCAGCATCGTTTCCAACAGCAATACTCTTTAGTAGTTTTGAAATAGAGGAAGAGAAGAAAAATAAGACCAGTGATTGTGCAGAAATATAGAGTTTGAAAGATTCCTGGATTCAGTGATTTTTTTTTACCAATGGTAGCGTAGAGGCAAGTATTCCCAGCAGGCATTGTGGCAAGCTAAAAGCAAATGAAGTCTTACTTGGAGGGGGGGGTCTCTGTGGTGGGTGAGGTGGCCGAGGCCTGTTAGGAACAGACAGAGACCTGCTTGGAGAACGATGGCGGAAGTCCCCAACAGCTTCCAGCTCCTGCTTTAACTCTGCCAGGTCGGCATCATCTGGAGGACATGGTAGAATATGAAGAAGATGTGTATTCAAAAAGTCAAGAATGTCAGAAGGGTCCAAATGTCAGCTCCCTTTTTACAAGCTGGGGTAACAGAGGTTGAAGAATATGGAAAATGGGGGTGAGGGGCATTTGGTGAAAAGGCTTGATCAACTTAGAGGAAGTCAGCTGTAGAAAGTCAGCATGCCTGAAGAATAATTCAGAGTACCTATCCCTTCCCACCTTTTTAAGGGGCAGGGGGTGGAGGAGGGAGGGAAGGTGGCATAGGAATGAGTATCAGTGCCTGCTTGGAACATTCAATGAACCAAGGATGAAGTGAGTTAGGTAAATATACTAGGTATTCAGAGTTTTGGAAATAGTTGTTGCAGTTTGAAAGGAACAAAGTTCACCTCAAAGAAAGGTGTTGCAGAAACTGCTGAAAACCAGAACTACCAAAATTTCAAAAGGCTAAAGAAATTCTCAGTCATTTTCCTGGTGGAAATGTTGACTGTTCCTGCTTCCTCTGTTGTGTCTAAGCCAGTAACTAATAGTTTTCATCAGGTCTTGGTATCTGAAATTTAGGCACTTTGATTGAGCTAAGAGAATATGGGAGAGATAACCCGTCTGCCTTATTTATTACACAGGGCATAAAATCCAAAATGAATTTAAGTTCCTTTCCTCTACACTGGGAAGGAATAAGAATTTATATGACACCTACTATGTGCCAGGCATTCTACCAGTATCTTATTCCATCATCACAACAACCCTGGAAGGTAGGGGATGTTATCCCCATTTTACAACTGAGGACACTGAGGCAGGCACAGGTTAAGTGACTCGCTCAGGGTCACAGAGCTATTAATTCTGAGGCTGGATTTGCACTCAGGTCTTCCATACTCCAGGTCCAATGCTCTAATCACTGTACAACCTAACTGCTTCATATTGCTAGGCTCTTGAACATGACAACTTCATTTTGAACTCCATGTAGTTCAGACTAAAGTTGGGGAAAGCAGCTCAATTTCTTCATTTAGATGAGGGGTGTAATTAGAAATACCAAAGTCTCTATTTTCCCATTAAACATTAAACACTCTACAGCACCAAGACAATATTATACATGTTTTCACCAGATGACAACCTGTCTAATAGGATCAAGACGTCAATGACAGCCCCACTACCTGAATACTATCCTCCATCTCACAGAGAGACACTCCAAACACTTATATATTCTTGGATGAGTAATGTTATATTGAGAAAAAAAGCATCTTTTTCGAGGAATCGCATGTTTTCAATAATGTATGTATCTCTAGTGAAGGGTACAGCAGTCCTTCTGAATGGTAATCCACTACAAGTCTATGAAATCTGAAACAGTCCACAAGGATCCCCCGCTGCTCCTCTGGGGAGGTGCAAGCATCCCTTTATACCCACTGCAGAAATTTCCCTTTAGAAGTAATGTCAGCTTGATGGTGCCTCCATGGTCAGTTTTCAATACCTCCCACAAAGGGATTCTGGTACACAGTGACCACTATAACAGAAGAATGTACATATCCTCTATGGGTTTACCACTGTCTAAGCCCTTATTACTGTGACAGCTAATGTTGTTTAGGGAATTATTTCAAATAGTTTGAACACTAAAACCTGAGGTTATGAAATTATCTGATTTCTCTTTGCCCCAAATGTGTGTGTGCGCACTCAGATTATACATATACAATATGTATATATAAAGACAGCATAATAGCTATAATATGCTGTAATATCTACATTGTGCATTAAGTGGGAAACTGTTTTGGAAGAGTTATTTTGGCACTTTACTTTCTGAAATTAGGAGATGCCTCCCTGAGATAGGGAAACTATAACCTCCAAGACAAGGCTGTCCCAAGGGCTGGACAGAAAGATCCAAGCTACCTTTGTATGGGCGGGATTTCTTTTTAGTCAATGCTGGAGACTTGCTGGAAGGTACCCCTGCTGTGGAAGAGCATGGGGCTTCCAAATAATCATCCCCCGAGAGTTCTGTGTCAGTGAGGAAGGTAGGATGTTGCTCGTCAATCAAATAGTCCTCGTCCTCATCAAGGATGTCTCCTGCAAAGAGAAAACAAAAGTTTCTAAGATGAAAGAAGCTAATTTCCCTCTTTGCTATAAAGCCCATTTCAATATTAAGGTAGGTTTTCTATGTACGTGCAGTTTGAGGAAACTTCTAGAACACACATCGAATTTGAAACTGGTACAGTAATGAATTGTTGTGACCGTGGAATCGTCATACACCCTTCCTACAGTTCCAAACAAGGCTTTTAGAATCCTCTGAGATTTATCTACACATACAACACAGTTCCTACACATGAACAGTGGCTGTGTCTAATACTAAGGAATTAAGAATGACTTTCTCTCCCCGCAAGAGAGAACTTAAAAAAAACTCTTTACTTCTCAACTCTATCCTAACCTCGAATTCTAAAGCTGAGATTGTTAACTTTTCCTTCCCCACCACTGCCCATGAGGAGGTTCACAGGATAGCTTGCTGACCTTCTGATTCGTAGTCCAAACTGGTGAAATCAAAGTTTTCTTCTAACAGACAGGAGTTGGCAGTGGGGGACATGGATACGATGCTATCCCGTTTCCGCACAATTTCTTCTTGAAGACCTTTTAGCCAATCCTTTGTTTTTGGTCTGATCTTCACTGCCCTGCCTTTAACCTGGAAAAAGCAGGGAGATTTTAATCATATTCCTTTTAGGGAAAGTAGGAAGGGAAGAAGCATTTCTTGAGTGAGTGAGTGCCTGCTCTGCGTCAGGCACTGTGTTAAGTGCTTTGCAAATATCTCGTTTTTATCCTCACAACAACCTTAAATGGAAGATGCTTAAATTAGTCCCATTTTCTAGATGAGAAAACTGAGGCAGATAGAGGTTAAGTGATTTTATCACTAATGTGTCACTCTAAATCAAGGTTCTTTTTTAAATTATTTATGTAGCATTTTATCTTTCCCCAATTACACATAAGAACAATTTTTTACATTCTTTTTTTTTTAATTTTGAGTTCTAAATTCTTTCCTTTCTTCCTCTCTCCCTTCTCTGAGACAGTAGTCAGTCAGATATAGGTTAAACATGTGCAGTCATGCAAAACATTTCTGTATTAATCATTTTGTGGAAGAAAACTTGAACCAAAAGAAAGAAAATGAAAATAACATGCTTCAGTATGTATTCAGACTCCATCATCTTTCTGTGGAAACAGATAATAATCTTTTTCACCATGGGTCCTTGGGGATTGTCTTGGGAGAACAGCCAAATCATTCACAATTGATCATCATACAATTTTGCTATTGCTATGTACAATGTTCTCCTGGTTCTGCTCACTTCACTCTGCATCAGTTCATGCAGATATTTCCAGGTTTTTCTGAAATCATCCTGTAGAGCAAAGATATTTAACCTTTCTTGTATCATGTACCCCTTTGGTCATCTGGTAAAGCCTATGCACTCCTTTTCAGAATAATGTTTTTAAATGCATAAAGCACATAGATTAAGTTGAAAAACTGTCATTAAAATACAAACCAAGTTTATAGATCCCAGGGGTAAGAACCCTGATTTACACTATTGACTGGAGAAATGTAGAATAAAACAAATCTGAGGTAACACCTCACACCTCTTAGATTGGTTAATGTGACAGAAGAGGAAAATGGCAAATGTTGGAGGGGATGTGGGAAAATTGAGACACTAATGCACTGTTGGTACAGTTGAAGACCACTCTAGAACTATGCCGAAAGAGTTATAAAACCATGACCCAACAATACCACTATCAGGTCTGTATCCCAAAGAGATAAAAACAAAAAGGAAAAAGACCTACACATGCAAAACTATTTCCAGCAGCTCTTTTCTGGTGGCAAAGAATTGGACATTGAGGGAATTCCCGTCAATTGGGGAACGGCTAAACAAGTTGTGGCATATGACTGTAATGAAATACTACCGTGCTATAAGAAATAATTAGCAGGATGCTCCCAGGAAAACCTAGAAAGACAACATCACGATGCAAAGTGAAATGAGCAGAGCCAAGAGAACACTGTACACAGTAACAGCAACGCTGTACTATAACCAACTATGAACGACGTAGCAGTTCTCAGCAATATAACGATCCATGATAACGCTAAAGGACTTATGATGAAAAATGCCGTCCATCCCCAGAGAAAGAACTGATGAAGTCTGCATATAGATCTCAGCATACTTTTTTTAACTTTCTCTATTTTTCTCAGGGTTGTTTTTTTGTTTTTTGTCTATATTTTCATTCACATGACTAAGATGGAAGTATGTTTTGCATGACTGCTGCCCTGGGCCACTGTGGATAAAGTGCCAAGCCTAGAATCAGGAAGACTCATCTTCCTGAGTTCAAATCTATCCTCAGACACTAGCTGTGTGACCCTTTGTAAATCACTTAACCCTGTTTGCCTCAGTTTCCTCTTCTCTAAAATGAGCTGGAGAAGGAAATGGCAAACCACTCTAGTATCTTTACCAATAAATCCCCAAATGCGGTCACAAAAAGCAAAACACAATTTAAAACGACTGAACAACGACAGACTGCTGTTAGGAACTCTGATCCCCCATGTTAGATTTGGTTAGTTTATAAATCCTGCCTTGACTCAGCATGGCTTCTTGGGTCAAGAATTAACCACTTCAAGCCTCAGTTTCCTCTCTTGTAAGATGGGGACAATAAATGAACAATAAACTAGACTAGATGCACTCTTTCCCATCCCTGACCTCAAAGGATTTTTGTGACAATTGAATGAGATAATGTATGTAAAGTACTTGGCAAACCTTGACGTACAAAACAAATGTGAGTTATTGGTGCAGTTGCCTATCACTCCTGATCCACTAGTTCTCAAGCACGCAGAAGGGGGTTTCCTTACTTCAACCCTGCACAACCTCACCAGTCCACAGGATAATACAGAACTCTTATCTCAAAAGTCAACGATGACCTTCTTATAGCCGAATGCCTGTTCTCAGTCCTTGCCATCTTTATCTTCTTCAGCACATGACACTACTGACCACTCCCTTCTTCTGGCTTCTTTTTTCATTTCAGACATACCAAACTCCTGGATCCTCTCCAGTATCTCTATTCAACCACTCTTCTATCTCTACTGCCAGCCTCTCTTCCCCTCCAGACATGACCTGAAGTAAATGAGTCCACCAGGTTTAGATCTCCATCCTGTTTTCTTCCTCCCACTATACTCTCTCCTTTCATAATCTCATTTATTCCATATCTTGGAGTAGCATCTCTGTGCAAGTGATTGCCAAATATTTATCTCCAGGACTGGCCTCATCCCCAAGCTTCAGACCTGCGACTCAGGCTGTGTACTGGACATCTGCTCTTAGATATCTCCTTAGTCAGTGAGTCAATGTGTCTCAAAATGGAAATTATCTTTCCTCAAAAACCTCCTTCCCCAATGGTTTTCCTATTTACATCCACAACACCACCATTTGGTTTCCCATGTTTGAAACTTGGTGTTATCTTTGATTTTTCTCTCACCTAGCATATCCGATCTGTTATAAAATTTTATTATCTGTACTTTGCCAATTTTTCTAGCACCCTTCTCTATGACCCTCCTACCCCTATCCTGCCTCCCGACTCTATCCAGATCCTGATGAACGCCTACTTTGACTCCTGAAATAGCCTTCTATTTAGTCTCACCCACTTTAATCCCTCCTACATACAGCTGCCAAAATGATCTTCCTGACCCTTCTCAAAAAACTTCAATGGTGGGCTTCCTGTTGCCTTTAAGATAAAAAAAGGCAAATTCCTCTGTTGAACATTTAAAACCCTTCACAATCTGGCTCCATACTATCTTTTGAGATTCATGACCTATTATTCCCCATCACTGTCTACAGTGAAGCTAAATGGGCCTATGATGTATATCCCTCCCACAAACATTCCATCTTCCTTTTCCGTGCATGGAATGCACTCTCTCTCCTCCTCTTGGCCTCTTGGCATCCCTAGATTCCTTCAGTTCTCAACTCAGCTAACTCCTACATGAGGCCTTTGAACCTCTATGAGATTCAAAAGATATTCAGCTGATTACCTCCCTGAAATTACCCTGCATCACCTTATCTGTGTATATGTCACTTCCCCTGATAAACTGTGATGTCCTTGAGTCGAGATCATTTCATTTCTCTATATATCCCCTGCTTCTCCTATAGTGGCTGGCACATGTTAAGTGTTTAATAAGTGTTTATCAAGTTGACTGTTCAACAGATCTCAATTGCCTGAGCAGTTTAAGCTTCTAATCAGGGAGTACAAGGCTCTCCAAAATGTTGGCACCACCCAATTTTTCCAATATTCTTTCACACTGCTCCTTTGTGAGTGTGCTCTAGGCTGGCCAAACTGAAACTTTATATCCCCTCCATACACCTGGCATGGTGCACCCCACCTATGTGCCTTCATTCATACGGTTCCTTATGTCTGGATTGCTGTCCCCTATTCTTGCCTGACAAATCCCTCCAATTCCATATACACCACACTCATCAAAAGTAACCTCAAGGGAAGCGGGCTCATATGTGGAGAAATGTAGGTGAGGGTCACGTAGGTGACTCAGTAGAAAATATATGTCTTAGTAATCCGACCTGGGGTAAGTCATTTAATCTTAGCTAATAAACCTTGGTTAAATATTAGATCTCAAATAGAAAGAAGTTAGGGCCATTGTTCATAAAGAGATGAGGGCACAGGTATCACTTACATAAGCCCAAAAAGTAGAAAGAAAAATGGGAGGAAATAGCGCACACAGAATCCCAATATGACTATAGATCTTACATAGGGAGACTTACCTTCATACCATCCACATCCAAGACATTAAGGGCTGACCGGCTGTCTGCAAAAGTCACCAACATTTGCCCTTGATTGATCCTAGAAATAAGAGAGACAAATAAAAGTAGCATATAGGAGGAAAAAAGAAAAGACAGTAGAACTCACTGAATCAGGTTCCAGGTTAATCTCTGCCTCTATGAGTGTGGAAAATTTTCTATCAGTTTGTACTGTCAGTCCAAGAGTTTCTTTCCCCAGTGCAAGCCTTGATTGTTAGGGCAAGGTGGCATAGAGGAGATAGAGAAACAGCCTCAGAGTAGAGAAGTCCTGGGTTTTAAGTCTTGCCTTGTCTGCATGACCTTAATCAAATCACTTAACCACTCAGTGCTCCAGATAATTCTCTAGGATTGTTAAGTTTACAGAGTGGGTTCCAGCCTCTTTTGGTAAAGGAAATCTCTTCATCTAGAAACTCTTACAACAATGAAATCACAGATGTGGTCCAAGCCTGGATTCCAGGGGATCATTTCTCAGGGAATAGAGTTGATACCCTTATAATATATAATAAATATTTTTTTTTAAAGCCTCAAGAAGGATCCTATGCTAGTTTTGGTGGAAAAATGGAAGAAAAGAAAGAGAGAGTGAGGAAGGAAGGGAAAAATCAGTAGAGAGGGGAAGGAGAGAAGGAAACTAGAAATGAAGGGAGAAGGAAAATGGGGGAGAAAAAAAGGAAGGGAAAACAGGGAGAACAAGGAGGAGAAGGAGAAAGGAAAAGAGAAGGCAGAAGAGGAAGCAGATAGGAGATAGGAATTCCAAGGATATTAAGATTTCTAGAACAAAAATGGGGCATGCACAAACCCCAAAGCCTATGGAAGAGATAATTTTAAGAGGTTAGAAAGGAAAGAGTCTAATATGGTAACCAAGGTAGGGAAGGAGTAGGGGAATGGGGAGAGGAGGACCTATGCTATAGGTCCATGGTAATACAGTCTCGCATGAGACGACACACAGCCGGAGACCCACAATGAAAAAACAGTCCTCATTCCTACATCGCTGGGGGGAAAGGAGATTACAGAAGCAACTGTACCAAATATTAGATAAAATCTTCCAGATAGAGAAAAACAAATAAATAAACCACCTAACATTGAAAGATAAGGAAGAGTTGGCATATGGGCTAAATCAGGAAACTGGAGCTAAAGAGCAGAAGGTCTATGTACTTCTCAAAAGATAGTACATATGGATGACCACAAATCATTCTTAAGACCCCAGGGAACCTGTAAACATTCTATTTACATTGTTGTGGAACTTATTAATTTTGTTCCTTATATAATAAACCCGGTTTTAAAAACCTCAAGAAGGATCCTATGCTAGTTAAGGGGGGGAAATGGGAGAAAAGAAAATGGCCTTGTATTCTCCAAATGGCAAAAGAGAAAGCAGAAAACAAGAGAGAGATGGAGAAAGGGGGGAATAAATCAATAGGAGGCACCAGCATGTCAAGCTCTGCCTTTGGCAAGAAAAAAAATAGAGTGGTCCTCTACTAACGCCCAGGATGTCCCAGGCCTTATGGCAACACACATAGATTTCACTTCCCTCGGTATTTACCTGACAAGAATTATGGTCCCATAATTCCCTAAGGTCTGCATAAGCTCAGCCCGCAAATCCTCAGGGAACTCATTTTTTTCTTCTAGTGTTGGTGACTGTAGGTTTACTACCACTGTAGCATCTAAAGGTCCTTGGAAAGACGATACTTCCTGGAAGACTCTCTCCCGGGCGTCAACATCCACTTCCTGGACTTCTACTTCCACAACAGCCAACACAGGCCTATTAAACACACAGACAAGATAATACAAAGGTGACTTCAAGGCACAGAATATTGCTAATATTTGCAAGAGTAGCCACTGTTTTCCTGGCTACTCTTTATCCCAACAACTGGTCCACAAGACAGGGGCACTACTTGCCCTATTTTACAGATGAGTAAGGTTTTTTTTTGTTTTTAATTTTTGGTGGAAGAGGTCCTGGGAGAGGAATACTGCTGCTCTTTAATTATTTTAGGCAGCACTTAGAAAATAATCATCTCAGTTGGATCTTAATGACTGTCTAATTATTGAGGACTAAAACTTAAGAGTTTTTAAGTCAACCTAGTATTTAGCAGCTTATGGATCAGGTGAGGGGATTTAGATCTGGGTAGTGAGGAAAGATATACCCAAGATATACCCATTCATTCTCAATTAAGAAATAAATTGGTGGTGCTTAACTGAGGGATGGCAGATAGATGGTATAGAGCACCAGCCCTGGAGTCAGGAACACTCATCTTCCTGAGTTCAAATCTGACCTGAGACACTTACTATGTATTACCCTGGGCAAGTCACTTAATCCTGTTTGCCTCCGTTTCCTCATCTGTCAAATGAGATAGAAAAGAAATGGCAAACCACCCCAGTATTTTTGCCAAGAAAACTCCAAATGGGTCACAAAGAGTCAGACATGACTGAAATAACTGAACAACAGTGTGTGCTTGTCCTTTGTTGCTGAAGAAGACCAAGCCATCAGAGAAATGATGACATGGCTTGCACTTGACTTTGTTTTGAGTGAGGGAGGGCTGTGCAGGTCACCAGCCTCACTTCTCCTCCAGAGCCATCTGAATCCAGTGACCAGATATTCATCAGGATGACTGGAGATGACCCAGGATGAGGCAATTGGGGTTAAGTGACTTGCCCAAGGTCACACAGGTAGTGAGTGTTAAGTGTCTGAGGTGAGATTTGAACTCAAGTCCTCCTGACTCCTGCACTGGTACGCTATCCACTGTACCACCTAGCTGCCCCAACTGAGCAACAGTAACAACTGAGGGATAGACCAGATCAAGGGAAAAGGGTGGCAGAAGTTCTGCCCTTTACAAATTGGAAGGTCATAGGATTGAGAGCTAGAAGGGAGCTCCGAGATCATCTATCATTTACAGCTGAGGTGACCTTGGACAAGTCACTCATCTTTAGACTCTAGTTTCCTCATCTGTAAAATAATGGCTCTGTGTGTGTGTGTGTGTGTGTGTGTGTGTGTGTGTGTGTGTGTGATTCTATAGCCTCTGAAGTCCCTTCTAGCCCTACATCTATAATCCCATGATCTAGTCCAAAAGTCTTGTTTTATGTATAGGAGAAGCTAAGACCCAAAGAGGTTAAATAACTTGTCCATAGTGGTATAGTTCTATATGGGAGGTCTGGGCTTTCAACCTGGTTCTCTGACTCTAAATCTAGGCCTCCTTTTCAGTTCTTAGCACAGTGCCTGGCACATAGTAGGTACTTCATAAATGCCTGCTGACTTTTTAACTCTACTATACTCAGGAATCCTCCTACCCACACAACTCCTCAAAAAACCCAACCAATTCTCACTAGAAAGCACCTTCTTGACATTATGCTAAACATCAAAGAACTGTTATTTAATGTCAATTGGACTGAATGGCTCCTTTAGCCAAGGTTTACTCATTACTATTATGCCATTATTTTAATTGATCCAGGGTCATGTTGTTTTGGGTCCCCACTCTTCCTACACAGATGGTAACCCCTCCAACCTCTAAACTTTTTCTTCCACAGGACTTCTCATCTTGTGACATTCTTAAGCATCTCCCATAAAGCCTCCACAGAGGATTTCCCCAAGACACTACAGCCATCTTTTTTTCAGAAAAACGTTTTCAAGGATGTGAATATAATGCACGTGTGGTGCATTTTTCATGTTGCATTCCAATTCAATAAGCTCAAGGAAATTTTGTCCTTAAATTTTAAAATGATGAAAAATTCAGAAAAGGCTACCTAAAATAATATTCATGGTATCACATGCAGGAAACAGCACAATCATCCTTTATTTTTGTAGCTTTTGCATATTTTGTAGCTTTGAAATTAAGAAGTTAATGAAAGCTTGTAAATAATTCGGATGCCACTAATTCAGAATGTGTTTAAAGGGTAAGAATGAGCTTGCAGCAAAATCAGAGTGTTCCCAACATGGGACCATAGGTTAGAGGTGGAAGCTAACTCCAATGCCATACAGCCCAACACTGCTATTGTGTAGATGAGGAAACTGACATCCAGGGAGTACAAGGGACTTGCCCATGATTATCCAGTAACTGAGTGTCAGAGTCTGGATTTAAACCCATGTCCTCTGACTCTACAGCTGAGCTTCTTCCCACTAGATTATTATAAAACCACTTTAGCAGCACCCAAATAATTTACTAATTTTATCTTTTCATCAGAGCAGGTTCAAAATCTATAGGCATTAGTTTTATTTATGTGAAAACAACATTTAAAAAAAAAGGGGGGGGGTTGTAAATAGGCCATTATGGCATATTTCCAATGATGACCTACATTCAGGAAGTTGTCTGTGGGACGTTGTCTCAAAAATGTATGACTAGAAAAAGATGTGTGCTGGCTGGATAGTGAACACAAAAGACATAAAGAACAGACAGTCTGAGTGCTGTTCTGATCCCTTCAAAATATAACTGAGGCATGCGACTAAAAAACCTAGCAAAGGAACAAATTTAAAATCCTCAATTAAACACCAAATTGGAAGTCCTAAAAAACAAAGGAAAGATTAATTAAACTGAAAGTAAGAAAACAACAAATAAAATTAGGAGCTGGCTTTATATTAAAAAAAAGATCAATAAAATAAACCACTGGTTAATTTCATTTTTAAAAAGCAGAAAACCAAGAGTACCAAAAATGAAAGAATGAATTGACCACCAAGGAGGGAGAAATGAAAGCAATTAGGAGCTATTTTGTCCAATTATATGCCAATAAATCTGACAATTATTTACAAAAATATAAATTGCTCAGATGAAACGAAGAGGAAATAGAATATAAAATATAATTGAGCATATACTACATGGCTGACCTATTTGGGACCCAGGCAGAATCTCATGGATGACAAAAATTGGGATGGACTATGAACTATACTTATGGAGGGAATACTTTCATTGACCTTGAACACAGAATCATTAAAGCATTAAGATTCTAATAACTAAATATTTTTCAATAATTCAGATTATCCTTCTCCCACATTAGTCTAAATTGCTGAAGCTTTAAAATATCTTCCAATTAAAAAAAAAAATCTGTTCTGGGAAAAATAACAAGTTCCTTATGATAAAGTTTAGGCTCCAGCTTCTTTGCTCCTTCAAACAATTAGCATTACCTCTAAATTGTACCAACATCAACAGACCAAGGAATCAAAGGAAAACATAAGGAAGGTCAGCTGAGCGGGCAGCTGGAGGCAGGGAAGAAATCATTACAGCCAAAGCGTACAAAGGAAATTACTACTGACAGAAGCTGCCCTAAAAGCATATACACCGAAAGGCTTACATTCTATTTCAAGGCAATTGAAATAACATGTGCCTAACAAGGGTGGCCTCAGGATACTTTAATCCTACTGAAGGGCCAACATTTTTTTTTTCAATCACCAACTCCTTTTCTCTTTTGGCTCCCGTCCTGGTAAAGTAGGGATTCTTAGCTGAGAATCCTGAACTTGGATGAGGGAAAAATAATTAACATGTTTATATTTTCATTAACCTCTAAATGATATTTATAATTTCCTTCAATTATGAATGTAGACAACAAACCATTATTTTGAGAAGGGGTCAACAGTCTTCACCCAGACTGCCAGAAATTCCTAGGATACAAAAATGGCTAAGAACCCTTGGTGCAGAGGGTGATGCTACACCAGCATAATACTGTTTCTGTTACATTTCTAAGAATTTCTACTCTTTCCTCTTCATTTGCCTTCACCAGCTATCTCCATTGTACCAAAGACAAAAGAGTATACAAAAGACACACTTTCTCTGTAACCCATCAGTATTCTCACATGTCAAGCAGAAAACAATGTTCCATTCTATATGCATAAGGCCTCCAGCTCTGGGACAGCCAGCAAAGATGTAGGAGAATGGGCATTTCCAAATCATATCAGCGACCACAAAGTCCAAATTCAAGCTATTAAATAATCTTAGGGTGAAATGTTTTGAGGCCCAGGACAGACATTACCTGTGATCAGAAGCCTGAAGTTCTGCTCGGCCGTAGTACATCAGAGCGCCAGGAGACCAGGTGTGTTTGATTTTGGTGTCAACATTTAAATCATTGTCTATAAGGTTGAGCTCTCCCGCTAAAAGAAGATTACATTTGTGAGATGCACAATGAAAAAAAATACACACATTAAAATATAACATGTAAACATACAATTCCAAAATGAGAAAGAAAAGTAAATTGTATTTCTGAATCCCTTTACTATTTCCAAAGTACGAGATGAGTTTCTTATTTAATCTTCACATAGGAGGTGAATTTATTTACTTTACATGGCAGGAAACAAGCACAGGATGCTTGCAAGACTATGGCAGAAGATGGAACTTGCACTCAAATCTTCTGACTCCTCATATGTCTTTATACTCCATCACAACTATTTCCCTTATTCTAGGAGGGTACTAGTTCCTAAAACATTAGTTCTCTTACCATCCCCCACCTCTCTGGTACAGTTATATATAACCCTACACTGCCTCTCGCCCCCAAGCTTTAGTTCTCCTTTTTCCTTTCACTGCTACTGTCTCCACTTCCTTACCCTGCACCTGAGGTGTGGCTTGGAACCCCATGAGGCTCTTTTTTTTTTGAAGGTTCCAATGACTAAATTTCCATATCACCAAAATACAAGCTCCCACGTATCACACTCAACATGTCCAAAATGGAATTGATTTGCCCCATCAAACCTGGCCCTCCTCTTAACTTTTCAGTCTTAGTGATGGTGTCTCCATCCTCTTGGACACAGACTAGAAAGCTTATTTATCATCATCTTGATCATTCCTTCTCCCACATAGCCTTAAGTCTGATTAGTCATCAAAAACTATTGATGCTGCTTCTATATACCCACCTTATCACCAGCCTAATTCAAGCTCTTACACCTCCTCTTGTCTGGACTACTATAATAGCCTACTAAATGGCCTCCCTTCTTCCTGTGCCCTGCTGCCCAATTCCATCCTAAACACAGCTGCCAAAATAACTAATACATGGGTTTAACATGACTTCCCTCATTAAAAATCTTCAGTGGCTCTTGACTGTCTATGGGATAAAATACAAACTCTTAACATCCAATACTGACTGCTGACACTTAAAACTGTCATAGTCTGGTTACAAGCTACTTTTACTGACATGTTACTTCACTCCTCCCTTTCATGCACTCACTCACACTGAACTACAGTCATCCCCTCATCTGCTCCTGTCTATGCCCCCATTGATGCTGGCTGCCCTCATGCCAGATAAGCATTCTCTCCACATCTCTGCTTATGGAAATCTTTCCCTTCCCTTAAGGTCCCCCTCTAAGAAGTCACCTTCTCCAAGATACCTTGTCTGATACCCTTAGCAGACAGCAATCTCTCTCCATTCTAATGTCATTAACTGCACTTTGCCCAGACTCTTGCCCTTTTTAAAAATGACATTCTTCCTTGTGTGATAATTATTTCTGTATTCATTCCTTTCCTTATTAGAGTATAACTTCCTACGGAGTATGGGCTGTCACTTTTCATATTTTGACCTATAGTGCCCAAGACGGTATCTTGTTTAACCCATATTTATTTAATGGAACATGGCAAAAGCTAAGTTAATACTACCACAAACCATTCACCCTGGCATACAAGTTCAAATTTGGGAGATGCTGGGTCACATAGCTTTTATGGATTCATACCCAAAGTGCACCATGGATTTCAGTAATGCCTGCACTTCTTTGTAGTGTAAGTGGAATAAAGTCCTTTCTAGGGCCATCAAGCTTATCATTCAAGTTTGATAGCACCCTTCACTATATCAAGAGATAAAGCATTTTGCTTAGGTAATAAACTTGGGAATGAAATTGCCCCAAGGGTCTGAGAATACTTATCCTGACAAGCCCCACTTAAAAGAGCTTGGCATGGTGACATGTAACATGGAACTGTTGAGTAAATATTAACTCAAAGAAAATGGATTTTTTTCAATCTGCTTGAGTGTACACATTTCCTAGCCTTGAATTCTAGCATATTTCCCATGAGAAAAGCTTAGTTTTAAGTATCTTGCTCATTGAAAAGCATGTCCACTTCTCACACTTTTTAGTCATCCTGAATGCCGGGCAGGTCAGACGAGAACTATTCATTGGGTGCTGAAATAGTAAACTCTATCTACCCAGCTAAGTTGACTTGTGTTCGTCTTTTCACTTCTGAATTAGAAAAACTTAGCTAAAGAGAATAAGATGCTAATAGAAGGTAAGTGATTTGAATGAGCGAGATAAAAGACATGTGTATATGCATGCAAAAAGGTAAAATGAGAGTGCCAGAGAGGGAGAAAGATGACAAAGTCACCTCTTTTGAAACTAACATCCTCTTCCCTTGGCTGGAACTAAAAGGTGATTGTAGAACCGTGAGATGTAGATGGTGGCAGTAAATCTCAGGCTCTTAACACAGCCCAAGTGGAGATGGTCTAAAGAACATGATCTCTCAGACTTAATGCCCAGATTATAAGCTTTGAGTATTCCAAGCAAGTTTATGTTATATTTCACAACAAGAATTTGGTATGATTTTAGGATATAAGGTGTGAGGAATGAGGGACCTTACTAAGAGCACTAGGCTTAGTACATAAAAGTCTGCCATTGTTGGGGATTTTTTTTAAACCATACTCATTCTAATTTGCCCAGTATTGCTAAGTCTTTCATTTTCACTGACCTGTTTTATCAAGAGGATGTTTCTTCCTCCACCATAGTACCCTGTCAGTCCAGGCTGGGGTTCGACACTTATCACTTGTATCATAAGCTTCTGAGCCAACATCATACTTGTATGTGGGTCCAAAATTAATGGCACCTTCATGAAAATCCTTAAAAATCTATCAAGAAAAAAATTAAATTACCATTTCAATTCTTCCGAATTTTCTGTATTTTTCATACTATATGTTAATACAACTTAATACAATCTTTAGGCTATGTTTATAAGTGCCTAAAAGCACTTTTGAAACTCGGAATGAGAGCTCTGGAAAAAATACAAAAGCAAAAAGTCTTGACCAATAAGTCGACTGTCTCAATAAACAGAAATCCATAATTAAAGTGAGTAGACAATATGATAGAGTAGGAGTTCTGCTTTTGAAATTAGGGGACATGGGGTCGAATCCCAGCCCTACCACTGTCCTCCTAGGTAACCTTGGACAAGTCACCAAATATTTCTGTACCTCGAAGACATGAGACAGATCCCTAAGATTCCTTCCAGCAATTCTTCTCTATTTCTCTGCCTCTCTTCAATACAAAGTTTCTAGCAACAACATCAATGTTTGGGATGTGGTGAGAGATGCTCAGGTGACATGACTTTTGGAGTTTGCCAGATAATGGAAATGTGAAAGTAAAAAGTACCATAGGGCAGTACCTTTGGGGTGGATTTCTTTATACATACAGCTTTTCACTATCAGTGCTGTTGGTCAGGACAGAGACAACATGGGAAAAAACAGCAGAGAAACCCCATCTCATTAGAGTCAAGAAAGTCTTCCCTTTGCAAAATATTATTCAGAGCCATCATCAGGTGGGAATCTATGAAACCTGTGCTTCATGCTTTAGCCCATCCTCCCACAACTATAACAACAATAATAACGGCCAACAAATAGCACTTTAAGATTTGCAGAAAAAAATTAAAAGAGAAAAGATTAGCAGAACATTTTACATAAACCATCTCTTTTGATCCTCTCCACATCCCCATTATTGTCCCCAATTTACAGATAAGGAAACAGAGACTGGAAGGCCATAAGCTGGCAGATATCTGAGGCCAGACTTAAACTCGGTCTTCCCTGCTCCAAGTCTAGCACTCTATCCACTGTGCAATATAGCTGCCTCAATGAGATCAATATGTATTGAAAGGCCTGTACAGAAGAAAGGTACTGAATAATGCAGAATTGACAGCCCCTATGTAATTCACAAGAGCTATAGAATTTCTCTTACTGATATTCATGATTTAAGGATTCCCTGAAGGGAAATGTATAAAGTCTTATAAGTCAGGAAAGGCAAAGAGATTCAAATTATCATAGGATTATAGATTTAGAGATAGCAGGGAACCTTGTGGTCTCCTACTCTAACTCTTTCATTTTACAGATGCAGACAGTGAGGTCCAGAGACATGGCAGAGCCATGAGTCAAACTTTGGCCTTCTGGCTCCCCAGGCAGCATTCTTTCCATCATGTCACATTGACTTCTCTGAGTCAAGCCTCCAGGCAAATGTATTCTGAAAACTGTTAGAAATAGAATTCAGCATTTTAAGTCCTAGGGGTGGAAACAGACCATCCCATCAATAAAATATCCCCTGTGGTGAATGCATTATGAACGTACATAAAATCATCTTTATGAATATATTCAGCCTCTACACAAACTTACAGATGACAACTTTAATCAAGGCTCCCCAAACCACACTGTCTATTTTATGACCCTTGCGTGAAAGGATGCATTCCTAGCCCAACAGCCTCTGCCCAAGTATGGAAAATCATTTAAGGTCATTCTGATTGTTACAACTGACTTTAATAAAGTTGAACAAAATACCATGCTGTGCCTGTTACTGAGACTTGTGAGCATTATGAACTTTGTTTTATTGGCAGCCAAAGCTAGTTTCCACTTGGGCAAAAAACTTCCCTGCTTAGCTGGAGTCAGAGGTAACTTTATATTAGTGTAGCATCAACCCTTTTTCAAAATTCCCCAAAATGTATCCCATCATATGAAACTACTCTTCTTGATCTGAAAATGAACAAGTTTTTTGCCTATGAATCACATTACACTTGGGCAGGAAAGGGCAGAGTAAGGGAGGAATATTGTGTGAGTATATATGTGTGTACATAAACACACATATTATATACACTGTTTTGTAGTTCAGTCATTTTCAGTTGTGTCCAACTCTTCTGACCCTATTTGGGGTTTTCTTGGCAAAGATACTGGAGGGGTTTACCATTTCCTTCTCCAGCTCATTTTTTTACAGATAAGAAACTGAGGCAAGCAGGGTTAAGTGACCTGCCCAGAGTCACACAAGTGTCTAAGGCTGGATTTGAACTCAAGAAGATGAGTCTTCCTGACCTGAGCCTGGAGCTCTATCCATTGCACCACACAGCTGCCCATGTTCTACATGATTAGAAATACTTAGGATCATAGGGTTTAGGACTGGAAGAGTCATCATCTAGTCTAACCTCCATTTCAAAAATGAGGAAGCTGAAATTCAAATAGTCCAACATCACATTCCTTCATTCCTTCTCTAGACTATAATCTTCACTCTTCGGGTCTTTCTCTATAATGCCCCAGAATCCTCTTCACCCTGGAAACTTACTCTACCACCTGAAGCAGTACTGCAGAAGCAACCTCCTCACCCGAGATCTCCCCCTCAGATTGACTGGTCTCTCTCAAGGAGTTACTCTAATAATCAGGAACAAGTACTAATTCTCTTTTATATGTGGTCTTCTATCACTAGAATGTGAGTTCCTGGAGGACAGGAACCATTCTAAATGCATTATCAGAGCTTAAATGCTTGTTGGCTTGATAGCACTGAGATAATAAGAGGCAAATGCAGGATTTGGGCTTGGCTTCTCAGACTCCAAAGCCAGCATTATGCAATCTCCTATCTGTTTGCTCTTAATGAAACACTTCATGCTAGCTTTCAGGAACAAGTGTTCCAAAACAAATCAGCTAACCCCAAACTGGCTTACTTTTCCACTGGATTTCTGTAGTTGTAGTTGATCAAATTCTAGAAGTTTCTTCCAGTCTTGTCGCTTGACAAAATAGAAGACTTCTTCATAAGTCAGATCAATTCGATAATTGAAATCCCCACACCAGAATACATAGTCATGAGAAAAGATACTTCTTCCCTGGTTGTGAGAAAACAAACAAGAAAAACTATTAAGAAAAGCATATTTTAATACAGTTTGATAATGAAGGACAGATGCATATGATATTAAAAAATTATAAAATTGGTCAACCAAAATGGCACATCTTTTATAAAACAAACAAAAATAAAAACTTCATTACTTCAAAGCCTAAACTTCCTTCTTAGACATTTTCAACTAAATGCTCTGTTTTGTACTAGTTATTATCAAGTGGTTTGGAAAGGAATTTCAGATGCAAATGGAAAGCATATCTACAGCAAATTTTAAAAGAAAGACAAATTATTAATATGGGCTTATTAAAATGTTCAACCTCACCAAAACTAAAAAAAAGACACAAATTAAACTTTGAGGTATTTCATCGCCATCAAATTAGCGAAAATGTAGAGAAACAATGAAATTACACGCTGGCAGAGTAGTGGAGAGACAGGCACACTCATTTATGGGTGTGAAATTGCAAACTTGCTGAATTATTGGGAGAATAATCAATATGCAGTATCAGGTCAGAGATTTTCAAGCAGCACTTATTTGTAAGTGCAAAAACTGAAGGCAATTTAAATGGTCAACAGTGGGGAAATGGCTAAATAAATTGCAAAGGAAGGGCAGTTAGATAGTGCAGTGGCTAGAGCACCAGGCCTGGAATCAGGGAGACCTGAGTTCAAATCCAGCCTAAAACATCTACTAGCTGTGTGAGCCTGGGCAAGACACTTAACCCTGTTTATCTCAGTTTCCTCATCTATAAAATGAGTGGTAGAAGAAAATGGCAAACCACTCCAGCATCTTTGCCAAGAATACCTCAAATAGGGTCATAGGGAGTCAGAAAGCACTCAAAAAACTGAATGACAACAACAAGGCTTCTTTGAGGAGGCTACCTGTCTTAGTGGATGGAGCACTGAACTTGGAATCAGGGCGAGCTGAGTTCAAATTCTGCGTAAGATAGGTTTCACTGTGTTCTCTCTACTTTGGTAACATGTTTGACATTCTAACATGAAAGATTAATCCAAGCACTTAGCATTACGTAGCAACATGAGTTTAAGGAAATTGTAACAAAAACTTTCTCTTGACACCACTTGATTCTTAAGCATTGGTCTCACTGCTACCTGTGCGGATATTCCTCTGTGTATATACAGCTTCCCCACAGCAGGCAGGATGGCACCTGATGGAGTTTAGAAAGCAGTGGGACAAGACCAGTCTTTCCCTAAACTTTCTCTCTCTTGTGCCATTTTGCACAGTGCTCTGCACAAACTATGCCACAGAGGCTTGTTGGATTAAATCCCTTGACCGTGTAGAACAGTGGCTTCTAAACTGTAGGCTACAGAGTCATTTTAAGGCATTTCTAAGTCCCCATGGGCACCAAGCAAGGTCATGTGGCTCTTTACTTTTACCACGATACATTTTCTTAATCCAAACGGTATATTAGCTGAACAAATGGTATTGCTATCATATCCCCACTACCAAGCTCATTACTGCCCCCATCCAGTCCCCCAGCCCCAAATAAATAAGCTAATAGTTACTCTTGAACGTGCTTCCACATCACCTAACAACATCCATTTAAGGCTCTGTAGATCTATTCTCTGTGATACTCTGTACCCTTTCCCCAGGGGGAAATCTCAACCTCAGTTTTTAAAAAAAAATATAGTCAGGTTAGGCAGAACAAATATAAACCATATGAGATGTATATGTATGTGTGTATATTATATACACACTCATATATAGAAAACGATTTTTGTTATGTAACTATATCTAGTTCATATATTATACATACGTACACACATTTATTCTAGTGTATTAAGAGGGATATTAGGCCATGTCTCCCTTGAGGGAAGGCTAAGTTGTTCAGTAGATAGAGTGCTGAACTTGAAAGTAAGGAAGACCTGAGTTCAGATTCCACCTGAATCATTTGTGACTCTGAGCAGTTACTTAACCTCTTCGGCCTCAGTTTGCTCATCTATAAAACGGAGATGATAATAGCAGCTACTTCCCGGGGTTATTGTGAGGATCAAATGAGATTAAATAAAGCAATTTTCAACCATCCAAAGCACTACATACGTGCTAGTTATGGGGAAAATAACATATATTTACATGTGCCATTAATAACAATTGCTATATATGTATATGCACTATATTATATGTAGTGCATATATACACACGCAACTATAACTATATTATATGTATATTAAATATAACTACATAATTTTAAATAAACCAAAAACTGTTTTTAAAAGAATTTTAAAAACTCCAACACTTTAGAATTTTATGTGGATCATTAGAGATGATTTTTTTTTGAAAGCTCAGCCAGAAATAAAATCATGCATTTAAAAAAACCTTGTGATGATCAGTTTGGAAAGCACAAAGCACACGGCAAACTATTTCTGAAATTAACTTGTATTTTTCCTAGTCTAATGCAGTCAATGTTTTACAAAAGTCATGGCACAAAATAGTGAAGCGAAATTTCTGCTCTAAAATTTTAAATGCATCATACAACCCAGTTAGAGTACAGATGGGGTCAATAAAATCACTGTCAGGGGTTCAATATTGATACGATTCAATTCCATGAACAGATTTCATGGGATTTGGTCACAAGAACCATCGGGGAAATATGTGGATGGATAAGTGCGAAACCCAAACCCACTGGAACAGTCCTGGATTCTTATAAAGGAAAACAAAGTACAATACCGACTCAGACAGCAAAATATCCTCGCTTCCTTGGGAAAGCACCATGGACCTCCATACCATCACTAGAGGGCAACATTGTGCATGTTATGGGCAGCTTCTTCCAGTGGTCTCCCCATTAGGGACTTCAGTATGGGGTGAGAGGATTCTTAAACATGAATTCAATGAGTTTTTATAGTAGGTGTTCCTATCTGCATCCCACAGGAATAGCAGCTGTACTAATAGATGCTGAGATGCACCCTAACATACACATAAAAATATTGAATCTTAGGGAAAATTGTACTTTATTTTAATTAGACTCAAGGGTTCTTTGCTAAGTTGTCCAACATATCAGCACGAACCATTGACGTATTTTGGCAGTATATCTTCCAGCATTTTATTTCTTGGTAAAACAGGAATGATGCATGAAAAAATTTACAAAAGGACAGAGATATACAAAGGATGGACATGTACAAAGGACAAACATACAAGGATAGAAGGAGCTCAATGGACAGAAATATTGGGGAAATCACATAAGACTGCATGCCACTCCCTCTTCTATCACCACCACCACCACCACCACCACCACCACCACCACCATTACCACACTCCACCAGACACCAAACACCCCATGCTAATTTCAAGGGTTGGCCACCAAATTCCAGTTTCTTTGACATGGACTTTCTTACCATGGGGAAACTAAGTTTCTGGGTAATCTCCTTATAATCTTCATTCCTCTCTTTCACCTGTGACTGTCCAGCAGTCAAATGACTACAAATAAAACAGAAGCTAGTGCTGTGGAACTGAAATCGGATGCCCACAGCGCCTTTGTTCCCAGCTTTTCCTCCCATGCCGGTCTTCACTGTGTCAATTGCTACATCCCTGGGACCCAAGAACAGAAAGGAAAAACGTTATTTTGATTTTCCTCTGTCCAGAAAGGAAAAACCAAAACCACCTACTTGGTGCAGGCAATTTATTTATAAAAGAAAGCATTAAAAAATTCCTTTGTACCACTTTCCCAATCATATCTTCAGGAACCAAGCAATACTTTACTAAACTCTTGTGAAGACTTTCCATTAGCATTATCCTATTATAAAGAAAAGTCCTTTCTCCTGATGACTGGTTTCCATGTAGAAAATGATAAAGTAGCCTTTGGGACAGTGGGATTTCGGATATCTTTTAACCAAGATATCACTTTTAACCAAGCTCTTTGTCACAAAAGGTATTTCATAAAAATGAAGGAGCTGAGGATTCATTCATCCTTGCTTTGTACCTGCTTTTTATTGTCTGATCCCTAGCAAAAAAATATGAATTTATACTGCTTGCTGAGAGCACTCAGTCTGAATGGCATTACTGTGACCCAGAGGCGGCGGTGACTATAAAATACTCAAAAGTATCCATCTAAAAATATGTCATATTTGGAGAACCAGGAGAAGGATGGCTACTTGTAAAGGTCTCCAGAGGTGGTTTTCATGACAGCCTTTCTTGAGAGTGGATTCTTGTTTTCAGTAACCTGAACATGAGAGAGAGAGAGGGCAAATCTATGCCATTTCAAGTATGTTAACTTTTAACATTTTAATGGAAAAAGCCATTGACTGAGACAGCTCCTGGTATAGCAAAATCTGCCCCTTTATAGTTATTACTCAAATGATAACTTGCAATGATATCTAGGGGAACAGGTGTGCTTATTCCACATGCCTAAGGCCAAAGGGACTATTTATTCACTGAAGGCGCAGGTAGCAATGATCTTACACCATGTTTCGAAAAATTCACAGTCACTAATCATCTGTGCTTTGTGCTTTCTTGTCAAGACCCTTTGCTTTCAGATAAGAACACTAAATCAGCCAACTCAGTCACATTAAAAATTATTGTCATCCTACAAGATATCCAGACAGAAGGAAACATTAAAAGTTTAGTCTCTTGGAATCTTTTACCATGGAAAAGGATTAGAAATTTAGAGGAACAGGCCATGTTGTTCAGAAGTAAGTGTGCTATTTAAATGCTGCTACGGTTTGTGTCCTTAGGGTCCCCCAGGGAAGCAGACTGAGATGTTCAACAAGGTACAAACATATTTAATTAGGGAAGAAAAATCCTTAGTTCCAACCCTTTGGGGCTCTAAATATAAACCACATTAACCAGGAAGAGACTGGAAAAGATGCAAATGATGTATCTGGGGCACATCAAAAATTAGGTAGATGCCTTGAACGAAATCAAGATGGAAGAGAACAATGAATGCTTCTGTTTAGAAAAATTCAGCAAAGATTTATATTAAGTGTGCCTACTATGTGCTGGCACTTGGGTTGCCAAAATAAAATGATAATAATCCCTGTTCCAAAGGAAGTTATAGTCTATGGCAGCGGGAAGGTAGTATTGTCTGCTAGGAAGAGAAACTTCCAAAAATTTCTATTTTCAGAAATTTAGAAGATTTTCACTTTCAGGAAATAATAATGGATGACAGCTGCAGAATCTTTCCAACTACAAGACATACTCTGAACTCTCTTAAAGAGAGATGAAAGAACTGCCATTTTGTGTTTAGATATTCAACTTTCTTGGTCACAGATTCTATGTAAAAAAAAAAATCAACAAGGGATCCCTTTCCTTTTCCAAAATTAATGTTATGATTTTAAATATCAGTGACAATTTATTAAAATTCATTTCAAATTCAAGGTCAGCTGCCTGAGAAAGAAGAGTCTCATTCACCCATGTAGCACCACACAACCTAATCTTTCAGTTAAGAGTTTACATCAATCCATATAAAAAATAGTCAATCCTGGTGAAGGCTATAAGATGGGGAAAGCCATCATCAAATGGAGAACAAATATTGGCAACCACCTTCTGGCTCCTAGATACAAAAAAAGTGGATAAATTCAACTTTCTTACCTGATAAATGGAACATGGTAAGGGCGTACAAAGATATAAAGGCAGACGCCTACAAGCTGGGCAGACGTCAACAGAATGTACCTATGAGACCTTGAGATAGCCTTCTGGAGTTGCTCTCCCCACATTTTTCTATTGGTAGTGCTAAAAGAAAAGAAAATACAAAAAAATGATCAGATCATAGTCAAATATTTGTAAGAAAGCTCTCGTTTCTCTACTTTCTAAGACACTCAATCTCTCTTTCGCTACTGAACTCATACTGCTTTATATTAAACTATGTAAGCACAAAACATCTTTATCAAGTTTTTTTGAGGAGGGGGGAATGGTGGTAATTAAAAAAAAACAAAACCACCACAATGTTTTATTGAGCGTTGAAAGCCCTTGGTAACCTGGCCCCTTCCTACCTTTCCTCCCTGTTACCCAGATCCCCAGCCCACTGCCTGCTCCCCATGTCCCACCCCCTGCTCACCTCAGCCACGTGGCTTCCCTGGCCTCCATCACATCCCACCTCCTGCAGGAGGCCTTTCTTGGTTCCCTCTCCAGTCATTGGCTTTCCTTCCAAGATTCCCTTCCAGCTACTCTCTGAATCTACCTTGGATGCACTTAGTTATTTACATGCTCTCTCCCTCATTAGAATGAAAACCTTTCTTTGTGTTCTCAGTGTCTGATACAGTGTCTGGCGCATAGTAAATGCTTAATTAATTCTTGCTGTCTGATTGTTGACTTCAGGTTTTGTATCATATTTTCCACCTGAATATACCCCTCTCCTACCTAGAAAGCTGTCATGCTTATTCCTCTCTTTATCTTCCTTGACCCCATACTACCCTTACCGCCATGTTGGGCAAGATAACTTGCAGAAATGGGAATGGGAGTTCCAATCAATGTCTGCTGAATGAAGGAACATGTATTCTAGATTTCAAACATGACCACTAAAATAAAGTACAGATTCAGATTCTACAGCTCTCTGATGGATTCTCACACTCTTCCCCTAATGGAAAATCAATCAGCCATTTTTGCCTTCAGGTAAATTTATACGGGTTCAGCTTCCCACTTTGTTTGGGTGTCTGGGTGTTAAAGTGAACTCCTCCCTCAGCATGTGTCATGTTCACTGTGACCTTTTAACATACATAGCATTTCTCATCATCATCATTCTCATCTCTTTGGGGGCTGTTACTTTGGTTCTAGGGAAGCTTAACCAGGTATGTACTATCAGTTCAGAGTCAGGGTCACTTCAGCATATGTTAAATAGGTTCCTAAAAAATTCTGATGAGCAACTTCAGAGGGAATGACTGAAACACTATACTTCATGCACTAAAATTAATTAATTTAAATGTTAAATGACTCATGCATTTTCGTGGGTTACACGGATGTTTAATGTTAATATTTTAATACATTTTTTTAAGTATCCCACACACTGATCATGGTCTGCGTCTTCAGATATGTGATTCATATCACAATCCCACTCACCGCACCACAGCACCTTCTTACTTACCTCGCATTGACAATATTTCCCGCACTCAATTCCACCATCTCTTCAAATCCCACTGCAAATATGTCAGCTGGGTTGCTGTCATCTGGGGAGTGGAAGTTGAGGGAGAAAGATACGAAAGGAAAAGTGAGTTCAGGGTCCGTGAACTCCAAATTAGAAATAATAGCTAACACCTTTAAAGTGCTTAATGCATTCCAGTCACTGTGCCAAAAGCTTTACAATTATTATTTATTCCATTTGATCCTCACAATAACCCTGGGAGGTGGGTACCATTATTACTCCTATTTTACAGACGAGGAAACTGAGGCAAACAAAGGTTAAGTGACTTGCCTAAGGTCACTCAACACGTTGGCTATGTCTGCTTGTTAGTAAGACTCTAGTAAGTATCCCTGGCTGGATTTGAACTCAGGTCTTACTGATCCTTACTACAGGTCTGGTGCTTCATTTAGCTGACCTCTTTACAGACCATCTCATCCAAACTCCTCTTTTTTATGGATGGATGAGTAAACCAGATCACACCACTACTATTTTATACTGTTTTCTTCTTTAACTATTTCTTGTATTCTTCTTATCTCCCTAACTAGATTAGCTCTTGATGCCAAAGGTTTTGGTTTTTCATGGCCCTTAAGGCACTAGGGAAGGTACAAAGTGTATTTAATAAATATTGTATTAATTTAGAAGATTCTTTCTGCTTTTTCTCCCTACTAAACCATCAGCCCAGGATAAACATCATCAGTGTGAGGAGAGAAAGACAGGTGCCGCAACTAACATCAGTCAGTTCTGCTGCTTCTGAGAAGCTTGGGCAAAAGAGACTGTATTGGAGTTATTGTCTGTACGCCTCTTGGCAATGAGTTAGTGGTTGGTGGGAGTAGAATGACGTATGTACTGTCAGATACAGTCAAAGTGTTGATTTGTCTTTCTTTATTGGACTTCTCTATCAAGGAGCAGTTAGGTGGTGAAGTGGATAGAGTGCCGGGCCTGTTGTCAAGAAGACTCATTTTCCTGAGTTCAAATCTGGCCTCAGACACTTACTTGGTTGTGTGACCCTGGGCAAATCACTTAACCCTGTTTGCCTCAGTTTCCTTATCTGTAAAATGACCTGGAAAAGGAAATGGCAAACCACTTCAGTATCTTTGCCAAGAAAACCCCAAATGGGGTCACAAAGAATTGGAAATGATTGAATAACAACAGTGCCTCTGAAGAGGCAGGATGATGTAATAGATACTGCTGGCCTTGATGTCAGAAAGACCTGAGTTCAAGTTCTGCCTCTGAGCTTGGCTGTGTGTGACCCTAGCCAAGTCACTTAACATTTTCTGGCCCAGACAACTCTCCAAGACAAGAGGTGGCAGACCAAGTGCATCTCTGAATTAGGACAGAGTGTTTTCTATACTCACTAGAAATCTAATAGGCTTTAAAAAAAAAAAAAAGCAAAACAGGAAAAAAAATTCCAAAAGCATTGATAATAAAATTTTAAAGAAGAAAAACAAACCATATAAAAGAAGCTAATTACACTGAAATATAGTTATCAAGATAAAAAGTTCACAAACCTCAGGTTTATGGAAAAGAAGAGAAAGAAAGAGAGAAGAGAAGGGAGGAGAAGAGGATGGGGAGATCTGGGGGTCCTATGGACTTATTCATCTATCCTACCCTTGCTCTCCAGAGTCAAAAACAATGAAGAGGCGATTACAAGCCCTTCAGCAATTCATTGAACTTTATCCAGCCTGCTCATGTCATTCCAATATCAGGCAGTTGGGCCCTGGTCTGTTGGTAGAAAACATACCTCCGCCTACGCTGGCCCTTCCCACGTCACTCTTAAGAGTGTACGGGTGATCTCAACCATCTCCAATGGTACTTTTTTTTTTAATGGCTTATTCATCTAACAGGTCAGCCATGAAGTTAACCGGTTTAAAAGTTTCCACTTCTTTAGAGTGACTTGGCAGTAGTAACCAACATTTCTTCAAGGCTTCAGAAAGAAAACTGGAGAGCTTTTACTCACTTCAAACTGATTTCAATTCCATAAAAGGCAACAATTTTAGTTCTAACCTTAGAGGAGAAAAAAGAGGGTCTATTTCATTGTATTAGGGAGGGAGTTTGTCAATGAAAATCTAACTGGTTTCATGGACTTGATGTTCTAAAGTCTCATAGATAGGGCTCTGTTTTCCAACACATTTAAAATTATTAACTGGTGCATTATTTACTTCCATACAAACTCCCTCTTACATATAGTAGTCAAGTAATTTCAGCTCCCTGTAAATTTCAAGCTCAAACTGTTCCCCTTGGCATGCAAAAAAGAAAAAAAAAGAAACAGGTCTACACTGAGTATGTGCAAAAGTTCAAGAATGGGGCTTTTAATGCAGCATTGAAAGGCTGCCAAGGAAGCAGCTGTCTATAATGCAAATAATCACAGGGCAAGTATGTTCGTGGGACCCACAAAAATACAACAATGTAATATTGCTAACCCCTTTTAGAACTATAAAGGCAATTGAAAATGGACCCACTCATGAGGGCTGTGTAAGGGGTTCTGTGTTGGAGGAAGGAGAAATGGGTTCTGAGGTTATGGACTGGCATGTCAAGGTAATGAGTCAAAGGTTCAGAGCTGCAAAATGCTGTCAGAGATCATCTAGTCTGAGGCTTTTTAATATGGATTTTGTGAACTTTTTTGTTATTTTAATAACTATTTCAATGACACTGCTTTTCTTTATGTATTTTATTTTATGCACTTAAAAACATTATTTTGAGAAGAATTCCTTCCCCAGGCTTTGAAAGAATGACAAAGGCAGGTCCATGACACCAATAAGGCCAAAACCTTAGATGTAGTCTAACTCTCTCATTTTACAGATGAGGAAACTGAGGCCCAGAGGTCACATAATTTGTCCAAGATCAAGTTAACAGAAAGTAGCAAGACTGGGACCTGAGCCGGGGTTCCCTGACTCCAAATTCAATATTCTTTCCACAAGCTGGAACAACCAAAAAGACAAATTGTGTATCAATTTAGAATTACTTTAACTTTGGAGAAATGCAAATGCTTATTGTTCACTTTAGCAAAAATCTGGTTAATTTGATTTGCCAGAGAAATAGGGTAATTTTCAGAGAGAGTAACATTTACTGTTTGTCCATCATAGCAGAAGAGAGTGAAAAAAGGAGGTGAAGGGGAAACAGGAGAGAAACTTAAGATGACAACAATATTTTAAAACATTCTAAAGGGTCCAAATGCCAAATACTGAACTCTATCACAGCAGAAACTTCTTACTAGAAGATCAGACCTAGGGACTACGTTAGCAGAATGAGGGAACCTAACGTGGCAGGTCAGCTCTCCATTCTTACCTTGAAATTCAGTAGCCCCCGAAAGCTTGGGTGAATCCAGCAGCCAGTCAGTTAATTCTCCAGTGCCTAGAAGGTTGCTTCTGAATTGTTTTCCCCCATTTACATTCCAGGTTCCCATGGCAATCCGAATCCGTTTGAAATTGGTGAATTCTAACTGGCGTTCTGACATGGCTTTTAAGATCCTTGGAGTCACTGTGAAGAATATACAAGAAAAGAGTGTTCTTGTGCAATCTTAAATTCATAAAACACGAAAGGGAAATCAAGTCATCGCAGCATTACCCTGAACCAAATTTGATTCTCATGAAAATGGTGGGAAAGGAAAGCAATCTGAAATCATAATTAAAAAAAAAACAAACCCTAAACGGTGCATACCTTTGACCCTATGATATAACTACTAAGCTTCTACCACAAAGGTATTGAAGACAAAAAAGGATCCTCACATACCAAAATATTTATGGCAACATTATTTATTGTAGCAAAGAACTGGAACCAAAATGGGCATAGATCAAAGGAGAGAGAGATGAACAAATTTTGTATGTGAACATAATGGAAAATTATTGAGCCACAAGAAATGACGAAAGGGACGGAATTAGAGAATCCTGCGAAGACTGGTATGAGCCAAGCAGAACAGAGATCAGAAGCAGAGAACAATCAATAAACTGAGGTCAGCAATGTAAGGAAAACAACTTGGAAAGCCTTCAGAACTCCGATGAACGCAACCAGTCGTGACTTTACACACTGATAACAAAGCATGCTTTCCACTTTTGGAAAGAGAGATAACACACTAGTGGAGCCGAGTGGGACATGCATTTTCAGACGTGGCCAATAGGTCGATACGCTTTGCTTATTATGTTACAGGAAGGTCTTCTCATGAGGAGGGAGAGGAAAGTGGAAGGCAGTTGTATTGATTCCAAAAAATCAGAAAAGGAAAAAAAGAGCCATCAATAAACATCAAAAATATACAGAAAAGAGCAGGGGACATTCAGAAGGGGCCACAGGCAAGGTAGTTTGGTTACTACTGTGTTCAACTGAATATGCACTTAACACACAGTGTGCCAGACATTGAATGTTACAAAAACAATGCAAAAAGAGAGGCCGAATTTTAAAATCGGACATAGGACTGATTGTGCCTCAGTTTCTTTATCTGTAAAAGAGGGATAATGGCAAACACCTTACAGAGTTGTTATAAGAATTAAAGGTGATGATATGTGCAAAGAGCTTTATGGAATTCCCAGTCTGGTTAAAAAAAAAAATTACTATCATAGTAATTTTCTTTTAACCAGACTGGGAATTTGGGAGATCCATCACTGAAAAATTCCCTGTACACATACAGGTCAGCACATTCTCTGCAACTTAAACTCTTAGAGAGGTACCTAGGTCACAGAGAGGTTCATTGATTTGCCCAGAGTAACACAGCCAGTTATCAGAGAAGGGACTTGAACACAGGTCCTTGTCTCCAAAGTCAGACCTCTTTTGTCTGCTTCACACTGCCCTGAGACCAGACAACTACTGGAAGATAGAGGCTTCAACTTGCATTTATATGCATATATATATATATTCTTATACTGTATATGAACAGAACACATTCCTATCTGGCTGTAGGGCATTCAATGAAAGAGCCTTCTTCAGGAGTTCTGTTTTCTTTTTTCCCAATTGTACCAAAAATTAAGGGGCATAAAATACATTAAAGAGCAAGTCATTTATATTCATGAGTTAAGCACACCAGAGTTCTCCAAACTGAAGCTCTTTTTTAAGAGGGAGAAGATATGTTTCACCAGAGAACCAATGATGGAGCACGCTAACTACCTCCAGATAGAGACGTGATGGATTCCAGATGCAGAAGGAGACCCAGCCAACGTAGAGATTTGTTTTGTTTGACTGTGCAGATTTGTTACCAGGGTTTTTGTTTTCTCTTTTTTTTTCCATCAGTGTGGGAGAAGAGGGAGAAAAATAAATGCTTGTTAATTGAAAAAATAATAAATTCATTAGTTTTTTTGAAAAGTAATCTAATAGATCAAATATCTGACAGATCTGATATGATATCTGAATGTGTGTTCATCCTTCATTGCCGAAGAAGACCATGCCATCAGAGAAATGATGACATGGCTTGCACTTGACTTTGTTTTGAGTGAGGGAGGGTTGTGCAGGTCACCAGCTTTACTTCTCCTCCACAGCCGTCTGAATGAAGTGACCAGATATTCATCAGGATGACTGGAGATGAACCAGTGACTTGCCCAAGGTCACACAGCTAGTGAGTGTCAAGTGTCTGAGGTGAGATTTGAACTCCTGACTCCTGTACTGGTGCTCTATCCGCTGAACCACCTGACATCTGAATATGATCTGGTAGAATACTCATACAACCAACACCTGAGTTGATAGGGGCCTGCAGTTTCCCCATCCCGATGGTAGCTACTGGAAATGGACAAGAGACAGTGAGAAGGGATGAAGCAGAGGCAGGTGCTGAAAACACCCTCTGCCCGTTTTCTTGCACTTTTCTTTTCCCTTCTTTGCCTGAGGGTCTGGTGATTGAACTTCTTTGGAAAACCTAAATGATTTTCATGTTCATGAAGCCAAAGCTAAAGAAATCTAGAATCAATTCTATGTTTGATTCTAATATTTGTCCTCTCTTTTTGCATTGTTCAACAGTTATCCTGTATACATTATCTTCGTATATAGTTGTTAGCATGGTGTCTCCCCTATTAAACTGTAGCTCCATGAAGGCAGGGACTGACTTTTGCTCTTCTTCGTATCCCCAGCACTTACTTAGCACAGCGTCTGGCACACAGTAGGTGCTTAACAAATGTTTATTGACTGTTGACTTCCTTTATTGGAATATGGGCTCCTGGTATCCCCAGCACTTAACACACAGTGCTTGTTAGTAGGGGCTTAATTAATAAATGCCTTTTGACTGCTGTTGTTCAGTAGTGTTGAATTCCTGACCCCTTGTGGGGTTTTCTTGTCAAAGATACTGGAGTGGTTTGCCATTTCCTTCTCCAGATCACTTAACAAATGAGGAAACCAAGGCAAACAAGGTTAAGTGACTTGTCCAGGGTCACATAGTTATTATCTGAGGCCACATGTGAACTCAGGAAGGTGAGTCTTCCTGACTCCAGGCCTACACTCTATCTGTTGTGTCACCTAACTGCCATTCCTGACTGGCAGATCCATAAAATAAAGGCCTTAGGTTGATTAGTGATTAATTAAGGACTTGGCTAGTCACTGGATGATTTTTAAGACCCCTTTCAACTCTCCAAAAATTTTTTGTTCCTATGATTTCCTTCAGTTGAATGGAAAGAACCAGAATGCATCTATAGCTCTTTCATTTATCCCATATGTGAGAAATAAAACTGAGCTTCTCCTTATCCAAAGTAGTCTCTCTATTTACAGGAAATCATGATCCTGTTGGGACATTATAAATTAAGCATGTGGTGAAACCCGTGACACCAGAGTCAGGAATTTTGAATGCAAAATGGCAGGAACGGCCTGGATCTTGGCCTTCAATGTCAAATCCAAAAGATGATGAGGGTGCCGGGGGAGAACTAACGGGACAAATCTTTAGTTAAGGAGGAAGAGCATAGAAATACGAACAGTGAGTCGTTTTTTGGAAGGAGTCTACATTTCAAAGTCTTAGCAAGAGAAAAATCCCCCTTAAAAATGTTTTTCTCTGCCCCATATCCTACACGTCTTTGACCCCAACTATAAAACAGTCTTAAAAGATCAACTTCTTTAAACAACAATACTTCCTTTCTTCTATGAATGAGTTAGTCTAGAAACTAAACCATCTCTACTTTGTTAGTAAACAAACCTCAGCAGACACGCATTTACTTAGAGATGCTTTCAAAACTTCCTTCACTGCACTGGGATTGTGCCCAAAGTAGAAATCAAATATTGTCTTGGCTACTGAAAACAAAGTAAGAATACACTAGGAAATGAGGTTAGATGGGGGAGGGGAGGATGGAAGAAGAGGAGGAATAAGTAAATCACATTTTTTTCAGGAATAGACAAATTAGGGGAGAGGGGATGGACCTGTGACTTCATTTGTAAAGGAATTCCTTCTACCCATGCAGGTTGGCACCTACCCCTCTTCTCTAACTTATAAAGAGTTCCTTTAGAGCACTGAGAGATGAAATTATCTATCCAGAGACACGGAGTATATTTTGAAGACAAGCTTTGAACTCAGATCAGTTAGTGGTAGAATGGGGACCAGAACCTACGTATCCTGGTTCTTAGTCCAAGTCTGTGGCACCATAGTGCATAGAGTGCCAGGTATAAAGTAAGGAAGCCTCCTTCCTCTTTATGAGTTCAACTCCAACTTCAGACACTTACCAGCTGTCACTTCACCCTGTTTTCCTCAGTTTCCTCATCTGCACAATGAGCTGAAGAAGGAAATGACAAACCTCTCCAGTATCTCTGCCCAGAAAAGCTCAAATGGTCACAAAGAGTCAGGCAGGACTGAAAAATGACTGAACAGGGCATAAATGTAAAAGTGTAAAGCCTGGCCTTGCTACCAACTGCTTGTGTGATATGGTGTGAAGCATTCTTCCTCAGTGTACCTCAGTTTCCTCATGTACAATCAAAAACGTTCAAGCTCCCTCACAGCTCTACATTTCATGTCCTTAGGATATCGCTAAAAGTCTAAAAGTTTACATGTCCTCAGATAGTCACTAAATGAATGAAACCTGTTTACCAAGGGTGTCTGCCAGTGCTATGGAAGAAAGGGAATGTGTCACAACGGAATGAGCAACGGAGCTGGAATCCAGGACCTGTGGTGCTAGTGTGTTTCTTCATCTGGAAAATGACATAGATTATGGGGCTTTTACAGTCTATTCCAGCCCTATGGCTGCTGTCTCATAGGTCACAAGACCTTGCCATCTATCCTGATGTTACCTTCTCCACACCAAAGCTCAGGTCCTGAAGGACTTAACCCTCTCAGCTCTGGAACTCCCATTCTGGTGACAGGCCTGTCCTGATAAGTAAATGTGTCATGTAAACCATTATATATGCATTGTGTATTATATGTTGAAAGCAAGGACTGTCACTACTGTATTCACTACTGTATCCCTAGTACTTAGCACAGCAAGTGTACTTTGTACTGTGTACACAATAATCGTTAAATAAATGCTCATTCATTCATTATCTTTCCAGCCCCAGCTAAGCTTCATCTTCTACCGTAGGTCACCTTTTTGCTATCTCCTCCCTCTCCCCCCCAGACCCCACTCTTTAAGCCTGCTTTTCAGCTCCAAAACAGAAATCAAATTAATATTGTCACTGCTACTGAAAAAGGTCTGCTGATCAATGCCCCTCTGGCTCTACTCCCCAACCCTACAACTTCCCAACAAAGCTCCCCTCCCAGGTCACCACTGGGAAGTGTTATCCTTATGTGTGTCATGTCCTCCGCATTTTGTCCTCCCCTTTGTCCCATGGCCTAGCACAGTCTGCCTGGCCCAGAGCAGGTTCTTAATAAATACTTTTGATTGGTTAATGCTGGATGAGAAGAGGCATGGTCAGAGTCTTGTGGGGATGACAAGAAGCAGCCTCGTTCTGTAGGGAGCAATAAAGTCAACAGAGAGCGATCCTGGTGGTGCTCCGGTACTTCTGGAAAGTGAAAAGGACAAGGCAAAACCCTCTGGCCAATCTTTGAGTAAATCCTCTGTGAAGATCGACAGTTACAGTGTGGACAGGAGGCACACAGAGAAGAGAAAGCAGAAAGGGCTTCCATATCTTAACACGTGAAAAATGGATTCAGGCAAACATGCCAATGAATTACATTTTTAGAATTCAACTTAAAAAACAAACAAAAAGTGTAAAAAGAGACAGGTCTTATTAGATGGTCTAGTCCCTACAAACAGAACAAAGGAATCCAGACCAAGAGAGTAGCAATAGAGGGTGCTCCTCATGGTACAGTAGCTGAACAGATCAGGAAGTTATTAATTATCCTAGTTAGAAGAATCCAGGATTTTCGAGGCACGCTGACATTCTTTTACTTATTTTGGGAGGGGCAGTGCGGTATAACAGATGCCACCAAAGCTGACGGTGGAGTCCGAAAGACTTGGGTTCAAGTCCTGTCTCTGAAACAAGGAGGCTGTGTGTGCCAGTCAATACACAAGTATATGGGCAAGTCAATACGATGCTCTTTGCCCCAGACAATCTTGTAAGACTTGTAATCTTGCATAGAATTGATGGAGCCTGAACACAGATCAAAGCATACCTTTTAACCTTATTTTTCTTGGGTTTTTATTTTCGTCCCTGTTTTCTTTTACAGTATGACTGATAATAGAAATGTTTTGCATGACTACACATGCATAATTTATATTGAATTGCTTGCCTTCTCAATGAGGAGGGTAGGGAAGGAGGAAGAGAATTTGAAACTCAAAATTTTTAAAATGAATGCTGAAAATTGTTTTTCCAGGTCGTTGGGGGAAAAATAAAGCATTAAATTTTTAAAAAAGACAGTAAGTTGCAGAGAGCTGCTGAGTGGCATAAATAATAGTTGGCTGATGTTTTTTCCCCATTTAATCATTCATTGTTGTAGGAATTTTTCCTAGGAGGAGTTCCCAATAGAGATCACGGGTCTGGACCAAAAACAACTTCCAAACTCCAGCATATTATCTAAAGTCCTTGTTGCAATTCAGCCTAATCTCTTGCTACTTGATTCTGGGTCTGGCTTACTATCCTGCCCAATTATTAAAACTAATTAACCGAACCCCTTCAACTAGGCTGCTCATGAGGCCTGGATCCAGGGATTTTTATCCTTCAAGAAGTCTGATGGTTTTGTTCACTCTCCTTCATTTGTTCAAAGTTAACTTAATCCTTAGTAACCACTTCATTTAGTCACAAGGAGGACTGAGTGAGAGGGTAGGGACAGAGCAGTACCAGTCACTAGCAATGCTGGGCAAAGAATTCAAAGGCAAATACTTTTCCTTCACCATCTGCATGGATGTGTAGGAAGGCAAGTGACCCGTTACCTAAAAGTGCTGTGCTATCCATAAGCATCCTCCCTTTGTCTGCATAGTCATCCTTGTAGACATCACCAACCAGCAGCAGTTTGATGGCTTCTTGCTTCACCCCATCAAAGAAATTGGACTGGATGGTTCTAGACACAGACCGGGCCCCATCCTTGAGCTTCCCGACCTGCAACAAACAAGTGCCTTGGAGAGGTATGCAACGCATTCGCAGCAGGCTTTGCACTCATTAAAAGCGTGGTTCTGCTGAGCTCTGAGACCACTTCTTACCTTGGCCTTTCCTTCCAGTGCCCGACTGCCTGTGAAGACTTTGCTCAGGTTGTGACCGTTAAGAGACCACATGACTTTGTACGATTCCAAAAAGCGCTCAGTGACCGGCTTTGAATTCAGTCCCAGGCTCTCCAGTTGTAAGTGAAGAACCTTAATGAGAAATCAATGAAAGGAAAGTGAGAGACTCAGTTCAGCAAATAATTATTTCGTGCCTATTATATGCGGAGCATTCATTGAGGCATTAGGAGATAACACATGTTAGATAAGAAATGATCCTTTCACTCATAGATAACTCTGTGGGGGGGGGGGGGGCGGTTTGCTGTGGTGGGTCCTTCGTGCTGGAAGAGGACAATGACATCAGGGAGATGATGATGTGACTGGGAATTGAATCTAATTTGAGAGAGGGAGGGCTGTGCAAAGTCATCAGCCTCACAGGAAGGAGGACCAAAAGAGTGAAGTCACTAGAAAGTGTTTGTTATATAAGGTCTGGGCAGAATGGTCATTAATTTCTGGAGAAATCAGGGAAGAAAGGATGAGTTGAACTTTAAAGTAGTTAGGTGGTAGAGTAGATAGAATGTCAGGCTAAGAGTCAGGAAGACCTGAGTTCAAATCCAGCCTCAGACACTTACTAGCTTAGCTGTGTGACCCTAGGTTAAGTCACTTAAACCTGTTTGCCTCAGTAGATTTAAAAATTACATGCTGAATACAATATGTATTTTGAGACACAGCAAGTTGTACACAATAGAGATAAATTTACAAACCTCTTTTTTTCTGTTCTGTTGGATCTATGGAAATTCCCAAAAGAAAGGAAGGAAGGGAGAAAGGAAGAAGAGAAAGAAAGAATGGAAAGAAAGAGAAAGAAAACAAAAAAAAGAGAAAGGAAAGAAGAGACACAGAGAGATAGATAAGAGACAGCAATAAAACCACAGACTCACAGATGGACATGACTCCAATTCCCAGATGACACTCCCTGACCACTTACCCCATCCCACCCTTTTGGCCAAAGAACCAGATAACTGTGCCTATCTTTACTCTGGTCCCAAAGAGTTTTGATTGCCTTTTGACTAGAAGCAAAAAACAGACACAGACAGCACAAAATCTTGTAACTACAGGGGACTGACCTCCAGGGCTATAAAGCACTGTACAGTGTTTGTTCGATCCAAGCAGTCCAGACAGTTCATTCGCAAGGTACCTTTTTGGAAACTTTGAACAAATAATAGGGAAAAAACCACACCACAAAGGTTACAAAGTTCAGTTTATAGCAGCAGCTCACTTAGCAAAGTGTCCTAAGTTTGAATGAGGAAAAAAGAAAGATAATTCCCAGCAGCGCCATCATCCCGAACCAGACCCTTGGAAAGCATTCTGGTATGGTCTACTAATATACTTGGGCAGTAGTTAAAGCATATTAATCAACAACTTGCTCAGTTCTACAGAACTAGTCAAAACTTGGGGTTTCTAGAAAGGAGGATTTGCATTCCTTACTGAACAGAACACGGCTGGCTTCAGCCTACGCTTTAATCAAATGAATTCTGTTAAATCGATTCTGCCAAATGTTATAATTAGGGTCAGACAATCTGGGATTCAACACATGCAAATCAGAATTGCACATCTATTAAAAAGCTGGCTTTTTGCTATTGCATTTAATGTATTACAGGCTTTTAAAAAGCCCCACAAAGCTATCTGTTATAGAAATTCATGGTTTCACGTATAATCCTTTTTTGTTCATCTTCATATATGGATATGTTCCTGTTTGTTATATGTCAAAATTCATATTTTTTAAAAAGACATGTATTTTTATATATGTATCTTGTACATACAATATATTTTTTTATATAGCGTACATACATATTTAAACACATATTTACATATATGTGTTTTTTTTAAGTGATGCAGAGGCTAAAAGAGAAGACTGGAACCCAAAATGTGCTCATGGTACCAGCCCAAATTCTAGGCAATACAATTGGTATGGAGAAGAAAATCATTTTGAAAGCAAATAGCTCAGAAAACCAGAAGAGCCAAGGGGAACAGAACGTCAGTAATCTCTAGCTACAAATCTACTTCCAAACCTATAAAAATCAAGTGAATCTTGGGACACTCACCGTGGACTCACATTCTCACCCTTGGTGAAAACATCAAACTCATCCCAGTGCAACTTTAATTGGGGCCTCAACAGATTCTCCAATTTTTCTATCTTCCCTCCTTTGGCAAACTGATGGAAGTCAAAATTTATCATAGGTGTGTCTCCAGCATGGAAAGAGGCCCAAAGCAACTTCTGAGGAAGGAAAGTGGGGGGAGAGGGGAGAAGAAAAAAGAGAGATGACTGCATATTTCCATTTCCTGCCCAGGGTTTTCATGTGACTAACCATGTTAATTGGTTAGATTTGGTTAGTCCTAAAGCTCTTGATGATAAAGTAGTTTATCAGTCCAGCTCTTAAGAAGGAAGTACATAAGGAAAATATCAATGGCAAAGACAACAGCACAGGAAAAAGCACACTCCCTGAAAGAGGGTAAAAGGATCATTTAAAGCAAGAAAGGCAAAGCCAGATGTGACACTCGCCCCTCCCTCAGCCACCATCTGCAGCCCACAAGCAGTAACAAACATCATGTTCTCCCCCGGATCTCTATGGCGATACATAAAGCAAGTGAGAACCGGAGCTCCTGCTCCAGTCTGCAAATAGCACAAGGGCTGCAGGTCCACCAAGTATAAAGATGAGTTGCAGCTCTATTCATAATAGTTGTTTCCCTGGGAACCATTCACTTAAGGAGGAAGTGTGATGAATATCTCTATACACTAGGGAGCTGCAAGTCCTGTAGTTAGCCTCTGAGTAGCGCCAGGTGGTGGTCACACAATGACAACCCAAGAGGGGTGGTCTAGCAGAGGCCCAATAGGAAGAGATGGGACAGCAGTGCAGGGGGTGATAGCAACAGGTAAGATCCTAGGCAAGGACCATGAGTCCTAACATTCTTCATACACCATCTCCCTTCCTTAGCCCAGCTCCCAAACACTGACCCATACATAGCACATGGATAGGCTGTACTAAGAAGCCGTGGACCTACAATGACAAGAAGCTCATGTACATTCCCATGGCCACTGGGGCCTTCCTCTAGATCTTGTGTGTCTCCATGACAGGCTGATATTTTAGCATTTGGCCAGTTAAGGAATTATAGAAAATTAGAGCTGAAAGGTACCTTGGAGAATTAATGATTCAATCCTTCATTTTACAGAGGAAGAAAATGAGGCTGGGAGGGAGGCAAACTGCCTGAGCAAAGGGGGCCACATCTAATTATTAGCAAAGCGGTCTCCCGACTCCAGACTAGTGTTCTTGGCACATTGTGTCAGCACCTTCAGTATCCAATATCAGGCCCTCTACAACATTTCTACTTCCCTCTTCCTCACCCTTTACTTAAAAGGAGGGTTGATATCTGAAGAGGGCTGGTATCTGGACATCCTTGGATCTGAGAAACATTTACATATTAAATACTGTGGGTCAAAAATACCTCCACTTTCCATGTGGGAAGAAAAGAAAAAAAAAAGGAGTTGGGCTGGGTTTCTTTCTTCTTCTATAAAAGCAGTATTGCCAATAAAAAAAGGAAGAGGAAAAAAAAACAGTTCATTTGTTGCCATTAGCAACAAGCCAGACAGGAAAAGCAGGTCTGGCCAAAGACAACTGGCCACCAGAACGTTTCTGCACCACAAAATTCATAGAACAATCGAGCTGGACAAGATCACAGAAATCACTTAATCCCCTCCCCTCATTTTGGAGGTGAAGAAACTAAGATTCGAAGAGATTAAAGATTTGTCTCTGCCATCCAGCTAGTAAACTTGAACTTGGGTTAGCCCATGCCCAGGCTAGCACACATAACACAGTTGGCAGTCAGGAGGGGAATTTGCAAACAAACAGGGGGTGAGCGCTCAGCCTGGACTCTGCTCCTGCTCCCCAGATGTCATGATGCCTGTGGTTTCCTTAGAGCTCGATCTTTCTTCCGCTGCCTAATAGAGATTTACTGTCTATCTTTTCACTGAGAAAAGCTTTCTGCTCAGGTCAACAGCGATTTGTCTTTGGTTTAAAATAAGCCCTGGATTTTTCTTCTCTAGGGAAGAAATACCTACAAGTAGCAGTCAAGGAAGCTGTGTGGTAGACTGAAAAGAGCACATTGCAGTTAAAGGAGCTGGGTTCAAGTCCTAGCCTGGCTACTTGCTACCTGGAACAGCCTCAGTTTCTCCAAAGTTTCTGTAAATGAGGTGGAGGAACTAGAGGAATACAAGGTTCCCTACCAATTTTTAAAACCCATGATCCTATAACTGGATAGAGTAGTCAACACAAGGTAAGACAGTAAGCAGCAACCTTTAGCTATTCCTTTTCCTCCCAGGGGTACAGCAGTATTTTGAGGATATAAGGGGCAAAAGGTCTTGATCTTCATCTTATGACAACAGAAAGCGGGGGTGTTAAGGAGAAGGAAACTCGTTGGTCATGGTCACATAATGTAGCTTATCCAAGGCTGCCTCCTCCCGTCTGTCCTGAAAATGAAACATGAGCTGCCCAAGATAGCTCTGCACGAAAGAAGCGCCACCATTTAAGGAACCAGGGACAAAGAGATGTTCATTAGGAGCAGAGTTAAGGGTGAAAGGTTTTTGAGCTGCAGAGAGAGCAACGGGTGAGTAAGCCATTTAACTTTATTGTACAGCCAAGCCAAGATGGACTGCTTTGGAGACACAAACACTTGGTATCTGTCAGGCAATGAGGCTATCCTGGACTGACCCAGGAGATCAAAGAAAAGCAGTCACACCGGAAGATGGGACATAAGCCACCTAACAGAAGGAAAGGAAGTTAGGCATTCCCCAACAAGGATCAGAGACGCTGCAAGGGAGGCCAGCATGCAGAATGACATCTTCCTTTGCTCTTCTCTCTTGGGATTTTCATTCTGGAAAATAACTCTGTGAGAAAGCAGTGGGAAGGACACTGTCACCTCGAGCTGGTGACCTGGCTAAGGGGGAAGCCAGAGACAGGGAAAAGCTCTCTGATGACATTAGATCAGAAAAGTTTAGTTTAAATACATGCATTGACTGGACAAATAACTATCAAGAGAATACACAGCAACATATATTATAAGTTGCTTGGGTCCCATCAAGAAACAAAAAAATCAGCTCAGGTTTCACAAGCCTCTGGAAAAAATTAAAGCTTGAAATTAAAGAGCCATTTATCATATTCTAGAAAAATACACATGGTGGAAAAACTCACAAAACAAAATCATGCCCACCCTGAGTTAGGGATGGTTTCATTCCTGTCTCTGCATCCCTAGTTTAGACCATCTTTGTGTGGCATGGTGCTCAGCAGCTTAATCAATGCTTGATAAGTGACAAGTCAGATAAGAGTTACTTTTTCCCAGACTTGTGGGAGAAAGGTAAGATCCAAGGGATAAACCCACCTACCTTGTTGGGAGGGCTGCCTGCCAAATCCCTTCCCTTTGTCCACCCACCCCCTCGAGCCCCGCAGTATGGAGGAGCAGAAGGGGAGCCCTTGAGAAGCCAGCAGCTGAACAAAAGTTTTACCTTGAAGGCTCTGTTGAGCACCTCCTCTCCTCCTCTGCTTCCCAACAGGTTAACGATCACTTGCTTTCCATACTGCTCTTTCAGAAGCATCATATGCCTGTAAGAGCAGCAGCAGCAGGAGCATGATGATGCCATTCCACCAATAAAGCGAGACTGACTGCCCTGGCGGGGCACGGTTTTCTTATGGGTTTGCAGAGCAAGAGTGCTCTGGGATGCTGGATGTTACCTGAGCCCCAAGATGGGAAGAGAGGGGCTCCTCAAAGCAACTCTCTGTGACTGGGTTCCATTTCACTCTCAGATATAAATGTATGCCACATTTTCAAAAATTGGATCAAATACAATTAAAAAAAAAAATACAACCTTGACCAAGTCTCCACATGGTGGGGTAATTGGTGGATGATTAGTCTTCATATAAAGTGGGTTTTTTTTATTGGTGCTACTAATTTACTATATTTTTTCAAGAGAAGTAGGAATAGCTGCCTTGAATCTTAATGACTAGGCATCCATAAATGCCATTTCCCATTACTGGCGTTATGAACACAAAATTAGATCAGCATTGAAATCTTTTCAAATTGAAATCCCATTACTTATCCTGCCTGATGTCTACATTCTTCTCAATTTAGAAAATAGAAAAAAAAAAGGCTATAATCCCTAAGTTTAATGAATCTGATTCTGCTTTGGATTCACCGCATCCAAGGAAGAGAGGATGCATGGTCTAGCAAATGGGTTTTTAAACCTGGGGTCCACAGATCCCCTATAGGGTCTTTGGAGAGATTTTTTTGAGGGTCAGTGAACTGTGAATTGGAAAAAAAGTTATAGCTTTATTTTCTCTAACCTCTAACTAAAATTTTACATTTCCTTCTATGATGAAAGTAGGCAAAATCCATTATTTTGAGAAAGGGTCCACAGGCTTCAGCAGACTGCTTACAAGATCCATGACACAAAAGAGGTAAAGAAGCCAGGGTCAAGTGGATACAGGGCTGATCTTGAAGCCAGGCAGAGCTGAATGTGGGACTCCGGGTCAGTCACCTAACCTCTCCTCTCAGTGCCCTCAGGAAGGACAAGCCACATTGGTTTAGGTAATCTCCTTACTTAGGAGTTCCTTATACCAACAGGAGTTCCCTATATCAAAGGATTCACCAGTGCAGGACCCTATCCCTACAACCTAGAAGAATACTGCATTTAGCCCAAAAAATGTGCCAGTGAAACTTCAACCAGACAATGAAAACGTAGCTAGCTATTAGGGTATTAAACACAAATGATTGTCCTTTACCACTGACTTTCTTTTGTGAAAAAAAATAATAATAATAACAGTTGTTTAATAACAATGTCAGGAACATTTTTATACCCATAGCAAAATAAAAATGCTTCCTTTATTCCAGAGCACTTACAAGGTTACAAGATGACTGCAAAGCATGTCATAGGTAAATAGACCTTTCTTCTTGCCTGCCTTCCTCCCTCCGTCTCTCCCTCCCTTCCCCTTTTTTCTTCCTTCCTGTCTCTCCCTCTTTTCCTTTTTCCTTCTTTCTTTCCTTCTTCCTTTCCTTCCTCCCTGTTTCCTCTTTTCTTTATTTTTTCCTTTCCTTCCTTCTTTCCTCCCTTTCTTTTTTTCCTTCCTTTTTTGTATATTTAATAGGATCAATAAGTCAAACATTTTTACCACTTGGTCAGCTCTCTATTCACTGCTAACTCTAGGGTTCAAAGCATAGAGAGGTCTAAGATTCCAGGCCCAAAGTCAATGACCATGTATGTCACTGGCAAACAGCACTGGTATTCAGATTTTTTTCTTTGGGGTGTTGGAGGATGGCACTGTATGTGTAACTCAGTTATAGAAGGTTGTTCGGTGAACTTGGAGATTTTAGGGAACACTCAGCCATGTGTCTGTTCTATGCACTAGGGCATAATTAACATGATCAGTAGCTAAATACATATTCTAGTGTCCAGACCTAAAAGACATCGAGGCAATGGCTTTCAAAACATTTCCGCGTATAAAAGCTCTTCTGATCCTCATGGCAACCATTTGAGGCAGCCAAGGAAGATGATCTTGCCCTCATTCTACAGAAGAATAAACCCAGACTCTGAGAGATTAAGGGATTTGCCTGTGATCACACAGCAAATGAGGTACAGACTAGGAACCTGAAAGCATATATCTGACTCCTATGTATCATTCTTCCTACTAGACAATGCTTGTTGCCTTCCAACTGAGGAGTTACAATTAAAGGGATAAAATGAATTTAATAGAATAAAGGTTAAAAATTTCATGACTCATATCAAACTGTAGTAACCACCTTTTCCCCTCCACCAAAAAAAAAAAAAAAAAGAAATCTAAACAGAGTTCAATAACACTGGTGGTCTTTCCTTAATAAAACATTCTCCCACCCCCACTCCTTTTAAATTTTTTTTGGGCAACATGGACCTCTTCTCATGGTTTCGATATGCTGGCAAGAATCAAATATCAACATACACAGAACACACAAAAAAATAAGAGTTTGACTGCGTGAACTTCAAAAGAGATTTTTAAAAACTCTCCAAATCAGCACAGATTTTTAAAAATTCTGTTCTCAACATGAAAAACATTGAAAGACTGAAAAATTAACAGATCCTGGTCACGCCACCCTAAAGAGCAGATCTGGGGACATCTTGTCACAATATGTTTAGGAAAGTCTGTACCATTCCAAATAAAAATTGAAGACATAAGGAACAACATTCCTCCTCCAGAAATGTAAGAGAATATCATAGATTTGGAGTTAGAAGGGACTGTGGAGAGTACTGGGTCAAAATTCCTCATTTTACAAAGAAGGGAACTGAGATTCAGGGAAGCTAAGTGACTTTCCTAAAGTCAAAAAGGTACTAAGAGTTTGTGATGGGATTTGAGTCCACCTGGGTATTCATAACTCCAAGTTAAATGCTGATAGGACTGTGAGAACGGTGATATTTGCTCAGTTCCGATCAAAAAATTGTGGGGCTTTTGTTTAACAGTTTAAATGAAATCTTCACTGATCTGTTACCAGTGGGATCAATTAAAGCAAATTCCTCATTACTCCACTTTAAAATGTTAATTTCAACTGAGAAACACCTCAATAAAGCAAGGATTTAAATGAATAGTGCTATGAATTGCTTCCATAAAGAAAATGAGAACTTTACCATTTCATACCCTAAAGGGAAACTAAAGGACATTTAGAAAACTCTTCATATAAGCTACACTTTCAATTGCAACTGCTAACAAATAAATAAACAAAGTCACGAATGAGGGAAGTTTGATTACCATTCACAAATATGCCCATGAACATCAGTGGCCAAAGAAAGATTGTTCCTTCTTGCTGAAGTCCCAGAGCAGTACCGTGAACTAGAGAATTTAAAAGGTCACAAAAAGGTACTGAAAATATAAAACGCTGATCCTTAAGCAGGCTTTGTGAAATGGACCACTTCTGGAGATACTCCAGACCTGCCACAATATCTTACACAGGAGGTTGGAAATGTGTGGTTTTTGTTAGATATTTCACCACATAACTGGCTCTAAAACTCTATTTCCTTAAAGCACAAATCCCTATAATTTAGATTGTCTATTTTTAGTCCATATGGGTGAGACTTTACCCATTAGAAAGTATGTACTAGTATTTGCAGTGTACTACTTTATCATCATCCTTTGCCTTCTGGGCAATCCTTTGGCAAATAAAACAGTCATTTTGCAAAATATGAAAACTGAGTCACAAAATAAGAAACTGCTGCAAGTGACTCTCGGACTCAGCGATAAATCCTGATTCAGGGCACACAGTCCAATGTTGTGCTCACTGAGTCATTGTCTTCCTGAAAGAAGAGGATTAGTGACTGATGTTGCTAAAAGATAATGTTTAAAAAAAATCCTACCTGTCAAAAGCAGGGGCATTGGCTTCTAGACCTCGGTTAAGTTTCAGATGGTGAGAGCCAACCTAAAAGATAAAAAAGGCAAACATGAGTCCCAAAGACAATATTTTCCTTTCTGGGTGCCAATTAAATATTCTATAAAATTCAAGTCTAGGAGGCAACAGCACTTCTCCCCACATCTGTCTGCAAAGATATGAATTTTGCAGCTCCCTTAGATGTCCCTGGTTGGGGAAGAGGAGTGGAGGGTGTGTGTGCAGAGTATTTGATTCATTCTATGTACATAGGACCCCAAGTAGCCCTAGTGTTCCATTTTCTGTCGCTGTATCATTGCCCACAAAGAGCCCACTTGCATGAGCTGTATGGTCTAAAAAGGCAAAAATAATTAAATGAGAAAAGTTTCATTTGCAAAATTTCCAATTTCCAACTTTATCATCTCTTCCTTAGGGGCAGAACAAAAATAGTTGGACAATAATCTTAAGCCAGGTCTCCAAATGTGGGAATTTCCAGCCCATTATTAGAGAAGGAGAAACTGTGGTCAAGGTATCCACTTGAAACCAATGCTAAGCAATCCTGCGTAGGGAAAGACAAGCTGTTTATGAAGGTTAGCTACCCGCTTGTGTTTTGATAAGGATGGCCAATCTTCCCTGGACATTCTAATTAGCATAATGGATTCAACCAATTACCAAGCATCCACAGTATGAAAGGCATAGGGCTGGATGCTGTGGGGGATACAAAGCTGATCCTTGCCATGAAGGAATTTGTAAAAGTTTATAACTTTTATAATTAATGCATCAATAACTATAATTAATGCATCAATAATCAATAAAAGAAAGAATGCAAAGGTTCAGTATGAATGTAAATTCCTTGAGGGTGAGGTTCTTTTTATTTTTCTTTGTATCCCTGGTGCTAGCACAGTATCTGGCACAGAGTGAGTACTCAACAAATGACTTCTGACTGACTGCTTGAAAAAAACTATGAAAATCTCGAAGGGAGAAAAATAACTTCCAATGTAGGTGGGTAGGTTGATAGAGCAGTGGTAATTCGAGGGATTATCCCAAGTAGAGGGGACAGCATGGAATCAGGAAAACTCAAGGCAGTGGTTTGGGGGAGAGGATAGCATATGGACCAGGAAGTAATCTGGTTTGTCTGGAGCAAAGAACAGTCCTAAAAGACTATCAGGAAGGAAGTCTGGAAAGGCAGATTAGGGACCAAATCATGGAAGGTTTCAGTGATGGCTAAGTCACTTAAACATTATTTAATCCATTGTGGCTAAGAACTAAAAGCTTTGAACAGAAAGGGGAGATAGGATCAGGGCTGCATGTTAGAAGGATTAATCTGAAAGTTTAAGCATAAATGGGAGGAGAGACTAGAGGTAGGAAAGACCATTTTTTACTTTACTGCAATAGTCCAGGTAAGAGATACTTGGCAACAATGGCAGCCGGAAACAAGTGGAAAGGATAGATGAAAAAAAATTGTGTGCCCATCAACTGGGAAATGACCAAAAAAAATTATGGTCTGTGAATGTGGTGGAATACCATGGTGCTACAAGAAATGGTGAATCAATCGATAAACATTTATCAAGTGTTTACTAGATGCCAGTGATCATGCTAAGCACTGGGGATACAAAAAGAGGTAAACAGTCCCTGCCCTCAAAGACCTGATAATCTAAAAGGGATGCTTTCAGTAGAACCCTGGGAAAGGGAGCAGAACCAGGACAAAAATTTATACAATAAAAAGCAAAGAACTCTGAAAGAAATTGGATCAACTGTGATCAATGATCTGATCAATCATTAAGTATGTCATTCATCTCCTCACAGAGAGATGACACACTCAAGGCGCAGAAGGAGTCATATATTTTTAGAGAGAGGTAATTCAGGCAATGCTTTGCTTGACTAACCATATTTTTACAAGGGTTTTGTTTTTGTTTTTCCAGTGGTGAGGGAGGAGGGAGAGAAAATGGATTTCTCTTAAATTTTTAAAAATTGATTCAGGGGCAGCTAGGGGGCACAGCAAACAGAGCACTGACCCTAGAGTCAGGAAGACCTGAGTTCAAATATGTCCTCAGATATTCATTACCTGTGTGACCCTGGGCAAGTCATTTAACCCCAGTTCCCTCAAAAATAATTGATTTTAAAAGATATTATAGAGACAGAATTTCCTAAGACTTAGTAACAAACTGGATGAGGAAAGGAAGAATTTAAGGAGGACATTAAGGTTTCTCTGTTGTGAACAGAGAGTGAATAGAAATGATAATCTTTTATCCCTGACTTTGCCTGAAAGAATCCTTACCAAGGGAGAAACCTCCCCCCCCCTCCCACACACACACAAAATAGAGCTATCTCCTCCATGTTTTTGGAAAACACCAAGCTGGAAAATTATTTTCTGATTAATAGATTTAGAAATTATTAAGGGAAGTTCTACACGTTCCTATTCACAAAGGTCCCATAAGTCACCATTGTCAGAATGCCACTGAGTACAAAGATAGATGGTGGCTATGGTAACTGGCCTGTGAACTGAGATATTTCTGGGCCAAAGGTGAGAAGTTGAGTAAGGCCTAGGCCAAAATTATTCAACTGCCTATAACTATCATGTTTGTGTTTTCTGAATACCAATAACTGAGAAAATGAACTAAGGGTTATCATCAAATTCAAGTATTTAATTTCTAAGTCTTTTATGGTTAATGTAGAAAAGAGAAATCCTGTTCCACGATGCAATCCAAGGAGTCGCTTCATGCCAATAGAGCTTAGAGTAAGAAATCTTATCAGTCTATTGGCCAAAGCTTTCTCACTCCTTCCTTCCCCCTACCTTAGGGGGACACGGAAAGATATCACATTCACAGAGATTCAAAGAAAAGAGCTGGACATTTTATACTAGTCTGTCAAATCTCCAGGATGGAGGATTAGAAGTAGTTTTTCTGCCTGGTTTTTAAAATTTTTTAGAATCTTTCTCATGGGAGCATAGTAAGAAATGAGTCTTCAAAAACTAATTGAGTTTCAGGGATTGAGATGGGTGACTAAGTATTGATATGACAGGACGTAGAAAGATTGCTTTCACTATATATGTATGCATATATATGTATACATATACATACACACACAGAGACATTTATAAAGATATATCTAGATCTAGAACTGTGAATTTCACTATTAGATTTCTTTTTTCCTGAATCATGACAGCTTTTAAACCCTCAGTAATGAGTACCATGGATGTAAACTTCTCATTATCTTTATCCAATCTGCAGGCAACAACTCTGCTTGGAGTCCTGTTATTACGATCACATAGTGCCAAGCGCTGTACCAAACATTGTGGGAAGATGCTACACAAACAAATAAACAAGCATTTTATTAAGTGCCAGATACTAAGTGCCAGGGATACAAAGAAAAGCAAAGCAAACAAACAAAAAACCACACCAAAACCCAAAACAAAACAAAAAAGCCAGTTCCTGCTCTCAAGGAGCTCATGGTCTAATGGGGGATACCACTACATACCAGCCGCACACATGGTAAACTGGAGATCACCTCAAGGGAAGGCACTGTTAGGGCCCAAAAAAGCCTTCTTTCAGAAGGTAAGACTTTAGCTGCGATGTGAAGGGAGTGAGGGCAGCTCAGAGGTGGAGATGAGAAAGGAAAGAGTTCCAAGAATGGGGGACTGTCAATAAAAATGCCTGGAGTCAGGAGATGGAATGTTATGTATGAGGAACAGCAGAGGCCTGTGTCACTGGATCAAGGAGTATATGGAGATGAATAAGGTGTAACAAGACTGGGAAGAGAGGAGGGGGCCAGGCTGAGAAGGGCTCTGAAACCCCCAAAGAATTTCACATTTGATCTCGGAGGCCACTGGTCTCGAAGGCCACTACAGTTTGTTTCGAATAGGTGAGTGACACATCGTCAGAACTGCGCTTCAGGGAGATCAACGAAAGTCCGAGTGGAGAATGAACTGCAGTAGAGGGAGACTGGAGATTAGGAAGCCCATCACCTTTTATGTTCATCTGCCTTTTCAAGCTTTCCATGCTTCCCAACCTCTACCCTGAGAGTGAACTCAGGAAGGGCAGTCTCCAACCACACACACATGGACACAGTCAACAGCAGAAGTTATCACTCAGCGTCCTAATGACAAAGAGGAACACCACAAGGAAGAGAAGTGAGAGAAAACAAAAAAAGTGGCCTGAGCTAAATGTATTTGATGATAAATCAAAGATTTATACATCATCAGTCAAAGCTGGATGGCACTTCAGAGGACAACTGGCTCATTTTACAGACGAAGAAACCGAGATTAAGAGATTTGCCCAAGACCAAAGAGGTAGTAAGCACCAGAGACAGGAGTTGAACCCAGATCCTCTGACTCCGTGGTCAGAGTAGAGTTTTTCTGCTCCACCATGCTACTTATTGCTGAGAAGGCAATAGAAAAAGTAAATCCTTAGGTTAAACCCATACTCTCAGGTGCCTTGGAAAAGGCAAAGCTTAGAGAAGACAGAATGACCTAACATGACAGTATCCAGGAAGCTGAGGAAAGTTTGAATCCTGGCAGGAGAAAGAAGCTCCTATATCCCTGAACCAGATGGCATCAGATTACTTTCATCTGTGTCCCGAAGGTGTGAGACACTGGAGTCAAGGCATTATCAGGCCAAGAGGACACAGGAACCATAAGAAAGCACAGGGATGCTTTGTATAACACATTTTAGTTTATAAAAAGTGCTTTTCCATCTATAATCTCATTTGGTAGTCAGTTCCATCTCTCTGGCTCCCATAGTCTATCTTTTCTTATGCATTCCCCTGTGAGTCTAGGGTGCCCCATTTCAACACAGAGAATGAACTCTCCATGGTCTCAAGTCACCTTGTCTTAAGGCCCCCGCTGCCTTCTCATTCCATATCAAGTGACCTCAAGCCTGGGGTTTCAATGGGCATCCTGGAATCAAGTTACCGTTGGCACACACCTAAGGGAAGAGTGACGGCTGCTTCTTTTTTGGTTTCCTTCTTTCTCTCTATTCCCTTCCCTCCCATCCCCTAACTGTCCTTTCTACTGAGCCAGTTTTATACTTGGTCTATTATTCATTTCTCAAGCCCTGAAGAAATTACTTTAGCAAGATGTTCAGTCTCTGAAGCTCCCAACAAATACATTGGTGTGTTGGCAAAGTGGATGCTTACACACATACTCCCAGACACATCAAAAAATCTACTGTTGGCATGATTTATCATAGGATCATAAATTTAGAGCAGGAAGAAACTTTAGAGGTCACTAAGTCCAGTCCCCCTCATTTTAAAGAGAAGTTTAATGACTTCCAAAGATAATTGAATGAGTCAATTTCTGAGGCAGAATTCAAATTCAGGTCTTCTACATCCAATCCACTCTACCAGGGTCAGCAAACTGTGCAGCCCCTCCAGCTAAGAATGGTTCTTACCTTGATAAATACAACACAGCCCATGTGATAGGAGTTTAGTAACCCTTGCACTCTTACCACACTATACAAAGTCACAGAGACAATAAATGGCAAGGCTGACATTTGAACTCAGATCCCTTGGCTCCATATTCAGTACTTTTTTTTCCATGGTACTTCACTGCCTCTAGTACTATTTCTGAATTCTTTTCTCTTACTAGCCTTTTCTCTATTTTGGTGCTCCTAAATCTATCCAGGTATTTCTAACTCTAAGGTCCTTCTTTGCCATCATAATGGATAACTTTGGGAGAAGGGGATATGGAAAGACATTTAAAACCAAATAGTTGAAGCTGGGTTTGAGAAAGATGTCATTGTATATAAGAGTCATTTCTGTTCTTGCTTGTCACTTTAAGTGAAACATCTTCAATTACAGGTGCCAAATCTTTTTAATTTCAGATTACTTCAGCCCAATAGTTCTCAAAGTATGGTGTAGGGATCCCTGGAGATCACCAAGACACATTCAGGGTCTCTGGTTGAAGCTGTTTTCATAATAACACTAAGAGTTTTCATTTCTAATATAGCAGATATAACCCACTTGAACAAGAACTTTTTTGAGTCCTGAATAATTTTTAAGAGTGTGAAGGGGACCAAAAAGTTTGAGAACAGCTGCTCTAGGCTAATGCTATACAGTCAGGGGAGTAAAAAAAATTGTATACTAATATGAAAGAATAAAATACAGGCAACAAAAGGAGGCAGCAATGATGATACAATCACTCACACCCACCATGTTTAATCCATATTTAATTGGCTCCAAGCCCTGTTTTCACTTGAACTTGTGACACATATACTTAGTCACTGATAGGTTTCCACTGACAAGAAAGGTAATGGTTTTTTTGCCTGGCCTATAAAGAGCAACATAAAATGTACTGGCAAGCAACCCAAACCAAGATAGAGATGGATTTTTGAAAGCAAAACTCTTCTGAGGCTATTTATAACCCGAAAAATCCATTAACATGTACATAGTTACTTTTCCCTCTAGCTTTCATGGTTCAGATGTAGTTATTAAAAGCCCTTGACTACTAAACAAGGATGACATAAGCATAGTTTCAAAATGATGCTTTAAAAATACAACTTCTAAGGCAAAATACATAGAACACACCTACGAGCAACGGCAGGACTAAGGATGTTTCGCCAAGATATGTCTCCTCCCAGACTCAGAAACTGCAAGCTAAATTCCAAAGGAAGGATCCAACGCTTGGCTTCTCATCACGTAAACTGAGGGAAGGGTTTGCCCATTAAAGGATGGAAAAGCCAAAACTGACTTTCAGGCCTAAAACTTCAGGTGGCCATAGTCAAAGAGCGTCTCATCATCCTAAGAATATGTATCATATTTAGGAATTAGGACTAGGTAGTTCATCTTCATTCTTTTAAGCTTCACTTCTACCTTTGGGGTTTGCATCATGTTATTCCCAGATGGACCTCCTCCCCCAAGGGAGCACCCTACCACAACAAGGAAGAACACTTGAGCAAAACCACATGATGCAGCTACCACAGAAAGCATGAAGGTCCATAACCTCTCCAAGAAAAGGAAGATAACTCATTTCCTCTTCTCTTTTCTATAAGACCAAGGCTGGCCATCTCAATCACACAACATATGACAAAAAGGACTTTTCATTACTTCTAAAGTAAAACGCTCATTAGGTGTCTATTATTTCAACCTTCTACAGCAAGCCTTTTCTGATCTCCCTTAATTCTGGTGCCTTTTCTCTATAGATTATTTCCTATTTATCCTGTATATGGCTTCTTTATACACAGTTGTTTACAGGATGTCTCCATCAGATGGTAAGTACCCCAAAGGCAGGGACTGTTTTTTACCTTTCTTTGTACCCCTAGCACTTAAGGTAGTGCTTGGCACATAGTAAGCTAATTGACTTCTAATCACTTTAGGACCAGTCCCCAGGATGCTTAATCTTGACAAGTCAGTTCTTACCTGGTGGTCCCTTCTATTTTGATTGCATTGCCAAAAAAGGATAGATCACATTCAGATAGATCTGAACTTCAATGAGGCAGATCCAACCAGGTCTCTCATAGTATAATAGCCCTGTGCCCAAGATGGAGAGATGTAGGCATATTTGCACTGGAAACTAACAAGGCCAAGCATGGTTTGATGGTGGAGGGAGGCCTCCAGGGACATGCAGAAGGACTTGTCTAACATTTTTATCAATTATTTGAAGACAGATGGTATTTTTAATCAAACAAATTGATGACGCTAAGATGGGAAAGACAGCTAAGAAATTACATTATAGAATCAGGATCCAGAAAAATGTCAACACACTAGAATGATGAGCTAAATCCAATACAATGAAATCTCTACTGATTTCACTTTTTTTTTTTTTTAAAGGCAAATGGGTCTCCCTATCTCACCTAGGCTGAAATGCAGTGGCCACTCATAAGCCCATACCTACTGCTGACTGGCATGGAAGCTTTGACATGCTCCATTTCTGACCTGAGCCGATTTGCCCCTCCTTATGCAGCCTGGTGGTCCCTAGATGTAAGAGGCTCACCAAATCAGTTCCTGACTTTGTATTAATTACCCAGTCAACTCTTGCCCTATTATAATTCAGAACTCTAAAGCTCAAGTGACTCACCAGCCTCAGCCTTCCCAATAGTAGAGATTACAGACTGGTGATTTCACTATTTCAAAAATCTGAGAAAGGTATATTCCCTTTACCCATGCAGATGACAACATTTTCATACCTTAGAAGATAAGCTTCTATGACTAAAAAAAAAAAAAAAGTGTATCACCTGTTGACCAACCTTCTAGAAATGAATGTTCCTGAATCTAGCTAAGAGGGTCCGTGGATGACAAGTGTATCACTAATCCTGGTCTCAAAGCCTTCTCAACTGCTGGAGCTTATACTCCACTGGCATGGTTCCCAAGAACCCACAGTCACTTTCAAGCCATGTTGAGTAGAGGAAGGTAAGACACAATAGGGATAAATGTTAAATTTATCCTTATTAAACACTGAGGGGTAGAGGCAGCATGACATCAGGAAGACTTGGACTCAAGCCAGGACTTTGAGAAATCCTCAGTGTGGCTCTGGGCAATTTCCCATTAGCATCTCCATGCCCCAAACAAATGTCCAAGACTGTCAGTTGCTCATCTGTGTTGGCAAATGGAGTTTCCCAACTAGAAGCTTCTGATACGAATGAAATCAAACATCTAGTCCCCATCACAAACAATAAGTATAACATTTTTGTTCAGAAATCCAACTCCACAGAGACAAAATGGGGGTAAGTGTCCCCATGGGCTTTGGTGCCTGGTCCATAGTAAGTTCTTAAGAAATGGTTGATTAATGAATGGTTGTTGATTAACTAGAACCATAAGCTCAGTTCCCAATCACACGGCACAGCTGTCACACAAGTTGATGTGGTCTCAAGAACCATTAACAGAAGTGTCAAACACAGTGCTTTAAGGAATTAAAAGTTCACCATGAGAACATAGGCTCCTTGAAGCCAAGGATCGTCTCAATTTTAAATTCATATCCCCAGTACCTGGCATAAGGCTTGAAATGTATTTAATACATACTAATTGACTGATTGAATGAAGGCAGCAATGTGTTGAGAGACAGAAACACTGGGGCAGTAGAAGAGGGAGAGGCATCTGGATCCCTTTGCAGTTCTTCTTACTGGGGAAAAAGTTGAGTATGACCGCATTTCTGTAGATGACAGGGGTCTCAGGAATTAGGAGGGGGACTTGTGTATGAGAGCTAATGGAATGCAAAGTCCGACCATTACTTACAGAGCAGAGTAGATGAACAAAGAGTGTTATAAATGTGATTGTGGGAGAAGAGACTGAGAATATATGAGATATAATCATGATTTGTAGGGCATGATCTTGGGGATCATCATCATCATCATCCCTTCATAATGATTGGTGATGATGCTGTCTGACATTTGTGTGGCCCTTTAGGGTTAGAAAGTGTTTTAAATGCATGATCTCATTTGAACTTGACAAGAGCCTTGTAAGGTTGGTACTAAAGGCATTAAAATGAGGAAGCTGAGACTTAGAGATTGTCCCTCATGGTCAGGTTATGGTCATATGACTATCAAGAAGAAAGGGTGAGATTTGAATGTATGCTGACTTTAGAAATTCTTTCCATTGGCCCTTCCTTTGTACCCTGTATCTTCAGTGGAATACACAGGGGGTGTTCACAGGCACTGTGCAGAGTGAGGGGGTGAGCTGGAATGGGTGGTGGGATGTCCTTTGAATTACTTTAGATCCAATACACAGAACATGTACCAGTTCAGGGAATGAGAAGGAATGAAGAGATGACTTTAGATCTAGCTTCGTATTATCTATCTGTATTATATCCCATTCCCAGAACAGGGTTTCCAGGCATTTATAACTCATGCAAGCCAGTGTTCTCTGTGCTAACCACTGCAGTATTATGATTGGGGTACCACATTTTAGGGTTCCAGCTATAGAGGACAGTCAGAATGATGACCATTTTCAAGACCATGCTTTTAAAAACAATAGGTTAAAAATATCAGGTATATTGAACTGTGGGTTTGTTAAGAGCAAGAACTACTTTTTTTTGCATTTCTTTGTATCTTCTGTACTTTAAACAGTGGCTAGCACATAAGAGGTGCTTAATTCATGCTTATTAACTGAATAACTGATATTTACTTTGGAGAAGCGTGTTGGCTGAGGGGTAAGGGAAAGGAGAGAAAGGGTGGCAGTGGAATGTGCTAAGCGTCTTCAAGTATGTAAAGGGCTTTCATGTAAGAATAGGTAGATTTTTGATTCAGTATAAGGAAGAACTTAGTAATTAGAGTTGTCTAGAAATGGAATGGGTTCTCTCCAGAGAGAATGAGTTTGTTAGACAAGCTTTTTGTATCAGATGTTTTTCTTTGTCACAAGGGAGAATTAAACACAGGGGTGGATGGGTTGGAAATGATTTTGCTATAAAGACAAGTAGAATGAATTTTTAAAAATAAAAAGATAGTCACTTCCCACTAGGGAAGAATTCTTAACCAAAGAAGGGATACATTATAAAAGATGACAGACAATTTTGACTACATAAAATTAAAATGCTTTTGCATAAATAAAAATCAGTGAAGATACCTGAATTGGAGAAGTGGTGCAGTGGAAAAACATTTGCACAAAATATAACTGATAAAAGTCATATCCAAATATGTAAGGAATTGACACTATATAGGGCACATAACAGTAAGGATTAAAAATATTAAATATACATATAGGGGATATAACACTAAGAGCTACTTTTCAATGAATAAGTGATCAAAGGATACAGAGTTTTCAAAAGAGGATTTGCTAACTACAAATGTTCACCTAAAAACAAGTTCCAAATTACTTAAAACGAAACAACTTTGAAATCTTACTATTTGCATGTTGACAAAGATGAAAAATGGGATGGAGATAGTCAATACTGGAGGGGATGTGCAAGGACATTCATGCATGATTGGTGGAACTATTAAGCAATTGAATCCATTCTGGATTTCAATTTGGAATTATTCTAGAAAATTGACGACATCATTTGACCCTGAAATCCCATTACCGGACAGAGAAGCTAAAGACAGCAATAAAGGCCCAATAAAACCAAAAACAATCCCCTTAATGGAGTGTATTATAGTAGCAAAGAACTAGAAGCAAAGAATACATATCCACCAATTGGGGAATAGTAGAAAAAATTATGGTATATGAAAGTGATGTATTATTACTGTGCTGAAAAAAATGTCAAATATGAAGAATTCAAAGAAAAATGGAAAGGTTTGTGTAGTTGGTATAAAGCAAATGAGTACGAACAACACAGAACGCTATAGATAACAACTACAATTGTGTAAGTAAATAGATCACCAAAAGGAAACTGAACTCAGGAATGGAAAAACCAATGAAGGTCCTACAAGAGAGAAAATGAAACAAGTGGCTGAATTCTAGGACAGCATTTTTTCTATACTGTCAGTATTTATATTGCAAGTTTGAAGGGGTGGAGGTGAGAAATGATTGAGATAAAGCTAAAAGGCATCAACAAAGTATTTTTGTCTTTGTTTTGTTTCAAAGAGAAAGCTAATGAGTTCCACTGGAAGTGTTTAGAGGGAGGCTGGAGAGTCACTTGTCAGGGATATTGTATCAAGATTCAGGTTGGGGTTTGATAAACCCAAGGACCCCAGCTTCTGGGATAAGAACTCATTGTTTGATAAAAATTGCTGGGAAAACTGGATAACAGTGTGGCGGAAATTAGGCATAGACCCATACCTGACACCGTACACAAGAATAAAGTCCAAATGGGTACATGATTTAGGTATAAAGATTGATACCATGAATAAACTGGAGAAGCAAGGAATAGTGTATTTATCAGGTCTATGGAGAAGGGAAGAATTCTTTACTAAAGGAGAGATAGAATGCATTATGAAATGCAAAATGGATAACTTTGATTACATTAAACTGAGAAGTTTTTGCACAACCAAACCCAATGCAACCAAAATCCGGAGGGATGTAGTAAATTGGGAAAAAATTTTTACAGCTAAGCTCGGGGATAAAGGCCTCATTTCTAGAATATATAGAGAACTGACCCAAATGTATAATCATACAAGTCATTCCCCAATTGATAAATGGTCAAAGGATATGAACAGGCAATTTTCAGAGGAAGAAATTAAAGCTATCTATAATCATATGAAAAAATGCTCTAAATCACTATTGGTTAGAGAGATGCAAATCAAAACAACTCTGAGGTACCACATCACACCCATAAGATTGGCAAACATGACAGAACAAGAAAATGATAAATGCTGGAGAGGATGTGGGAGAGTTGGAACACTAATTCATTGTTGGTGGAGCTGTGAGCGCATCCAACCATTCTGGAGAGCAATTTGGAACTATGCCCAAAGGGCTACAAAAATGTGCATACCCTTTGACCCAGCAATATCGCTACTAGGACTATATCCCCAAGAGATCATAAAAATGGGAAAGGGTCCCACATGTACAAAAATATTTATAGCAGCACTCTATGTAGTTGCCAAAAACTGGAAGTCAGGGGGATGTCCATCAATTGGGGAATGGCTGAATAAATTATGGTATATGAATGTAATGGAGTACTATTGTGCCATAAGAAATGATGAACAAGAAGACTTCAGAGAGGCCTGGAAGGACTTATATGACCTGATGCTGAGTGAAAGGAGCAGAACCAGGAGAACTTTATGCACAGCAACAACCACAGTGTGTGAGAGTTTTTTCTGGTAGACCTAGATTTTTGTAATAACACAAGAACTTCTGAAAAAAAAAAAAATCCCAATGGTGGACCTCAAGGCAAAATGCCTTCCACACTCAGAGAGAGAAATATGGAAGTCACTCACATAATGTAGCAGATCATGTTTGTGTATGTGTATCTGTTTGTGTATCATGTTCTGATTTGTTATACGGATTCTTTCATTTATCTTAGTCTGACTACATAGCATGACTATAGTGAAAATATACTCAATAGGAAAGTATATGTAGAATCTATACAGAATTGTATGCAGTCGTGGGGAGGGAGGGAGGTAGTGGGGGGTGGGTGGGGAGGGATAAAATCGCAATTGTATGGCAGTGATTGTTAAACATTAAAAAAATAAAAAAAAATCAACAAAAATTAATACATGAAATCAAAAAAAAAAAAAAAAGATTCAGGTTGGGGTTAGAACAGAGCAGTCTTCGAAATTCTCTTCCAATTCTAGGATTCTATGAAACCTTCATAAGTTATTTAAGTTTCATGGGGAGGAGGGGGAATAGTCAACAAACAAGCTTAATGAATCAAAGTTCTAAGTTGTCTGCTTACAATGTTTACATCAAAGAGCACAGTTCATTTTCCTCTGAGTTGGTCAACCTGCATGTGGACTATTGGATGTTCAAGCTTGGACACCATATTTTCAACTAGTCAAGAACCAGACAGGCACAGGGTCTGAAATTTCAACAGGATGATAATACAACTGAAGGAGCTAAGGATGTTTAGCCTGGATAAGGCAAAAGAGCAAACAAACAAACAAACAAAGAGGTTGTTAAAGGAATCTGTAAAGATTTTAAAAGTTTTAATGGAAAAGACTGAATATTCTGAGTACCTCTGGAGAACAAAGTCGGATCAACACATGCAAGTTACAGGGAAGCAAATTTTCTTTTAATTATAAGGAAAACTGTATAATGATTATAACTAACACTGAAATGGACAAAGAGTTTCCTGTTACTAGAAAGTCTTCCAGACTAGAAGTTTATAAAGAGAGCCTGGATGACCAAAAGTTAGGGATGCTGCTGCTATGAAGATTCCTACACTGTGTAGGAGACTGGATTAGAAGAGACTTTAAGAAGAAATCTTCCAGCTAGAAGATTTCATGATCACCACTCCCAAATTTTGCAACCTGATTTCCACAGGGAATTCAGTCTTTCCATTGATCATTTCCCCTTCCTGCTGAGATCCCAAATTAGTCGGGCTCAGCATCCACCTCAATGGAGAGCTCATTGAGTAAGTCAGCATGTCATGTCCTCGATGACCAAAGTGTTCTTGGAGCCTAACATCACACACATAGATCTCTTCCAGGGAGATAGACATAACTGAAATATCTCTAGCATCGGTCAGTGGCCAAGGTTTCAAATGACAGCGTATATTTTTAGTAATCATAGGAAAGATCAGTATGAAATTCTCATAGGTTTCTGGAAGCCCCTTAACCTCAGACCTACTGTATGTCAGTCTAAGCCCCACAAGAAGTGGGCAAAAGATACCACTCACTCTTGCTGCGGATATTAAGTCATAGCTATTAAGAAAAGCAAAAGCCCTGATCGTTGTTTTGGAAAAACTGGAATTTAGGATTGTCCTTGTAGTATAAGCTATCCTATAACATCCAAGACAGAATGCATGACTATTCACTTAAATAGCAGAGAAGGCATTTCAATGTATCCTGGTCATCAATGAAGAAGAAAAAACATTATTTAATAAATTGAGTTTTATAATAGGGAATTATAGAGCAATTCTTTCACATAGATATTATTTAGATACATAGACTATCTACATTTTTATCTCTGTAATCTTTTAAAGATCCAAGAAACATTTAGTTCAATAACACTGACTCAGAGACATTTTAGGTCAAGAGAAAAGTCAGAAATGATGCTACTAAAAGATTTTTTGTTTGTTTGAAAAGCAGGCAGGTTAGGTGAAAGGATAAATGAAATGAAGGGTCAAAAAATTTCCTCATTACTTACCTGAAGCCCTGGCTGCTCCCAAAACAGTGGAACTGAGCCTCTGATCTGGACAAAAGACGACACGCCATCATCCATGTAAATCGTCTGTAGTCACAAGCAAACAGAAAGGGAAAGATATTCTTCAATGAAACTGAACGTCCCAGGGCTCTGCAACCAGATACTGTGGCTTGAGACATGAAACCTGAGAGACGAACAGGGAGCTGATTTCAGCCCAGTCTAGTCTGACACAGTTCGGTTGGTTCCTCACCGTACTGCCCCGTGCAGAGGGGCAAAGGGTAGCATGCTTGCTTTCAATTTGCCTCCTAGTGGAACCTGTCTCAAGAGCAGGACTCCACACTCTAACAAGCAACCTCCCTTAGGTTATGACTTCGGAGGATGGCTCTAGTTTGTGTCCAGGATCTAAACACCATCATTCCCTGCTTCTCAGCCCCATTCACTCCACTGATTATGTCCTGAATGCCCTCCATGAAAATTCCAGTAACACCTCTCATTGTTTTAGAAATGGAAGCAATATTCCTATCATTGCACATTTAAATAAATTCCTTGTCAAGTCTTTATTTTTACTTTGGCAAGATCTTCATGGTACTATGGGCAAATAGTTATTTCCTATTTGTAAAAAGGGGATTAACTTAGATTTTTAAAAAAATTTATTTTACTTTTAATGTATGGAATAAAACAAGCATTTCTATAATATAGCACAATCAAAAAGGTGACTGCACACGAAACTGCAAATCTATGGACAACTGGCTATTCCTTTCAAATATACAACAAAATTATCATGGAAATTTCTTTTTTTTCCTCTCTCCCCCCCATGGCTACCATTAGACACAAATGAGAACTTTTCTAGCTCTTATAGCCTTTATCCCCATGCTCTTAACAAAGGGATATTTTAAAAAGGAAACAAAATGTTTCAAAAACACGCCATATCCAAAAAGCAGAGGTATAGGATCAGGGGTTCTTAACCTGCTGTCTGTGGGCTTGTTTTTAAAAAATATTTTGATAACTCTTTTTCACCAGTTGGTTTCCTTTATAATCCTAGTATGTTTGATCCATTTAAAAACATTATTCTGAGAAAGGTCCATAGGCTTCATCACAGTGCCAGCAAAGACTAAGAAAGCGTGCTCTAGATGACCACAGGAAAGCCATAGTATGGGGCCCTTCCCCATCTATAACATTACATACGATATGCATACTATATGTGTATACACATCATATTTATTTATAATATATTTATAATTTGTTAGAAATACATTACTTATCTAAATACATTGTTAATATTCTGCCATTATATAGCATAATACAGAAGTATTTCTATATTTAAAATATATATATAATATGTATGTTACACATACATATTATATATAATATTACAGATGGAAAAGGGCTGTGACAAACAGCCCCATATACGTACTGTAGACTTATCCCCCCTTATTTTATATAGCCCTATCCTTAAACATATAATATATATCATAGACATCACACATTGACAATATTGATCCCATGTAATACATGATGTATATTGTGGGCCTGTAATATGTAATGTTATCTATATTATATATGCACAATTACCATGTATATACATGCACATATACACAAAAATATAAATATTATAAATGAAAAAGAACCATACAAATATATGAATTATGTCTCTCTTTACATATGCCATGCATATATGAATGTGTGTATATGCATGTATGTCTGTGTGTATATATATGGAAAAGGAACATGACAAGTAGCCCCATGTACTACACACACATACATATACATACACACAAACAAACATTACAGATGGAAATTGTATGTATGTATGTATGTATGGGCATCTAGGTGGTACAATGGATAGAGTGCCAGGCCTGAAGTCAGGAATACCCAAGTTCAAATTTGGCCCCAGTTATTAACTACCTATGTGACCCTGGGCAAATCACTTGACCCTGTTTGCCTCAATTTCCTCATCTGTCAAACGAGCTGGAGAAGAAAATGGCAAACCATTCCAGAATCTTTGCCATGAAATCCTCAAATAGGGCCATGAAGTGCTGATTACAACTGATCCACAGCAAATGCATGCTTACACAGCAAACGCATGCTTACACATATGTGTGTACATACACATGTACACACACATCTATATCTATATATATCAGTTAATGTGCCTGTCACTGTGAGATTTCCAGAAGGCACTACTAGGCTAATACCTAGAAACAGAATACTTTTCTCCCACCTGACTGTTCTGTGGCATATCAACTCCCAGTTTATGTGGAGCAGTACAAAAGATTAAGAACAAAAAGTACAGCCCTGAAAAGCACAAGGCAAAAGGTCGCTGAGCTCCCTCGGACACTCTTTTATCTAGGTAACTGGAGCCTGACTTGGCAGGGCACAGGGCTGGGTGATGCAGTGAGTCCTTTCCATTTCTTACCCCCCTGTGCTACCTTACACTGTAGCTTTCCATGGAGAGCTAGACCATACTCAGATCACCCATGCATTAGTAATTGTTTTCAGGGGAAGATTTGAAAATTAGATGGTAGACTTTCCCTGGACTATGGGAATTACATGCACCTGGGCCCTGGGCCCTCCTAGCAACACTCTTATCTTTTTACCTGAGGTAGGAAGCACTTTGATTAAAGTAAATTTGCTGGTATTTGTAACAGGGAGAACTCGTAGCAACTTTGTTAGCATTTTCTAAAGCCCTCTCCACCTCTAGATTTATGAGCATATTATATATGTGTGTGTGTGTGTGTGTGTGTGTTTTATATATATATATACATATATATATTGAAGCAGGGAAATCTCTAGGAGCTAAGTGGGGCAGTGCAGAGAGAGCTGGGCCTGAAGTCAAGAAGACTCACTTTCCTGAGTTCGAATCTGGCCCCAGACACTTACTAGCTTAGCTGTGTGACCCTGGGCAAGTCACTTCACCCTGTCTGCCTGTTTCCTCATCTTTCAGATGAGCTGGAGAAGGAAACAGTAAACCACTCCAGTATCTTTTGCCAAGAAAACCCCAGATGGGATCATGAGGAGTTGGGCACAACTCAAATAACTCATTGATGAGGAAACTTCTACCACTGTAGATCTGAGCCATACATTCATTTGGCATGAGGCTGAACCTGAACCTAGGTCTTCCTTACTCTGAGGACAGCTTTCCACCTACTATACCACACTGCCTCTCCTTATTTAAGTCATTAGTCATTAATTGCTTAAACATCTCAAGGGTGTGTGAATTGTAGACTCTATATTTCTTGGGAAAGCCTCTTCTGGGCAACATTTCTACCCAATTACAGATCTCACTGAAACAATCAACTATCACCCTTCTCTAGGGGAAAACAATGCAGGCTCTAATGAAATTTGCTAAGTCATTCTCTGCCTCCAACATTAACCTAAGTTCTGCCTTAGCCAAGACAACAGACTGGGCCAGTCTTAATAAAATTGAGAAGAAGTTTGAAAAATATATTACCAACAGCTTAATGCTGCCTCCTGGCTGACCACAGGGCCCATCCAGAGGAAGGTGGGTTCATTTTCATAGCTTATCCCATACCAGCAAAGTCTCCCAACATTAAATTCCAAGAGGACTATCCTTATCTAATCAACTGATACTCATTGTTAATTAGGGGACTTTTAATTTCTAATTCATTTGTAATATAATAGGGTGCTCTAGAGGGAGACTCACTTATGAGTGAGTCCTACAGGGAAAAAGAGACGTATAGGTACATAGGACTTTCTGTAGCCTTTAATTCATACTATAGTGTTGGCGGCTATACTTATTTGTGGGAGTGACTTCTATCGTATAGGTGTATGTAAAATTTGAGCTATTTCAGGGTGATATTGACTGATGAAGACTAGCCCCAAAGTAAGCAGTACAGATAAAAAAAATCAGCCTTGCCCAAGTACAGCCTTGTTAGAAGCACAAAAACATTCCCTTAAGTTCTAGAAGAGCAAAAATATTTTTCCTTCAATTAAAATTGGAAAGAGTTTCAAAATGCTCTCTGCACTTTTATAATTTATCCACAATGACTTTTAATTTATATTTATTGTTGTAGATTTGAATATCTGAACACAAGGTTTTAAAAAAGCATATTCATAAAAGTTTCAGAAGTCAAAAGGAAGGAATAAATTGGGGGCCTGATACTAGGGCTCAAAAAAGAATAACATTTTGATGGTTGTTTTCAAACTTTTTTACTCTGCTAGGAGGTTGGGAGCAAAGGGGACAAAAATAAATTAATTACAAGTCAGTTAAAGCCCTTACAGGGGGCACAGTCTATGGAAATGCCACTTGCTAATGAGTGGAATCAGGAGAGTTTGACTTCCTCCAAGAAAAAAATGCTGTTTTCTCCATCAGTGTCTTGCCTAGAATTAAAGAATTAAAAAACGAGAACAGAGCCATAGGAATGAAAGGAGATGGCTACTTTTGCCTGGCTCATAAACTAAGGTGATTTTTATATAACTTTGACATCCCAGTGAGAGAGGTCTTAGAAATCTTTCTTTACTGGTGTGTAATTTTTAAGATATCACAATGACCCTAAAATTAATCAGGAACTTTATCTTAAAAACCCAAACAAACCTGATGTTAAGCTCTGGTCTTTTTTTTTTTTTTTTTTTGGCGGGGGTAGGCTGAGGGTTTTTCTTCCATTTTGTGTCTCCAGGGTGAGTCATCGCTGTAAACCAGCCCACCAGATGTGATTCACTTCAGAGCTGTAAAGGTACAGCTCTGAAGGAAGCAAAGGAAGGCTACATTCACGCACACACACATGCAAGCTTCCAGGCTGGGACTAACTTTATTCCCTTTAAGAAAAAATGAACAGGGGAAAGAGTCCTCTCTTTTTCTGGAAAGCCTGGGCATTTAATTCAGGAAAGGAGTCAAGTGAGCACATTAACCTATTAAATGTACCATCCTCCTTTAAAAAATAAACAAAAAAAGCAAATACATACCCTTTTCTTCAGTCACTGGGTCCAAAGATTACCTCATAGACAATTAGTCAGCCATCTACTATGAGTTTACTACAGGAATTATGCTTCCTAATGATTAATGAATGTCGGTCTGAGTAAAGACTGCAGAGGTCTTCAAGTTCAAAGCCTTCACTCTGTTTTTCTGAACAGCCCCAAGAGGGGAGAGGCAAAAACATTTCTTTGTTCCAGTTCCTCTAGGCCAGCAGCATTTCCTCTCCATCGCATCTCTATTCAATAATTATTATGTAGCATCTATGTGCCAGGCACTGGTAAGTGCTGGATAGGGGGCAGAGAAAAGAGAACATGTTTGGCACGGGTGGAAGAGGAGCAAGAGATGGACAGAAAACACTAGGAAGAAAATGTAAGCATGGAGAGATGACTTTTACCAGGGGGTAGGGGTGAGATTGAATCAGGAAAGCCTTCATGGAGGAGGTAGACACTGAAGGAGAATATCGACAGGCAGAGATGAGGAGAAAGAGTGAGCTGGGCATAGGACTGGGGCAAGAGATGGCAGAATGAGACTGAGGGCTATATCAATTTAGCTACTGTTGGGCTGGATTGTAAAGGGAAGTCAAATCTGGAAGGGAAGGCTGGAGTCAGGCTATAAAGGGCTTCCTGTGCCATGGTTTAGGAGTTTTTATTTTAAGCTAGAGAAAAGAAGGAGCCACTAGAGATGTTTCAGCAAGGAAGTGACCCATGCTTAAGGATCGTTATTTTGCCAGCTCTGTGAAGAATGCAATGGAAAGGAGAGACTGGAAGTAGAGAGACAAGTTAGGAAGTTATTGCAGTAATAATACAAGTAGGAGGTAATAAGGATCTGGACTAGGGTGGTGGCTTCTCAAGCAGAGAGAAGAGGACAGGGTGAGAGATGATGGAGGAAGAACTGACAAGACTTGGCAACTGCTTAAATGCAGAAGGAAAAAGAGGTTTCAAGTCTGCGTATTACAAAATATGGTGAGTGAAATATGCACCTCTACAATGGTTATAAATGACTCTTGAATGAATGGCAATGAATTGTCACCTAATAGTCCTAATGGTAAGATTAGAGGAGTTTCAGGAGAGAGTCATCTGAAGCCAAATGCTGCATGTGAATCCATAGTGGTTCATGAGAAAAATGGGGAGAGTTTGGGCAACTTCTAGAAGATTATTGCCCAAAAGTATTTCAGAAGATTCCCATTAGAGAATCCTTATCAAATAAACCAAAAACTCAGAAAGCCTCACACTTGGATTTATAAAAAAATCAGCTTCACAATCACAATCCAGGACTAGAGGTGGGGGATCAGAGAGAGAGAGGGAGGAAACAGAGATGACTCCAGATTTCCAGCTTGGGTGACTGGGAGGTACCAGCTACTGCAGAGGAAGCTCCGACTGCAATCCTCCCTCCCACCACAGCCTCGGCACTGGTCCTCCCAATCAAGCAGCTGCTTTCAACCTGCTGGCTTGGCTGGCTGCCCCCACAATCAGAGCAGCTTCAAGGCCTGACATTTCTCCCACTTAAAAATGTCAAGAATCATCGAGGTGGTAGTGATTAATTACCTGGAAAAGCCAACCTCAGTTGTGCATAAGTATTTCCAAGTAATTTCATCTGAAAAAAGGAGAGATGCTAGGAATCAGAATACAGTTTTTTATTCTATTTTAGGCAAAGCCAATTCTTCCCTAAAATGCAGGACATAAAACAGACCCATGTACTTGCCTCCATGCCCAGGAGGACTCCTATTCATAAGACATAGAAGGTAGAGAAGGCCAATCGCTTGTTGGAGAACTCTCCAGAAATCCATTTGGAAAGCATGGTTCTAAAGAAATGAATGTAGGCAGTATAAATATAGGTTTTTGTTCTATACCAGCTATATAAGTCTAGCCTCATTTCCCTTTGTTCTCACTAGGTATAGCCCAGACAATGACTGGCAACCTTGCTGCTCAAACAATTGCTAATGGCCAGAATGAAGCCCCTAATTAATTATCAGAATAGCTTCATCGCAGGAAGTGAAAAATTCAACAGTCTGAAGGGTACAGAGCCAACGGGTACATGCTCTAATTTTTGCAAAGGTTTTTTTTTTAAAACATAAAAGGTGAAGCGAATAGCTGAAATGCAGGGTGGGGTGATGTGATGTGCTATGTCCTGAACTGGGAGGTCAGAAGGCCTAGCCTTGAGTCCCAGTTCTATCACTCACTAACTATATAATCTTAAGGTAAGTACTGGAATGTGTGGGCCTCAGTTTCCTCCTTTTTTATCAGTCAATCAACAAGCTCATATTAAGCCCTTACTAATAGAAGAGATTTGTAGCTTCAGGAAAAGTGAGCCCATAACGATGAAGTGACTTGCCCAAGGTCACAAGGCAGAGCTGGAAATTGAACCCAGGTCCTCTGATTCTAAATCTTGTGCTTTTTGTACTATACCATGCTGCCTGGGTAAGGTTCTACACATTGTGGTACTTAGGCAGGACATTGAGGATGTAATATTAGAATGATATTGACTGGATAAAAATGCTCACACTACCTACCCCTAGGAGGACTGATGGGAGGGCCAAATTGGCTAAGGTAAATAAGTAATATTTATAAAGTACTGGACAAGCATGAAGTACTTTCATACTGATACACAGAATAAGTACTCTCCTGCCAAAATCAGCAACAGCAGGGATTTGCAGCTAATCTTAGGAGAATCATCTCCTAAGAATATTGCCTTCTTCTTCTACATTTTAGAAAAAGATGACCCACGTACCTACTTACATTTTGAGAAAACAGCAAAAAAAAGTTATTTAGAATGGGTATCCACATAATTAATAAGAGTTCCTAGGAAAAGAGATGTCCAAAGATAATGAGTTGACCAGACACTAGAAAGGAAAAGACCATTTCATCTCATTGACTTGGAAAGAAAGAGGGAAGGGAAGAGAATTTTTTCCCCCAACTGCCTGAAAACAGAGACTTACAAGTCTCCTATAACCCTAATGTTAGGGAGAGCAGATTTCTGAGAGCTTATAAGATCACAGAGAATATATAGGATCCTGGAGCCTAATATTTGACAAAGGAAACTGACACAAGTGAGATAACGCATGTTCTTAAGAACAAAATTCAGATGATACAAAAAGAAATAATTCCAGAGAGGGAGAAAAGAGAGAAATGTCAACTCACTGATCAAGTGTGATTTTTAAAAGCCACATGCAAAAGATGGAAGGAAGGCAGGTAAGGGAGGACGAATACAAGTATCTCATAACAACAGTGTCAGGAATGTTGCTTGCTTAGCACTCAGCCAAAGTATGCTAAAGATCACAAAAAGGACCTTTTATTTTTTTTAAAGCACTATATACGGAGTAAGCCGAAGATGGAAGAAGGACTAGAAATGCTGCTCAGATTGGATAAAAGGAGGGAGAACTATTCAACTCTCATTTCATTTCTATTTTCTCTACCAAGAAGAATGATCTTTTTTAGACTGGAAAGTCCATCATGAGACAAAACTGGTCAAAAGAACTGAGAAACAAGAGAAGAGAGATACTGAACTGGCCCCTAGATGCTCCCAATGGGTTTATGCCATCTGGCCTAGACCACCTGATATTCCAAGACAGTGGGGTCAAAACTCAAATAGAAATGAAGGCCAGTAAGCTGCACATGAGGTTCCCTGTGGGTGACATATTGACTTAGAAAATCCTGTATTAACATTATCTATGTTTTATTGAATTTATGTTAATTTTGTTAAACACTTGCCAATTACATTTTAATGTGGTTTGGACCTCACTCCCAAGTGTTGAAAGCTATACGTGTTTGACACCTCTGTTCTAAAATACAGAAAGAGTGTGGAGAATGGGGGAGATGTTACAGGACTGGAGGTGGGAAACAGTTTTGTCTCAAATCCTACTTTTTTTCCTAAAAGGGAAAAGGATGAAGTCTTCAGAGTATAGTCCTGTAAGCATGACTTTGATTCCTGGCAAAAATCCTAAAATGTATTATTAGTAGTTCGGTAAGCATCTGGAATGGGAAGCACCAGTACTGTGAGCCAGCATAACTTCATCCAAAATATGTCCTATCAGACTAACTTCATTTCTTTTTTTGACGAGGGTTGGATTGGCAGATCAGGAAAATATAATTTAAGTCAATAAGCATATATTAAGTGCCAACTGTGAGTCAGGCAATGGATATAAAAATACAAAATGAAACCAGTCCCTCTCCTCAAAGAACTTACATTCTATTTATGAGGAGGTGGAGTAGGGATATAGCAATTATTTGGATATATAATTTGAAATGGCACAAAGCACTAACAAATAGGGAAGAGAGTTGAATTTTGAAGGAAGCTAAGTATTCTAAAAGTCAGAAGGTACATCCAAACTTGGGGATAGCCTGACTGAAGGACTGGAAGAATGAGAACTTTGGGGAGATAAAGGTGGAACTGTTTGGCTGAACCATAAGAGGGCGTGAAGGAAGAGATAGATGGAGAGGAAGAATTGACAAAACCTTACAACACCTTAAATCTGGGAAGAAGGAAGAGAAAAGAGTCAAGGATGATTTACAAGATTCCAAATCTGACTCACGAAGGATAGTGGGAAAATAGAGAAAAAAAGAAGTTTGGAGGAGGGATGAGTTAGGTGAGGAAGATAACCAGGTGGAAATGTCTAGTAGGCAGTAGAAACTGGATCTTAGGAGAAATAAGAGAGTTAGACAGATATGCAAGAAGCAGCATGGCACCATGGATGGAGAAGCCAGCCTCAGAGTCAGGAAGGCCTAGCTTAAGACCTACTTCAGACACTTATTGTCTGTATGATCCTGGAGAAGTCATTTCTGGGCCTCATCTTCCTCATCTGTAAAATGGGGATAATAACAGTACCTACTTCCCAGGGTTGTGAGGATCAAATGAGATGTTTGTAAAGCACTTAACACAATGCCTAGCACACAGTAGGCACTATATAAAGATTGTTCTTCAGTCGTGTCTGACTTTGTGACCTCCCTCCTCCCAATCTGGGATATTCTTGGCAAAGATATTGGAGTGGTTTGCCATTTCCTTCTCCAGCTCATTTAATGGATGAGGAAACCAAGGCAAACAGAGTTAAGTGCTCACAGTAACACAACCAGAAAGTATCTGAGGTCAGATTTGATCTCAGGAAGATGAGTCTTCCTGACTTCAGGCATGGCATTCTATCTACTGTACCACTTAGCTTCCCCATATAAATATTAGCTATTTAAAAAAAATTTATTCATTACTTAATTTCCTAGTGCTTTGGGCAAATTTCTAAGACTAGATTCCTGCTTAGGTTGACCTGCATTGGTAAAGGGAATTTTCTTATCAGAAGTTCTCTATACTAATGAAATCCCAGTTCTGGTTCAAAATATATACTTCTCCCTACACAGACATACCTGAATGGGAGTTGATGAAATAAATGAGAGACAGAGAAAAAAGAGAAGAGGGCCCAGGACAAAGCCTTGAGGGACCCGTGGTTAGAGGCTGAGACCTGGAAGAAGCAAGTGGCAAGACAGACAGAAGGATAACAAGGAGGGAGCCATTATCACAAAAGCTGAGGGAGAATAGCTTGCCTAGGAGAAGGAGGGGTCAACAGCATCCAGAACTGCAGAAAAGTCGAAGAGGATGAGGACTAAAAGGCCATAGGATTTAGCAATTAACAGACCATTGGTAACCATGGAGACAGCTGTTTCAGTAAAGTGGTGGGACAGAAGCCACCCTGAAAGAGGGTTCAAGGCTGGGTAAGGAGCAAACATATGGAAAAGATATTCCCTAGGAGTTTGACAATGAAAGGAAGGAAATATAGGCTATGAAGGTTAAGAATGGGGAAGAAATGGGCTCATATAGTCAGATAATAGAGGAAAGTAGGGAGAAAAAGGAGCAAGTTCCCAGAGGATGTGACATTGTTCTTGGCAAAGAGAATGGCCAACTATTTCTCAAAGACTGGAGCAAAGGAAGTGAGAATAGGGGACGATTTAGAGTAGTTGTAAGGATTAGAATAGAGGAGGAGAGTCTATGACAGATGGTCTTTACTTTCTTAGTAAAGTAGGAGCTAAGGTCTTCTGCTGAGAGGGAGGCTAGTGGCGGTGTAGGAAGCTTGAGGAAAAAAAAGAAGAAATTTGGAACAGCATCTGTGGGAAGTGTAGTGAGGAATCAGAGAAAAAAGAAAAGGACTGTCATATAGCAGTGAGAACCCAGGTAAGCTTGCTTAACATAATTTGGCAATAGACCCCAGTCAGCACAGTTGTGTGACTTCTCTGAGTAGACTGGGCTAAGACACAGAAAATCTGGCCTTCAGTAATTTGCAGAATGTGGAAATGATAATGAGACTGGGGAGGCTGGGGTTTGAGAATACTGATAAGATACATTCAGAATTGGTAGAACAAATGGACCGAAAGAATTAATGGATAGATATCAACCTGAAAGGAATGGAATCTTGCTATCTAAAACCAACAATCAAATTTAATATAGGTCAAATGTAATAAGGTAAGACCAATCCAGATCTTCCTAGCTCCAAGTGCAGCTGGTTATTCACCGCATGCCTCTCTTTTGCTTCTAAAGTAAATTTTAAAAGCAAGAATACACATCTTCTCTTGAGATCATATCATTTTCCAAGATTATGACTACTTCTCTGCTGGGGTTCATTGCCCAAAGAAACCTGTTCAGGATCCCTTGGTCAGAAAAGTCCTATAGACAAGCAGTCAGGGCTTGACAAGAAGTCAAGTCTTCTTGTGCACTACTCAAATCATTTTCTCTTTTACAAACCCTGTTCTCACACTATCCAAAGTCCTCCTAAGAAGCAGCTCAATCACACATACGAGAGGGAGAAGCAATAAAAACGCCTACAGGCACAAAATAAATATAGGGTGCTTGGATATTGTCACCCATGACAATATTCCACCTGCGAATTTCATTAGAGCTTTCCTCTGTCTTACATTTGCCACTGTCTTATAGTCTCTTCTAAAGACTTACCCTGCAGATTTTAAGCTAAAGGCAGGAGTTGTAAACAGCATCCCTGGGAATGAGAACAGAATTTAAAAAAAAGAAAGATCAATGGAAAATTAAACAGATGGTTCCGTTCCATGGGCACTGAAATCAACTGCTCCCTTACTCCCAGGTTCCACAACTCCCAACTGCCATACTTTACTTCTAAGATGAAGCCAAAAAAAAATCCAGAATAAAAATGAGATAATTTTCTTTTCTTGCGGTATATCGATTTGCTCCATCGTTGCTCAGAAAACAGCATCAAACCAAACTGGTTCATTTGTTTCCTTCCATCCGGAGTCAAAACTACTCTTTGCTGAGAATCAAGAGTAGAAGTTCTTTCTGTATGAACTACACTTGAAAAGAAAAAACATTTGGTACCAGAGGGCTGCATTCTCCACCTGGAGAGAAGAACTGGAAAGCTAGGCAAAAGGTAACACACAACACAAACCACAGGCATCGGACCCTCACAAGGAATGTCCATTATAAGGATAAAGCAGAGTAGGGGGCAGGGGGGAGCATTAAGATAAAGAACTCCACATAGGTAACAAGATACAGGAAAAGCCTTTGGGGGAGTCTTGTCCTTTCTTACTCAAGAAGCACTGAATCACTTGGCCCCTCAAGTCGGGTCTGGTCACTTACCTGCTCTGTCTCGACAAAGTTAGACACATGTCCATCATCATTCACCCCCCGGATGTGAAACCGGGCACCAGCTCGTTCACAGCTGATCCTGGAGATGAGGCAAGCTTTGGCCTGTTTATGTGAGGCGTAGACGGTGCGGATGGCCACCACTCCGCAGATCACCTTCAGCAGCCAATCAGAACAGTTCACCTGATAATGTTTCAAGGGTACATGCAACAGCTGGTTCCTGCAAAATTTTACCAAGTGTGGATTAATCAGACAACAAAGACACAAGAAGAAGAAAGTAGATTTGCATCCAAATCGAGGAGAAGTAAGGGACCATAACCTGTAATAAGATTCAAATCAATTCGATTTAATAAGCATCTATTAGGCACCTCCCCAGGGTCAGTAGCTGCACTGAGTAGCTGAGTATGGAGATCACAATAACAAAAACAAAATAATCCCAGCCCTCAAGTTTTCTATTCTGTTGGGAACTGATGGGTTTGGGTTCCTGACCTTCATCAACTGGCCAACCCATTCCTCATCACGTGACAGGATGAGTTCTTTGTTAATAATAGCATATACCTCAGAGGGTTGCTATAAGAATCCTTGAAAGAAACCTTAAAATTTCATAGAATTTCTAGTCATTAATATTAACTGTTTTATTTTGGAGAGAGAGGCAATAATATAACTGGTCACAAAGAAAAACAGGTGAAAAGAATGCTACAGTCAAGAGGCAGGAAAATCAAGTCTTAAGAAAGGTGAGGAAAAAAAACTGCCAAGCAATCTGGCAAAATACAATGATGAGTTAAAAGTGGTATCCTGTCTCAAACTCTAGGGTACCATTATTGGGGCTACAACCCTTAGGATGTTATTAAAAGGTAAAAATGGATCCCTCAATAAGAAAATATTGATAGAGGCTTCTCACATACCTCAAAATAAAAATGGAAACTGTGAAATTTCCCCACTGGGGAAATTAGGGATTGTCTAAATAATGGCATATCAATGTACACTGAATATGCCATAAAAATAATAAATATGAAAAATACAAAGGAATACACACTTATATGTGGGAATGCATAGTGAAGAAAGAAGACATACTTTTAAAAAATGGCAAAATATACACACAACCAAGCAAAAGGAGATTGAAAATGAACACAAGGAAATACGGTCCTTTTGTCATTATTTCATTAAATGTAATATGTCCTTTTAAAAAACAAAATAGCTTAAGTGTATTTGTGATTTTTTGTATGATTTGACTTATTTTGCAAGTCCATCTACCTAGTCCATCTGTCACTCACTGAACTCACCTTCCTTGTTTCCCACACTTGACCAGTTAGGTCAACATAGCATCTCTCTCTTCTTGAACCCTTTACCTTCTTGCCAAGGCTCGTGTCTTGCCGAACTCTAACTCTCGGGGGCAGCTAGGTGACTCAGTAGATAGAGCACCTGGGTCTGAGGTCAAGAAGATTCATTTTCCTGAGTTCAAACCTGGCCTCAGCTACTTGCTAACTATATAACTGTGGACAAGTCATTTTACCCCATTTATCTCAGTTTCCTCATCTGCCAAATGAGCTGGAGAAGGAAATGGTAAACCATTGCAATATCTTTGCCAAGAAAACCCAAAATGGCATCACAAAGAGTTGGCTGCAACTGAACAAAATGACTGAATAACAACAACCTTGGATTACTCCCACTATCTCTTTCCTTAGGAATTCATGAAATCAGACTAATTGGATGCACTATAAATTTATATTATCTAATCTCAACCGGGCCCTCACTACAGCAAATATTTTATTCTTAATTGATTCACTTTCACACTTTCCTCCCCATAGCTGTGGTCCCATAACTTCCTGTTTCTCCATAAGCCTCTTGTATCCATGCAGTAGAAGACTTCACCTCTTATCTTAGACCACCAGCTCCCTCTTCTCACTTCATCTACATCTACTTCCATTTTTTCATCCTGTATTCCTCCTCCAAGGCCAACCCCTTTAGTTGATCCCTTCCTTTTGACTCAGGGATTGTCACAACATTCTCTCCCTCTCTCATTCTAATCTTTAATCTGTCACTATCAGACTCACTGTCCGATGCCCAGGTCCCTCCCATTCTTAAACAAAAACAAAACAACCATCCTATAGCTAGAAAGCTGTCTATACAGCTTTGGAAATATTCCATTTCCTCTCCTCAGCCCCTCAAAATCTGGCTTCTGGCAATGATCCCCATGGTCAAATCCAATAGTCTCTTCTCAATTCTCCTCCTTCTTGACCTCCCTGAAACACCTGACCCTGCTGATGACTCACTCCTCCTGATTATTCTCTCCTCTTTGAGTTTTTAATGATCTCTCTTGGTTCTCGTACTTCCAACTCCTCAGTCTCCTTAGCTGTATGATCATTCACTCGCCTATCTGTTGGGGTCCTCCAAGGATGGATCTTGAGCCCTCTGCTCTCCTTGGTGACCTCATCAGCTCCCACAGGTTCAATGACCATTTCTATTCAAATGTCTCACGTCTTTATATGGTTCTCTTCTGAGCTCTATTACCACAACACCAACTCTCTGGAGGCATCTCAAACTAAATATGCCTAAAACAGAATTCATCTTTCCCCAAAAACCAAAATGCTTTCTCCAGTCACCCAGGTATACAATTTTGAAATCATTCTTGACTTTTCACTCTCACTCACCCAACAGATCCAATCAGTTGCCAGTTATTACTGCTTCTGCCACCACAATCAATCTCTCTTATTTTTGACCCCTTCTCTTTACCCATATAGCCACTATCCTATTTAGGGCTTTCATTATCTTTAACCTAGACTATGCAATAGCCTCCCAATTAAATGGTATTACTGCCTCCACTTTCCCCCTGTCCAATCCATCCTCAAAGCAGTTGCCAAACTGAGATTCCTGCCACACACATCTGACCATGTCATCTTCTGCTCAACAGATTCCTGGAGCTCCCTGTGACATCTAGGATCAAATACAAATGACTTTGGCTAATTTACAGCCCTTTAGAAGCTGGCTCCAACCAAGCTTTCAAGTCTTTTTAAGCATGACTGCCCTCCATGCTCTTTACAGTCCAGCCAAGCTTACCTTGCTTTTTTCCCAGATCTTTACATAGTTGTCCCGCATACCTGGAATGAACTTGTTCCTTACTTCTCAATGCTATACCCTCCAGAAGCCTTTCCTGATCTCCCCAGCTGCACTATCTTCCCCTCCCCTCATGCAATCAATTATCCTATATTTATTTTACATATGCTTGTGTATGCCCATGCTGTTTTCCATCTATAAAATGTATGCTACCTAATGTTCAGTCATTGTCAGTTGTTTCTGACTCTTCACGACCCCATTTGGGGTTTTCTTGACAAAGATACTGAAGTGGTTTGCCATTTCCTTTTCCAACCCATTTTATAGATGAGGAAACTGAGGCAAACAGGGTTCAGTGACTTGCCCAGGGTCACACAGTTAGGAAATGTCTGATGCCAGATTTGCACTCAGGAAGATGAGTCTTCTTGACAACAGGCCCAGCACTCTATCCACTGCACAACCTAGCTGCCCTACACTTCCCAAGATGAGGGTCTATTTCATGTCTCAATGTCTCAATAAATGCTCATTTACTTGGCCGAACTGGACAAATAGAATTTCCTCGTAAATATACTACTCCCCAGGGATTTAGTGAGTGCTACTATCCTGACCCCAAAAGAAGTGCTTCCTCAAAGGGAGTGGGATGGGGGTGGGAGGGTTGGTTGACACACTCTGCCACTAGGTGACAATTAAGCTTCAGCCTACCAGGACTGAGCTAAGTCACCCTTCTAAAAACTCTAATTCATTCATGGAGAGTAAGGCTCTCCCTGGGAAAGTGCTTCATAGAGTATAACAGATCACAATGGTCTATTTGTTTTAAAACAGCAATGAATGACATCATTGCTCCTTGGCTTTCTTCAAGAACAACTCTCTCTCCTACTGGTGAGAAAAAAGTACTCAACCCCTAGACCTAAAATTAGGTAAGTGCTTCCTAACAGGACGGGCAAGGAAGTTATTCTGTGATGGTATTCCACCCACTCTAAAGGGATATCTTACAAAACCAGGAGATCTTGACAGCCCAGATGGCTCCTCTCAAACAATATTTGTTTTAGAGAGTAATATAGAAAGAGCTCCTTTTTTCCTCTTAACTCAGTCTCCTTCTAACGGTCAAGGGTTCAACTAGCAAGACTTCTCCTTCTTCTGGTAATTTTTTTTTTGGCGCAAACCTGTGATTTCAATGGAGTAGGAAACTGCCAATGAAGAAACTCTCACTCCCAATACAGATAGACACTTTTTCTGCCATTTATAATCTTGAAGATTGTGCCCAAGGGTAGACATATTCAGCAACTTGACCAAGGTCACAGTTAGCAGATATCAAAGTCAGGGTATAAACATAGGTCTTCTTGACATAAAGATGGCTCTCTCCACTGCTCGGCATGCACCCTCAAGACACCACTACAAAAATCAGATCCTATTGAGCCCATTGCTAAAAATCTATTTAAGGTATGCTTTAGCCTGTGTAGCAGTAAGTGGGGAAAAAAAATGAATCACTCTATAATTCAGATAATAAGCCAGGCTCAAGAAAAGGAAGAATTTACTAGCAATAAAAAGCTGTCTGAAAATGGAATGTTACCTTGTGAGATGATTAAGTTCTCTGTCACTGTTAGTATTATATTTAATGAATGACTCATCAGAAATTGTAGAAGGTATTTCTGCTTCAGGTACAATATAGACTAGATGAACTTTAAGGTCCTTTTTCCAATCACAAATGCTATGAAATGATAATAGTAAGCTGATCTAACCCACCAAATGGAATGATTCTCTGCTTTCCTCCTCCGATATCTGGTTATTATAGGAATAGAGAACATGGCAATGGTAAATTACCACTGGTACAAAGGATGGATGAAATTGATAGCATCAAGGGTCCTATGGAGCCAAGGTAGGCAGCTCCAATTCTGAAGAAAAGGTATTACTATGTGCTGTGAGAAGTCTCTTTGTATACTTTGTCACTTGCTGATCACAACAGCTCCCATGGGTTCAATTATCTCTACACAGATAATTCCCAGATTTACCTCCATCCCTAACCCCTCTCCTGAGCTCCAATATTGTATCAACCACTACCATTTGGATACTTCAAACTAGATGTCATGTAGACATCTCAAACTCAACATTTCCAAAATAAAACATTATCTTTTTCTCCAAAATCATTCCCTCCTCCCAACTTCCCTATTATCATTAGGCACAGTACCTCAAAGTCCCCCTAGCTGGCAACCTCAGTGCCATCCTCAAAAATCAGAATTCAAAAATTTCAAGAATCACTCACCCATGAATCCAATCTGCTGCCAAGTCTTACGATTTCTACCTTTACAAACAACATCTCTCCTATCTGTCTCTTTCTCTCTAGCCAGTCAGCGTGCTAATTCAGACCCTAATCAGCTTTTGCCTTTACTACTTCAACAGCCTTATGTTGATCCCCCTGCCTCAACTCTTTCTCTGCTCCAATCCATCCTTCAATCAGCTGCCAAAATGATCTTCCTGCAGTATAGGTATGACAATGTTAACCCCCCTATTTCATTGACTTCAATGATTATTTATTTACCTCCAAGAACAACACAGTACAAATATTTGTTTGACCCTTGATGACTTTCAGGATGTGGCCCCTTCCTAACTTTCTAGTTTCCTTACACTTTATTCCTTTCACAAACTGATCTAACTGTTGCTGAGTCACTTCTCAGTCATCTCTGACTCTTCGTGACCCCATCCCAGTTTGGCAAAGATACTAGAGCAATTTGCCATTTCTTTCTCCAGCTCACTTTACGGATGAGGAAACTGAGGCAAACAGGGTAAAGCAACTTGCCCAGGATTACACAACTAGCCAGTAAGTGAGGCTGGATTTGGACTCAAGTTCTCCTGACTCCAGGCCCAGCATTGTATGAACCAAGCTATCTAGATGCTTGTTCGGATAGGGTAAAGTCACACAACCAGAAAAACTGCAGAGAGAAAATGAAATTTATGTTGAAAAGAATACTCAAACAATGCACATCATGGGCTGGGGTTGGTTCACTTAGTAACCAGTTCTAAAGACATACACACTAAATTCTTATAATCTGGTTGGACCAACCAAAGGATTTTTTTTTTTAGCAAGAGCACAGAAGTACAGGTTACTACCCACAGTGAGCAAGCAAGGTTGTGCTGGGTGTGTGCTTTAAATATCTGCCCTGATTCACCCCTGCTCTGGCCAAGAGCACTACTGGTAAGAGGGCAAGGCCTCCAGAAAACCCCGAGTTCCTTCAGGCCAGCAGTGACTGGTGACAGCTGTTATCACTTGGTCTTATTTCACAACTTCTCATTTGCAAATGGGCCAGGAAAAAAGTAACTTTTTGCCAAATGTAGGATCCTCACAGTATAATTTCTTAGTCACCTCTGTTGGCACCCAGTAGGATCATAGGCCATTTTCTTTAGGGAGAGGGAAACATAGATTTATTTAGGGAAACAAAGTTTTGAATTTCCCTCTAGAATTAATTACTATAGTTACTATAATTACTATAGTAATTAATATAACTAAAATGGACAACAATGGCTAGCATTTATATAGCACGTCAAGGTTTTCAAAGTGCCTTACGAATATCATCATATTTACCATCATAATAATAGGTGATCTTTTTAACCCCATTTTATAGATGAAGACACTGAGGTAGACAGGTGAAGTGACTCCCTCAGGATCATACAGCTAACAAGTTTGAGGCCAGATTTGAACTCAGTTCTTATTAACTCCAGGTACAGAGTGCCCTCCACTGTTCCATCTATCTGTGTCAAATCAGGTGGTAATTATCAGGTACTATGGTACCCAGGGGCAGCTAGGTGTTACAGTGGGTAGAGCACCAGGCCTGGAGTCAGAAGAGCTCAAATCTGACTTCAGACACTTGTTAGCTTAGCTGTGAAACCCTGGGCAAGTCACTTATATCTGTTTACCTCTATTTCCTCATCTGTCAAATGAGCTGGAGAAGAAAATGGCAAACCATTCCAGCGTCTTTGCCAAGAAAACCCAAACAGGGTTACAAAGAGTCAGACATGACTGAAAAAGACTGAACACACATGGTATCCAGACTAAAAAGATTATATTAACCAAAGGAATGGTTTTCCCTTGTTCATTTTGCCTGATGGTGATCCTCTGAATATGAACACCTGCCTACAGTAATTAAACGGCTTGACAAGGAAAGAAGGACGAGGCCATTTTACTGGAGGGGCTCAGAAATGCCCTCTACTCCAGGGGCACCTCTACCAACCAATATATACCAAGAAGGAAGCATTGGCAGGGGCAACCCTCCATCTTATTTTCTTTCTCTTGTACAAAGAACCAAGGTGGTGTAATGGAGAACTGACCTTATAGTCAAGAAACCTGGGTTCAAATCCTGTCTCTCATGTGTACCTGTTGTGCATCCCTGGGTGCCATTTCTCCACCCCCTAGCCCAATGGCAGCTCTCAGTCACTTCACCTCTTGCCCTAACTCAGTGATTCTCAAAGTGTGGGCCTGGGACTCCTAGGGATCCTCAAGACCCTTTTACGGGAGTCGGCCAAGTCAAAACTATTTTCATAATGCTATGAAGACATTTTAATTTTCAAAACAATAAATATCAAGAGAGATAACCTACATAAATAGAAGTTCCTTGGGAAACTCAATGATTTTTAAGAGAATAAAGGAACCCCAAGACCAAAATTTTGAGAACTACCCTAGACAACTTTCTGTGAGCATGTGGTAAACTGATTACTACCTGCTTATTGATTGTGAATGATAATAAGCTGCTGGACAGGTTTGATCTACATTTTTAGAGAGGGTTTTCTCACCAGGAGTTCACTATCCCAATGAAATCATAGGTCTGGTTTAAAAAAAAAAAAAGCTTCCAAGTAGACATCTGATAAGTGAATCCTACATCCTTTTCCATGAAGAGTCAGTCCCCATTCTCTAATCTCCTGTGCCACACTTAATATCTCACTTTGATGAGAAATCATATTTTATATTGTTACTCATATATATACACTTTTCCAGGCAGCTGGATGGCTCAGTGGATAGAGTGTTAGACCTAGAATCAGGAAAATCTGAGCTCAAATTCAGCCTCAAACACTTACTAGCTGTGTAACCCTGGGCAAGTCATTTAACTTGTGTTTGTCTTAATCCACCGGAGAAGGAAATGACAAACCACTCCAGTATCTTTGCCAAGAAAACTCCAGGAACAGTATGGTTCACAGGGTCACAGAGAGTCAGACACGACTAACCACGACAACAGTAAATACTCTTCTACCAACCACAATGTTGGCACATAGTTATTCAATCCAAAAATTAACAAAATTATTAAAAATAACTGACAAAAACAAAAACAAAAAAAGGGGCCTTGAGTTGTAAAAGTTCTGAGGACATCTCATGGCCCTTCTCATTCCCAATGGGGCTTTATAGATGTTTTCCAGAATTATTGCACCTCTCACAATCCCTTGGCTCCATCTGTTTGAGACAATTCAGAGGCTGTTGCCTTTAGCCCTAAGGCCTAAGGTCTAATTCTCTCTCTACCCAACAAACCCTAAGGGCTGCCTCCTGGGACTTTAGAGCTGGTTATTCAAAGGTGTACCATCTCAACAAATACTTTTCAAACCAAAGAAACATTCCCTGATCATTATTAGAAAACAGCTATGGATATGTTAGATTATCACACTAAGTTTTACTATATCACACCTAACACAGAGCAGGGATGTATAGAGGCCCAAGGCAAAGTTGTTTACTTCCCAAGGATAGCAAGTCTCATTCCTTTTCCTTTATTTTTTATATGAACCCCAGGAAAATGAGGAACAAGTACTATTACTGAACTGTAACCTATACTACATGGACTATAGCTTGATCTCTCAGATATTCCTATAAAATGAAATAATCTGCAAAGCAAGAATGGATGCCCCGACACAAGTAATGTCTCTCTGAGAGTCTGAACAAAGAGTTAGCCCTTTCACAGGAATGTAAAATTTATTTAATGTGCTTTATAGACATTAAAGCACTTTTTAGATCATATAGTCAATATACAATCATCTCTTGAGTGCTTGCTTACTTGAGTGGGCCAGGCATTGTGCTAAAAGCCAGCGACGGAAAGACCAAACTAGGTCCCTGCCCTGCAAAGAGCCATCACAAGCAACATTTAAAGCCCTGTTTCAGCACATCCACCACAGAGAAGCTTAACGTGGCACAGTGGACAAAGCCCACTACCAAGGAAATGTCTGAAAAGAACAGGAATCTGAAGAGAGATGGTGCATGAGGTATATGGGGACACTTCCCAATAAGAGGAATTCTAGGCTTACCTTTCATCATCTTGACTTAAAGTACGTGACGTCTTTACCAGAGTAAAAGGCACCATCATCAGTTAAAACCTACTGAGGTACTGGTCGTGGACACAGGGCCCTCTTCAAAAGGCCACGTATCTAAAATCAGTTTCTTTCAGAAAAGTCAAATACATGTAAAAATGAGGATCATCAGTTTCTAATTAACTGAGCTAATGGATAAAAACAGTGTCCCTTGAGGACAGGGGCACACTTCATTTTCTATCTCTCTCAGAGCCTAAAACAGCGTTTTGTGCATCATCATCATTTAAATAAATCTTTTTTGGATTTATTGAGTATGCAGAGTAGTGGGAGGAATACAGACCTGGGTAACATTCCTCCATGAATATTCCATAAAATAGATTATTTCCAAAGCAAAAAACTAAAATTTGGCTTCCAAAATAGCTGCCACTATTGCTATTTGCACTAAAGACTAAAGCTAAAATATAATACAAGGTACTAACCAGAAGAAGGAATTTCCCAACTCATAATTGTCATCACCCTGCTTTTGGGCTCGGACAGTCAGGTCAAAGTTGGATCCGGCATTTGGCCAGGAGAAATAGAACATCCCAGAGTTGAGAATTTTTTTCAGGGCAGTGAGACGGTCTTCTTCCTTGACATCTTCCTGGAGTGGACAGAAGTCTACTGTGGTGATTTTATAGATCTCAGCATCAAGGATTCTTCCCACTGAGGTACAACCTGTCACCAAGACCAGGAAGCTCAGTTGTGTGGCACCTAGAAAGTCAATCAGAAAAGGAAGGATTATCGGTTATTGCTCCCATGGAAGCAGAGAACACCTAATAAATATGGACAATATTAATATAAGCAATAAATTTTATTATATAAATTATAGCCATAAAAATATGGTCACATGGCAACTGTGGCATCTTTTTTTTATCCCTTTAGGGAGAACAAAGACAGTTCCATTTTGTCTCTGCATCCCCAGTAGAGTGGGTTCTTAATAAATGTGTTGAAAAGTGGGTGTGCCTTATTTGTTACACAAGAGGACATCTATTTAGGAGTTGGTGATAAAGATGATATTTTTGTGATAAATAAGCAAAAAAGAGAGAAACATCGATAAAACACTTAAAAATGCAAAAACAAAATCCTGGGTGTCCATTGATTGGGGAACAGCTGAAAAAATATGGCATAGGAATGTAATAGAATGTTGCTTCACCATAAGAAATGGCAAAAATGAGAAACTCAGAGACACATATGAGGTGGCTATTTGAACTAAGAGAGATGAAAACAGAATAATATTATACAGATAATATACACAATGGTTACAATATGGGAAATGAAGACACTCAATGACAGCTAAAATCAGATTAAACACAAAGACTAGTATTTGTTGCCAGGACAGGCGATGAAACACATCTCCTTCCTCTCGTAGATGGGAAGGGAAAGGGGAGAGGTTACAGATGATAAATGTTGCAATGCTGACAGATATGCTTCCGATGTCAATTGTTTTTAATTAATTGTTTTCTTTGTTATAAGGAAGAAGGATTTTTTTGGGGGGGGATGGAAATTAACTGGGAAGTAACTATAAAACAAAAAGTATCAATGAAGTATTTTAAACAAACACTGAAAGGAACAACAGATTTTTGTGCTCATGGCAATCTAACATAGCACAGGGCATGGTGGGGTAAATAGACAGGTGAAATCCAGATGCAGAAAGAGCACATGAGAAAGAAGAACCCAGAGAACAGAAGCATCCCCCATGATTGAAAGGAAAACAAGAAAAAGTTGGACTGGAGAAGAGGCTCCCACTATGAAAGAAATGGGAGGAAAAACCAGAAAGGATTCTGAGAGATCCGAAAGGCAGAAGAGAGTGGAGCTGGGAGAGAACCTTGGAAACCTTGGAGACCTCAGCAGCTGTGGAAGAACTGTATTCTGAGAGGTTCTCAGCTAGAACCAGAGGCATCTTTCCAGGATGTGCTCTTTTAATGACTGAGTGCACTCTCTCTAATAATAAGCAACTTCCAGAGTTGCCTTGATTCTCTTTTTCGCTCTCTTGTTGCATGTTTGTGTAACAAAGCTGCACTTGATTTGAGGTTAACATATGTGCAAGGGCACAGCTGGGTTAGCGAGTACAGAGATTCTCCCAGGACTCTAAGATTGGGCTCTGAGACCATGAAGGGAAATATCTTTCATAGATGACTTTCAGTTCCTGCATGGATTGGACATGTAAAAAGGAAGGGAAGACAAACAGGCCTTAAGCCAAGCAGTCTGGCATCAGTTTTACATCCTGGTCCTGTCACTTACTTCTCTTTGTAATTGTGGACAAATCATTTAAACTCACTGAATCTTAGTATTTTCATAATAAAACAAGGGAGTTGGACCAGATGACCCTGAAGGTCCCCTACCGATTCACATATATGATCCCATAATCCTTCCCCTACCCCCAAGAGTTGATATATATCTGGTCTATCCTTACGGGTTTTGCTTCAGCTAAATCTATATTCAGAAGACCATCCCTGGTAAGAAATACTCTAGGTTATTAGTCCAAAACAATACAGAAAGTGAAAAATTGTATGCTTCCATCTACATTCAGATGCTATCAGTTCTTTCTCTGGAGGTAGACAGCATTTTTCATCATGGGTATTTATACTGTATTGCTGAGAATAGCTAAGCCATTCACAGTTGATCATCAGCTAGTACTGCTGTTATTTGTACAAACTGGTTCCACTCACTTCACTTTGCATCAGTTCATATTAGTCTTTCTAGATTTTTCTAAAATCAGCCTGCTCATCATTTTTTATAGCACAGTAAAATTCCATTGCAATCAAATACCACAACTTGTTCAGCCATTCCCCAATTGATAGGCGTGCCCTCAATTTCCAATTCTTTGCCTTTACAAAAAGAGCTTCTGTAAATATTTTTGTACAAATAAGTCCTTTCCCCTATTTTTTTTAAAAAAAATCTCTTTGGGATACAGACCTACTAGGGTATCATTGGATCAAAGAGTATGCAGAGTTTTCTAGACCTTTGGGCATAGTTTCAAATTGTTCTCCAGAATGGTTCAATTAGTTCTCATGTAGTTGTTTGTTTTTGTTTTTCAGGATCAATAGAATCCTTTGTTGGGACAAAAGAATCTATGGGTCACTTGTTCCATACATGACCATGAGATGGAATTAATAGGAAAAAATACACCACTTTTTGTGAGATACTGGTGAGGCAATGTCCAGCGTTTTTTCATTCAACAAATTTATAAACAGTGCCCACTATGTATACCATAAATACTGGAAGGAGATACCAGAGAAACAAGACAATGTCCACCCTCCAAGAGACGGTATGTAATCAACAAGAAAATATATATCTTTTGATACACATTGATATTAAATCTATTGATACATAAATATATTTTGATATTAAAATGAATTTTTTTAAATTAACAAACACCTCTTTTCTCTACCTTCCATCTACCTCCACCATTAAAATAACCAAAAAACTAAAAACCTTTGTAATAAATATTTAGTCAAGCAAAATAAATTCCTACATTGGCCATGTTAGAAAGCAAGTGACAATTTTTATCTAGATAGAACAGTTAATTATTGATATAAGGCATTCTGATGAAAAGCCAAAGGGAGTAATATGGACAAGAAGAGTTCAGAAAAAGAACTGCTCACTCTGCGGGCTAACGTCATCTAAAAGGGCTCCATGGAGAGGGTAATGCCCTACCTCGTTGGACCAGGATAAAAATGCACTGGATATGAATAAGCAGGGGAGATCCAAGAATCTTCCAGACAAGGGACATTATGAGCCAAAGTATAGAGCAGAAAATAAGAGTAGCACATTTCCTGGACATAGATTTTAAGACTGATTTGGTTAAAGCAGAGCATGCAGGCTGGAAAATAACGGGGAAAAAAGTTGGAGAGGTATAAGACTCAGGAACAAAGAGGTAAACATTTAAATGCATGCCGGAAATAAGTTATAACAATAACTTGCATTTACACGCTGCTTACAGTTGACAAAGGACTTTCTTTACATGCTGTGGGGTTGTGCCAGTATTTGTGCCCACTTTACAAAGAAGGAAACTGAGATGGGGAAGTTGGGAGTGTAAGGGACTTGTCCAAGGTCATAGAGCTAATATAATATACCTAATAAATAGAACTGAACAGTGAAGAAGTCACAAGACCAGGCTAACAACAATAAATGACAATAGTAGGATAATGTAATGCTTGCTGAGTCATACTAAGCTAGAGCACACTTGGCACAGTGCCTTGCACATAGTAGGCACTCAATGCTTATTGATTCCAAAACTAAAGTTATTTTCATTTCATCATGCTGTTTTGCCTGGTTTATCTAGAAGACATTAAAAGACTGAAGGAAGTTTAAGACTCAAAGAACCCAGGTTCAAATGCCTCCCAACTCTTACTATCTTTGACCTTGGGCAAGTCACAACTTCTGTAGGCATCAGAGAGGTTAAAACGCCAGTCGTTTCTGATAGCCTCTGAGGTCCCACCCGGCTCTAAATGGCCCAAGGAACCACCTGGGCAGGTCTTCTGCAGATTCTATTCTAAGGGCCAAGAGTTGAGAAAATCCTGCGAGTCTAGACCAGAATTTAGATTTTTGTACTGATGCTCCTCTATATCTTGAACAGACTATTCTTTATTGATCTCTTAACTTAAGTCAAACCCCTTCCTTCTCCCATGTCCTAAATGAAGCAGATAGAATCCCTCAGAACTCCCAAACAACAGAAATGAATTTCAAAATTATCAACCAATCTACTGTGCTAAGGGCTAGGGAAACAGAGAGACAAAAGACCTCCAGGAACTTGTAATCTCATGGGAGAGAGAACATGCAAACAAATATAAACAAAGCAAGTCATGTAGAGAATAAATAAGAAATAATTAACAGGGGGAAGGCACGAGAACTTAGAGGGGTTAGGGAAGGCTTGGCTACAGAAGGCAGGATTTTAGCTGAGACTTAAAGGAAACCAGGCAGTTCAGTAGTCTGAGTGGAACGAAAACATTCCAGATATGAGAGGACAGCTAGGGAGAATGTTTGGAACATAGCTGGGGAGATGAGCAAAATGGCAGGATCACGCGGCTTGCCTAGGGTCTTCATTTTATTTTCTGTTAAGAGTCACCCCCTTCTTCAAGATTCAGAAATCTCTCCTCAAAATGAACAGTCTCAGAGGTGCTTAAATGCTCTTCACTCCCCAAAAACAATTGTGCTGGTATGGGACAGGAGCAGTTTGGGAGTCAAAGAAAACTCAGTTCAGAGGCTGATGGAAATAGGAATTTTAAATGAGCCTCAGATGAGAGCTTAGGACTATTACAGAAAAAGTGCAACAGATTTTATTCTAGAAAACAGGTAGGAATTTCCTTGAAGGCTGTTCTCCAAATTCAGATATGAATGACAACTAGGAAGCAAATGTTATAATAGTCTCAAGAAATTCCTGTTTATGCTGACTGACTCAAGGAGGCTATAATAGCACAGGTAAAGGGAGGAGTTTTTAGAAAAAAATTGTTCTAGATAATCAAACAGCAAGAATGCAATCCCAACTGTCCTAGAATGCTGGAGACAAGATTATATACCAGGAAAAATAGTTCTTCCTAAGAGAAGCAAAAGGGGAAAGAGAACTGTGTGTATCCTTAAGAAAGTCACTAGGGCCTGGTTTCCTTATCTGGAAAGTGAGAGTATTAGGCTAGGTAACAGCCAAGGCCTCTTCCAAGTGATCTATGACTCTTGAGGTGTAATGAAACCTAGATAGAGTTCCCCAACATCCCTGAGCCCCAGAGGGGCTCATTAGGGTCATTCATTACTCTTAGAGGTGGAAGAAACTTTAGTGATGATCTATTCAACCTCCCCCTTTGGGAGGTGGGGAAACTGAGGCTTAGGGAGACACCATCAGACTTAATAAGTAGCAAAGTCAAGATCCTAAATCAGGTATTTTGATTCCACCAGCTGTATACTTCCCTTTTTCCATACTGCTGCTTTCAAATGTAACCACCAAAGGTGGGTGTTTACAAGTTAAAATCTATTCCAGTCATAAACTGAATGACTAGAACCACTCCCTAAATAGCTTTAGTGCGGGAGGAACTTCAGCCCTCCCCACCCCACCTCTCTTCACAGTTCCCACTTGTCTATTTTAAACACATTTCCTGGCATCGGACCAAACTGGAGAAGCATCCAGAACCTGATTGGTACCACAGAACCAAAGGTTTGAAAGATAATGTAAATAGCCCAGAGTAGGGAAGAAAACCTGGTACCCTTAGGTCAGAGGTGAAGTAATAACAAGTCCAGTGTTCTACCCATTATCCCCTGAAAGGATCGCAAATGGGTCAGAAGCCAGGAAGCCAGACAAGAACTAGACTGACCCAATTAGAGGGCACTACGAAGGGGGAGGAGTGGCCAAAATTTTGGAAAAGGGTCAGTCACTAGGACATCTACACAAATTGAAAGGGTCAGGAAAGGAAGAAGAAAAACAGACTGGCAACAGACAAGACCTCAATAAACTTTGTCTCAGTTTTAACATACTTTCTACTTAGTGTAGACCTCAGCTCCCAGATTTGGTTAGGTGAGGCCTGCCAGTAGAGAGGTCAAAAGATAAGTACCTAGATTGAGAGATCTTTGTTTGCACAGCCCTGAGCAATAACCAAGAGCCATTTCCAATTGGCCACTTCCAACCCCCTCAAGTCCTGCATGTGAATAATCTCTTCTCCAGTGGAGAAATCTCTTCTCCCAACTGGATGCAAAGTGGTTCTCTAGGTTCTTTTATTCAAGGTCTTCAGTCAAAAGCAGGGAGGGATATGAAGGAAAAAGCATTTATTAAGGGCATCATTCGGTCATCACGGCAGCCCAGGGAAGGCAGCCCAAGTATTATTCCCAAGAGAAATTAAGGCTGACTCTTCCAGGATCACAAAACAAGAAATTCTGAAGACAAATTTGAATTCAGGTCTCCTGGACTCCAGACCCAGATCCATCGCTTCACCTAGCTGCCTCTAATAAATCTCCACAGAGCTCCTTGGAAAAGGGTCTGTCCGTAAAGACAGGAATGATTAACCAAAGTGTGGTACATGAATAGAGTGGAATATTGCTGTCCTATAAGAAAGGATGGATGTGATGAATTTTTCCAAGTGTGGATTAGCTTTGCTTAACTTTTCTTTCCCCCCATTTTCTTTGTAGGGGATGAATACATTGGGATATGTAGGTGATGTGACAACAAAAGATATAAACACAATTTATTTTTAAACAGAGCGAAATAGTCTCTGTGGGAGCTAAACTGACCTCTCAATGATCATTTGTCATTTCCACTACTGGGATGGGGGATGGTGACACAGCAGGCACAACCCAGGCTTTGTTTATCCAAGAACAATGTTGTAAGTGTTTGGCATAGCTATCCCCTCCTACCTTCAGCCAGTGGTCACACAGCCTTATAATAGTGATAACCATTTGGTCTTTTTTTCAAATTACTTCAGTGTGTCCAAGAACCACATCATTCCCTTGGCTGACAGTTCAGCTACAAGGATTAAACAAAAGATTCTCACAGGCTACTCTAACTTTGTAGTTCTTCAACTGTTTTCTTCTTGTGACACCATTTGGGTTTTCTTGACAGAGATATTAGAGTGCTTTGCCATTTCTTTCTCCAGCTCATTTTAGAGTTAAGGAAACTGAGGCAAACAGAGTTAAGTTACTTGCCCAGGGTCACAGAGCTAGCATGTGTCTGAGGTCCAGTTTGAACTCAGGTCTTCCTAACTCAAGACTGGTGCTCTAAAAAAAAAGAAATGCCATAACTTTCTTCATTTCCTTTTACAGAATCATTATGTAATTATCCATTCAACACCCCAGATTAATAGAGGTCATTCAAGGTAAGATACTGTAGACAGCCTTACTTTTATTTGATTCTGAAAGTGAATCTATCAGAGACAAGGATTTCAGTTTTAAGGTGACTTTCCCATTAGGGTCTGCCCCCCAAATTTTTGAACTTTAAGTTGCCCATGTATCACCTGAGCTACTCAGTGTTCCTCTAACTTACCTAGAGCTCTCCTGAGATGGCTTTTTTGTCCTCCTATTACTGTCTCCCACCTAACATTTTCAGGAAGACTTCCCTGCTACCCAGTTGGTTTCTGGCCCATCCCTTCCCCTTCAACCTCTATGCATTCTGGGAAACACCCTGCTTTCAATCATCCACACTCAAGGTGGATCACAAAGGTCCAAAACCATTCACTGCTCTACCCTGCCATTAACACACACAATTGAGACCCGTGATTTGGTAACAGAGTAGTTCTATAAATCTATTCTATCAACAATACCACCCTGCATTTGGATGACTGTTATATTTTCAGCGTTTTCAGCCGAGAGCAAACTTTCAGATCAATAAGTTAAATATTACTCCCATTTTACAGATGGGAAAACACTCAGCAAAGTGAAGGGACTTACCCAAATGAGTGGTAAAGCTTTAACCACTTGGTTTTAATTTTTAAGCATTTATTTTCTCCCTTACATTCTCCCTGCCACTGGTTAAAAAAAAAAAAAGGAAGAAAAGAAAAAAAGAAAGAAAAAACAAAATTCTGTAACAAATAAACAGAGTAAAGCAATAGAAATTCCAATATCAGCCATGCTCAGGAATGTATGTTTCTTTCTGCAAAATACTCCATGAGCTCTCTATCAGGAGAATTCCTGTACAGCAAGAATTCTTCATCGCTGACCCCTTGAAATCATGGTAGATCATTGTATTGATCAAGAGTTCCCACCTCTTCTAAAATCGTTCATTTTTACAATGCTAATGTTACAGCATAAATTGTTCCTTTGGTACCGTAATCACTTATCTCAGCCTCAGTTCACAATTATTCTCAGGTTTCTCTGAAACCGTCATTTCTTACAGCATAAATATTCCATTACATTCATATAACATCATTTGCTCAATTATTCCCCAATTGAAGGGTAGGTACCCTTTTTTTCCAGCTCTTTGTCACTACAAAAATAGATCTGCTATAAATACTTTTGTGTCTTATTTCTTCAGGGTACAGGCCTAGTCTCACTCTCACTTTCAATGTTTGCCCTTCATGGGTCACAGTTTACAGCTGACAAAGCCCAGCATGGATGGTGTCTTTGATGCTTGGACAATCAGACAGTTCAAGGAACATGGCTCCAAGCTAAGACACTGAGCCTAGCAGGCCTTCAGATTGTGGCCTTCCAAGCATCTCTGCCTCAGTCTTGAGCTAACAATAATCGCTTCATCCTGGAAACCCTACGTATACTCATCACTGGAGAAGTGGGGCCCCTGATGTATGATACAAAAATTTCTTCTCCCAGATCCCCTTGTCTACCTTTGAGTCATCCTACTCTCTTTTTCAATAATTGTTTTCTTCAGGACCAAAGTCCAATTTTATTCTTGAGTGGAGGTACAAGAATGGTAGCCTTTCCGGGAGAAAACTCCTTCTCTATTTCTGTTAGTTGGGAAAATTTAGGTATTAAAAATGTGAATAGGAGAGATACTCCCTTACACAGAAACAATCAGCAGTCATTTAAATTTAACAAATTCATAATAAATGGCAACTCAAGAAAAACAGCCGGTCAATGAGCGTTTAAGCATCTCTGTGCCAGGCACTGTGCTAAGCAACAAAGAAAGGCCAAAGTATGGCCCCTTCCGTCCAGTTCACGTATCAGTGTGGGAGATAATATGCAAATAACTGTACAAACCACACACACACACACACACACACACACACACACACACGAACTACATGTGTATGTATACATATATATGTGCCAGGAAGAGGACGAACAACCCCTGCATCTCAACTACGTATATAAATATACATATATATATTTACAGTGTATGTACATACACATGTATGTAACTATATGTGTATATATGTGTGTATATATAGATGACCTCCTATTTACAACATGTGCATGCACATGCACATATATACATATATATACATGGAAGATTGCCTCCCATCTATAATATACATATTATATGTGTATACATATGCAGATATATATTATATGTGTGTGTACATGCATGCATACATATATTTTGTGCATGTTAATATTATAGAGCATTTAGCACAGTGCTTGGCACGTAGTAGGTATTCTATAAATGCTAGTCATTATTGTTAGAATTATATACACATGTAAGTATACATATACATACCCACACAGTAAATGGGAGGTCATCTCAGCAGGGAGGCACAAGCAGAGGGACTGGGAGGGGCCTCTTGCATAGGGTAGGATCTGAACTAAACCCTGAAGGAAGGCAGGAGGCAGAGTTGAGGGGAGAAAGCTTCCCAGCTTTGGGAACAAAGAGCAAAAAGCACAGAGCCTGGAGACGAACTGCCCTATACATGGAATAGCAAGAAGGCCAGTGTTGCAAATGTAAGAACACCAGAAAAGTAGAAAGGGGCTGAGAGTTTAATCCTGGAGGAATAGCGTGGCCAGACCTGGCATACAAAGACAGAAGCTACACAAAAGGAGCTTATTAACCAATGGAAAGGGGGAGGATAGGTGCACAAATTACTTTGCTAAAAAGGAGAATGTGATAAAGTGCAAATGCTACAAGAAATTGGAAAAGGAAGAGATAGAAGTCTTCAGGTGATGGAAGATGACGATGAGGGCAACTCCTAAATCTATGTTTCTGACCCTGACCTCTCTCCTGAGCTCCAGTCACACATTTTACGTCTCAAACTGAAAATGTCCCAACTGGAACCCATCATCCTATCCCCCTCCCAATTTCCCTGTTTCTTTTGAGGACACCAATAGACACCAACATTCACAACCACAAAGTCATCCTTAACTCTTCAGGTCCCTCACAGCTGCCAAGTCTTAGTGATCCTACCAGCATGTCTCACATTCACAACCTTCCCTCCTTGTTCAGACCCTGATGCTACCACAACAGTCTTGGGTGACCTGCTTCCAGATGCTCTCCCATCCAATCTATCCTCCCCAAAGCTGCCAAATCTTCCATGATGCCAGATTGCCTCTGGATAAAATAAAGAGTCCTCGATATGGCATTTAAAGTGTCCCCTTTTCCATATTTATTTCATACTGCACTTCACCATTTTTCATTCCCTCCACACTGGTCAACAATTCTTCATATACTATGCTTCTCTGTTCCTCCACACAGGCTGTACTCAAGCATGGAATCCATTTCCATCTCACCTCCTTCTGGTGAAAAACACCAGCTTTCTTTAAAAACTCAATTTACCTCCTACTTGCCCTCAGGGAAGCTTTTTCCTGATCCTCCTGGTTGTTTTGTACTATCTCTTTCCTCAAATTGTCTTGTATTTGCCTGTTTATTGGTTTGTATATTCCAGTAGGGAGATCCATGAACTGTGTGTTCATCCTTCGTTGCCGAAGAAGACCATGCCATCAGAGAAATGATGACATGACTTGCACTTGACTTTGTTTTGAGTGAGGGAGGGCTGTGCAGGTCACCAGGCTCACTTCTCCTCCAGAGCCATCTGAATCCAGTGACCAGATATTCATCAGGATGACTGGAGATGACCCAGGATGAGGCAATTGGGGTTATTTGACTTGCCCAAGATCACACAGCTAGTGAGTGTCAAGTGTCTGAGGTGAGACTTGCACTTAGGTCCTCCTGACTCCTGCACTGGTGCTCTATCCACTGCACCAGCTAGTTGATCCATGAACTAGGAGTTGAAAGAAAAGGGTTTCAAGAGTCTAAGTTGAGGATGCACTGCATGCTTGAGCGATGCCCTACATAGGAAAGGCAGGGCAGGAGGAGAACAGGAATTATTCATTTAGCTTGACTAAAATATAAAGTGCTAAAAGGGGAGTGAGGTAAAATAAGGACACGCAGGTTAATTGGAGCCACACTGAAGAGTGCCTTGAATCCAACCCAATAAGCATTTATAAAGAACCTACTATGGATCACTATGCTAGATTGTTGTTTAGTTGACTAGTTGTGACCAAGTCTTTGTTGTTAGCAAAGACATTGGAGTGGTTTGCCATTTCCTTCTCCAGTTCATTTTACAGAGGAGGAAGCCGAGGCAAATGATTAAGAGACTTCCTAGTCCACACAGTTAGTGTCTGAAGATGGATTTGAACTCAAGTCCTCCAGACTCCAAGGCTAGCATCCCCTCCATTACACCACCTAGCTGCCCCAGGAGAATGAAGGAGGTAAAAAAAAAAAAAGGCAGAAACAAAACATAGTCCCTGACCTCAGGGATATTCTATTGATGGATTCAACAGATAAGAATATATGTGATTATTTCAGGAGAGAGAAAGCAGGTAGCACATGAGCTGAATTTTAAAGGAAGACAGAGATCTTAATAGGTCAAAGTGGGGAAGGAATGCATTCCAGACATAGGACATAGCCTAAGCAAAGGCACAGCATTGGAAGATGGAATGCTGCGCTGGAGGACAGAATAAGAAGTTTGTTTTTTATTTGTCAGGCACTGGGAAGTCTCGTACAATCAGAGAAGAAGATTACATAAGCAGTAGTGCAAAGGGGGGAACAGAAGAGGGGAACATGGGGGAGGAACACTGGAAAAGAATTTGTTATGACGTTTCAGGTGAAAAGAGATGACAGCTCAGATGGTTAGAGTCATGGTAGAAAAGAACAGATAAAGTCAGAGGATAGGTAATATCAAAGATAAAAAAACAGGATTTGGCAACTTGGCATGAGGAATGAGGCAAAAGGAAGAGTCAATGAAGATGGAGATTTTGAGCTTGAGCAATTGGTATGATGGCAAAAATTTGGATGTTGGGAGAAATAAGGGAGGAGCTCAGTTTGGGACACGTTGAGTCCGAAATGATGGTGGAACAACCAGGTAGCAATGCCCAGCAGGCAGGAGGGGATGCAGCACTGATACTAGTTCTGTGGCTCTCTTGTACAGAGAAGATAAATAAAGGCTAGGGAATGGATGAGCTCACCAAATAAGTAAGTGGAGAGAGAGAAGAGGTGGACCGGTGCAGTCAGGGAAAGTTGTCATCCAGCTGTTTTTCAGTTGTGTCTAACTCTTTGTGACCCCATTTGGGGTTTTCTTGGCAGAGATACAGGAGCAGTTTGCTATTTCCTTCTCCAGCTCATTTTACAGATAAGGAATTAAGGCAAACAGGGTTAAATGACTTGCCCAAGGTCACACAGCTAGTAAGTATCTGAGGCTGGATTTGAACTGAGGTCCTCCTGACTCCAGGGCTGGCATTCTATCCACAGTGCAATCTAACTGTCCATATTTCTTATCAGAAAAAGAGAAGATAACTATTAATCAGACAAAAGATAGCAGTCAGAAAATGAACCAGGGAACAGTGGCATGGAAGTCAAAGGAAAAGAATATAAAGAATAGGGTGGCCAGTAGTGTCAGATTTAATAGGTTGATGACAAGAAATGAGGGAAGTGCATTCAGAGGGCATTGATGACCTCAGAGGTTTCAATGAAGTATGATTGTAAGACAGATCTTAAGGGGATTTAGAGTAAGTGTCAGCAGTGAAAGTAGATCATTCCTTTGGGGAATTTACTGGTTCTCTCTCTCTCTCTCTCTCTCTCTCTCTCTCTCTGTCTCTTTCTCATGTGTCTGAGAGAGAGACAGATAGACAGAGACAAAGAGGATAAAAGCTTGCATGGATAGCCAGGTAGAGACATGATTTATTAATTTTTTTTTTTTTTGAGGATAAGGGAGACCTTCGTAGGCAGCAAGGAAGGAGCCAATGAGAAGGAAAAAAAATTAAAAATAAGAGAATGACCAATAGAACAAAGTTCTAAAAGAGATGAGGGTAGGATTCTTGGTAGGAAGGACCACCACCTAATCCTGTGAGATGGAACAGTGGAGGAGGGGAGAGGTGAGAACAAAGAGGTTTTGAGGTCAAAAAGTGGAGGATTGACGGAGTTTATGTCCGGTGACCTTAAGTCCCTTCTAAAGTAAGAGGTAAGGTCATTTGCTTAGGGAAAAGGGAGTGGGATGGCACTGGAGGCTTGAAAAAGGGAAACTTGGAACAGTCTCTGAGGGAAGGGTTACAGTTGAAGAGTAATTATCCCATGTCAGCAAAACCTCCAGAAAAGTAGTGAAAAACACATGACAGAGAAAAGTAGTTAGTTGAGGGGTTTTTTATGCATGTTTTTTTAAAGCCATTCATTTTAAAACATTTACTTGCTATCTGTCCTGTGTGTCCTGAAACTTTTGGGATGTGGAGGAAGGAGGAAAGGGAGAAAATCTTAGATCTAGAGAGGAACAATTCACAGCATTTCCCATTTTTAATTTAATCATAATTCCTGAAATGGAACTGAGATCAATTAATAGCCTAGATGTTTGTCTTGGTCATGTGAAAGAAATCTGCAGCCCCCTTCTCTTTACCAGCAGGCCAGGAAAAGATAATGGGTGGGGGCAGTTAGGTGACATCGTGGATGGAGCATCAACTCTGGAGTCGAGAGGACCTGAATTCAAATCCTCAGATACTTACTAACCCTGTGCAAGTCATTTAACCCTGACTGCCTCCAAAAAAAGTAATAAGATAATGGGAAAAAGTGGGTGGATTCCAGATAAAGAAGACAGGACCTACTTCTCGAGCTGGTCAAGTAAGCAGGGAGTGAACTTGTTCCAACGTACCCTAAAGGATCAGTAATCTGTACTGCAGGAACACCAGAATCAAATTGCTTGGTCTATACCAGAAGTTACTTAACTTAAACTACCTACCCTATGACCCGATTACTCCCCAAATGCAGTATGCTAGAAATGCTAGTTTATAGCAACAAAAATAAGGACATTTGTTCATAAATTTGCATTTGAGTATCAAAGAAGCCCTATAACCTATCCCATAGATCTCATAGTATTATCCTCATTTTACAGATAAAGAAACTGAGGTTCAGAAATGTTAAAGTGCCTTTCTCCTGACCACATGGCTGTCAAAGGCAGGGTTTGAACTCAGGTCCTCCAGCCTATCTAGTGCTATTTCCCAATATTTTTATACCTTCTAGAATCAGATGAAATTATAAACCTCAATTCCCATCTCCCCACCCCCACCCCGACTCTAAACCAATCTTTCTTTACCTTTGTTTTGTAAATCTGCATTTCTGTTCTTCACCTTCTTCCACATATATAATCCCGACACCACCCCCCTCTCAGCTCCTCTGCCCTCCAAGTTGGCAGTCTTGCCCATCAACACTGTCCTTCACCTGCATCCCCTTGGCAGCATCTTCTAACCCTACAGATGCCACTCAATGAGACCAAAAGATCAAAAATCGCCAGGGCTGCCCAGACCAGGCTTTCATTTGGGTGGAGGATGGAAAGAAGTTCTGTTCGCCACCATGCCAGTCTCGTCTCGCACCAGCCTAAAGCTGTTAGCTGTCTATAGTCTACAGAATAAATAACGATAATCCAGATTCAGCCATTCTCCCCTTACTCCCTCCCCGCCCCTTTCATCTTCGCTAAGATGCGAGTTTAGTTTTCTAAAGAAATGCTGAAGAGGTTCGATTACAGCTGCAACATAAAACAGCAGGACCCCACGAGTCCTTCAGACCTGACGCAAAAGGTGCTATTTGCGGAGTACAGTAACGCACATCCTGATTCCTGTCATTTTTAACCTGAATTGGCACTTACCAGATATTAACCTGAGCTCGCCCAAGCATCCATAAGCATCTATGAGTTTACAGTACTGTCCTTTAATTACCTCCTTTTCTTCTGGAGCTGAGGAAAAAGCAGAACAAGCATCCACGTTAGTCTGTCGTTGAGGGTTCATTCAGACTGCAGTGTGTTCCATCTGGCTTCCCTCCCACTCTAAAAGTGGGGGAGAAAGGAAAAGGAAAAAAAGAAAAACCAGACAATAGCCCAGAACGGGTGGAGGGTTTTTATGATGGTAGATTATAGCGCTGCAAAGTGACAGGAAATCCTCCTGGATGGCTGGATGTTTAGGAACCCCGACCTGCTTCTAAGGAAAGAGAGGTAGATCCCAAATTCGGCCCACTCCACGCTCACTCTTTCTTCAAACCAAAGAAGCAGACGCCTCCCAGGCCTCATACTGTGGGCTCACACTATAACACAAGCACATGCCATATGTTCATAAAAAACGGGACTGATTCATTATTAACCATTCTGGGCCCTCTTTCAGAAAGAAATAAGGGCTGGTGGTTTAATCCTTGAAATAACCAATTCAGTTTTAATTTACCTCCTCTGCAGCAGGGGAGAAAAGAGGTACTCTGCAGCTAAGAATGGAGAAGGGTACATTTCTCTCTCCCCCTACCAATTCTGGAGCAGACAGTAATCCCAGGCTCAGTTACTCAAATCCTAGACAAAGCCGCTCTCCCTGAACAAGCCCCTGTTGGGACCATTAACAATCGCTGTCCCCCAAACCCAAAGAGATTACCGAGCTTCAAAACAGAAACAAGAAACACAAAAGAACAGAAAGACCAACTTTGCTGTTGGTGGCGCAGACGAAAAACATCACATCAAGACCTATTAAGTACAAGGAAGGTAACCTCAAAGAAAATACTAAATCTCAAAGAGAGAATGCAGACTTTCCACTCGAAGTTAAGAACCAAAGGCTAGATAAAAAGTAAATGCAAAAAAACTTTAATGTACAATCTTAGTGAGAGGTCATCCAAAATGGCAAACAACACAATCGCTGATTTTTATTCTCCCCCTCACAACATCCCTTCTTTCCCCACCCCCAACACCATATTCAAATATCTATGATTCGACATCTATAATATTTCTCCACAGATCTTTTTGTTTTCGATAAATCTCTCTCTGTCACACACACACACACACACACACACACACACACACACACACACACACACACACACACACACCCTTCTTCAGGTCTCCATCTATGCTTCTCACCTAGATCATTGTAATGGCTTCCTAGCTGGTCTCTCCCCTCTCCAACCCACTCTCCTCAAAGCTACCACTGTAATTAATATGGCTAATCTTGAGATCGGAAACAAAGCACAGCCTGACATGTCCTTCTGGATCGCAATAAACTTCAATAGCTCACTATTAATCACTTCTAGACTCAAATAAAAACTCCCTTTCATGCATGGCATGTAGTCCCTTCAGCACCCAGCTTCAACGGACCTTTCTAGTCTTATTCCACATTTCTCTACTCTCCTCTTTGTCCTCCATGGTCCAACGAGACTGGTTGTCTTGCACTTCATCACCCTGGACTTTCTATCTTCCATCTCATGCATTAGCAATGTTTGTCACTGTCCCCTAGGCCTAGAATGTACTCCCTCTTCAATGTTCTTAGAATTTCTAACTTCTTTCGGAACTCAGCTCAGGGACCAGCTGATACAAGAGAACTTTCCCAATCTTCCCAGCTGCTAGTGCCCTCCCCAACCCTGAAATTACCTTGTATCTACTCTGCATTTACTTTCTTATGCCCAGTAGTTGTAATTCTCTCACCTTCCCCCAATACAATCTAAGTTCCCAGAGGGTAGGGGCCACTTAGCTTTTGTCTCTGTCGTCCCAGTACCTGGCACAGGGTCTGGCATACAGTAGATGCTTAATGCATATTTTGTTGATTTGACTAGCAAGAAATACTTATAACCCCAAGTTAGGGATCGCTATATGCTTTCTAGAACACCTTACATCCTGTGTTGCCTTGGTAAAGGCAAGGGGAGAGAACAACCCAAGACAGGCAGATAAAAGCCAAAAGTAAAACTGGGAAGGAGACAATTTTTGAGTGGAGAGTTGAAGTCATTCTCATTCCCTTCCAGCTTCTTCCAACCCTGATACGATGTGCCATAATATCTAAAAGAATCTAGGAAGACCCTAGGAACCATGGCTAGCTCCGATTCTTTGGAACTCCCTCCCCTCAGGCTGACAGGTACATCTTCCTCCAGCCACTGGGAGCCAGAGTCCCTAAGAGAAGCCAATACTTGGTATTAATTTTTCTTGAGTTAAGGCCTGGAAAGATGAAGAAGTTCTTCCATTCACACATTTATATAAATTAGTTTAATGAATTAACTTCCAACTCAACTCTAAGCTGGGGGCATCAGAAAAGAGACAAAGGAGAAGACAGACTGATATGGGTGAGATGACTCGTGGAGATGGCAGTGGACTTGTCATAGGGAGTTTAAGAAGAGGTAAGAAGGAAATAGAAAATAATAATTGTGAACATTTATATGGTCACTTAAGGTTTGCAAAAATATTGTCATTTTCTCCTCACAACTACCCACGTAGCTAAGAGCTACTAGTATCCTCATTTTGCAAATGAGGAAACTCAGGTAAACACAGGTTGTGATTCCTCCATGGTCACACAGCTAGAAAGTATTAGACGCCATATTTGAACTCAGATCTTTCTAAACTCCAGGTCCAGTGTTCTATCCATTGAACCACCCAGCTTTCTCTAGAACAAGAAAGGGAGTGGGAAGACAATTTGTCCAAGGCATCCCACTATCCACTCCTTTTCAGGTTCCCAGAGACCTGATCAGAGTCAAGTCACTTTCTGAAGTCAGGGAACACTAGGCAAAATACCTTCATAGAAGAAAGGGAAATTCCACACATTCATCTTCTCGTCCAATAAAGCTGATAATGTTTGCTTGTGGCATAGTGGGTCAAATGGACCCACAGACAGGGTAGCTATGGAAGCTCAGTCTAGGAATCAGAGAAGAGACTCCAGGTACAGACTGTTCATTTATGTGTTTGGTATTATCTTCTGATAAAACTGAAAAAAAATCTCTCAGTATCTCAATTCACAAGCAATATGGTTGCCAGTCCTTTCCTGGTTTTCCTTTAAGCAAGTACAAAGTCTTTGCAATTTTGCTGAGGATTATTATACTGCTAAGAGTTTTGAGGGAACTGATAGGGCATAAAATAAAATGTTTTGCTTTTTCCGCATTCTCTAGCAGAACTAAACCCATTCTCTTTTACATTTCCTATTTTCTCTTTTCCTACTCATCAACTGAGTCAGTCATACTTGAAGCATTCTTTAGAGAAGATAGTCAAAGCATAGGGAAATTTACTTAGATTAAAGGCTTAGCTAAGGTTCATCTGCATTACACAAGTCAGACCAGATGGACCATCCCACAGAAAAGACAAGGGAAAGTGACAAACTAGAGGGCTTTGGTTAGGTCAGTGTGGACCAATCAGCAGTGGGTTGACTCTACTGGAGGGGTGTGGATGTGTTTTCCTTAAAACTGTTAATATTTCTTAAGCATTTTAATTTTTTTTTTCAGTACAGGGAGAAAATAAATGTTTGTCAGTTAAAAAAATTAAAGCAAACCAAAAGAAAAAAAGAAACTCCCTCTTGTAGGATACAATACAAAGTCCTCAGCTTGGCATTTAAAGCCCTTCAGAATCTGGCTCCCAACAGATCTTTCTAGGATTATTTCACATTACCACTCCCCCTCAACAACTCTATGGTGAAGCCAAACTGACCTACATACTGTTCCCCAAATATTCCATTCCATTTCCTACTTCTGAGACTTTACATAGGTTATCCTCTACATTCCACATGCCTGTATGATTTTCCTCTTCATTTCTGCCTCTGGAATACTCCCTTCCCTTTCAAATTCAACGTAGATGCCACCTCCTAAATTAGTCCTTTCCTGATTTCCCCCTTCTCCCAATGCTAGTCTTTCCCCTTCTGAAATACTATGTATCTCTTCTGCATTTGTTTATCTGTGCACATGACACATTTCCTTCTCCCCAGAAAATTATAAGTTTTTTAAGGGCAGAAAAGATTTCATTTTGTCTTTGTATCTTCGGCCTTGCCCATAACAGGCACTTAGTGAACACTTATTAAAATGAATCCTATTATTTCATTTCATCTTTGCCACAACTCAACGTAGGTACTACAGGTATGATCTCCAAGAATCGCACAGCTAGTAAGTCTCAAAAGCCAGATTTAAACCAAGTTCTCTTCTGACCCTTTCCATTATGCCCTAATTCCTAAACACTAATAATATCCTAACGTGTAAAGCAGAGTTGGACCAAGTCCCCTGTTCAGCAGGCACCCAGCCCGGATCAATACTGAGATGAAACAAATGTACTTTTGGTCTTTAATAAGGTTTTCTGCAATAAGATGCTCTGATGACTTCTCCTTTCTAAAGCAGACAAATAAATGCCCAACCCAGAAGTAGCAATACAGAGTAAAGTAGGTTAGGTCTGCAAAAAAGCAAAAGAAAAGAGACTGTGGGAAAGGATTTGCAAGGAAGTCTTCGTCCAGAATATTAAACTATCTTCTTGTATTTCACTGTCTCTAGAGGACAGAAGACTCCAAAAGATAAAGGTTGAGCCTCCTCAAGTGCTACCAGTATGTCAGAGTAGCAGGTAGATGGATACTCAATGAACATCTATTAGTTGGAAGCAGAAACAGCTCTTCAAAAAGATAAACTTCCTGCAGGGACCGCAAAGGTTGCTAAGCAAAATAGAAAACAAAACTTGGTGGAACAGAAGCCAGGGCAATCACCTCCAAACCAACAAAACAGCTTTTGTGCAGCCCTATATAAAGGGGAGCCTTGCCATACTCCTAGTTGTGCAAAAACCACAAACCACAAAAATCACCCTGTGGGAAATAGCGAGTCAAAAACCATGAGGCTGGACAAGTGATGCAAGGTAGCAGCAGCAAAGAGCTCAGCCCAGAAACCCGGGAGGTCCTAAGAGGGGAAGGAAATTTGGGTTTTCATACGATCAGAGCCGATAAATGTCAAGCACCACAGAATGGCACCTCTCTGCACAAGTCAGGCTCACAGAAGAACGGATGGGGTCCAATGCAGATTGAAGCACACTATTTTCACTTCCTTTATTTTTCTCCTTTTGATCTTTTTTTCTCTTTTACAACATGACTTATGTGGAAATCTGTTTTATGTGATTATGACTTAAATCAAATTGTTTGCCATCTTAGGGAAGAGGGAAGGAAGGCAGGGAGGAAGAAAATTGGAAATTCAGAATTTTATTTCTTTTTTTCCTCCCTTTTTTATTATTATTACTTTTCCTTAACAGTATTTTATTTTGGAACTCAAATTTTTATTAAAAAATGAATGTTAAAAATTCCCTTTATGTGTAAATTAGGAAAAAATACTATTTAAAAGAAAAAAAAGTTAAACTCATATTTCCCAAAAGAAGACCTTTGGTTTTGGTGTATGATTTAAAGTAAATTAACTCAGAGGTAGAGAAATATAACGGAGAGGGCATCGACCATAGAACCCAGGTTCTAACATTAATTAGCGATTGTACCCCTCCAACATAGCCAGTCTGTCGCTCAGTTTCAATGCTCCTACCTTTACATCTCCCACATAAATCCCCTTTTCTCCATTCACACAACTACCACCCAGGTACAAGTCCTCATCAGCTCATGCCTGGATTATTGCTTCTGGTTGGTCTCCCCGCCTCAGCTCTCTCCCCATTCCACTCAGCTATCAAAGTGATCTTCCTAAAATACACTTCTTTCTCCTGCTCATTTCACAGATGAGGAAACTGAGACAAAAAGGGTTAAGTGACTTGCCCAGGGTCACACAGCTAGTAAGTGTCAGAGGCCAGATTTGAACTCAGGAAGGTGAGTCTTCCTGACTCCCAGACCTAGAGCTCTATGCACTGTGCCATCTAGCTGACCTCTAGGCTACATAGTACAAGGAAGTAAAGGTTTGTCATTTCTTCACTGGCAAAAAGGAAAGTGATTCTACAAGTTACTCCTGAACTCTAAAAACAGCAAAGGTAACTCCTAAGCCTCAGTTGAAAATGGGTACCATTACTTAATCAATCAAAATCAATCTCTAATTTAAAACTTTAATTTTAAAAAAACACACAGCTTTTCTGCCCCTTTATTCTTACTACCCTTTGTGCCAGCTGAGCTACTGCAGAAGAAATCAGACAGCACCTTTCCATCAAAGGGATCAGTTTCAAAATCAGAAACAAGAATGGCAGCGAAAATTAGTCTGAGCTGCTGACAGCTGGACAGATGTGCCAGCTTGAAATAAACAGGCTTGCTGCTTGTGGCACAAGATGATGGCAAAGAAATTCAAAGCTCCAGCAACAATCCATTAAAAATCAACATGAGGCAGCAGCAGAACAAGTGAGTTGAAGATTCAAAAATAATAATAAAAAGACAGATCAAATTGCCTTATAGATTTTGAAGAGAAACCTTTGGACCTGTATCTTAAGACTGTGCCAACATAACTTCTTGGGAAATAAATAGGAATTATCCCAATTTTTTTAATTGCTAAAGCATTTCATATGTTTTAATAATGTGGTGAAAGAAAGCCTGTGGTGTGTTTCATCTTCAATTATGCAACAAGAGAAGTGGAAACTAGGGAAAAAGCACTTATTCAATTAACGACTTATTCAGTTCAAAGCACTAGATTTTCCCATATAACATTCACTGGAAAGGGAAGGGAATAAACATTTATGTAATATCTACTATGTGCTAGGCACTGTTAAGCATTTTTTTTTTTTTACAAATATTACTATGCTCATTTTACAATAAAGGAAACTGAGGCAAACAGAGCAAGTGACTTGCCTGGGGTCACACAACTACTAAATGGCTGAGGCTGAATTTGAACTCAGGTCTTCCTGACTCCTGACCCAGTGTGTTATCCATAGTACTGCTTGCTGTCTCATTGTCACAGAAAGTCAGAACTGAAGAGAATTTTGAAGAAAGTACAGTACAACCTTCTCATTTTACAGAGGGAGCAACTGAGGCTCAGAAAAGTCAAGTTTGTGACCGAGGTCACAAAAATAGAACCCTGATCCCAGATCTGATGAACTCTCAACCCAGTACTCCTTCCATTAAGCCACACTGCCCCTCATATGCACCAATCACAAAAGCTAAATGGTTGACTCCATGCAAATGAAAAGAATATCTGACTGACATAACTCCTGAGGCAACCTGCCAAAAACCTACTTATGCCCCACATTTCAACCAGGAAACAGGCTATAGAGTATTTTTTCTGGCTCACCCCAGATTAGAATTCAGCTTCAGAAATCAAACATATAATTGCTTCTCAACTGTGTGAAAGGCCACACAGATAAAATTACGTACAATGGAGTCCATGCTCTAGGAGAGCTCAAAGAGACATAGGTCTAACTTACCTACTGCTGTCAAAGTAATTTTTATTAAACTCAAATCTGACCACATGACTCCCCTAAATCAACCAATTCCCAAGGCTTTCCACTTACCTCTACAATAAAATATAAACGCTGTTTAGCTCTGAAAGCCCTACACAACTTGACTCCAGCCTATCCTTCCAGTCTCATTGGACAATATTGCTCCTCTCTCTTCAGTCCAGGCAGCCTGGCCTTTGCTTTATTCCTCACACAAGATGCTTCATTTCCCATCACTGTGCCTATCCATTGACCATGTCAGCTGCCTGGAATGCACTACCTCCTTACCTCTACCTCAGAATCTTTGTGTTGAAGAGGCATCAAGTGTCATTTTCTGCATGAAGTCTTTCCTGATCCCTCATCTACTAGTGCCCTCCCCTCCCAAACTACCTTGTATTTTACAGATAGTTTGTACATTAACTTATATATGTGCCATGTGTGCATATACGTGTGATTTTCCCCACTCAAATGTAAACTCTTTGCAAACAGGAATGGTTTCACTAGTTGTACTTTTCTTACCAGCACCAAGTACATAGCTGTTGTTCAGCCACGTCTGATTCTTTGTGACCCCATTTGGGGTTTTCTTGGCAAAGATACTGGAGTGGTTTGCAGTGTCCTTTGCCAGCTCATTGTACAGATGAAGAAACTGAAGCAAACAAGGTTAAGTGACTGGTACAGGGTCACACAACTAGTAAGTGTCTGAGGCTGGATTTGAACTCATGAGTCTTCCTGACTTCAGACCTGGCACTCTCCACTGTGCCACCCAGCTGTCCAAGTGACTAATAAATGCTTGTTAATTGACTATTGATCAATTAATAACCTTAGGTCAGTTGAGTAACCTTAGGCAAGTTATCTTTTCTCTTTGGTCCTTAATTTTCCTTATCTATAGAATTAGGGGGTTGAATTTGTTGAGTCCTGTTTGTTTAGTTCATGACCCCATTTTGGGCTTTCTTGGCAAAGATACTGGAGAGATTTACCATTTCCTTCTCCAACTCCTTTTACAGTTGAGGAAACTGAGGCAAACAGGGTTCAGTGACTTCTCCAGAGTCACACAGCTAGTAAGTATCTGAGGCCAGATTCAAACTCAGAAGTCACCTCTTGACTTCAGGCTAGGCACTTTACCTAGCTGCTCCCTGGCACACAGTAGGTGCTTAACAAAAATTTGTGGAATGACGGAAGAGATAAACATCTGTGTACTAAAACTGTTGCATCTCTGTCAGTATCTACTTCTAAATCTCTTAGCAAGCCAGTGTAATTAGTGTTATGGCCTATTTGGGGAAAGCTACAAAGTATCATAAAGAATGCTGAATTTAGGGTCAGAAGGGTGAGAGTCAAGTTTCAGTTCTGCCAATTACTAGATTCAAAAAGTCTTTTACCTTCAGTGAGCCTCACTTTTATCATCTGTAAAATGGAAATAATAAATCTTAATAACTCACAAGATTGTTTGTGCATAACGCCTTTCATAAACTGTAAAGTGTCCTGTGTTCTATTATCATGCGACCTGGTGCTGTCCAAAAATCAGGGGAAAACATATCCACATTTGGATTGCCTATGAGCAAATAGACAAAAGAGACTTGTTCAAATGCAACATAATTCCCACTGTTTCTCTGTCAGTCTCTGATACAGAGATACCCAGTCTCATCTCTTACAGGCTCTCTCCCCTTCAGGCAGTATGTTCCCTGGACTAGGTCCTGCTCTAGCTGAGGAAGTCCTATATATAAGAAGCTTCTGGCTGACCTGAAGGTGTGCATTAGTATCAGGTTCAATTCAGTATCACTGCTGGTGCCCTGGATTACTTTTCCATTCTGTCTGTCCTAGATTCCTGACCTGCTGCCTGTTACAGCTTTGTGCTGCTTAAGCCCATATTGTCAGGCTGCTGCAACCTCTGGCTACTGCACATACCCTTACTATGAATGAGTCTTCTTGGTCACTCTACCTGGTGATGCCTGCTCACAAACTGCCCCATGGCCATCAGTAGCTTTACACAGCTCAGCAATTTTACTACATCTATGTAAAAATGCCTTTAAGAAAGGGAAGGAGAAGGGTGGTTTTTGTTCATTCATTCACTCAATAAGCTTTTATTAAGTACTCACTACGTGCCAAGCACAAAGTAGACTCCTGGGATATAAAATTGTTGGGTTTTTTTGACTAGGTAAAGAGGCCATTCTCTGCCTCATTTCTTATCTGGCCTTAATCACTGAATGGGCGTTGCCTCAGTCAAACTGAGACCTGGGAAAGGCCTTAGCTTAAAAAGGTCAAAGTCTCCCATCTCCAGTCAGCCTGATCTATATCTTGCCACTGGACCCAGATGGCTCTGGAGGAGAAAGTGAGGCTGGTGACTCTGCGCAGCCCTGCCTCACTTCCCTGATCACTGTCCTCTTAGAGAAGGAAGGACTATAATGTTAATGTAAGGTTAATGGTGGAGTGGGGAGGAAGAGTTAAAGATCTTCCCCACCCATTAATAGGCCTCAATATCTTTTGTTAATTTCTATTGAGGCACTGAGTCAGAGGGTCTTGACCCTCTTAAAAGCATAGAAATACTCTGAGCTAGGGTTTTATTCTGGGACTTATTTTTTGGAAGAAGGTTTCTGTGCCAGGTGAGACTCTGGGCAGCCATTTTAAGAGGCTTCCTGGCTTTGAAAACCCAGATGTTGGGGCTTCTTTCTCTGGTAACTATGCATGTATGTAATGGTCAGACAGCTGGATCTGTCTGTTGATCTCTGATGTACGTATTGCTTATTTTCAGACAGTTGGAAGTCTTGTCTGTTGGTCTTTATTTCCTCTGTTTGTATTTTCTCTGAAGTTCAGAGAACTGAACTATATATATATGTAAGTGCTTGATTAAAGTAGGTTACTGACCTCTCAAAAGCTGCTTTCCTTTTAGAAAAGTAGGTCTAAGAACCTGTATAGCAGGCTCTCCTGTGTATGCCAGTGATACAAGAACAAACAAGGAAAAGCACTTATTAAGAACCTGCTATGTGCCATTCACAATGCTGGGCTCCTGGGATACAAAGATAAGGATTTACAAGTCGCTGAACTCAAGTTTATATTCTATTGGAGGGAAATGATATATGGACAGAAAAGTAAATACAAAATGCATACCAATGAAATAGAATGGGATGGAGACATTGGTGACTGGAGTATCAAGAAAAGACTTATTGTAGAACATGGCATTCTAGATCCAGCTGTAAAGGAAGCCCCAGGAATTCTGAGAGACTGATGTGAGGGGTGCATTCCAGGACCAAGGAGCTGTCTGTGCAAGGATATAGAGGTGAGGAAAGAATTCCACAAATAGGGAACAGCAAGTAATAGAATTTTGCCAATGGGGAACAGCAAACAGGTCAGGGTGGCTGGACTACAGAGCTCACAAAGGGGAATAATGTGGAATAAGTTTGAGGAAAAAAGTAGGCTAGAAATAGATCATGCCAGCTTTAAATGCCAAACAACATTATTTGTACTTTTTCCTAGGGGCAATAGGGAAACACTGGAGTTTCTAGGAGCTTGATTGTCCGTGTGAGGGTGTTAGACAGCTTGTTTTTAAAATCTTCAGACTTTTATTGAAAATTGGAGTTGTGGCTCCTCTTTATTGAGAGGTCAGCAAAAGAAAGAAGATGAGTATAGGAATGCTTAGTTTGGTAAACTGACTTCAAAAGCCTGGGGCCAGCTTCCTCCTCAAGGAGTGCCAATTTTCAAATGGGCCTTTGAAATATGCATTAACTAAAAACCAGTCAGGGTTAAGTAAAATTTCAAGGTAGGAAGAGTGTGTGAAGTGGACAGAGCTTACACATACTTCCACCACACAGTGGAAGGTTTTGTTTCCTATATGATGAAAATAAGATATTTATGCTAACCAAAAAAAATCTGTTAGGCCAAAGAGTCTTGACTCATTAACCTTTACCACAATAAGACCAGAGCTGACTGTGATATTTGCCATGCCTGCTGACAGACGCTCATGGAAATCAAGAAGGAAAAAACTCAAACTGAAGTCCTCCTTTGACAATTCAACTAAATGCCTGCATCACCAGAACGCAGTAGAAATTTAAGCTACCAAAAACCAATATGAACATTAACCCTGGCTTGCCAAATAATGATTATTTTAAAGGTCATGTCCTGAGTTCACACTTGGTTTTAACCAAAAAGCATTAATTAAGCACCTATTAGGTGTAAAAGAGAGGTGAGAAAGTAGGACTATAGCTGATATTTGTATAGTTTTTTATACTTCACAAAGCACTTTTTTTTTTTTTGGAAAGAAGGCAAAGCAGTTGGGGTTAACTGACTTGCCCAAGGTCACACGACTAGCAAGTATCAAGTGTCTGGGGCCAGATTTGAATTCAGGTCCTCCTGGTTCCAGGGCCAGCGCTCTATTCACTGCACCACATAGCTGCCCCACAAAACACTTTAAATCCACTATATTACCTCATTTGATCTTCACAATATCTACTAGGTAGGGATGCCAGTATCTATGCCCATTTACAGAGAATGAAACTAGATCTCAGGGGGCCAAAGTCAAAGAGCTAATAATATTAGAGCTTAGCTCTAATAATAATGTTCCCTCCACTATACAGAGCTACCTCCCATTGATTATTTCCTTCTATCTTTGTCTCTTCAGACTAAGCCTTTTTAGAGAGTATTTTGTTGCTAGATGAAAATGAGGCTTTATTTCCTCCCCTAGTCTCTCAGAAGTCAAGACTTTGAAAATTGGAGAAAGAGCAAAAAGGAAAGAAAAAGATACATTAAGAAATCTTACCTGATTGTCTAAAGGGTACTTGTGATAATTAGAGAATAAACACAAAAAGTTTCATGTCCAAGTAGAGTAAAGGCATTATGCTTTCCCTTCCCCCAAGTCATTCTCCAATCACTGAATTCCTTATATCTCTTGTCCATGCCCTAGCCTCTTTCTTCATCTTCTTGCCTTGGTACTTCAGAGAAGAAATGTCTGTCTCTTTGTCCTTCATGCTATCCAAAGAGGATCGATAAAGTGTATATGCCACAAATCCAAGGATCCTTGAATTCCAAGTCAACAGATGGGGTCTAAGGATCCATTTTGAACAATGGTTGTGTGGTAATGAGGGATCCAAATACCAAGCTTTGCTCTGGCTTGGGTTTTGTTACCTATGATGAAGCAGAAGAACCTCACCAAGTTGATGGCAGAGTTGATGAACTAAAGAATGCTGTTTCCTGAGAGGATTCTCAAAGAACAGGTACTCATTTAACCATGAAAAAGATCTTTGTGGGTAGTATTAAGGAACATACTTCAGAGACTACCTTAAACAGTATGGAAAGGTTAATGTCATTGAGATCATGGAGACAACAAGAAGAAGAGCTTTGCTTTTATGACTTTTGATGACCATAACTCTAAGGTTGTCAGTTAAAAAATACACGGTGAAAGACCAGAACTGTTAAGTGAGAAAATGCTGGTCTAAGCAATGCTTCATCTAATCAAAGGGGTAGAATTAGCTTAGGCAATGGAGGAAGCTTTGGAAAAAAGAACTTAGGTCATGATGTGGTCATAGTGGTTTTGATGGCAGGTGTGATGGTAGAGGACAGGGAAGATGTAGAGATGTCTACAGTGGATTGAGCAGTGATGGAAACAGCCTGGAAAATGGTAGAAGCAATGATGCCTTTGGAAATTACAAGCAGTCTTCAAACTTGGGTCCCATAACTGAAGAAAACTTTAGAAGCAAGAACTCTGGCCCTTATGAGGACCATCATTTTGTCAAACCACAAAATGGAAGTGGCTATGGTAATTCCAGTATTAGCAGTAGTTACAGCAGAGGCCAAAGATTTTAATTACTGTTAGGAAAGAAAGTTTGGTGGAAAAGGAAGCTACAGGTTATAATAGACTGGTGAATTTAGTCAAGTATAGAAGCAGGAGGGCCTACTTGCTACTATTGGAACACACACATTTTAGACAAGATTTTTTATGTATGAGGGGGGCAACCATCAGACAGTATTTGTGACTAATTGTATAACAGGTTATTTTAGTTTCTGTTCCATGGAAAGTGGAAAGCATTTCAACAAAGGGTTTTAATGTAGGTTTTTTTGCACCTATGTTTTTAAATGCAATAATCTCATCATGATACTAAATACCTTTTTTTTAAAGAAGAAGAAACATCTGTTGAATTGAACTGACCCACTGAAACTAAGCAAACCCCTTTTCTTTATAGTAAATCATGAACCTTGCCAAAGAGATTCAGTCATTGGTGGGTGAGGTAGGGGATCTCTTTGTTTTTCTCTATTTTTCTCTGTCTCTATCTCTCCCTCTTGCTCTGTATTCTTATAAATTTATATGACTGATCATATATGCTTCCAATCAATCTTAAGGATAAACTGCATGTACATTTCATCCTACATTAGATTAAAATAAGTTATCAGCCCACAAAGTTTTAGTCAGTTACTCTTCTCTACATAAACTATAAAAGAAGCACATCACAGGGAAATAAGCACTCTTCAGTCATAATAGTTAGTCACTCTGCTCAAACAGGGGTACAAGTAGGTGTCTCTGAAATAGAAAACTCCTGGTTTTTTGCATCTTCGTCTATTTTGTAGGCACACAATGGTTACCCTCCAGAGAGCTCTGCTGAGAATGTTCCCATGTTACCAAGGCAAATGCCATTGAATGGGTGTTGCTGACCCTTTGGCTACTCTCTCTCCTACAGCTGAAAGAAACCCCCAGACACTACAGGTACATTACAGGCAGGCATACCAGGGGAGGAGGTAGTCAATCTCAATCTATACTTTTCAGAAGTCCTTACCTTTATCCTTTAAACAAAAAGGTTAAGATAATTTTTATTACTTGAATAGAGCCCAATTCAGTAAATGGAACTGAAAGCTGAGCTGGCTCATATAAAATCCTCTGCCCAGATCCAGGGCACTGACTGGTGCTTATCTGATACTATTCTGATCTTTTATTCCATAGAAGGGAGTCTAGCTGTTCCACTTGACGTGGTTTTTCCCCTCAATAGGGATACTGTAGATGATACTGAGAGGTGTCTCATCTCTTTAAGGAAAAATACACATTTTTCCAGTATGAAATATTTAATTGACCTCATTAGGAATTATATATTATGGCAGCCTTCACAGTCTAGCCTTAGCTAAACCACAGGAAAGGGAAGCAACAAGACCACAAGAGTAGTGTTTGAACCAATGGCAACCCAAATGGTTATTTAAAAAGGCAGGGGAAAGAGGTTGTGGGGGGGCAGGGGCACCAGTGCAATGAAAGGTAAATTTGATTCTAGAGTTTAAGAACTTAAAAGGGTATTAACAGGCACTTGGAGCAGCTTTAAAAGATGCTGAGGCATCTCTTAAATTGGCATGGCTCATGACATTTTAATAAATCCTTTCCTCCCAGTTTCTAATTTTTAGCTTAAAGTGTATTTCATTTCCTAAGCAACTGGTATTAAAGTGGTGGCATGAGGAAAGCAATGCATCATATTTTAGAAATCTGAAAATGTACAGTAATTTTTGAAAAACCCATCAGGTTTCTAGATTCACCCCCCAGGAGACTCAAAGGCAAGTTATGATTTTTTTTCTTTGCCACATTATTTTACCCAAGGTATGCAGTTTTATGGGTAATCATCTTTTTAAAAATTATACTATTTTTGAAAATGCTTGCTTTATTCCATAAAATAAAATAAATAAAACATGTTAAAAAGCATTTTTTGGAACTATGTGCCTAATGCTGTGCCTGGTATTTCAGATGAACAGAGAAAAAAATAAGCCAGACTCTTTCAGAAACCTTACAAGTCCTCTACTAAATTAGTAACCACTTTTGAGAGCTTATAGTAAGTAGAACATTATAAATCAGCACCTGTTGAGGAAATTAGACTGATGTACCTGAAACACTGGCTGAACAATAAGAAACAGCATATAATTAACTATTAATTGTGTGTGCATACAGGTCAGTTGTTATCGGAGCTCAGAAGAGATGGCAATCAAGTCAAGAAACATTTATTAAGTGTCTACTATATGCCAAGCACTGTGCTAAGTGCTGGAAGACTCACTAAAGGCCATTTTGGGGGGGAAGGGGTAGGTGGGGAGCATGCAAACAACCCTGTACAAATGAGATAAATGCAGGACAAATTGAAAATAACTCAAAGGGAAAGACGGAGAAATGCTTCATTCAGGAGATGGGATTTTAGCTGAGATCAACCCCACCTACTCTTACAGCCTGCGATGGGCAAGCAACAGAACGGAAAGCAAGTGCTATACAATGATCCAAGGCAATTCCAAAAGACTTATGATGGAAGATACAATACACATCAGAGAAAGAACTAATGAAGTCCAAATACACACCATTTTCACTTAAAAAAAATTTTTTTTAAGGAGGAAGGGAGAAAAATTTGGAACTCAAAATCTTTCTTCTTTTAAATTAATTTATTTTAAACTTAAATACAAAAACAAGCACATAATAAGAAAAGAAAAAGAAATATAAGCAAATGCAAAATAAGAAAGGAAAAAATAGCATTGCTATGTGCACAGCTGAATATAAGAAAGGATCCAAAATATACAGAAATAAAATTCCATTTCAAGAAAGCCTATATAATAAATACTATGTATTGTGTTAAGAGCTGTCCATATTTTCTTTGCTTCTAAGTTTTCTTTTGTTCTCTGCTGTTCACTTTTTTCTTTGATCTTTTCCCTCCTTCCTCCTTTATCTTCTCCCCCCCCATCCTTTTAGCCTTTTATTTCTTTCTAAATTTAGAAGACTTTTATGCCATGCTAGATATATACATATCATTTCCTCTTCTGTGTGTTTGTCCTTCGTTGCTGAAGAAGACCATGCCATCAGAGAAATAATGACATGACTTGCACTTGACTTTGTTTTGAGTGAAGGAAGACTGTGCAGGTCACCAGCCTCACTTCTCCTCTAGAGCCATCTGAATCCAGTGACGAGATATTCATCAGGATGACTGGAGATGACCCAGGATGAGGCAGTTGGGTTTAAGTGACTTGTCCAAGGTCACACAGCTAGTGAGTGTCAAGTGTCTGAGTTGAGATTTGAACTCAGGTCCTCCTGACTCCTGCACTGGTGCTCTATCCACTGCCCCCTACTGTTTCCTCTTAAACACATTCTAAATGAAAATAGGTTGCCAGAACTACCAGCCCTCCTCTCCCCCATCTAATTCCTCTCTGTCAGTATAGAATAATTACTCTTTTTACTTGTTCCTAAATGGTTCTACTTTTCAAAACCATAACATACTCAAGTCTGCCTGAACCTTTCTTACAAACTATCCAATTACTAATAACAATCTAGGATATACGTTTTATACTATTCATATAAAAGGCAAACAGTCTGTCCTTATTGAGTTTCTTAAAATTAATCTTTGATATGTGCCTTATATTTCTCTTGGACCTTATATGCCCAATCTTCTATTAAATTCAGGTTTGTTTTTTATTTTTTTAAAAAATCCTGAAAGTGTGTCAATTCATTAAATTTCCATTTTTTCCATTCAGGCTTATACTTAGCTTTGCTGGGTATGATATTTTTGGCCACAACCCCAGTTCTTTTGCTCTTTGTTCCAAGATTTAGGCTCTTTTAGCGTCCCCACTGCTAGGTCTTGTGTGATTCTAATTGTGGAACTGCTATATTTAAATTGTTTCTTTTTCTTGTTGCTTGTAATATGTTATCTTAGAGCTGGGAGTCTCAGAATTTGACTATGATACTACTATAAGTTTTCCTTGTAGAATCTCTTTCAGGTGGTGATTGGTGAATTTCTTCTATTTCTACTTTTCCCTCTGCTCTAACACTTCAGTACAATTTTCTTTAATGTATTTCTAATATTCTTGTATCAAGATTCTGTTTTTGATCATAGCTTTCAGGCAGTCCAGTTATTCTCATGTTTTCTCTTCTTGGTCTGTTCTTCAGATCATTTGATTTTCTTATAAGATGTTTCACACTCTTTTATTTTTTTCATTTTTTATATTTTATTATTTCTTAGTGTCTTATACTTTATTGGCCAATTCTAATTATGAAGGAGTCATTTTCTTCCTTAAGATTCTGGATCTCCTTTTCTAACTGACTGACTTCCTTTTCATAATGTGCTTGTTTTCTCTTGAATTGTTCTTAGTTTTAATAAATTTTCCTCCATTTCTCTCATTTGATTTTTAAAGTCTTTTTAAAGTTCTTCTATGAATTCTTTTTGGGCAGGTGACCATTTGACATTACTTTTTGGGGTAGGAGAGGCTTTCTTTTGCTTTGGCTTTCTTTTGCTTCAGTATCCTCCTCTGAAGATGAACCCCAGTCTTCTCTATTCCCATAGTAACTTTCTATGATTGGATTCCCTCCTTTGCCTGTTTTTTTTTTTTAATTTGTAGCAGCTTATTTTTTGTAATCACCTCTAGTTCTGGAGTCGGGGGCATGGTGCCTCTGGTCTCAGATCCTCCTTCAGTTCTCCCCTCTGGCCTGGAACTGAAACCAAGGACTCTGCCCTCATGTAAGTGCCTACAGCCAGTCATGTCCCCACCCTGCTTCTGCACTCACTGGGTGTGTTCCGGTGTCTTAATAGCACAGCTGGGTCTGGCGGCCCTTTTCAGCAGAGGTTCCTTTAATCTTCCCCAGCTCAGACACTGGACTCCCAACACTGTCCTGTCCAGGAAGTGAAAGTTCCTGTGGCTGAGGACAAGGCTACCTCCCAACCCAGCCAGCTGCTGTTTCAAGGGAACTAACCTGGAGGTGTTTGCCCTTCCAAGGGACCAAACTGAGGTCCTGGGATTTTTCTTCGGATCTTTTGCTACTGTCTCAGGACCACTGTTCTGCGCCAACTCTTGCTTGTTTCTAACTCTATGTTCACCCTGAGGCACTATTTTATCTTGTTTATGGGGGAAATCTGGAGAGTTTGGAATTTTCTGACTTGCTCCACCTTCCCAGAATCCTCTCTCTCAAAATCTTTCAAAAAATGAATGCTGAAAATTATCTTTACGTGTAATTGGAAGAAATAAAGTACTATTAAAAGGGAAAAAATGAAAAAAAAAATTTTTTTTTAAAATTTAAAAATGGAAAAAAATGGAAAGCACTCTCTTTGAACCCAATTACCACAAGGGTAGAGCCTCCCCTCCCTAGATCTCTTTTCTATCTTATCCCCAAGGCTGCAGCTGAGGTCAGTTAGCCACAGATTGGCTCTTAAACCTACAGAGTTACTGCAAGAACAAAGGTCCAAAAGAATCTTTTAGCCAGAATAAGAAACCTAGAAGTGTACCCATCCACTATAAATTACTCAGCTAAGAGATTCTGACAGCCAACATTTCCCTTTGTGATTGCCATCACTTAGCAAGACACCAAATCAGACTTTTATTGATAAGAAGCTTAGTTTTTTTCTCTCTTCCGTACAATTACTTATGCCATATCAAAAAGATTACACAAAAAAATTATAGAAGTTAAACTTAAGTAATTTAGTTAATCCCTATCAGCCCTCAACTTGCAATAAGGTCTTGTCTAGATCAACCCAAAGGTATGCACAGTCTATCTTCTCTTTATATCATCAATCAACAGGCATCTAAGCATCTACTACTAGTAGAGAGGACATAATTAGATGCTGCACTCAGCAGAAAGGCTGCTATGGAACCTACCCAAAGATAGGCAGTGAGATTTCAGAAAGCTTTGATCTGGTAGAGATTCACTTCTGCTTTATCTCCCAACTCAACAAGGAAAGGCATTCCCTTTGTTCATGGGTGATAACTTTCTTCTGGTTCTGATGCTTACTATCTTTGTGAGCAAATCACTTTCCTTAAAGATGTTTTTCTTTTCTTCTGGACCTAGGATTTCATTGACCTAGAGAACTCCTAGGAAAGAGAGTCCTTCACCAAGGCAGACTTCACACAGTTCTGCAATTTACAGTCTTAGGTATCTAGGAGTATGGAGAGTTAGAGTGAATTGTGAGGAGTCATATAGCTGGTAAAAGAGACAAGGCTTGAACCCAATTTGGAAGTTGGCTCTTGGTTGGTGTTATTGTTTGTCCTTTCCATGACCTCAAGGATATGTCATGACTTGCAGATGAAATGGATTTAACTGAGTCAGGGCTCTGCAAAGTCACCAGCCTCACTCTCCTCTGGAGCCATCTGGGTCCAGTGGCAAGTTATAGATCAGGACAACTGGAGATGACCCTGAATGCAGCGGGAGACACTGGCCTTTTTCAACTAAGGTCTTTAATAGGTCTCACTTTGAGGCAACTCCCATTCAGCGATTAAAGCTATATATAAAAATGAGGCAAAGAATGGCCTCTTTTACCCAGTCAAAAAAAATAAATAAAATTAGTCTGGGAGGGGGAAGACCCTCAGGGCTTCTGGCCAAAATAGAAACTGCCATTTACTTTACAAAGTACCTTGGGTAGATGTAGTCAAAATCCTTAAAATGACAGCTAATATTTTTATAATAAAGGGAACTGTGGGAGAGGGTAAGGATTACTATCAGTTTCCTCATCTTTAAAATGAAGGATTTGGACAAGGGTCCTCGGCAATGCTAAATTTGTCATTCTCTTAGGATTTTAAAAGAGGTAATACAACCGTAGGCTTCATGAAAAACGTCATAGGGAGTTGATAGCTCTCTTTGATTGGCCAACAGTGGGTCCCAGCCCAAGTCTCACTTAGTCAATGTTTGGCTCTTCTCAAGAAGAGCTTTTCCAAAGCTAAGGCCCACCAAGCAAGCTGTGCCCATAAGCTTGGTGTAACAACAATCCTTTGCACTCACCCTCCAGATGATCTCAGTCCCAGCAAAATCCCAGAATTGTTTCATATCAGCATGAGGTGTTCCCTGAGCTCTTACAAGCACCTGCAGTACCCACGTTCTGGTCATGAAGTTCTGCTATAAATCAAACTTATCACCTTTTTGCTGCTACCCCTGATTGTCAGAGCTACAGCTCACTGCACAAGCATTGGTTTTAAGTACTGAGATCTCTCTACGCTGCCTCAGGTCCCCCCAGTAGGGGCAGGGTTCCTGCACAAGTGTCTTTGCTTGCAAATTGTTTTCCTCATTTTGAAATTGAAATTGCTATTTGATTCCTGGCTCTCCTGTCTTTAGCTTACTTTGTTTAGATCCTGCTACTCACAAGTTGGAGACTGTTCCAGTCCGGATGACACTCTCTAACCACTACATCACAGTGCCTTTCATATGTTTTAAAGATGAGAAGCAACTGTGCAATTATAATAACACATGTCCTACCTAGCTCCACAGAGTTGTTAAAGAAGCACAGTGAGAACCTTAAAACACTAGATAAATGAAAGTCCTCTCCTTATCTATTCAGGTAGATTCATTCATCTAGCTCATTATTCACCAGGAGAGTGTAGATCTATTAAATACTGAGATTGACTGTTCTGTGCTCATTATTGCTTATTTCTATCCAAATAGTTTGACCACTTGCTCATTCCACTGTTTTCAGCCTTCTGGAAAAATTGTTTGTGGCACCCCCGTTGTTTTTAATGAGTTAGATGCTTTCTTACAGCAAGGGAAGACGTACTTGTTAATGTTTCCTTTGAGTAGCCAGATAGCACACGTGTAATTGATGAGTGAAAAGTCACCTTCTTATGAACAAATGGTGAAATTCTCTGAATTCTTGAATGGGAAATGAAAAAAACGAAAAAGTGTTTATTAAGTGCTTACTATGAGCAAAGCACTGTGGATACAAATGAAGAAGGAGCCAGGCCTTCCTCTCAGGGAGATCACACATTCCAATGGGACAGGTAATAATATAACAGGCTTCAGCAGCAAATCAGGAAGGTCTCATGATTCTTAGGACATATCAGGGTGCAAAGCAGATCATTGCATGTCTCTAATTCCATTCCCACTGATAAAAATATATCCATTTCCAGTGTTGAACCATTTGACAGTGGCAAGAATGAGGTGTTGAGAAATTTTTTGAGGCCTGAGGAGTTGTAGTTGCTGAGGTGGACGCTACTCAGCAGTTGCCAGATCCCATTCTCTCAGGGGTTGCTTCCTAGGAGGATGACTATGGGTTCTGGGCTGCAAGTACAAGAGTTGGGAGCGGGTACATTCACCCCTGGGGTTCTTGGGCTTACCTATTTGTCAGTCAGTGGCAAGCTGATCACCAGCTGGTGATGGTGGCAATAGTGAGGAAAGGAAGCCCCTTCTCCAAAGTTACTCCCCCTCAGGGATGGCTGAGGAGTCTGGACTAGAAACAGGGTCAGTGGTGTGGGAGGGGGGTGGCTTGTTCTCATGTCTCTTGGATTTGGGGGCCTGAGCTATATTCATCAGGATCCAAATGGGTGGTGGGGCATATTTCAACTCCTCTCTCTCCCTCAGGGTACCTTACTGCTTCCTTTGGAAGAGTGTAACCAGTAGATTTTCAAAATGCAAGTAATGGGGTAGGGTTTATGATAACCACATTGATTTTTCCAGGTCAGTATTCTTCAGAAGCAGGCTACCAGTGGCTCATAAATTAGAAGCAATTCCTTGGACACACTGGAGTCAGATTTTCTCCAGGTTATATGTCATGAAAGATTGGAGCATTCCCATCTTTACTGGAAAAACAAAGCTGTTTACACTATCCAATGGAGTATTTCCAGAGAGCATTTATAAAGTCCTTATTATTTGCAAAATTATGGCATTGCTCACTCAACCTGTTATATCTTCTGGAAAGATATCAGACTGACTAAAATTCATATACATTTGAGTAGCTTTTATTAATACCCTTTCCATTGATTTGGATAGTCTGTCCAGTGGTATAGATTTTAACCCATTCATGCCTGCCCAAGCTGTCTGTAACTTTTGTCCATGACTAACCCTAAGTTCATCACAGAGGTCCAACTCAATGGCTAGAAGCCATCCTTAGTTTTTCCTGACATCAAGAAGATACCAATGGGGAGCAGAACCAAGATGGCAGAATAGAAGCACATACCTGCTTGAGCTCTCCCCAAAAAGCCCTTAAAATACCTGTAGAAAATGACTCTAAACAAATTCTAAAGCAGCAGAAGCAACAAAATGACATGGCTCAGGAGGAGACAGTGAGGGTGGTGACCTTGCACAGCCCTCCTTCACTCAAAACAAAGTCAAGTGCAAGTCATGTCATCATTCCTTTGATGTCATGGTCTTCTCTGAAAACAAAGGACAAACACACAACAATAACAACAACAACAACCCAAATGGCAAACAAGGTCCAAAGAGTCAATGAGGAAAAGAATCCCTTAAGAAGCAGAACTGGCCAAATGGAAAAGGAGATCCAAAAACTCACTGAAGAAAATAATTCCTTAAAGATTAAAATGGAGTAGATGGAAGCTAAAGACTTTATGAGAAACCAAGAAATTATAAAACAAACCAAAAGAATGAAAAAAAGAGAAGACAATGTGAAATATCTCATTGGAAAAACATTGACCTGGAAAATAGATACAGGAGAGATAATTTAAAAATTACTGGTCTACCTAAAAACTATGATTTAAAAAAAAAAGCCTAGACATCATCTTCCAAGAAATTATCAAGTAAAACTGCCCTGATATTGTAGAAACAGAGGGTAAAATAGAAATGGAAAGATTTCACCAATCAACTGAAAGAGACTCCAAAAGGAAAACTCCTAGGAATACTGTAGCCAAATTCCAGAGTTCCCAGATCAAGGAGAAAATCTTACAAGCAACCAGAAAGAAACAATTCCAAGTACTAGGGAAATACAACCACTATGACACAGGATTTAGCAACTTCTACACTAAGAGATAGAAGGACTTGGAATATAATAGTCCAGAGGTCGAAGGAGATAGGATTAAAATAAAGAATCACACATGGAAAGAGGGCACAGGGTGAGCTGAACAAGAAGAGAGAATACCTAAAAAATAAAATGTACTGTTCAGTGGAATGTACTAGGAGTAAGAGAATGGGAGAGATACAATGTAGCAAATCATCTCACATAAAAGAGGCAAGAAAGAGCTTTTACAATGGAGGGGAAGAGGGGGGAGATGAAAGGGAATAAGTGAGCCTTACTTTCATGGGATTTGGCTTAAGAAGGAATAACACACACTCAGTTGGTATGGAAATCTATTTTACCCTGCAGGAAGGCAGGGGGGACAGGATAGGAGAAGGAAGATAATAGAAGGGACAGCAAATTGCAGAAAGGAATAATCAGAAGCAAACTCTAATGTGGGAGAACAGGTCAAGGGAGAGAATGGAATAAATGGAGGGCAGGACAGGACAGAGGGGAATGTGGTTAGTCCTTCACAACACGACTGTTATGGAAGTGTTTTGCATGGCTGCACATGTATGACCTATATCGAATTGCTTCCTTTCTCAATGAGGGTGGATGGGGAGGGAGGAAGGGAGAGAATATGGAACTCAAAGCTTTAATAATGTATGTTAAAAACTGTTTTTGCATGCAATTGGGAAATAAAATGTACAGGCAATGGGGCATAGAAATCTATTTTTCCCTACAGGAAAATAGAGGGGAGGGGGATAGGAGAACAGGTGGTAATAAAAGGGAAGAAAGACTGGAAGAAGGGATGGATGGGGTACATGCTGTCCTGGGGCAGGGGAGTAGGGAGAGATGGGGAGAAAATTTTGAATTCAAATTTTTGTGGAAGTGAATGTTGAAAACTGAAAAATAAATTTTATATATATATATATATATATATATATATATATATATATATATATATATATATATATACATGTAATACCAATGAAGTGTCCACCAGTCATCCTTCTCCCTTGCTACCTGCCCATGTTCTCTTGGTGACATCTTTTATTCCTGTTTTCTGAAATTCCTTATTTGGCTATATGTTGCAGCTTGCTCACATCTACCATAGGTGAGCTTTGACTGATATTACTTATTAATAACTTCCTGGCAAAAACAAATTACTTCTGCCTTCAAGAAACATACATGATGCAATGAACACCAGACCTGTTTTTAAAGTTCCAACTTTGCCACTTACTAGCAAGTGAATTAACTCCCCAGATCTTAGTTTCCTCATCTGTAAACGGAGACTCATATCATAAAGTTATTGTACAGGAACCTCTTTATAAACAGTAAAACATATATAAATAAGCTAGTAAAAATAACTAAGAGGCTAGGGGAGAGGTGAAAATCACAAAGGCAAATGGACAGAGTGGCTTTAGTTTTTTGAGCACACAGATATGTGTTCTCAACAGAAAAGCCAGTTCTGAAAAGTTACATGTAAAGCCAACCTTATTTTAAGTCCATGACACTATTTAAAGAAATCCTGCAGTGACTGCCTGCAGGTCTCACCTCCAAGGGGCTGCTGGGAGGAGGGCATTTTGGACAGTAGTTTATCAAATACTATGCAAATATGAGCTGTTACTGCTGTGCCTTTTAAAACATGAGAATGAATCCTGGTGCTTCTCGGTTCTGAAACATCATAGAACAGATTGGATGAAAGTTAGGCAGCTGTACAGGCAAGTGAAGGTGGGCTGCTCTCCTCAAGCTCTGGTTCCTCTTCACAAACTATGGCTTGTCTATCAAGCTTATTCAGGAGAGATGGTGAGCACCGGTTTGCGGGCCTGTACTCTCACCCTTCTGGACTCCACCCTTTCCACTGGCAGCTATCCTAGGAAGGCTGGAGAGGCCTCTTTGGAGGTTTGTTTTCATTGCCCCTCTTCATTAGCTGCAGATACCATCACCAGCATGGACTTAATATGTCTTGGCCCAGGTACCGATTGGGGATTGAGAAAACAGGGCTAATTCCTTTCTTGTATGTTAGTGGCTGCACTCCTAAGGACGCTGCCAAGAAACCCTTAGAGACACCATGGCTAAAGGCTTGGAGCTGATGGTTTCTAGGTCCAAAACTGGGTGGAATTAGGGTGCGAAGGAGTGCAGTAAACTAGTTCCCTTCCTACACTATCCTAGGTAAGAAGGATACAACTACTCCAACAGCAACCCTCCTCAGGGGAGAATTTAGACAGACAAGAATCACATTTAAGACGTCAGGATGCTGGGGAGTTATTTTGGAGATAGAGCACAAACTCAGAGAAAACCCAGGACAGCACAGACTCATCTCCACTCCAAGAGCCTCAGGCCTTCTCTTGAACCTCTAAGAAATGTTCTTCGAAAGGCTATGAAAAGCCTTTATAAAACAGGAGATGCTCTGTCTGTCTTCCCTGCTGCAATCCATTCCTTCAAAAGTGTTTGCTTTGTTTAGAAAAGGATGGCACATCTAGATGTTTCTGCTACAGGACACATTTCAGTTTGTGCAGCAAACTTCAGACTTACACATAAGAACGATGAAGACCAAATCTTACTTAATGGTGAACAAACTGATTTTAAAAGGTGTCAATCCAAGGAAATTCTTTCTGAACAACCCGATGGAGCCTATTAAGGCTTACATCATTCTCTTACAGGTGAATTTCATACAAGAAAGAACCAGAAAAACTAACCAAATGTTGGTATAATGGTCAACTCCACAAGAGTTTAAATGCCTACTATGTACCAGGCACCATGCTAAGGGCTGGTGATACAGAGAAAGGCAGAAACACAGGCTCTCAAGAGCTCTCAGTCTAATAGGGGAGAGAAGAGGCAAACAACTATGTACAAAGTGTGTGTGTGTGTGTGTGTGTGTGTGTGTGTGTGTGTGTGTGTGTGTGTGTGTATGTGAACAGGGTAAAATGGTTGGAGGGAGGAGGGAGAGAGAAAGAGAGAGTTCAGTCACATCCAATGCTTTGTGACCCCATTTGGGGTTTTCTTGGCACAGATATGGGAGTGGTTTGCCATTTCCTTCCTATAGCTCATTTTACAAATGAGGAAAACAAGGCAAACAGGGTGAAGTGATTTGCCCAGGGTCACACAGCTATGAAGTGTCTAAGTCCAGTTCTGAACCCTGGGAGATAAGTCTTTCTGACTCTAGGCCCAGCACCTGGCTGCTGGATGATCTCAGAGGGTTATACTAGTTTAAGGAGGCCTAGGAAAAGACTTCTTGTAAAAGGCAGGATTTTAACTGAGTTTGAATGAAGCCCAGGGATCCAGGAGATGGAAATGAGGAGGAAAAGAGTTAGAAATAAGGGGAAAAGCCATTGAAAATGTACGGAGATGGAGCAGAGGACAAGCAGGGAGCCAGTGTCACTGGAGAGGGGAAGGAGGGGACTAAGATGGAAGAAGGCTGGAAAGGTAGGAAGGGACCAGGTTATGAAGGGCTTTAATCATCATGGGATTTTATATTTCAGTCTGGGGCAATAGGGAGCCACAGGAGTGGATTGCCTTTAGAGGGTGCAGGGGGTGACTCTGATACTAGGGAAGGAGTAAGCCACAGAGATTGTAAAATGAATGCTCAAAGAGCATGTAGCTACAATTCAGTTTCTCCTAGTGAATGAAATAGGTCTGACCCACCTTGTTCACCTTCTTTTCCAATCTTTATTACAGGAACCCTACCAGAATGATACACTGAGAACTCCAGGAGATTCTGAGCAGGACAAACTTCAAGGCACCAACCTGACAGAATAATGCTGGGTCATAAACTCCAGGAAGGCGAAAACAGTCTCCCATCAGACAAAGCCTTTACCCCTGCTTTATGACCATTCTGTTCATTCCAATGAAGCCCAACTTTGTAGTCTTAGTCTAAACAGAGCAGAATGATTTAAAAAAAAAAAAAAGTCACCTTGCATGTTTACACAGGACCTTTCTTCCCAGAAGCTCCAAAGTAATTTGGGGACATTCTCTCATTAACTTAACTAAACAGTTCAAGGCCCCTCCCGCTGTGGACAGATTTAATACCAAATGTGGGAGGCACAAACACTCCCACACAGAGTTGGAGAAAAGAGGAGGGAGGGAATGAGTTTCAGGAAGAAAGTTGCTACCGGAGATTTTGTGCCCAACCACTGATAAATCCAGAGGTGGCTCTTCCAGAAGTGACAGTCTGAAACAAGTCAGTGAAGCAGTCTGTCCCCCGGGGGGGTGGGGCTTTGCTGCCCAAGACCAGATGTGCACATTACCCTGACCTAACCAATTCAGTGGGCTGCAGAGAAAGAGATTAACCCTGAGCAGCATTTATCCTCCAGTTCATACAATGATAAAAACTTTGTGGGTATTCCCTACCCCAACTCTGCCACATACAAACAAGAGAATCTGCATGGTATGCGAAGATCACTTATTAGGGGAAAGTGAGTCACCAGATGTGGTTTTTCACTCACCTACATTGCCAATTTACTAAGAAAAAATTTCCTTGAAGAGCTCCTGAATTCAACAACTGATATTTCTATAGACTATAGTTTACAAAGCTTTTTTACATACATACATACATATATGTGTGTGTATGTATCTATGTGTGTGTATACACAGACAAAGGGAAAGAGGGGGAAGGGAGGAGAGCAAGGGAGAAGGGGAGTGGGAGTGAGAATGGGAGAGAGAGAGAGGAAGAGGGAGAGAGAGAGCCAGCCAAAAATCTTATTACCATTTTAAGTAAATGGAACTAAGATTTTTGTCTATCTCTCTGAGGAGGGTCCTACAGTTATTATTAATCTCACTTGTATAGCTGATAAACTGGATGCTTACAGATGTTGTGATTGTCCATAATCATACAACCAGTAATTATCAGTCAAGATTTGAACTCAGATCTCCACATTCAGCATAGCTTCCCAGAATTAGAGCTGGAATGTATTTTGAAGGTCATCTAATCCAATCCCTTCACAAGTCACAGAGAAGCTGTGACTTTCCCCAAGTTCACACAGGTATGATGTGACAGAGCTGGACCTTGAATGCAGGGCCCCTGATTTTAAATGCAGCATTGCCTTTCTCTCCACTCTGTCACTTCTGTGTTTGGAGGTCTGCTGCTTCTTTCTCTTTAAAAGGCTTTGCTTTCGGCCCTAACCTTTAGAAGAAGGCATTTGGAACCTATTTAACAATCAGGCTTTGCTGGTTGGCTAAGTGACCCATGGCAAATATCTCTTTACAGATTTCTCAAGTAGTAACAGGTGCAACTGACCATATCATTGGAATATCTTCTTAAAACCACAAGTCAGGTCAAGAACATGATCACGTCTGAACCCTGGTTGGAAAACCTTAGTAAAATGCCCTCGAGGTGATAGAATCTTATAATGTTAAAGCAGGAAGAAAGATCATTTATTCCAATCCCCCTCATACAGGTAAGGAAACATGGCAGAAAAGCGCATGCATCATCATCTAGGAAGTGACAAATATTCGAACTCAGATCTTTTGATTCCAAATCCGCAGTTCTCTGCACTAAACAATATTGTCTTTTCATTGTGCTGCTTGGCCCTCCGTAAAGCTACTTACTAATTTGCTGTCTGGGAGGGCCAGTAATCAAAACCAGTCCTCAAGTGAGATTAGATGGATTTAAGATGATTCATTCAACTCTCACCCGGAGTCCCATATAACCAACAATCTGTATTTGCAAGATGGCTAGTCAGGATTAAGAGCACCCTCTGTGGCCACAGAAGAGAGAAATAAACTCACTTGGGAGAATCCAATCAATGCCAGTAACTTCATTAGTCCTGTGTTAAAACTGAGCTAACTACCTGCAAATCACGAGGGATAATGAGCACAGAAAAACAAAACAGAGATGCCCCAAAGCCTCTGCCAACTGAATCTGAAAAAGACATTTTGCTCTGAAACTTGAAAGTACCCAATGGCAGTGGCAAAAATTCTTCCAGAACAATCTTCTAACTCAATGCTGTTTTTTTAAATCAAAGAATTATATGGGACTTTGTTTTGCTTGAGTATGCCTATCATTACAAGGGTAATAACCCCAATGAGGAGGTGAGAGAGAAAAAAAGAGTTTTGTTTATATAAGAAAATTAAAAAATAAAAATGGAACCATTCTAGCTTTGCTGAGAGGAAAACTCAAAGAAAACTCAACCCATAAGCTGTATGAATGGACACTTTTAGTGGGAAGAAATCATTTTTTCAAACATTGTTGTGTCTAATCAACTTATACTTTATTGATTTTTCAAAGGATCATACAGACTACTTCTCTAGGAAAAGACTGCTCCTAGCTTTAGCAGAGAAGTATGAAGAAATGACTTTTTTGAAGCTAGTACTACCAATTAAATGCTACAGGTTAACTCAATTTCATTTAAGAAAAATAAAGATAACAGTGTACCATAAATACCAGCCTAAGAATTCCAGGGAAAAACAAAACCACACAATGCTAGGTTAAGCGACAAATTTGAAAGACTAAAAAAAAAAAATGACGTGGTTAGATTGATATGACAATTTCTTTATCATAAGAAATATTCTGGTATCTGGCTTACTGATATAAAAACACCTTGGGAAGGCATAATCGCAAAATTAATTTCATAATGAAAAATGTGCCTTCTGTTGCTTCAATTCATAACTGAGCTATTCACATTTGAAATAATGAAATCTTAAGTTGTTGATGTTTATCTGAATATTTTAACTGCTGTAAAACCACCTCCTCCCATTCTCTCAAAAGCATATCTTAACACTTTAAGTGGAAATACAAATTTGTATATGTTTTCAAAAGTCACTTTATGCAATCCTACTCTGGGTTTAGGTAAATGAGCAAAAAAACAAATAATCATCTAAAATGTTCATGGGAATCAAACTTGGAATGGAAATGTCTATCTCTTTTCTCTTTTGAGATACTACCAAATAGCTCAGTTTGGGCTTCCATAGAGGAACATGGAAGTTATCAGATTAGAACTGAGATAAGGAACTTTACATAAAGCTCTCAATTTAACAAAGATTTATTAAGTACCTATCATGTGAAAAGCACTGTCCTAGGTAACAGGAAGATTAAAAAAAAAAGCATAGAAAAAACAGCCCTTGCCCACAAGGAGCTTGCATTTCATAGAGGTGAACCAATTGAATATAAAAGAATAAAAGAAACAAAAACTTGTGCATACAAAAAAAAATCTCAGAAAAAAGGTACTGCATTTTTAATGACATTTTTGGGGAGGAAAAGATTAACTAAAGAAATGGTACCTTTAAAAAGTTTACAGTTTAGTTGGACAGATAGCTCATACACCTATCAAACTGTTTATATACTAAAAATGTTTACACAACCATCTACCAATGCATGCAATGAAATTAGCATGCCACACAAATTTCAAGAAAATATAGGAAACATGGCATTTTCTCTCCACTCATTGTTTAACCAATTATATATGCACAAGCTCACAAATTCAGCAAGCTTGTAAAGTGGAATCTCTGGCTTTATCTACACTTGGAAAAAAATTAGTTTTTAAAAAGTCCCACACTCCTGACTAATTTAGAACACTTAGAAGTACTTACTGCTTGAATCCTTCACACAGATGCTAGTGGCAAACTCAACCGGGGTGGTTTTACCTGAAAAAAATGTGTACTTATCACAGTATTTAGAGATCAAGGTCAAGTTCGATGCCACCAAGAACTCAGAAATGTACCCATTGTATTGGCAAGGATCTAGTGCTGGTCCTTACAGCCAGCCAAACTCTGTACTCGAGTGTGCTGAGTTTTCTTCACCATGTATTTTGTTGACCTGAAGCAGCAAGGCTTCCATAATGTACCTATTACCCATGTACCAATGTACCTATTACCCAAGCGGCTCACAATATTTCCTACTGTAATCATTTGTTCCAAAAACAGGTGTAGGGAGATACACACACACACACATACATGCATACATACAAACACACACGCGGAGTTGGCACAGCAGCCCAATCTTTATAGAGGCCAAATCTTTCAGATCATAGTTAGTATTTCCTGGTTTCCGGCACCAAAGTAAGACAAAAAAGGCTTGCGCTCGCCTTGCTGGGGCGTTGGTGATGCCCCCCACCGCCTCCTCCCGTAACCCACAGAGGATCCCTCCAGCCCAGCAGGCAAACCCAAACCCAGGCTGGGCAGAGGCAGCATGGGGAGAAGTCACTGTAGAGAAGGTCTGAGCCGAGGGGCTCTAAAGCTGACTTGGAAGGGCGCTGGAATCCACACTACAGCCCCAGCTCCCTCCCACTCATACACCGCAAGCTGCTCCAAGCCTCTTCATTCTTGGGTTTTTAAAGAGAAGTCCACTCCCGGAGTGTCCACCCGGCACGAGGCTAGGCTGCCCTGGGCACCACGCTGCCCCGTACCGCAGACCCTGGACAAGCAGCCCCAGGGCGAGCTTTCGGGCAGTGCCTCTGTTCCCCCATCCCGGGCAGCGATCTCCCTCCCCCAGGGGCGCTGCCCGTGCGCTGCCCGGCTCTCCAGGACGTGCCAGCCCGGCCCAGGAAGGTCCGCGCCCCGGATCGGGGGAAGGAAGGAGAGCACTTACTGAGCGTGGCCACCGTGCCGGCCTCGAAGAGCAGGCAGTCCGGGCGGCTGCGGGCCTCCAGCAGGGTGCTGCTCTCCCCGGAGACATCGAACCTCCGGAGCAGCCGCAGCCCTTTGCTCAGAGCCATGGGGAGCTGTCCTCATGGGCCGGGAGAGGGCCGCGAGGAGCGCCGCAGCCTCCCCGGGTGCTGCCAGCCACCCAGCCCGAGCGCCGGGATCGGAGCCCCCACGCTGTCCAGGCTCGGGATCTGCCCCCGCCCGCTCCCCTAGGAGGAAACCGCTGGCGGCCGCCCAGCTGGCCCGGCCTCAGGAGGCAGGGAGCGGTAGGGGAAACCGCCAAATGCCCCTCCCTGGGCCAGGCCTTCCACGCTTTGAGCTACTTTCAGGAGTTTCACTTTGTCTCCCTACCCCAGCCCGGCCCACTGCTGGCTCCTCCTCCTCCTTCCTCTCGCCGCCCTCTTGCCCCGGGGCAGGTGAGAGCAGTGGGCAGCTTCCCTAGCACTCTCTGGTCTTTCTTCCTTTTCTCGGGTTCAAAAGGCTTAGCGCTCCCCCAAGAGGTCTAGACAGCTGCGCTTTCCTCCCCAGTTAACCTGGGGGCTAGCGGGCTGTGGAGGCACTGGGAGAAAAGTCAAAACGAGTTTCTCCGAGCTGTTCCTAAAGCTCTCCTGCAACTCGGCCTTCCTCAGTAGGTCGTGGAATCTACTTTGGTCAAGGATCCTGCCAAGCCCTGGCAGTGGGGAGACTTCTCAGACCCTCCTGTGCAAGTGTCAGGGTCTTCTCCAGGTTGTAGCAGATAAGGAGGGACATTCCATACATTCCACAGAGCTCTGAGGAGATGAAATCCAGCAGTTCTACAATTACGGAGAGAGAGAGAGACAGAGAGAGAGAGACACCAAAGGAAAGAAAGTCCATACAAGGCAGTGGTTATTATAGTAAAAAGAACTAGGAATTACAAGTCAGGAGAACTTCCTTTGTCTCATCTCATTAAACTCTGATGAGCCTCAGTTTCCTCCTCTGTAAATAGGGGTAATAATCTCTGCCTTCTCTACCTCATGGGATTGTTAAGGATCAAGTCAGATAATAAACTTGAAAGCACACTGAAAGACACTCTACAATTGTTCAGTATTATTCATGTACTGAACGTGCTCTGGGCTCACTCTTGAAGACCAAGGTAGGCTCTAGGTTCTAGGTTCTAGGGGTACCCCTGAGGGACTGAAGGTGTCTTCTTTACTGCTAATAGTGTAAGTTGCCATTTTCAATGCGTTCCCCCCAGTTGGCCAATCAGCATCTTTATTAAATATTCTGTACCAGACACTGTAATAAGTGCCCCTTCTATTAGTCACCTCTAGTTCCACTTAACCAATTAATATCAATTAGCTTTTACAAAAGGATATTAACATAGAAGATGTAGCAAGAACAAACATACAAACATTTCCATCCAACACTGTGGAGGCACATCCTTCGGGATAATGTCTCAGTCTCTGGAGACAGTAGGCTTAAGTTTAATATGCGTTCTACGTAGTATTGGTCCCACCAAGTTCATGTGCAAATATGGCAGTGATTCTGGATGAGTTCCTCTCATCATCAGGTCATCAAAACCCTGCACTCCAGCAGTTCTCCTGACATTCTGGTATTGATAAGGTCACAGTCTCCAATTTCCTTCACCAAAACGAAAGAACAATGATGACAGCAAAGAACCCAACCCTGTTTTCACTTACTCCCAGACTCCTGTTTTGATTACTCCAAAACCTGGTTCTGGCTGTTAGTTAACAGGATTTTACTGAACCAGTCTCTAACCTGAGAATGAACAAACAGCAGACCACAAAGTGCCAGTAATCAAATGGCCATTAATTAGTTTCATTATGAGAAACAGATTTGAAAACTGGGAATTTTCCTGATCAGAATTCCACCTTGCTGAAGTGAAAACAGAGATTACATGCATAAATCACAAGTGGGAAAGGAGGGAAAGAAGGCAGATTACAATGTTTTCCTAGACTTGAGCAGTTTCCCACGACAAACCCAGAAATGGAAGACAATACAACAATTCTGGAGTCTTATGGGAGCAATACAGCTCAAGTCCTTGGGGGTCATTACTTGGTTCTATGATGGGCTTTGATTCGTTTCACTTCAGGAAAGCAGGCACAAAGATCCCAGTAATTGTGAGCCTTGCCGAAGTTGGACTCATCATTTTAAGCTGCATTGTGAGCTCTCTCACAAGAGAGGATATTCTTTAGAAAACTAATCTAGTAGTATTTTCCTTACAAATATTATGTTGATTATTATAAAAATCATAATTCCCTTCACAAAGCCATCACTCCCCGCACTGCCTCTGGACCTCTACTCTAGTGGCTGGCTTCATGCTAGTTTCTTCTCCCCGCTCAGCTCCCTTCCTCCCCTTCCTCCCACCCCTGTCCCTGTGATGACATCATTCCCAAACCTATATTTGAGAAGCACCTGCATCAGCTGCATTTACTCCAAACCTGGCTCAGCTCATGACTCTTTGGATGCCTTCTGGATCCTTTCCTCTCCTCCTCACTCCCTTTTGCAACTTCTTTTATGTGCTGTCTTCTCCCCTTGGGTTGTAAACTCCAGGAAGGCAGGGATTCTCTTATTTTTATTACGATTTGCTTGTATTGCTTATTCCCTGTGCTTAGCACAGTGTCTGGCATACAGTAAGCACTTAATAAATGCCTTATCTATCTTCTATGGAGCCACATGTTGGCTTGAGACAAGAAGGTGGCCTGAAGCCTCTGTCCTCTAGGCATTGTCTCTTACCAGACGTCCTCCAGCCAGGAGAGAAAGAGAGCCCTTTTGAATGCCTTCCCCTTCAATCTAGCTTGAAGGGAATCAAGGTATGTGTTTAGTTTATTATTCAAGTATATTATAGATGATTCTATTTATTTTTCATTATTGTCACTCTCTCATTTTGATCATGGATTTGAATGCAAGCAATCAACCTATACTCATACTGAAATATTTTGAGTTTTTTCTTCAGTGAGCTCTCAAAATATTGCAAAATAGTAAATGCAAGCTCAACCCTTCATCCAGTTTTTATATAATACATATTTGTTAAGTATGTTACCTCAATCATTTTTCCAAATATTCCTAAATTAAGTTAAATGTGAAAAAAACTTAGATGTAAAATACTCATGACAATGAAATTCATCATTTCTGCTGCTTTTCTGTTTTATTGTCAAAAGCCATAATAACGAAATGTCCATGATTTTATTAGGATATTTTCTGAGGACTTCCACACAAAAACAAATTCCACTTTGACTCAATCCTCCAGGCAACCCTCTAGGACTATAAATTGCAGATAATGTGCCAACCCACATAGATAGAGGGAGTTTCATTTAGTGAGAATTGGTGAAGGAAGTTAGGTACAGCTACCAAATGATTAGGAATTGCAAAAGAGAGTGTAAAGGAGGTATTCATTAGGTTCTAACCACGTTAGTTGAAATCACAAGGAATTGGAAAGCTGACTGCTGAAGATCTCATAAGCCTAGATTCTTTCTTTAGATCCCTAGATTCCTCCTTCATAAAAATGATTAAAAGGGGAAAATAGAAGACATCTTATTATATTTTGGAACTTTTTGGTAGGTCTTAGACAGCCAAAAATCTTCTGAAGGCTCTGGGTCCAGAAAAGATTCCTCTTCAGAAGTATCTATTGATGTTGCCAAGGAAGGATGGCTCCATTTCCAACTACTTGTCACTGATCAGGGGAACACATTCAGTTTTAAAGCTATTCATAAATGTCCAAAGTAGTTAAACACATGGCAAAATAACCTTTAAGTAAAATCTGTAGCTACCCAGGGCAAAAACATCTCCAAGAATTCAATCATTCATTTGCCTACTTTTTTCCAGATTCAGACATTTGACCATTTTGAAACTTTCTGACTGGTTTTGAATTTCGCACTTTTGCCCAAATACTAAAACAACATAGATGCAAAGTTCCTGCGAAGAAAGGAACGTTCTCTGATCTGATTAGTATAGGGTGGTGCAGTGGACAGAGCACCAGTGCAGGAGTCAGGAGGACCTGAATTCAAATCTTACCTCAGACACTTGACACTCACTAACTGTGAGTGGGCAAGACACAACCCCAATTGCCTCCTCCTGGGTCATCTCCTGTCATCCTGATGAATATTTGGTCACTGGATTCAGATGGCTCTGAAGGAGAAGTGAGGCTGGTGACGTGCACAGACCTCCCTCACTCAAAACAAAGTCAAGTGCAAATCATGTCATTATTTTTCTGATGGCATGGTCTTCTTCAGCAATGAAGGACAAACACACACACACACACATTCACACAAGGACGAACACACACACAGACACACACATACCCCTCTGCAGCTGAAGCCAACACACACACACACACACACACACACACACACACACACACACACACACACACACACACACACACACACCCCTCTGCAGCTGAAGCCAATCAGAGAGGCTGCTGATCAATAACACATGGTAAGTAGACCAGACCCAGTTATAGAATGTCTATGAAGGTTCCAGAGTTTCTCTATTACCATCATCACGATTCTCTCAGAAGCAGGCTCCTAAATCTCTTTCATTTGGGTATTTGCATCAACAGCACTGTGCACATGCGTGTAGGGATTAGGCTCATTGGCCAGACCCTTGTTACATTAATAATAATAATAATAATTATAAAGAAATGTCAATTCTGTTCCTTACCAAGTACATGGTTGATGTGTCAATCTCCCCTACAAAATATATTCAATTAGAGTAGAAAAAAAAATAATTGTCCCTGCCCACAGTGAACTTACATTCTTCTGGAAAAGAGAAATAAATGGGTACACAGTTAAGTAAAAGCAAATGTAGCGCTATTTCTGAGGTCACTCCCCCAACTTGGACTGGCTCTAGTAGATTGTGACCTCAGAAAGACAGTGCTAACCCAAGTTCTGGATGGTAACCCCATGGACAGCTGTTCTTCTAACACTTTAATACTTCATCCCAGACAGATCTTACCCATAACAATCAGCCTGTAGTTTGTTGGCTTTTAGAAAGGCATTTATGAGGAGCAGCTAGGTGTCAAAGTAGACAGAGCACCAGCCCTGCAGTCAGGACGACTTGAGTCCAACTCCGAGTCAGACATTTACTAGTTGTGTGACCCTGGGGAAGTCACTTAACCCCATTGCCTCCAAAAAAAAAGCATTTATGTAAATAGCAAAACAAGGATAGTAGTTACAAAGCATTGACCCTTGTAAAAAAAAAAAAAAGACAAGGTCTACTCCCACAAATACAGGTGGTTGGGAAAGGGGAGAAGAGTAGACAGTTACCATGCAGTGACAGCAAGGAATACCCAGAGAACACAGGTGCCCAAGACAAGTTGTAACCTGAGAACAAGCCCATAAAGGAACTTTCTTTCTTCGAGAAGTCATCCCCAAGTTCACTGTGGGGTCCAAGAAAGTAAACTGGGTGTGAACTTCAATAGAGGGAGGGATCATCAGAGGTCCTTCTGTAGGAGATGGTCTTGACACTAGTGCTGACCCTTGAAATGATTGGAAGGGGCAAAGATGATGAGGAAAAGCCTGAGGTTCAGTCTATGGAATATTCGTATATGGGGAACAATGAGCAGACCAGTTTAGAGGAAGGTAGAGTCTAGTAGAGAGAGAAAAAAGAAGTAAGTCTGGGAACAGGCTGGAAAGAAATTGTGAAGACATTTTAATGATAGACAAGATTTTATTTATTCTTAAGCCCTGGAAACTTCCTGAGCAAGGAAGTCGCATGGTTAGACCTGGACTTTAGGAATATGGAGGATGGTTATGGAAGAGGGGAAAGAGAATGGAAGCACAAAAACCAGTTAGAAGGCTATTGCAGTCTTCCAGCTGGGAGGGTGACGAATGCAGAGGTAATTGTGCACAAAGAGATTGGAGATGGATACGAGAGATTGTGGGAAGAGGAATTAACATGATTTAGCAACTGATTGGATATGGAGGATGATGGAGAGCTCATCTTGTGAAAAACAGATACTAAAATAAATCAGATTCAGAAGGACCTCTGCACATATTCACCCATTCAGTATAAACGTGTAATATGGTCTTTAGGGAGAACAGATGTGGAATAAGATTACAAGGATTTTCTTTATTTCTAGTTTTTTAGAAACACAGGACTTAGAATCAAAAAGACCTGAATTTTAATCTTGTCTCAGTCACTTACTTGTATGTGACCCCTGACACATAGCCTAGCCTCTCTACCTCTGTTTCTTCATCTTTGAAATGGGGATAATAATAGCCTCTGCTTCACAAGATTGTTGAAAAGCTCAAATTAGATGACATATGTAAAGCTTTATGCAAATTTTATCCTGGAAGAAAGCAATCTAAAAACTGTTTAAAAGCTGAATTTAAAAGAGGTAGACTGATACTCAGAAAGAGAAAGGTAAGAAGAAAAAAGAGAAGAAAATGAGAAGATAGGAAAAAATGCATTGTGGTGGGGAAAATGTCACATACAAAGGTTTCTACATTTCTAGCAGAGCAATGCAGCCCATAAGTTTATTCTTTGGGGTTTTTTAATCTATTTTTAAAAATCTACATAAACTCTAATTCTTGTTAACTGGGTTTCAGGGGCTACATTTACTGCTGGAAATGTTCATCAAATAAACTCTAGCAACAACCTGCAAAACAAAAGTTAGCCATGTCTAGGCCATCTTCTCTTTAACGTTTTTTTAATGTGTATGATTAAAATCACACATGAAAAAACCGTATTACATGGCAACTGGGAGAAAAAGAATGAGCAAATTTCCTATGCAACCACAATGGGAAGTGGAGGGGGACTTTCTTTCTCAATTTTGCCTCACCCTATAATTAGCGTCTGAAAATTAAAGTGAAATTTGCTACATAATAATTTGCCATACAACAAAACCAACTCAGCAACTCTTGGGTCATTTCTGTAAATAGTCAGCAGCTCTGACTGATATTATTATTTCTTTCAGACCTCTCTGACTTGCCAACTTCCTTTGAAACTTAGTTGACTAAGTTTCAAAGGAAACACTTTTCCTTATTGGCGTTAGTGCTCATGTTGGTGATGGCAAAGATGGTATCCTGTATTTGCATGATAGCCCTTTTAATTTAATCAAAGTAAGTAGAACATGTATTTCCATTTCAGGCCAGGAAACCTAGGCAGTAGGTGGTGAGGTGGATAGAGTGTTATGCCTGGAGTCAAGAAGACTCATCTTCCTGAGTTCAAGTCCAGCCTCAGACACTTATTAGCTGTGTGATCCTGGGCAAGTCACTTAACCCTGTCTGCCTCAGTTTCTTCATCTGTAAAATTAGCTGAAGAAGAAAACGGAAAACTGCTCCAGTATCTTTGCCAAGAAAGCCTCAAATGGGTCCAAGAAAGCTGAACATGACTGAACAACAAGAGATTATAAGATCTTAGATGTAGAGCTGGAGACCAGAAAGTCCATTTTACAGTTGAGGAAACTGAGATCCAGATAAGTTAAATGACTTATCAAAGATTATATAAGCAGTAAGTGGCAGAGTCACATCCAAAGGTAGAGAGAGAGATTATGGTATAATGGAAGAACAATGGATTTAGAGTCAGATAGCATGGGCCTTAATTCTGATTCTGCCACTTTGGGAAAGTCATTTTTACTTTTTGGCATCAGTTTCCTCTTCTGTAAAATAGGGATGATAATATCTGTAAAACCCATACCTCACAGAACTGTTGTAAAGATAAAATGCAACAATAGATGTAAAGGTCCTTTTAAAGCTATAAAGGTCCATTTAAATGCCTGTCAGTATTATTGAAGAGGTCAAAAAAAAAAGTCCAATGGAAAAAGCAGTGACCTTGGAAGCAAAAGACTGGGCTTGAATCCTGGATAAACACTTAATAGTTATGTGACATTAGACCAGTAAGTTAGTTACAAAATCTCTGATTTTCAATTCTCTCTTCTACAGTATGGATATACTAAAATTTTCACTACCTTCTACGCATGGGTACTGAGAAGATTGTTCACTGTAAACTGTACAAAAATGTGAATTACTATTCAGATTATCCAGCTAGTAAGTAGTAGAACCAGGGCTAGCCCAATATATTTTCCACTAAAAGGTTTCTAAGTCAAAGCTCCTGTTTGTTTTAGGTTTGTGGCACTCATCTATTTCTATTACTAATAAATATTGGTTTCTCTTTGAAGACTTCTTGAGCAAAGGGACACAGGACTGCATCCAGGTAAATGGTAAATGGGCGGGGGGGGGGGGCGGGGAATGATCCTGTCACACTTTTATGTAGCATTTTCCCCATCACTTTCTTAAGTTTAAACAATCAACAGAACAACAAATTAAGCTCTGATTTGTGGCATTTGCTGATTTCTGAGGTGTAAAGGCTCATCCAGCTAAGTGGTATAGGGGCTAGAGTGCCAGGGAGGGAGTCAGGAAGACTCATCTTCCTGAGTTCAAATCTGGCTTCAGACACTTACTAGCTGTGTAACCCCAGGCAAATCATTTAGTCCTGTTTGCCTCAGTTTCTTCATCTGTAAAATGAGCTGGAGAAGGAAATAGTAAGCCATTCCAGAATCTTTGCCAAGAAAACCCCCAAAAGGGGTCCCCATGATTTGGACATGACTGTAAAAGATTGAACCACAAAACGCTCATGCTGAAAATTTACCAATCAGCTGTCTCTCAAGCCGGATGGAGACAGCTTCAGCAAAGCCCTGACTACATCATATAACTTAAGGAGCTGCAAATAACTCAGTATTAGAAGAGGGACCATACTTTTGAGAGCCCTGTACTGGATCACATAGCCTTGTTATTCTTTTCTATATACAACTTTTTCTCCTCTTCTATGGTGTTAATAAATTACTCAAGGTGGTTTTCTTTATTTGCTTCTTAGCGTTTTGTATCCTAAAAATAGTAGGTCAACCTGTCACCTTATGCAAGAGAGAATTTCCACAGGGGAAAATAAGATGCACAGTTGTTAGTAGCTTTTAAAAAATAATAGGTTATTGAATGAAGACCAGCTAGGAGAGACTCAAACCCACAAAACTGATGACCTATCTGTAAAACATTTAACTTGAACGTTCACTGAAAAATGTATCTGAATTGGAAACAAAGTAGACAAGGAATTTGGAAATGTCTAAATGTAGAATATGAATGGATTGGAATATTTTTTGTTGTTGTTCAGTTGTTTCTGTTGTGTCTGACTCTTCGTGACCAATTCATGACCCCATTTGGAGTTTTCTTGTAAAGATACTGGAGTCGTTGCCGTTTCCTTAGCTCATTTTACAGATGACGAAACCAAGATAAGCAGTGACTTGTCCAGGGTCACACAGCTAGTAATATTACTGTCCTATACTGAAAAAAAAATTAATACGAAGGATACTTGGAAGACATATTACATGACACAAAGTGAAGTTAGCAAAACTGGGAAATAATACCCACAGTGCTCTGAAATTGCTACTTTACTTCCAGTATTCTAAGGATAACCCAAAGGGGGTGGGAGGTATTTTTTCTAATACTGTCACCTACAAGCTCCTATAGACGTGATTCCTCCTGTGATTAGAAACTGTTAATCAGTCAGCCAGACTTAATTCAATTCAATAAATGGGTAGAGTGATATAGAAGGTACAAAACATTCCCTTCCTCAGCCCCCTCCAAATTTATGACACACTCTGCCATAAGTTCGTAGAGAGAAAAGAGAAAGTGAGCTCACACTTAGGGAAGAGACAAAGGGGTAACTCACAACTTCTGGAAGGCTTTTTGCTGGAATCATCCAAATGTTCCTTTTAGATATGGTCTCGGTCCTCTGCTGGACTCTATGTAGAGCCTTCATTCTGTCTTTTCTCAGCCCATTCAGTCTATTTTTGGCTTCTGCTGCAGACACTGCCACCAGCTCCTGCTCTTTCAGACATGCTGCTAGAATGGCAATAGAAAGTTCAGATCCTCCAAACATCTGAAGTTCATAAAGTTCTCCTTTGGTCAAAGAGGATGGGAGGAAACCAGGGCAAAGGTCAAAGTCAAGACCAAGGTAATCTTCTCTTTTCCACACTATTCATTTTCAGGAGTCTGGCTAGAGGCTTCTACCACTAAGCTCAAATCTCTGAGTGCTGAATTGGTCTGCTCTTTTTTTAGGGTAACCCATAGAACATGACCAAGTTGGACACATTTCCAGTGTACAGTAATTCTATTCATTCAATGGCTTTCAAGGATATCTATACTGATCAAACATTTTTTGTCACTTAATCTAAAACCTATGATGAATTGATTTAACAGAGAAGGGTTCTCACCTGGTGAAGGTATCTGGATGTAGCAGCTTAATACTTTGCCTGGAATGGGGTGATTTGATTGACTTAGTCAACCCTACCCTTACAAATGTAAATGGGAGAACAACACAATTTTTAGATCTGAATGCTATCAGATTATAACCAAACTTGGCTCCAAAGGAGAGAAATGAGAAGGGAACTCCCTGCCTTATTTGCCAAGGAGGAGGACTATGGGTGTGGAACATCCATATATAATGTCAGACTTTTAATGTATTGGTTAACTCACCCCCCCCCCCTCCTTTTTTATTCTTTGTTTAAAGATGGTTCTCTGGGAAGGGAGAAGAAGGGGAAAATACCAGGAAATGTAGGTCATGTCAAATGCAGCAGATAAGTTGAGAAAAATTAAGACTGAATTAAAAAAGATCAGGTCTAGAAAACTATATCTCATTATCTTGAGATATCTAGGGGATGTGATTTCTGAGTCATTTTTGGTGACCTTTCTTAAAAATTAAGAAAGTTTGAAGTAGCAGCAGGGTAGAAATCTGTTCCCCAATCTCACATGTGCTCAATTTATTTGGATCTCTTTCCTCCTCGAACTGCAGAGAGATAGAGAAGCAGATGGAGGAGGAGTCTCATAGGTCCCTATTCTGCTAGGTCTCCACCCTAAAAGCAATCCAGCTCTGTCAGGGTGGCTGGATATTTCCCAAGGATATATTTGTACCTGTCAAGCTCACTGTGTCAGGCTATGATTTCCTATAGTGTATTACCAACTACGATATCTAAGCTATGCCTCTTACTGTCTATATTGGCTTAGAGAGGTCATTTTACCTTTCTAGACCTCAGTTATCTCATCTGTGGAAAAAGGGTATTGGATTAGATGACCTCTCAGATTTCTTTCAATGTCCCTATGTCTAGAAATGGGCAAATTCCAATTTTCATTCCCCCCCCCCAAAAAAAGGTATTTTTCAACTCTTAGGTCAGTGATCAAGACTTCTTAATTCAATTTTCCAGAAGACACAGAGAAGTGATGATCTTTATTAGGCAGCACAGGTTCATCAGGAGCAAGTTCCTTTTTAGTTTTGTTTTTTTTTGGGGGGAGGGTCAATGCTTCCTGTTGGAGATGTGATGTCCTATAGGGAGATACAGATGACTCCTAAATCCATGCACTTCCACTTTCATTCTGAGCTGTAGTCTTGAATTTCCAGTCTCTGGCTAGGTATCTCCATTTAGATGGTAATCTTAACATGTCCCAAACTCATTTTTCCTCCAAACCTTCACCATCCCCTAACTTCTTCATTTCTGTTGAAGGTACCACCAATCTCCAAGGCACTCAGGCCTGAAATCTTAGAATCATCTTTGATTTATCCTGTGCCCACTTTCATTTTCCCTCATCCAACCAGTTGTCAAGTCTCATTGATTCTGCTTCCATAATATCTCATGCAAATGTTCCCACTTCTCCCTTCACATGCTAGAACCCTAATTGAAGTCCTCCTCATCTTTTACCTTGACTTTTTTCTTTTTAAGCAATCAGGATTAGATGATTCATCCAGGGTTGCATAGCTAGCAAGTGTTTGAGGCTGGATTTGAACTCAAGTCCTCTTGACTCCTGCCAGTGCTCTATCCACTGAACCACCCTTCCCTTGACTTTCTGACCAGACTCTCTGCCTTTAGACTCTCCCATCTCAACCCATCTCTCCTATAGCTGCCAAAAACAATTTTCTTAAAGCAATATCGCAATATATAATTTTGTTTTGTTTTGGACCTGAGATTTTGTTGGTTTCATTAGTAGTGAACTCTTGGTGAGAAGACTAACTCACTAGACAGGTGCAGATCATAGAATCATGGAATCTGAGAATCAGAAAAGACCTCAGCACCACCTTGTCCAAAGCACACACAAAAGGAATCCCCACTATAACCTCTCTGACAGGCGATTTTCTGCTTAAAGAGTTTCAAAGAGGGCTATTTCACCATCTTTCAAAGTAGGCTCTTCTACCTTTGGATAGCTTGCATTAGAATTTTTTTCTCCAGCATCAAGCCCAAATTTGCCTCTTTGCAACTTCCACCCATTTTTGCTGGTTCTGTCCTCTGGGGCCAAATAAAACGTCTAACTCCTTTTCTTCATGACAGCTCTTCAAATAGTTGAAGCCAGTTATCCTTCTCCAAATCTTCATTTTACTCATGAAACTTGCCCAGTTCCTTGAACTTGTTATGGACTGAAGGCTCTTCAGCATCCTGACTGTTATCCTCTGGACTCTCTCCAGTTCATCTCCTGTGTTATCCAGAACTGAGCATGATGCTGTAAAGGAGGTTTCATAAGGATAGGGTATTGTGGGACTCTCTGGTTCTCAAAAGCAAGCCTCTCTTAATGAAATTCAAGATCATATCAGGTTTGTTTTGGCTGCTACATCATATAAAGCTTGTATTCCACTAAGCCCTATAATCTTTTTTTTTTTCCAGAACAATTGCTATCTAGCCATATTTCCCTCATCTCATAAACGGGAAGTGGATTTTCTTGTATCCAAAAGCAAGACTTCGCATTCATCTAGAGTGCCTGTCTACTTATTAGATTTAGCCTAATACTCTTGTATGTCAAGATCTTCTGTCATCCATCCACTCTGTTAGCTGCCTCTTCCAGGTGTGTGTCATTTGCAAATCAGTTATCCTATCTATGACTTTATCCGCATCATTAATAAAAATGTTAAACGGCACAGGGTCAAGCACAGATCCCTGGGATATTCCCCTGGAGACTTCTAGTCATACTGACATCGAAGTATTAACAACTACTCATTGGGCCCAGCTATCTCTACTGTATTATCATCTAATCTCTATCTCTCTCTATTTTTCACAAGACTAGTATTAGATACTTTATCAAAAAGAATCACTAAAAGTCTAGGTAAATTATGTCCATAGCATTTCCTCTCATCTATTAGTTTAGTAATCCTGTCAAAAGAAAGTGAGGTTAAGTCTGGAATGGTCATTCTTGAAACCCCACTGACTCTTCGTAATCATTGCTTCTCTTAATAGATTGTCTCTTTAATGATCCATTTAAAAATTTTCCCAGGAATCAGAGTAAAGCTATTTAACTTTGATTTTGAATATGTGTCTATTATCTATGTATGTATCTTTTATGTATCTAATACGTATTTTTTAATCTTAAAGAATTATATCTAACACTGAGAGGTTAAATGACTTACCCACAGCGACTTAGTATGAACTAGAGACAAAACTTGAACACAGCTCCTCCTGATTTGAAGGCCATGATCACTAGGCTACATTGCAATATGCAATGACAGTTCCTAAGCTCTTAAATCAATGGTCCCTCTACTCACACTATATTCTCAGGGTTCTATTTAAAATAAAGACCTGTATAAAAGCATTCATAGCAGATTTGTTTGTAATAGAAAAAATAAAAAAAATACAATTAATCCATAAGTCCAATAACTGATAATGATACCACTAATTATGATTCATTAAGATGATGAAATATCAAAAGAAATGTTGAATATGAAACTAAGAAAGAAATGTTAGAAGCATAAGATGACACATCATGAAAAGTGGTCAGAAAAGGAATAGGCACATTGAAAACTTCATAAAATAGCAACAACAAAATCAGAAAGAAATTGACAAAACATTTAAGTTTAAATTAATTTTTAGGAACTTTTGTTGTTGTCCTGTCATTTTCAGTCATGTCTGACTCTTCATGACCCTATGTGGGATTTTCTTGGCAAAGATACTGGAGTGGTTTGCCATTTATTTCTCTAGTTCATTTGACAGATGAGGAAACTGAGGCAAACAGGATTAAGTAATTTGCCCAGGGTTTCTGAGCCCAGTTTTGAACTCAGGAAGATGAATCTTTCTGACTCCAGGTCCAGCACTCTAGCCACTGTGCCACCCAGCTGTCCCTTTAAAAACTAGCTCAACCAAATAACCATTTTCTTAATTAAAAGAAAAGAAAACCAAAACAAAGACAACCACAAACAAAAATATTATTTGAAGAAAGAAAGAAAATCACATGTAGGCCATACCATTTAATAGTACAACAATGGTCAGTAAGTTTCTCAAACTATGCAATAGGAAACAATCATATTCTTGAACTAAGGTAAGCTAAGGTACAGCTCTCATCACTTTTCTTTTCAAAAGCCTCCAGTAATTTCCCACTGCTTCTACAATAAAATGCAAACTCCTTAGCTTTGCTTTAAGGCCAACCACAGTTTACTTCCAACCTCCTTTTCCAGCATTATTTCATATGACTCATCGTCAACCACTCTGCTCTTCAGGCAAATTGGATTTCTTTGTGTTCCTGATCTTGTTCTGCCCTCTCCCACCTCCAAGCATTTGCATGGATTCCATTGTATTCCATAACACACAAAATGTATTTTTGCTCATTTCCAAGAATTAAAATCTTTCTCTTTCTTAGATTTCATCAAGATATTTGACAGTATCTCACAATATATTTTCAGACAAGATGGAGAAATGTGAAGGTAGGTTTAGAACTAGCTGAAGATTTGAAGACAAAGAATGGTGATTTGTGGTTAGAAGAAATAGACTAACAAGAAATTATGAGCAGGATCGTTTCAGAAAAACTTTGGAAGACATATAAATTGATGCAAAGTGAAGTGGGCAAAACCAGGAGAATACTGTACACAGAAACAGTAATACTGTACAACGATCAACTGCGAAAAACTTAGCTGTTCTGATCTAAGACAATTCCATGACAAAAAATGCTAGCTATCTCTGGAGAAAGAATTGATGAAATCTGTGTGCATATTGAAGCATTTTTTTTTTTGAGAGAGAGAAATAGGTAACATGTTGAATAGTACAATTGTTATCTAAAAGAACTCCAACAGATATACTGAATCAAAGTTAAACTTAATAGGAATAAATATGAAGTCCTATGTTTCAGTTCAAAAGCTCATTTATAATAGTACAATATACTATAATGTAGCACAATAGTACTTATAATTGTTAATTATAAGTACTATTATTAAAATAGTACTATAATTACAATAGTACAATATATTAGAAGTTGGATTAGACAACGAGTCAGATGAAATAGACCTAGGGGTTTAGTGGCTGCAAACTCTTTATGAAAAGTCAGTAGTATGACATAGCAACTAAAAAAGGTCATGTGATCTCAGACTGTATAATAGGCACGGTGTCCAGAGTAAAGAAGGTTATAGTTCTATTTTATTTAGAATTATAGATCTGGTGCTAGAAGTGATTTCAAAAGCCATATAGTCCAACCCTCTCCTTTTACAGATGAGTCTAAATCTAGACTTGCCCATGATCACACAGGTAAGCATTCCACTTAGGACTTGAACCTAGATTCTCTGATTCCTCTGTTAGTGTTCTTTCTAATGTACCATGCCATCTCCCCCAAGCAAGATCAATATGGTGTCATCTTTGGAGCTGCATTTTTGAAAATACATTGACAATTTGGAGTGAGCCCAGAGCATGGCTACCAGGGTGATGAGGACCCAAGAAATCATGCCAGTGATAATCAGTTAAAGGAACTGAGTCATTTATCCTAGAAAAGACATAAGGGGGACAAGACTTCTTCCTAAATATTTGAAGTGGAGGGCTTGTTTTAGGTGGCCCTAGAGCACAGACATGGAAGTAACAGACTGAAGTTGCAGAAAGACTGATTTCCCTTAACAGAAGGAAAAATTCCTAAAAGTCAGATGTTCTAAGGGTGGAATGGACCACCTCAAGAAGTTGCTGGTTTCTTATGGAGGTTCCTACATGTAGTGGCAAAATAACCAATTGGAGATTTTGTAGAGTAAAAGAAAGGAAACAAGCATTTCTTAAGTTCCTACCACGTGCTAGGCACTATGCTAAATGCCTTAAAACAGTATCTCATTTGATGCTCACAATCATCCTAAGAGGTGGTTTGCAGAAGATGAACTCTCAGATCTGTTTCCAATTCTGAAATTCCATAGTCTTTCACTGAAGGACCATAAATAGAACTGAGCTGGTGTTCCAAATCAGTTGACAATTTTACATTTGAATATCTTAAAAATCACTGCTATTTCTGAATATTAACTTTTAAATTTTAGCAAAAGAATAAAAAATTTTAGCCTATGCTTAAGGATGAGACAATATGCACATTTTAAAAAATCAGTTGTTTCTCCATATGTTTGCATTTTTAGCCATATTTGTAAATTAATTCTAAGTTTAGAAAGTCTCATTCACCAGAAGACTGTTCCTCATGTATGTATCCATATATATGTATTTCATAAATATGCATACATATATACATGAATATGTATGTAAATATATATTCTTTTAAAATTTTCAATTAAAAAAATTTTTTTGGCCACAGAAACTCATGAAATCATTTCCTGAGGTGCGGAGGAGTTGGAATCTGGTCTGGTAGCGGGAGTACCATGCTCATGAAATCACACCTCTTTTGAAGTTGAAGTTGTAAATTACATATGAGATGCTTCAGCAGCCCCACACTGTGCCTGGCTTTAAAACATTCTGCTGCTAGCAAAGTATTTTCAGTAACGGCAGCTGTTTTAAAAGTTGATTGTCTTCATTCTTAAACTATGTGCAAGCAGATTACCCTCAGCCAAATATATTTATTCAGACAGTAATATTGACCAGACAACTGAATTCTTTTCTCTCCCATCACTGTCCAGACTGGTTTGCCAATGAAATTACCATAAGAAGCTTATGCTATCTCAAGATTCAGCCAGCTAAGATCTCTCAATCAGAAGTGAGGACATGTTTTTTTTCTCTGTCCTTGCTGTATTTTCCATAGATTTTCATGGAAAAACCAAAAACTCAGCTCCAAGTAAAACAGGGAGGCCACTTTTGGAATGCACCACATTCTCTTCTGGGTAGGGACTTTCCATCATCCATATTCCTTTCACTTAGGGCTTGGCTCACTTTCATTTTTCCCCTCCTTTGGCTGAAGGGAGAAGATCCTGTTTCGTGAACTACCATCACCTGCTCATAGCTGTTCTGGGATCCAAAGGAACATAAAGATTCCCTTTGGAGTTATGTGGTCAATTAAGCTGCCCTGTATGCTGAGATGAATGAACGACATCAGTCTGGCAATTGTTGAGAACTAAATGGGAGCTAGGACCTTAAAGATTATAGGATCAAAGACTTAAAGTTAGAATTTAAAGGTAGAGAAGTCTTAAGGAATATTTAGTTCTATCAGAAATTGAGGCCAAGGAGTTAAATGACTTGCCCAAAGTCACCCCAGCTAGTAAATGTCTGAGGCAGGATTTGAATTCAGGTCTTCCTGACTTTAATATCCTCATCCATAAAATAAGCTAGAGAAGAAAATGGCAAACCACTGCAGTATCTTTTGCCAAGAAAACCGCAGATGGTGTCATGGAGAGGCAGATATGACTCCTGACTCCAAGTCAAATGTTCTGTCTACTACTCTATGTAAAATAGAAACAACCTAATGATTGGAGAAGTCATTTTCATTGCTTCCTCTTCTTGGAGCACTTTTCAGCGATCATTTTAAGTATTACAAGAAAGAAGGACGACAGGTACAGTAAAGAGAGAGTTGGCCAGGGAGTCAGAAAGCTCTGGGTTGAAATCCTAACTCTGGTCATTACTAGCTGTGTGATTCTGGGGGCAAGCTACTTTACCCCTTGGCCTCAGTTTCCTCATCTGTAAAATAAGAGGGTTGGGCTAGCTGGCCTCTGAGGTTCCTTGATCCCGGGACCTGAGATGACATAATGCCTGTGATGTCATATTATGTTCTGTATGGTCATGATAAGTTTCTCTGTAAAGTCCATTAAAAAGGTGGTTATCAAACATATCTCTGAATATGATTTGAGTGACAAGAGAAATCACCTGAATGAGCAAAAAAATTCAGAGTCAGTATCCAGAGAAGAAAGAGCACTTTCTAAGTGCTAAGAGTACAGGCCACTGGCTTTCCAACCTATTTGACTGCGCATCCTTGTGAAGTGAACATTTTTGAGCATGCCCCCTGTTGTTATGCATATTTAATTATTAATAATTTATGCAATATGCTACTGTATTAATGCTTACGTACATTACAAAACTTACATAAAAGTAAGGCAGCTAGATATTACAGTGGATAGAATGCTGGTCTCAGAGTCAGGAAGACCTGAGTTCAAATTCTGCCTCAGATGCTTATCATTCGGGCAAGCCACTTAATCATGCTCTGCCTTGGTTTCCTCATCTGTAAAATGGGTATAATAGCACCTACCTCCTAGGGTTGTTATGAGGATAAAATGGGATAATATTTGTAAAGTGCTTTGCAAATCTTAGATTGCTATATAAATGTTAACCACTATTATTAAAAATATTTTTAAAGGGTGACAAAGATGCAATATTGGATCCTAGAGCCCACAAGGAACTAATGTACTCAGCATTCTGATATGTTTAGACTTGTTCTTTAGGAAAATCACTTTGGCTTCTATGTGGAGAATAGATTACTGAAGGAGAGAATTCAGTCGGGAAGACCAGTTAGGAGGCCATTTATTTCAATGGTCCAGGCAAGAAGTGATGAGGGCTTGAACTAGTTGGAGGTAGGGGACAGTTATGTGAGTAGAAGGAAAAGATAAGTGAAATGTGGAAACAAGTGTTTCTTGACAAATGTCAAGATTTGACAGTGAATTGAATAAGAGAGATTAGAGAAAATGAGGAACTGAATAGGATTCAGGGATTATATGAAGCTGGGTGATTGGAAGAATGGCGGCATCCTTGACAGTAATTGGAAATTTTGAAAGAGAGGTGGATTTGAGGGGAAAGATCTGATGAGATCTGATTTGCAGAGCACAACCCGACCAAGTGCAATTGACTCTGCCAAAACAAAAAGGAGGAGGGTAGGGCCATGTCTTTTCCCCCTAAACCCTCTTGCAATTTCCTAACAATAGAAAGCAACACCATCCTTTCAGTTCTTTAGGGTAATAGCCCAGATTTCATTCTGTTCCTCACCATCTTTCCTCCACCATAACCAATCTGTCGATTTTACCTTTGTAATCTTTCTCTAATATTCCCCCTTCTCTCTTCTGATACTGCTACCACCCTGGCGTAGGCTCTCATCATTTCCTGCTTGGGATATTGTAATAGTCTGCTGGTAGGTCTGTCTGCCTCAAGTCTCCCTACTTCAATTCATCTTCCATTTCACCATCAAAGTGATTTTCCTGAAGTGTGGGTCTAATTACTCACCATTCCCTCTCCCTTCCTGATAAACTCCAGTGGCTCCCCATTGCCTCCAGGAACAAATAACAAAATCCTGTTGGTCACTTAAAGCTCTTTATAACCTCCCATCCCCACCTTTCCAATTTTCTTATGTTTCTCCCCACTGAGTTCTCTTTGATCCAGTGACACTAGCCTCCTTGCTGGTTCTGGAAGAAGACATTCCATCTCCAGCTGCCCCCCACATCTAGAATGCTCTCCTTCCTCATCTCTGGTTTCCTTCAATTCTAACTAAAATCCTGTCTTCTATATGAAGCTTTTCCTAACTCCTCTTCATTCTAGTGCCTTCCCTCTTTTAATTATTTCCTATTTCTTCCTCTATATAGCATGCTGTTCATATTAGTTTGCTTGTTGTCTCCCCAACTAGACAGTGAGCTCCTAGAGAGCAGGGGCTGTCCATTGTTTTCTTTTGTATTCCCAGGGCTTAGCAGAGTGCCTGGCACACAGTAGGGGCTTAATAAATATTTATGGACTGGTATGGACTCATCTTCCTGAGTTCAAATCTGGCCTCAGACACTTACTAGTTGTGTCACCCTGGGAAAGTCACTTAGCCCTGTTTGCCTCAGTTTCCTAATTTATAAAATGAGCTGGAGAAGGAAATGGCAAACCACTCCAATATCTTTGCCAAGAAAACCCCAAATGGGGTCAAGAAGAGTCAGACATGACCGAAATAACTGAACAACAACAACAAATGGACGGTCACTACCACACAGCAAAGTGTTAGCCCTTTGAGGAATGTCTGCTACAGTCATGAGGTGATTTGGGAGACAGGGAGTGGGTATGTCAGGGGACGCAGTAGATTTTCCTGGTGGTAGCAGCTGTTGTGGATGACCAGTTAGGAGCTGTTTATGACTGCCCTAAGAGTCCTGCATTCAGCTCAGAAGGGGAGGTTGGGAACTTGTGTAATAATAAAAGGGGCAGATCTTGAAAGAGGAATTACTGGGGATTTGGGCAAATGTGGTTGGGCTGGAGGCAAGTCTCACGATTGGCTATTATAGAGAGGGTGAGATAAAACCCATCTTCTACCTTCTGACATTTCTTGCATTATATTGTACTATATATTATTATGTATTATAGTATTATGTACTTACTAGCTGTGTGACCCTGGTCAAGTCATTTAACCCTGTTTGCCTCAGTTTCCTCGCCTGGAAAATGAGCTAGAAAAGGAAATGGCAAACTACTACAGTATCTTTCAAGAAAACCCCCAAAAGGGTCCAAAAGAGTTGGGCACAATTGCACAGCAGCAGCACACCTCTTGGAGGCAGGTCATGGCTCGCATTTCAGAGACTATTGTGATAGACATTCAGCTACCATACATCCTAATCTGCATAAAATATATAGGAACATGTTTTCTACTGAGTGCAAATATCATGGGAGCATATCTCTAACCCGAATTAGAGAAAGCTGTTACCTGCCAAAGCATTGACTAGCATCGGCCAAACATGTTTTTGCTCCGTTGTACTGTGCATGCGCACACGTGTGTGTGTGTGTGTGTGTGTGTGTGTGTGTGTGTGTTTGAAGTGGAATATAGGCTAACTGATTTAACCTAGGTAAGTAAAGGCAGAATGGGGATCCAATGACAGGATCTTTGGCTACAAATTCATTGCTCCTTCCCTTGCACCACAATGCCATTACTGGTTTGTTCCAAGTCAAGTTGCCTCAATGAAAAGATGAACAGGCATAACATATAAGGGGGCAGGAATGACAATATAGGTATTTGGCTTTGTAAATAGTCATTTTGCAGGTATGGCTATGTCTAGATAATGTTTGAAGGGCATAATGGAGTCAAGATTTGCGTTCACTTCTGGGATTCTCCTCTTACTAGCTATTTGATCTTGGACAAATCTTTTCATGTTTTAGAGCCTCTATAAAATGATCCCTGCTTTTATTCACCCCACAGAACTGTAATTAGTTTCTGATGAAAATATGAGCATGAAACATTTTATAAAACTTAAAATGCTACCCAAGGGGCAGCTAAGTGGCACAGCAGATGGAATGCCAGGCATGGAGTTAAGAAGACTCATCTTCTTGAGTTCAAATCTGTCCTCAGACACTTACTGTGTGACCCTGGGAAATCACTTAGCCCTGTTTGCCTCAGTTTCCTCATTTGTAAAATGAGTTGGAGAAGGAAATGGCAAACTATCCCAGTATCTTTGCCAAGAAAATTCCAAATGGATTCATGAAGAATTGGATGTGACTGAAAGGACTGAACAAAAATAAAAATGCTACCCAAGGACTGTTCAGGACCACAGGACATTTCCATGTGCCATATTTATTTCATCTATTTTATTGATGTGCTAATGATGACTTGACTTTCCTCCCTCCTTTTAAAAATCATCCTTTCCTTACAATCCTAGAACTGCAAGTATAATGAGGGCTCTTATTTGGCAGTCTCCTCCTCTCAATTACATTACCTCAGAGATCTTGTTCAACTCTTATCTGATGGATGAATTTCTTCTCCAACATCCCTGAAAGATGGTTCTCCAGTCTCCACTTGAAGCACTTACATTACAGTCACATGACAAACAAGAGAGAAGACTAGACATTTTCTTTGATCCTTACAACCTCTCCAAAAATAAGAATTTTGCACAAGAAGTAAACTAATTGCAGCTATCTCTCCAGAATAAGACATCAAGAACCTTAATGAGGTAATAACCTGGTGAATTAACAGCAGTGAAGACTGATTCCTAACAAGCTCACTTGGCATCCCCTCCTTCACTAATCGTCATGCTCACAATGGGACCCATAAAGTTGTGCTCTGGAGTCCACTCAGCACTTCCCTTGCTGAAGTTTTTGCCAGCACACTCCTCTGTCCCTGTTCTCACTCCAGCATTCTGGGGCAACAAGCAACAGTACTCAACTCTGCCTCTCCAATCCTTCCTTCCCCCCTCACCAAATAAAACAAGTAAGAGTGCTAGGCTGTGCTGCAGTGGTGCTCAGGCAGAGAATTAAGGAACAGAGGGAAATGGTGCAGGGTGCCTAAGGAAAAGAGGGGACCACACCAGGCCTGAAGGAAAGGATACTTGCACCCAGATAAGGTCAGATGTGTTCCCCTAGAGAAATTACCAGACATCTCAGGAGGAAGAAAACTCAGTTAATAACTTTAAGTGAAAACAGATAAACCAAAAGGGCAGATGTCCTCCAGGATATGCAAATGAGTCCAACCATTTCTCCATTAATATTATAAGACAAAGGAAAATGAATCAACACCTGATGAGGAAGAGGAACCTATGAATTCTGAAGACAATATGGAGCCAAACAGTAAGTTGTTTTTGAATGGCTCACGAAAACAGAATTTATCACTTGCTTAACAGCCAAAATAGAAAAACTTGAATTCAAGTGGCAAGTCTCATCAAAAACACAAAAGGGACAACAATTTATTAGACTTGCAAATATATAGAAATGAAGGACAATTCGGGAGAAGACAAGCAAATAAGCACAATGTTGAAAGAAAACATTATCTCTATACAAGTAAAATACATGGATCTTGAAAACAGACTTTGTAGAGACAACTTAAGTATTAGAAGTCTCCTAGGAGGACATGGAACACTCAAAGGGCTTTACTTCACTTTTGTCCCTTCTAACATAGAACACTCATTAACTCACAAGCTTCCCTATTGGATAATCATGACTGTAGGAACTCTTCTTTGTCCAGGGTCAGTCTGCCTACAACTACTACTCACTGATAATGGCATCTTGGTGGCACAATTGGGCATGGAGTCAGGAAGACTCATCTTCCTGAGTTCAAATCCAGTCTCAGACACTTACTAGCTGTGTGACCCTGGGCAAGATACTTAACTCTGTTTGCCTAAGTTTCCTCATCTGTAAAATGAGCTGGAAATGGCAAATCCAAGAAAACCCTAAATGGGTTCACAAAAAGTTGGACATGAGTGAAAAACAAACAAAAATCTAACAAAACAAATGATTGAACAACTTACTGGCCCCTCTGGCATCATGAATAAAAAGTCTACTCATTCTTGCTGATCAAAATGCTTGTTCATCTTTTCCATTTTGTTCTGAGTCTTCTTTTACATGACCAATGTGGAAATATATTTGATATGATTGTACATGTATAGCTCATATCAAATGGCATGACATCTCGGGGAGCGAGTGGAGGGAAGGGGAAAAATTTAGAACATAAAATCTTATAAAAGTGAATGTTGAAAACTAAAAACAAATTTTAAGAAATTTGTTCACCAAAATGTCTATTATTTCACGCCTGCGTGTAGCTAGTTAGATGAGGCACAAACCTTTTGGAATACAAGCGTGAGAATACTGATTGAGGTATAAAGACGAAAGCCTACATTTTGACCAAGAAATGAGAAAAAAGTGGTTAGATTCAGGACTCCATTTGAAGGGCTCACCTAGCTTCAGGAGTCCATGGTCCATGACAAAATGAATGGTAATCATGTGTACAAACATGGCACTAATCCAGTTCTTATTTGGGCAGATAAATTTTTTCATTTAGCAATACCTCTGTGGTATAGTAATTAATTCCATTAGCATGCTTGTCTATAATCTTATCATACTGGATATATATCCTATATTTATACAGTTATGATAATCTATCCAGCATCTCTATTTGGGGGGGGAGGGGTAGGCAGATCTCCAATGAAAGTGAGTTACTAATCCCTGTAGTGAACTATGTGTGTGTGTGACTTTTATTTATCTGGATATGTTTATTACTGTAAAGTGTTTGAAAAAAATTACCTATAGTTGCTCTTTGGGAGAAAAAAAACAAACTTCATGAAGGTAAAATAAGCAAAAAATAAGGGAGAACAGAATTGTATAGTGGAATGAGCATTAAATCTGCAGTCAGAAGGCATGGGTTCAAATCCCAGTTTCCATTAATACAGAAAGATAGCTGAATTCAGATTCAATATGTTGGCCTCACAGGTCAAATGACAAAACATAATTCCCTTCTCTTGGTAGAGAGATGGGAGACTACAAGGAATGGTACGCATGCTAGCAGAGGTGGTCATTTTGTTGGTTGGTTTTTGCCCAGGTAAGGATTTGTGGGTACTGACAGATACCCTATGTTGGGAAATGATTTTGGTGTAAAAAAAAAGCATTAATAAAATTTAAAACAAGATGAGTGGGTTGGTTCTAAGGTGATGATCTTCCTGAGCAATGAACTGCTGAGGAATAATTTTAAATTTGTGTCAAAAAACAAAATGGAGAACACCTTATTATAAACACTGGGGTGCCAGCTGGAGTCTAGAATAAACTAGAATGACAATCTAAAATAGTAAAGTAAGGCACTAACACTCAGGGAGCAGGAGGTGAGTTCAGATAAGGAAGAAAGTGACTAGAAAGGGCTCACTGTGATCCCTTTGCAGCTGGCCTTTTCCTCTCCTCTGAAAAGTCTGGTCCTTTTAACCATAATTCCTAGTAACTGCTTCTAGATTCACTTTGTCTTTCCTGGCCAAAACTTCCCATTGTCTTCGGTTTAATACAGAAGAAACAGTAATGATAAAGTCCCTGCCGATCTACGCCACTGAGAAGCTTTTTTGGGAGGGCTGTAGAAACTCATTCTGCCTGACTTGCCAAAAAGCTAAGAATAACTTTAAATTAGTAAAGCAGCATTTGAAAGGACAGGCTTGGCCAGCTGTCCACAGGGATGCAGACAAATCCAACAGGATAGTCTGGTTATTAAATATCATTCATCATTTTGGACAGGAGCAAGTTTATTGAGACCAGTCAAACCAAGAATAGTTTGCTGAACTCTTTCCATGTGCAAGCTGCTGTGTGGGCTTGGTGCTATGGAACCAAAGCCTGGCCACATTATATTTCACCAGCAGTAGGAGAGCTCACCCTCCTATGTATTAATTTCCCCATTTGTGAAATAGTGATAATGATTATTTTAGAAGTAAAAGGAAGAAAAGGAGAAAAGAGAGGAAGTGAGAGAAAAAATAAAGAGAAGGGAGAAGAAAAAATGATGAAAGGAGAGAGGGAGGGATGGAGTTAGACAGGCACGCAGGAAGCAAGGAGGGAGGGAAAGAAAAAGAAGGGAAGGAAAAAAGAAATAAAGCAATATGATGAAATGAAAGAGGGAGAGAGAAAGAGCGAAGGGAAAAGAGAAGAAGCAGAAGCAGCAGCAAAAGAGAAATAATTAGCCAAATCCCTATAGGAGCTGAGAGTTTAGTAATGCTTGCAAGTTACTTGGAGAAAGATGCTCTGTAGGCATGGAAAGTTTTCCTACACCACTGCATCCCCTTTTTGACTTCCACTCATAATGGCACTTGTTAAAAGGGGTCTATGTCCAGAGAAGCTGATGTGCCCTGGTGCCCTGTTGTCATTTCTGAGTTGGCAGCCTGCCCTGCCTGAGGCTAAGAGAGCAGTCGGGAAAGTTACACTTCTTTTGACTCTTTCTGTACACACTCTGCCCTGCCCTACCTTGCCCTGCCCTTTGAAATGTGTTGCAACTCTGAACTCAAATAATGGGCCAAGGAAACTCCCTTAGCTACTGTTTGAACTTAAGTTTCTTTAGAAGGAATTCAGAAAACAGCCTCCTAGAGATTCCAGGGAGGGCTTGTCGTTATCCCAGATCCCACACACTCTGATAGCTCAGGTCCATGTGACCCTGTAAGCTCCTCAAGGAGCCATACAAGAGATTCCCCTTCTGTGTTCTTGACTTCTTTTGCCTTCTCCAGTGCTCAGCACAGTCCCTAGCACATAGTAGGCTCTCTTGACTGGCTGGTGACTGATGCAGCTCTTATCTTCTTGAAGCTTATATCCACAGGTCCAGGTTTAACTTTCTATAGGTAAAAGGTTTCTTAACCTTGTCCCTTCCTTCCTTCCTTCCTTGGAAATCTAGTGAATCCTACAGAAAGACTCCTCGGAATAATTTTTTAAATTCATAGATAAAATACATAAGATCACAAAGGATTTTACTGAAATACAATTTTGAAAAATTAAAAAAAAATTCACACGCCAAGATCAAGAATTGCTACTCTAGGGAAAAGGGACTTAAAGTTCATCTCCAAAGAATGAACACACTTTTTCTTTCTTCTAAATTTGATTGTTTTTTTTCCTTTTATACCACTCTTGTCTAGAGAGATGGATCTTCAAATCACGATTTTCTAACATGGAAAATGGTTGCACTACCTGGGAAAGGAGAGTAGAGAGGGAAGCTTTTAAATAAGAGAGAAGAAAATAGGATCATAGCTTTAGACCCCAAGGTACCTTAGACATCAACTGTGGTAATTTCTTTATTTACATAGGAGCAGCCTGAGGCCCAGGGACAGGTGATGACTAGTCTAAAGATTTGAGCCCAGATTCTATGACTCCAAATCCAGAGCTCTTTCCATCAAACCATATCATCTTCAACAGTGGTGACCTTGCACAGCCCTCCCTCACTCAAATCAAAGTCAAGTTCAAGTCATGTCCTCTTGATGTCATGATTCTCTTAGAAAATGAAGGACAAACACAACCTATGAGTGAGCAGCCTCTCCTTTCTCCTCTCCTCTCCTGCCTGGGGTGCTCTACCCAGGGGAAGGTACACTTCCATGGCCAAAATTTGCCTTTTTTCCTTTGGGTTTACTGGCTAGATTTCTTGCTCAAAGACCAAACCTTAAACCCAATTCACTCTGGAGCTCATAGATTGGACAACAGGTACCAGCTCACCTAACACAGGGTGAATGTAAATACTGAAGACTAAAATAGCAATTGTTTCTCTTTTACCCAGGAACCCTGAGGGTCTTCCCTTCCCAGTTTGACTTTTTAAAGGGGCACTGAGTAACTACCTAAAGAGGCCTATTGATTGCATGGGTGTATCTCACTCAAAGTGAGAATGTGGTAAGACCTTATCCTAAAATGGTAAGGGTCTCCCTTTGCATCCTGGGCCATCTCCAGTCATCCTGATGGATATTAGGTCACTGGATCTGGGTGGTTCTGGAGAAGAAAGTGAGGTTGGTGACCTTGCACAGCCCTCCCTCACTCAAATCAAAGTCAACTGCAAGTCATATCATCATCTTGATGTCATGGTCCTCTTCGAGAATGAAGGGCAAACACAATCATCTTCAGCACTGAGAAAGAAACTAACTTTGTGACACTGGGGATTAAACTACCTCAAAACATTTTGTGCCTCAGTTTCTCCCCATTCTCTTTCAATCTTAAACGAATGACTATTTTTACTTTATTCTTTTCATGCCCTTTTGGTCTGTTTCTTCTTTCACAACATGACTATTATGGAAACATGTTTTGCATGATTGCATATATATATATATCCTATATCAAATTACCTACCATTTTAGTAAGGGGGGGAAGGAGAAAAATTTGGAACTCAAAATTTTAAAAAAATTAATGTTAAAAATTGTCTTCACATGTAATTGGAAAAAAAATACTTAAAAAAATCTTAAATGAATGCTACCAAAAAAATAATCCTATGATATACAGTGTGGCACTGAGAACTAGAAAGTATAACTAAGTATAAATAAACATTAAAATAATATTTATTAGAGAAATAAGTACTGTACATGTATAACAATAATACAGTTCAATAGGAATATAATGTCATGGGTTGGTTAGTCCAATACCCAACCTGGCATGTGAATCTTATGTCATCTCTGACATCACTTTGCTTCTCAATCCTGTAATTAACTAAGCATTTAAAAATGTGTTTTGCGCTTCACAAAGCGCATGTATATATTTAAATGATGGGAAAACACTGCTTGACCATGCAGCCTATCCCAGTGTTGGGCTCAGTCATACACTATCAAGGCCAGTTAGCCAGAAGGGGAATCTCTTGTACGGCCTGTCCTGTGAGGAGTCATCCTGCCTTTGCCCAAAGATCTACCTCCAGAGAAAGCCAATTCTGCCTTTAGAGACTTCGCTTTTTATTAGAAATTTTTCTCCTACATCAAAGCTAGATCAGCCTCTTTAAACTCCCTCCCACCTTGCTCCAAGCTCTATCCTTTCGTTATTCAGTCATTTTTCAGTCATGCTCAACTGTGACCCCATTTGGGGTTTTCTTGGCAAAGATACTGGAATGGTTTACCAGTTCCTTTTCCAACTCCTTCTAAAGATGAGGAAACTGAGGCAAAGTTAATTGACTCTCCCAGGATCTCACAGCTAATAAGTGTTTGAGGCGGAATTTGAACTCAGGAAGATGAATCTTCCTGACATTAGGCCGTTACATAAGATTAAAGATGAGCCCAATTCAACCATTTTCAGTGAATATCATTGGAATATATATCTATACCAGAGTGGACTCTAGAGGCCATCTACTCCAATCCCCTCATTCTACAGATGGGAAAATTGAGATCCACAGAAGTTAAGTGATTTTCCCCAAGGTTACACAAAGCATGGCAGAAATAGGATTTGAACCTTGGTCCCTTGATTTCAGAACTAGTGCTCTTTCTACTATAGAAGATGCCCCACTCTAATTAATTCCTCATTTATTTCTAATAGAAATAATCTTATGTCTTGAAATAGTTCCAACTTCATTTCTGGGAACATTGATGGTATTCACATAACATTGTTAGTATTTACTTCTACTGATTTCACTTGAGTTTCTTTTAATTTTATATTATTTGTTCAATTTGTTGGAGGTTTTCTGTTCAATTCTTTGATCACTCCTTTTCCTCTTTTGGGAAGTAATTTTCCTTTGAGCTTTTTTGATATGTGTGTGTGTGTGTGTATGTGTGTGAGCAAGTTTCTGAGTCTATTCTGCCATCAACGACACACCAATGCAGGTAGCTTTACACTGAGAAATAAAGGAAGAAATTAGACTTCTATACATAAAACTGTATTTCTTCACATTACTAACAAAACCCAAACAAAACATAAAATATGCCATCTTCTTGCAAGCCCCTTATGATACTTTGTTCTTTTTTTTTTACAGACGAGGAAATCCAGCCATGCTTCGAGGGGTTGCCTAGCCTGGAACCCGGGCCGGTTGGCTGACTTCAGTTTCCATTGCATCATACTGCATCCCTGGACCAGTTAAGCCAGGAGCAGTGCTTCAGCTGGGCCGCCTGGGTGCACATGGCCATACAAGGAAAACGAAAACAAAACCCTGACCTTGGGCTCGGAAGCATATTTGTCTAGGCCCTAAGGGAAATTTTGAAGTGAATGGTTTCTTCAGCAGTCCTAGCCTTCTCTTTCCACTTTGCAATCACCTTCCCCTATGCCCAGAGGAAAAATAAATCAGGCTAAGTGAGGAGTCACTGTGATGGCCAAGGGGCTGAAGCAGCAAGCTCTTTAATCTAGGTTGGGGAGTAGGGTGGAGCGCAAGGAGGGAGAGAGATAGGAAGAGAGAAGAAAATCCCTGAACAGGATGTCAGAGCTGCAAAGGGTTTCCTCAAAAAAGATACAGCTCAAGCAGCACTGATTTTCATGAAGTCTGAGAGGAGAATACCTTTCTTTTTTCAAATGTTTTGTTCAGGGGCTACGTCCCTGGAGACCATAGGACTGGAGAGAGTTCTTACAAGGCAGAGTGTGCTCTGAATTTTTGGTCACAGCCTGCTAGTATTGAGGAAGGGACACACACACACACACACACACACACACACACACACACACACACACACACACTCATCCACATGATTGTATTTCAATACAATTGGTTTCCTTTGTCATTCTATATATTTTATTTTATGCATTTAAAAACATTCCTTGGCTAAAAAAGGTCCATGATACAAAGTTTAGTCTAATAGTCACTTTATATAAGGAAACTGAGACTGTGAGAAAGGTTATGACTTGCTCAAGGTCAAACTAGGAAATAAATGAGGTACAGACAAGACTAGACTTGCTTTATTTTGCTGCTTCCATATATAATACTGTATATATATTCTAATACTATATAAAATCTGTCAATACGTAATACTGTATATTTGCTTTATATATAAATTTACACACACACACACACACACAAACCCTAACCTTAATCTAGTTTAGGGATTAATTTGAAATTCAATTATAATGTATAACCCCTCAGATTTACTATTATAGGACCCTGCTAACACAAATATAATCATGGCCTACAAAGCCAACAAAATGAATGGGACTGGAATTGGCTCTTTCACTAAAATATGCCTACCTTCTCTCCCAAGTCTTATGTGGTTCACTCTTGCCCTCTCCCCCGCCCCCACTGGGTCCACCATCTGGCTGTGAATTAGAATAATTATCAAACCATAGTTCAGGAGCCCCCACCAACGTATTTCACTTTCTAGTAGTCAGATGGCATCTTAATTTTATAGCAAAAGTGTTTTAATTAGTGACAACACTCCCCATTACCCCCTAAACCTTAATTTCATTCTCCCCCCAATACATATACTCTTTGGAAGAGTGGACCTTGCCAAGGATTATCTGTGGGGAAACACAAGTGGCCAGAGCATCTTGATGAAGGGATGTATAAGTGGAGAACCTGTGTAACCAGGGCCTAAGTATGGAGATGTGACTCATCTCCCACACCACAAAGCTTCTGATCTCTTCTACTGATGTCTCCTGCCTGCAAGGAAGGAAACTCATTCCACCACATTCCCTCCAGCAGTGCCCTGCCTGGACCTTGGTACCTCTCTCTCTCTATCTCCTCCACCCCCATCCCTAGCCGGCTTTTCAGCTACACAGTGTTGATTTCTAAAGCCTTAAAAAGTCTCCACTCAAGGCCAGAAACCTAAGGAGGCTAATAATATACCTGAACTCATTCTTTTCCTTTCTTCCTTGTTCCATCTTCTGACTTCTACTGAGACCTGGTTCCCTCCTGACGCTTGCTACAGGCCTTCTGGTCAGCTTTTCTGGCAATGGTTACACTCTAATGCAGGTATTTCTATTTCCTCTTTTTAACTCTCTGCAGTCTGGCTTCCAATCTATTACTCACCTGAAACCTTTCTGGATGCCCCTTAACAGTAGTGCCTTTGCTCTGGTGATCATCTCCAGTTTATCTGCATAAATCTTGCTGGTACGCAGTTGTTTCTGCCAGTAGATGGTGAGTTCCTTGACAGCAGGGGCTCTTTTTGCCTTTTTCTGAACCTCCAGAGCTTAGTTCTGTGCCTCTTGATTCACTGACTTCATTACATTGTTGTGCTCTGCTTGAGATGGTTATCAACTCTAGTTATTATCAGAGGCTCCTAAAACCCTGAAATAACATCCACAGGAACCTCTATCCTTCAGAAAAGAGGCAACTCTTCTTTTCTCTTGTTCTGTCAGCCTTTCTTTTGCCTCCTTTTTTGTCTTAGCTATGAGGTCCAATTTTGCCAATCTTCTGCCCGGCCAGAGAGAATGACAGTTTATCAGTCAGTAGAGAATTTGCTGGTTCATCGGACAGAAGGTTAAATTTGGAGTCAAGAGTACCTGGGCTTGAATCTCTACTGCTACTGACTTCCTGTGGGCCTCAGCTATGATCCTGTGGAGTTTGCTTCAGCTTTCTTTCTCTGTCAAAGGTTATTAGCCTTCTCAGCTAAGAATCAGGAAGCTTGCTTCTGTCTTCTTGGACTACCTGGACAGGTGCTGGGAACATTTTCTGAATTTTCTCAGTAAGGATTCTCTTCATTCTCCTGATGGCTACACCAGAAGGCATAGTACCTTGGATAGTCAAGTACGCCCTTTAATGTCTTTACAGAAGTCTTCATTAATTGCTTCTTTTCCTTTTCAGCTCTGTTCAGTTCTCCTTGACTATTTAAGTTTTAGTTGTGCCCAGACTCTGCATGATCCCAGATGAGGTTTTCTTGGCAAAGATACTGGAGTAGTTATTTCCTTATCCAGTGGATTAAGGTAAACAGAGATTAAGTAACATACTCAGGGTCACAAAGCTTGTTAGTGTCTAAGACTGGATCTAACTTTTAACCCAGCTGAATTAAATTAGCCTCCCCTGGATCTCTTGGTTTGACTGTTACCTAATTTATTGTAAGAAATTCATTTTAGGATTAAAGTAAAATTTTCCAGACATCCATTTCCTCAAATGTAAAAGGATAATTAAGAGATACTATGGTGGGAGAGACACAGTGGGAAATGTAGATGATATAAATAAAAAAACTTAAAAAAAAGACTAGCAAAGAAACTATTCTAATGTAATCCTATAGTCTCTGGTTCGAGATTTCTAAAGGGCTGTATTTCATGCAAACTTTAACTACTTTATGGCTGAAGAATTCTGAGACCTTGACTTTTTTTTCCCTCTTATGTTGAGGGCACCCCCCAACCTCCCAGTCCCTCGGTACAACCTAGGAGTGCATTGTGGAATTGTCACTCTTTTAAACCCCCTCTCCCATCTGTTGATTTCCCCTTTGTAGTATCTCTTGAATAAGCCCAGTTGGTTCCTCTGACACTGCTACCTCTCTAGTGCAGGCCCTTATCACCTCACACCTGACTAATGCAAAGGTCTGCTGGTGGGTCTGCCTGCCTCAAGTCTCTCCCTACTCCAACACATCCTCCAGCCACTGAAGTGACTTTCCAAAAGCCTGACTTGAATCAAGGTCATCCCTCTACACAATAAACTTCATGGGCTCCTTATCACTACCAGGATCACAAAGCCCTTCCGAGCCTAGAGTCCCCTCCCCTACTTTCCAGTCTCCCTACACTCCTGCACCTAATCTTCCTCTTGGGGACTTTGATTCCACTGACTTTATATTCAGCAGAACAGGCCTCCTTGTTGTTCCACAAACAAGACACTCCCATCTCTTGGCTCGGAGTATTTTCTCTGGCTTTCCTCCATGTTGGAATTCTCTTTCTTCTCCTCATCTCAGTCTCGTGTCTTCCCTGGTTTCCTTCAAGTCCCAGCTATGATCCCACCCTCTACAGGAATTCTTTCCCAATCCCTCTTAATCCTAGTACCTTCCTTCTGTTGACTTACTCTATTGGATCCTGTATATTGCCTGTCTGTACATATTTGTTTGCTTGTTGTCTCTTCATAGGAGTGAGATACAAGTGCCTGGGACGCAATGTGGGAACTTTTAAAATTTGACTGCACATGTTCGTAACAAGGTTATTGTCTTGCTTTCTCAACTGGGGGTGGGGAGAATGGTTTGGAGGAAGAGAAAGTGGATTTTAATTTGGAAATAAAGCAGAACTAAAAAAAACCCCACTACGTTAAGTGAAAAAAGTTCACACCCCATCCTGTTTTTCAGAAACAACAGACATCAAACAACAATTCAAGTGGAAAAAAATAAAAATGCTGAGGAACTGTTTTGAAAAAGTGCTTTGAGAATTTACTGTACAGTTTTTAACAATTTATTTTATAAGTTGCTTCTACATGCATTTGGTGTAAAATATTTATACACATTCTTTACAATTTGTACATATATTAAATGGCTGTATCATAAACATGGCTCTATGGAATTTTATAAAAGGAAAACTTGGGGGGGAATTATTTATAAAATATTAACAAAAAACCCCTGACACTGAAGTGTAAGATGTTCTCACATACTCACCCTCATTTTATTGATTTATTTTTGGTTTCATCTTATGCTGGCCTCTATTTTTCCTTTTCTCTAACTATTAATACAGAAAAATGAAAGTAATGTATGACAGTGGAGTAAGGAAGCCCTCAGAGCTAAGAAAATATCCCCTGCCCCTCTGTAGGAATATGATTTTCTGATGTGTCAGCCTCAGGGTTAAGTCACTTTAACTTGTCAAGGCTATATTGGGCAGTAACTGAAGCATAGGCAGCTGGAGCAATTCTGTCTCAAGTAAGGCTATGCATAGGATATAACCAGTGGGAAAATGGTGAAAGCACTGAGAGTTACTGTCCATTACTCAGGCTTCACACTGTATCTGTTGCCTGAAAGGTAGTCTCCATGCTTTTCCAATGATGTGGTAGGGGAATGGGGGGTGGGAGGGAGGTGGGACAGTGAAGGGTCATTTTCCTCTTTTGCTGTTAAATGATGGAACTGTGCTTTCATCTCTCCCCCTACCCTCCCACATGAAAAGCGTATCCAATGGGAGCACTATGCTACAACATAAAGATTCGGTACCTGGTGGGGGTTATGCTCTCACCAGCATTTTGTAATATTTGGGGGAGTGTGGAACAACGAAAAGAATAAAAGGGTGGAAACACTTGAGGGGAGTGTTCAAGTTACTCCCCCCTCTCCCCCCACAAAGTGCCCTTTTACTCCTACTATATCTATTATCATCAGGCTGCCTCAGCAGTGGAGGAGAGGAAACCAGTAGTAAAGGATGTTCAATGATGCTCCTGGCCAATGACTTCTACTGATGATTACTCCTTTGATTCCAATTTGAAAGGAGAAATGAGGGATAACCAAGAGAAGCACAAATCCAAATGGGCCACCAGGGCAGTGGAGCAGAAACTACTTTTAAGACATTGGCTACGTGAAGAAGCAGGAGTAGGGAAAAGAATCTAAGAGTGCATTTTGTAGCGTGTTTTGTGAAGTCTGAATCCTTTTAAAGAGGTAAACATGACAGAGACCTAAAAATCGCAGGGGCTCCCCTTTCACCTCCCTCTGCTGGCCTCCCAAAATATAAGCACTTGTATTTCAAATGTGTAAATGAAATATATGTAGAATTTGCTAACGAGTAGATAGGAATCCCCCAAAGACTGTAGAGTTATAAAAATATACAAACATATATATATTTTTATTCTGGCATATTTCATGTTTTTAAAGAAATTAGTAATTATCTGACATTGGGTAAGAACTAGAAGATTTTATGTGACTTAGATATTAAGAATCTATATAAAAATCAATGGGAAAAAACTCTTAATTTTTCATTAACAAACCCCAGCAATCTGAAGTCCTTTCCAAAAATAGAGACAAATTTGTGTTTTTTAAATAATGGATATGAAAAATGAACTTAAAAAAAGGGACACCCTTGAATAAATGATGCATTCAGGCTGGTTATTAAAGTAAACATCTTAATTTTGTGGGTTTTTTTTTTCAACTCAGTTATTTTTCGGATTTTTGGGGGGATGATGAAAGAAGAAAAAGAACAGGAAAACAAACTTTAAATTGCATTGCCCCAAGTTAGAAAGAAGCACTTCGGAGTTTTCTGCATGTCGATCTTTGTTCTGGCCTACATCACCGGAAAGCGGCTGAGGGCCTGCCTCAGCTTTTCTGCGATCTGGAAGAAAAGGTTACACGTTAAAACAAATTACATGTAGAAGTCACACTACCTTCCACCCCCTCCCCCCATTTTGCCTTCTTTTTATTCTTTCTAATTATCACAAATTAAACATTTTAAGAATATCTGTAAACTCTGCTGAAAATAGATATTTACTTTTTAAATGGCATACTTTCTTAGGTGCCCAAGTTAAATCTAAAATTTTGAAATATGGTCCACCAACTATGATACATCAGTGCCATAAAAATATTTCAATATATCTTAAAATGATCTTGTGAAATAAAGTATAGCAGCCACAAGGATTGCAGTTTAGAAGAGAAAGCTAGATGTGGCCCATCACCATGTGCTGTGGCTCCCTCAGCCTTTAGAGAGAGAAACTCTGGAACTTCCTGAATCCAATATTCCAAGAGGTTACAAAATCCAAAGACTTTCTCCAAGACCACAGGAGCAATGCGCCATTCTAATGTGTGTACATGCACACACACACACACACACACACACAAATGAAACATGATTAGTACCAAATAGATGAATTTTATTGCATTGAGGGAGAATACTGCTTAAATTCCTGAGAGTTGAACTGTCTCTCATACTTTCTGTTAAAAAACCAATTTTTAAAAAATGAATATATAAAAATAATATTGAGAAACTTTTATTTTTTAAAAGGCTAAGTCTTATTGATACCTTTTTGATTTTATATCACAGTAATTTCTGTAAATACCCCATCTCTCAAGACTGAATCTTCCCTTTAAATCAGGGGTTCTTAAATCAGGGTTCATGAACTTAGCTAGAAAGTCTATGAAGGTCTGTTTCCTTATCTGTAAGTAGGGAGTAACTACTCCCCAAAGTTTTGTGAGGCTCAAATGGGATGGGTAAATAATGCATATAATTATAACAATACTATATCACATATGTATTATATTCACACATAAAATATGTAAATGTATACTATAAATATAAGTTTAATATATTTATATACGTAAAATTTTTTAAATCTGGTGAATATATTTCAATATAATTGATTTCCTTTGTAATCCTATGTATTTTATATAGGCTTCATCTGACTGCCAAAGGTATCCAGGACAAAAATAAGGTTAAGAACCTCTGCTTTAAGAAAAAGTAAAAGAACTAAGCAAAAACACCCAATAGAGTGACTGCATCTCCCCAGCCTCTCTACTAAGAGGAGGGTGGTACATTCCCTTTATCTTTGCCCTTTGCCAGGAAGATCCCTTTTATAAATATACACAGATAAGGTAGGTCAGAACTGCCTTTTATATGGATGTATACTAATATATTTAAGGCACATCTGTTCAGTACAATGTCTACTTCAGAGGTTGTATGTGGGTGGATGGATTCAGTGAATTTTCTGCTCAGGTTAAAACTTTGGTGGAAAGAAGAGATTTTAACCCTGGTGGGTCAGTTATCAGTCACCTTTGCTCTCATGAGGGTGGGACATTTCTAGGATAATAGATATGGCTCAACTGTTTCCATGGAATTAAAAATGGGCAGGCAAAGCAGCTGCTAAAATCTATGTGACACAGCTGACTGGATGCCTAAGGATGTGCCTGGGGGAATTCAGAACAAAAGCTTTGCTCTTCATTAGCTTTTCAGGTTTATGTTTCTTGTATGTATTTGCTTTACACACAGTCTGGGACATGTAATATTAGCTTTCTTATGTATTATGTTGAGAGAGAGAGAGAGAGAATGTGTGTGTGTGTGTGTGTGTGTGTGTGTGTGTGTGTGACAGAGAGAGAGAGAGAGAGAGAGAGAGAGAGAGAGAGAGAGAGAGAGAAAGGGAGAGAGAGAGAGAGAAAGGGAGAGAGAAAGGGAGAGAGAGAAAGGGAGAGAGAGAGAGAAATGCTTTGCTTTTTAAATCTTGTGGTACACAAAATGCTTGCTGACTGTGAAACCCCTCTTTCACAAAAAGAAATAAAGCCCTGGGTTTAATCTCTGTTCCACTCTCCTTTCCCTGCTGAGGAGTCACTGCAAAGCCTACTATAGTGGGGGGATGATCTCATCTCATTTAGTAGTGTTTCTGGTACCCAGAGAAATGGATGATTCATATGCGGCCCACTGGCCATTAAGTAGGGCGGAAGGTGGGAACAAAACAGGGAATTCTTGAGGTTTTAAGAATCCAAGATTCTTTCTCCTTCAAAAGAGAACAGAATGTTTTTCTGGTATCAAGGGAGAAAAATCAAAGGCATAAACAAAAGTAGCTGACATATTCACCTCCTCTCCCAATCACTTATAACTGAGGTTTCAGGTTTCATCTTGTACTTAGTAAAATCAGCAAAGATGCCAAAAAATCAGAGGAAAGAATAGACACACTAATTCTCTGTTGGGGGAGCTGAGAATGGGTCTAAAAATTATGAAAAGAAATTTGGAATGATCCTAAGAAAGTGACTGAGAATTATATTCCAGAGAAGCACTACTGCTCTTATACCCTAAGGAGCTCAAAGACAGACAGAAAGCTCCAACATAGATCAAAATAATCACATCAGCACATTCACCTTGAGTGGTGCAAAGATTTTGAAACAAAGTAGATACCTATTGACTATGGGGTGGCTAAACAAATTGTGGCATGCAAATACCCCGGAATATTACTGTGCCATAAGAATTAAATAGGAAGGATTTACTGAAGGACAGGAAGCCTTAAAAAAAGGATAACAGAGTGAAGCAAGCAGAACCAGAACAACAATGAAAACAAGTGAAAACCTGAAATGGAACACTGTATGATTTTAATGAGCAACCTTGGCCACAAGATGACAAAAACTCCTCCCTCCCTTCTTAGCAGAGGTGGGGTCCTATGGGTGTAGATCCCTGCAAATAATTTCAGACTCAGTGGATATGTTGGTCAGTTTAGCTCAGGTTCTCCATCCCTGGTTTAGCTTGACTACTTTTTCTCCTTCTTTATATTTTGTTACAAGAAATGGTTCACTGAGCAGGGATGTAGTGAAGGATAGGTTTGGGTACAATGGTAATATAAAATAAATTATATCACCTTTCTTAATTTAAAAAGGCTCAACTCTTTACTTCCAAAATTGCAAGTAATAAATACGGTTGAATAGAATGAATGAATTTCAAAACAGTGACATTATATGTTAATTTGAGCCTACCAGTGCAAATGTTCGAAAAAGGAATGTCAACTTACCGTTTCATAAAACTGTACCTGCTGCTCCAGATACAGGCGGATGACACTGTTATAGTCATATATCCGGTTACTGTGAAAGTGATTCATCTCCGCTGCAATCAAAAACCAAGACATAAATCAGCTTAAGATTTCCCAAAGTAAATGACTCTCCTCCTTGGTGATGATTACTCATCCAAAGGAATTTAACCTTGCTGCCTTCAGAGCACGCTCAAGCCCTCATCAGTGGATTTTACAAGAGATTGGGAGGAGAATGATAAAACGAAATTAAGCCAACGGCAGAGAAACATTTTTTGATGAATGTAATTAATGTAAATTAGTGACTATCATAGAAAAAAGACCTATGCCAGCTACAAGATGCAGCAGATAGAGGAAGATCTGGAGTCAGGAAGATCTAAGGCCAAAAGAGGTCCCATGACTTGCCCATGGCCACAGAGCTAACAAGTTACTACAGCAGGATTCAAACTCAATCCTTCCTGTCTCTAAGGCCAGCGCCACATTCACTACATGGCTCAGCTGCCTCTAATGTTAGGTATTACTAAGTTAAAAGTGGTAGAAGGGATCCCTGTACGGGGCGGAAGGTTTCAGTGACCACTAAAGAAGACGCGCCATGACTAACGCTTACATAGGGCTTTAAAGTTTGCTTTACAATGTTACCTCGTTTGACCTCCCAACAACCCAGGGAGGTCCTATCATCTAGGCGTGTCTGACTCCTCGTGACAAGGGATTTCTTGGCACAGATACTGCAGTGGTTTGCCATTTCCTTCTACAGCTCATTTTACAGATGAGGAAACTGAGGCAAACAAGGGTAAGGTCACACAGCTAGCAAGTGTCTGAAGCCAGATTTGAACTTCAGTCTTCCTGACTCTGGGTCTGGTGCTCTATTCACCCTACCTTTTAGCTTCATTATGATTTAATAAAACTTTTTAGGATTTATGATCCTAAAAAAAGAATCAAATAACCAAATTGCTCTTTATCTACTAGGAAAACAGTTTGCTTTAGCCCCGAGAGCTTAGTTAACCTCAGAGCAGCTCCAAATCTACTGCACAGGACAAAAAGGCTGGAATTTGAAGAAATGAGATGGGGAGTGGGTTCCACACCATGGTGGTTAACAGAATCCCCCAAATTTAACCCTGAGATGAGAAAAGATGAAGCTAAAGATGTTGTCAATGAGAGACAAAGAGGTGACTTCTGTAAGCTGTAAGAATTAAATACTAAAAAAAGTTTATGTTCAAGTAAGTTGCTGAATAAGCCAATTGTGGGAAAGTTTGATGAAATATGATAAAGATTCTGATTATACTTGTGATCATAGGAAACACGGACCTTCTTAAGTATTTTAAACATAAACCTACATTTTAGATTCAGTGATAAATTTTCTTCAAAGTCATTCAGCTAACTCTTGTTTATATTTGAATTTCACTGCTCTGACAGGGAGGTTCCACATTAAAGATGATTCCCTTGAGTGCCAGCCAGTGATAATAAACCACAATTAGACAAAGAGTTTTCATATTTACCTTGCAGTGCATAAGACATTATGCCTACACGCTTCACCATGTTTTGTTTGTCCTGGGGGGTGATTTTACTGGTTGCGACCAATTTATCACTTTCTTTCACCTTCTCTATTGCTCCCTGTCAAATAAAAAAAATCAGCCATTATTAGCTAAGCCAATAAAAAACAAGTCTATTATACATCCCAGTTTCAATGAGAAAGATGCTCTTGAGTTCTAACATACAGTGAAGCAGAGACCTGGGATTTCTACATTGTTCTTCAGAGAAGAAACCAAACAGCTGAATAACCACCAACACTTGTCAGCTACTGCAGAAGGCCTGGCTAAATGAACCATGATCCCTGTCTCACAATCTAGCAGCAACAGTAATGGTAAGTGCATGCAGATTCGCCCAAGACAAAAAAGGAATATAGATGCACAGGCAGCTAAAAAGAAAGCAGTGAGCTTTCCAAAGGAGTGAGAGGGGAAATCAAGTAAGGCTTTGTGGAAGAGGTCTTAAAAGAAGAATACAATGTTGGCAGACAGAAGAAAGGGTCGTGAGCGTTCCATGGGTACAGAAGGTTACCAGCAAATGTAGAGAGGCAGGAAATCATGGGATGTAAATACGAAACAAGTAGTTCAATTCAGCTGAAGCAAAAGTAGAGGAGAATAATTGGAAACAAGGGTAGAGATTGCAGTTTGGAGTCAGATTGTGGAAGACCTTGGCTGTCATGGCTCTAAGGGGACTGGATGCTGTTATCAAGTAATGGTGGAGCCAACCAGTGGTTTCTGAGAAGTGGAGTGATGTGACCAGAACTCTGCATTATGAAGATCAATCTGGTAATAGTGTATGGCATGGATCAGAGGGTGAAAACAATGAAAGTAGGGGAAACCCACTAGCAGTCTATGGCAACAGTCAACTCGAAAGGAAATGAGGGTGTGAACCACAAAGTGGCATCAGGAATAGAAAAGAAGGCCAGATTCAAGAGACAATGTGGAGCCGCAACTGACTGATAAAGACCCATCCATGTGACCGACCTCCTCAATAAATGTAACACATATGTTTTGGAGGTACCCAATGTAGGAATTTGTTTTGCTTGACTATTTCTATTTTTAAATTTTATTTTTTTCAACCATCAACTATCCTCTACCCCAAATTCTTGTAATAGATAAGAGTCAAGTAAAACAAATTCCCATATTGGTCATGTCCAGAACTGTGTGTATCATTCTGTATAACTGGCTACCACCTTTGATTATTTGATTATTACAAAGGTTTTGTTTTTCTGTTTCTTTTTCCCCCAATGGAGAGGAGAGAAAATAAATGTTTGTTAACTGAAAAAATTAAAAGCCAAAGATGACATTCAAGTTTTGACCTGGTGTCTGGGAATGATGACATGAACAAAACCAGAAAAGTCAAGAGGGAGGTTTGGTGAACTTGACATTCTGTGACTTAGACTTCACGCTGCTCCTGGGACAAAACAACTTCTTACTCTGATAACAGGAATTCTTCCTAAAAGCCAGGTCAGTCCAGGTTTTACAGCACGCCCCTCAGAACACGCATTCATATGAGCATTGCCTGCTATTTCAATTATTTAGTACCATGCCAAAATTGTCAAGTTGGGTTACAAGGGAACAATGACACCCTTTGATTGCCCCACTGTGGAGACTCTGCTGATAAATGTTACAAACAAGAATGTTCAAACCAAGACAACACCACCACAACAAACCAAAGTTCTAAAACAGTTAGGCTGTGCCAGTGGGTTCAGTCTAGCCTTGGGTCTAGGAAGAAAGAAACTAAATGAGCAACTGGAGAGAGAGAGGAGGAAGGTAGGGAGGTGTCAGTGAGCTGAGTCTGGAAGGAAGTTAGGGTTTCTATGAAGAAGGAAAGGAACTCTAGGCATGGTGGGGGCACAGTATGTATAAAGGCATGGAGACAGGAAATTGACTGTCATGCATGGGGAATAGCTAGTAGACCATCGTGGCTGTGATGTAGAGTTTGTAAAAGTGATAGTAGCCCATTTTCTAAGATGGAACCAGCTTATGAAAGGTTTTAAATACCAAAAAGAGGAGTGTGTATTTGATCCTAGAGACAACACGGAGTCAGTCACTGGAACTTCTTTGCTTGAGGAATATTAATTTGGCAGCTGTGTGGAGGATGGTTTGGAGAGGGGAAGAGACTGGAGACAAGAATACCAATGAGAAGGCTGCTGTGTTAATCTGAGCGAGAGGTGATGTGGCTGTGTGAGCACAGAAGGTAGACGAGTTGGTTTGATTTTAAAATGCTCCTTCCTTGTGAACACTGGTAAATACACCAAGGGTACTGTTAACCATTACAGTTCGACTCATCAAACATCTATTAATTTCAGAGACAAACCAATATTGGTTTTATTTTGACAGGAAGCAATGGGTGAGAACCAACAACTCATAGTATTTTATGTGTTTCTAGGAGGAGAGGGCTACTGGGTTCATTTTCTTCCTATTGGGTAATTGGTTTTTATTTTTATTGCACTCAAAAGCATATATTTGTCTTTGAGACTCATCTCAAGTTCCTTAATAAAAGAAAATGGTTTCAGCTTCCAAGGTGAAATTCCAAGTCTATAAATGGAACTACCTGAGTAAAAGAATTACAAAAGCCATTCATGAATTTTGCATTATGGCCCCGGAACAACATTTTTGTAAACATGTAAGTTTCAAACAGTGCCACGTTATGTCAACACTGCCACACACCAATCTTCCCAGTCATTATAAAAGGATGTTAGACAACTAGAGTAACTACTGATCTTTCACCCGCTGTCTTTGAAGAAGGTAGCAATGTTTTGTCAACTCAAGACCAAGATACCTTGTGAGCACCAATGATGTCAGGGAAGCAGCCAAGGAATCCTTTGTATTCATGATTACATTCCATCAGGAAATGGAGATCTTTCTTTGGCTAAAATATATATGTTGGTGATTAGTGACACATCAAATAAGAAAAAAACTTTTTTTTTAAAGTGAAAACATGTCAATTAAGTCTGAGGTGTTTGTGTTTTAAATGTTCAACTATATTTCCCTATAAGAATAACAAAAGCAAATCTCTTACTATGGACACTTTGTGAAAGTGAAAAATAAAGCAAATTTAAAGGAGCCTTTAAAAGAAGCAATTTTGGAGCGACAGTTTGAAAAAGATGAATTATCTCATTTGTTCCTGCTAACAGCAGTAGGAGGGAGGTACTATTATCATCCCATTTTACAGTCAAGGAAAAGGGCAAATAGATTTTTTTTTTTAAAGTGACTTGCCCAGGGTCACACAGCTAATAAGTATCTGAGGCCACATCTATCTTCTTTACTCCAAGGCCAGAATACTATCCCTTACGTCCTCTAGCTACCCCTGTGGCAGCAGACTACTTCTTAAAAGCTGACTACTCAAGTCACTTTTTGGATTTGATATTTTTCCTTTTTGGTTGCACTAGTATTTTTGTTATATATATAAATTTTTAAAAAACAATTTACTTGGTAAAGTTAGGAGAGCTGGAGAGATTGCCAGCCTAGAATCAGGAACTCACATCCCTGAGTTCAAATCTGGCCTCAAAAATTTATTAGCTGTGTGACCCTGGGCTAGTCACTTACCCTGTTTGCCTCAGTTTCCTCATCTGTCAAATGAGCTGGAGAAGAAAATGGCAAACCACTCCTGTATCTTTGCCAAGAAAATCCCAAATGAGGTCACAGAGAATTGGACATCACTGAAAAATGACTGAACAAGAAAAAGTTAACTTTTAAAAAAACATAGTTATTGTCCATATTAGGATATGCCATGTGTATTTTTAATAATTAGTAAAACTATTTACCATTTTGCTAAGTCATCTGAAAATATTCCCATGAATTTAGCAAGTAAAAGCTAAAACTAAAAGACTGGCAAACCTGGAGACATGTTCCTCTAAAAGGTTATTTTCTTAAAAACCAAAACCAGAAACCAGGGCTACTGCAGATTACATAAATTCTCTTGAGGGTAGAAGGAATCTATTTGTACTTTTTAATGAAAATTATCTATATCCTTTAACTCAGAGTTAGAACCACAGCACCACAATCAAAGGTCTAGACTGTTACGTGAAATAGAAATAGAATAATATTATTTATTCCTTGACAATTGGCAAACCATTTAAGAAAGTCTGATTTTCTTAAAACTAACTTTTTGCCTTTGGTTTTCATAAGAACTGAATAATCTGGACAAGGAGAGAAAAACTTTTTCCTGTGGACCAAATGCCAAGGAAGCGTGTCCTGTGCCTCCTTTTCCACCAGAATCATGCGGCGATGTGAACAGCCCTACCCATACCTGCTCAGCCACAAGATTCGCAATTTCTTCGTAAGTTTTTCCTGCTTCTGTTATTGCATCATTGAGGTCTGTTTCACCTGAAAATACAACCGCATTTATTTCACTGACACATCCAGGCTAAAAGACAGAGAAGAACTGGGGGAGAATAAAGGATTCTGAGCTCAGGGGTTATGACTGTATTAGATATTTGCATATGTAAATAGGAGAGACTGAGCAAAGTGCTTGATGTTGGTGACTTCCATCTTGGCTGGAAAGGGAAGAGCCTACTGAAACAGGAACCCAAGTAGCTTATAGAAAATACTCATAGACTGAACAAGTTAAGTTATATGATGCACACGCACAACACAATATACTTCCTAATTAATGTCTGAGGCACCTTTATGACAGAATGGTGTCACACATATCAGATATTTAGTAACAACGGACCAGTAATTATGAACATAGGTAGGAGTTAACATTGAGGCAGTAGCCCAATGGAACACTGTCTCTCATAGGAGGTTGTGAAAACGTTGAAGGGATAGTAACTTTGAAGTTTGCTATGATTCATCAGGATTCTGCTGGTGACCAAATGCATTTTCATTTGATTTCTACTACAATCCAGTGTACACCAATATGACTCAGGGTCATATGTTTGATGCCTCTGAGCTAGCATTAACACAGTCAACTTTTCTCTCTAGTCTCCATCTATTAGCTGATCTGTTTTCCACTTGTCTATTCTTCCTGTCTTACCATATGCAAATCTTTTCCCCAAATACCTTTCCTATCTCTATCTCTGTAGACCCAAATCCACTGTCCAGTTCTCACCATGTACTGGATGCCCTCTCCTTATTAAATGCTGACCACCCAGTCCACTCTACTGGGATAGTCATTCTCAACTCACCTTCAACTTAGATCCTTGGGATCAGTATCCCTTGTCCCTCTGAAGTGAGTCACTCACAACCCTTGGATGCACAGGGGAGTCACAAACAACTACAACCCTCTCAGGAAAATGGTACAACACTGAACCATACTATCCCTACTCATACATCCACTAGACCTGTGGGCACGGCCATCTGACTGGCAGCTAAACCCTCCTACATGTGTTATCTCCTCTTATTGGAATATGAAGGTTTCTGAGGTCAGGGACAGATTGTTTTGGATTTTTATTTGTGGTCCCCAAGGCTCAGTACAGAGTACACACTCAATCAATGCTTTTTTCATTCATTCATGAATTCCTATCAACTCTGTGAAAATCTTCACAACGCCTAAGAGGGGGAAAGTACTTCAGAGGGCATCTAGTTCGACCTGTAATTGAATAAGAACATCTTTATACTGAGAAATGGTTACTCAAATTCGATCTGAAGACATCTAGTGATGGGGAACCTTCTTGGGAAGTCAGTTAGGTCACTGAGTCTCATATTGGAGCTCATGCTATAAGATTTTGCTTATACTAAACCTAAGTCTTCCTCTTTACAATTTCCATTCTTGTTTCTTGTTTGTGAAGGTGATTTTTTTCAACTCACATGTAGAACTTCACATTTCTCTTCATTAAATTTTACCTTATTGGATATGGGGAGTGATGTGGACATTGGAACTAACTAGATATAGAAAGGGGAAAAGGGGATAAGAGTGAAGGATCCAGATTAACCTCTAGTTTGTATTCCTGGGTGACTAAGACGGTGGTACCAGCAAATGAGATAAGGAAATGTGGAAGAGGGGTAGGTTTCACAAAGAAGATAGTGAGTTCTCTTTGGACAGATTGAGTTTGAGATGCCCATAGAATGAAAAGCAATCCTACAGACACCAGACTAGATATATTAGAAGAGGCAGTGTGGTGTTGGGGTTAGAATGCTTGACTTGGAATTAGGAAGACCTGGGTTCCCATCCTGCCTTTTTAACAGTTACTAGCTATGTGAGCATGGTCAATGATCTCCCAGGTCCCTTCCAAGTCTAAACCTATGATCACCTCTTTCTTACACACACACACCTACACCCCCCCCCCCCCCAAGGGCAGATCTCCAGAGCACTACACCGGAGCTATGTTTCCAAGCTCAACAAGGATTACTTTTTGGATTTCAGAGCCACTCAACTGCACTATCCTCTAGCTCACACCCTGCATTCCTCTCCACCAGTATGGCATGACAGGCTTTCTTAAAATCTATGTATAGAATGTCTACAGGATTTCTCTGAATTGCTACTCTAGTTACACTGTCAGAAAAAAAAAATGAAGACAAGATTAGTCTGTCATGACCTGCTCTTGAAAAGTCACGCTTGCTTTGAGGAATCCCAACTTCTTTTTCTAAATGCCTACAGAGCATATTTTTTACACTGTGTTCTTGAGCTGTTCCAGGATAAAAGTCAGGCTCACATACACTGGGACTGCGCTGACCCTTCCTTCTCCAGGCTCTTGGTACCCTTCATATTCTTCAACATTTCCCTAACATCAGCAGGGGCAGCTGGGCAATCCTATCACTCGGTTCTCTGAGCATCCTAGGATATAGTTTGTCTTGGACATGTGACAAACTCGCTGAGGGCAGCCAGGCACCATCCTACCATAGTCTCGCCTATCTTCAGTTTCTACTCCCCTGCTAATCATGTTTTCACCTCTTTTTCCCAGTAAAATTTTTCTCTTTTGGAAATAAAACTAGCAAAATACCCAGAGCAGCATTCTTATGCTTTCTTTGATTTTCTTCCTGCCTTCAGACTGTATCCCCCGTAGCTGCCCCCCCCCCCACCTTTTTTGCTATCCTTGTTCACCACCAGCTTAAATTAAGCTCATTCTAGGCTCCAGGGATTGCTACTGTTTCATATCTCTCCTCAACTGTGTTTTTACTTCTATCTTCAGTAGGTGACTTTTAAAAGTAAGTTCACTGCTAAGAGTTCCCTGTGAGGCTACCATCAGCATCTTTTTCTCCTCATTGGATTCACTTCTGGGTGCATCTTCAGAATTTCTTTCTTGAAAGATTTACATCCTCTTTAGGCCAATGTTTTCTGCTAAGTACTAAGGTGGGGGGTGGGGAGGGGTGGTGGGGAGGGTGGGGGGTGTGGGAGGGGTGGGGATGGGATGGGGGGGGGGTATGGAACCTGTGGTCTTCTAGGTCCTTGAGTGAGGCCTTCTGAATGAGTCCAAGTTTTACAGAACAAATCCTTTTATTAAAAGGATTTGTTCTGTGAAGTTTGGATTCAGTCAAAGGGCCACATTTGAGGACCTAGAGGGTGGCCTTGAGGCTGCAGCTTCTCCCCCCTGTCCTCAGCTCTTTGACCTTGCTCACCTTTTTCACAGAAGGCTTTCAAATCTGCTCTCCCCACATCTAGGATACACATCACACTCTATCTAGGTATTCTCTCCTTCTCAATCAGGAACTCTAAAATGGAGAATTTACTTTCCCCAAGGTTCCTGTCATTGATTTTTACTTTAGTAAATAGCTCTCCCTCCTTGGTGAGAATCCACTTCAGAATTGGAGCTCCTCTTGTCCTTCCTTCTTCCACCCTTTAAAGGATGAAACTGCCTTTAAGTCAAATCCCGCATTTCTCAGTTTCTCTGCTTTTGGCAGAACATTGATGACAGCAGACAGATATCCAGATAGAAGAAGTCTCCATTGCTACAATATCATGCTCCTGGTACCACATTTGCAATCCATTTTTTTCAATCCATTTCTTAAAATCATCTAATAGGGGTTCTTAATCTTTTCGTGTGAGTCAAGGACTACTTTGGCAATCTGTGAAGATTATGCGTCTCCTTTCTCAGAATAATGTTTTTAAATGCATAATGACATGTGGGAAATAAAGAAACCAATGATAGTGAAATATAATTATTAAAATAAAATTTATAAAAGGTTCAGGATCCCAGGTTTAAGAACTCTTAGTCTATATTTCCATAACAGTATTACTTTATGGCTTGTGTTTGCTATCTGTTAAATAAATTAAATTTTATTCTCCCCACCCCAATAGTGGGGACAAAAACCTTTGTAGCCCATAGAAGTACATGGTAAGGAGGGATTCCTTGAAATTTCCTGCCAAATTGAACTGAGAAAAGATAGAAATGTAACAATTCACACCCTCAAAGAGTTACTGGGAAAAGGGGAAGGATTCAATATTTGCACTGTTACCTCAACAACTAGGGTATATAGAAAAGGCTTCCCAAGGGAAGTGGCACCTGAGCTGAGCCTTAAATGTAACTAGAGATTTTAAGAGCAACAGGTGAGGAGGTAAGTGGAGCAGGCATCACATGCAGCCTGTGTCAAAGGCAAAGACGTGCTGAGTCTGGAGAACTGCCAGTCTCCTGGAGATAGGATTAGATTTCTGCTTGAGGACCATCTCAGTTTGCTCCTCTCTGTGTTAGGCCGTGGCAGAAATGTGCTAACTGCCAGTTAAAGTCAGGTGAGCAGACTGTGCCACCACATTACCTGAGATAGATAATTTCCTGTCCACATGTTTTCCTTAGCTCCTCCATAGATGAAGATTCACTTTCTAAAAGCCCCATCTCTTGCTCTCCTTTCTTCATCACTACTGCCGGTACATGTTCCTTTAAGAAAGGGGCTATAAAGAGAACAATCTAATCTAGCACTTTCCTTTTCTACATGTGGAAGTTGGGCTGCAGCGCCACATGTCCAACACAAGGTGGTAAGGCAAGTCAGAACACAAGCCCAAGTCACTGGACCCCCAAATCCCATGCTCTTCTTGTTACAACTGGCTGTCTCACCTCCGAGAATGGCACAGAGGGCACAAAAGTGCTGCCTAAATTTAACAGAATTTTAGTAGGTCCTAATAGGTAGGGATTAGAATCTGTAAGCTGCTTAGCAATTCCTATGAATCACTTTTTAAACATTCAGAAGTGTGACAGAGCTGGACAACAGAAAGAAAATTCCAGCCAATTATTTACATTGGACATTTGTATATTTAAACAGATCAATTTTTAGTATTTATATCTTATAGGAGAGGCGGCATAGTATGTATACTGGCTAAGGAGCTGACCTGGGAATTCAGGAAGACCTGGTTCACCCCTGGCTATTGGAACTGGGAAGTCACTGAGCCTCTCTCAGTGGCCCTGGCAACTCTAGACTATACATTATAGAGAAGGTGCCAATCCACACTGTTAAAGGACATTCCTCACTGAGAGTTCACCACCCTGATAAAATCACGGGTTGAGAAATAAAACAAATCTGCTCGACAGCATAAAACAAGAAGAGACAAAATGAACTATGAAATCAAAAGTGGTAACTTATTGGAAGAGACAAGGCACTATATGAGCTCCAACAACAACTATGTCAAATGACATTCCATCTCAACAATTCAGATGAGACTTGCACTTATGGAACAAGTGAGAGAGGAGACGTAAGGCAATACGTATCCATTTTGCTTTAAAGGACCTTTATGCAATATGGATTAAAAAAAGACTTATTGTAAAAGTTCAGCAAATAAATGGACTCAGGAATAAGTTACATTCAGTATCAAGGACTTTGTTCTTTTGTGACAGTGTCTCCTTCCTTAACTTGCCCATAACTCAAACTCCTGGGTTCAAGCAATCCACCAGCCTCAGTCTGCCTTGCAAGCAAAAATTACAGCTGTGTTTCTTCCATGTCAGCCAAGCGCCATGGACTTACTTCCACAGAACACAGAAGAACTAGATCCAGGAACAACTAAAAGTATGCTAGCAGGAAGAACTCAAATTCTATCCCCTTTCAAATTTATACCCTCCCTCCAATCTTTCATCATTTAGATTCTCAAAGTCTCTACTTTTTATACAACTCAATGTAATCAGATGTTGATATTTTCAGGAATTCTTACTGTGACCCTCTTAACCAGTTTAAGTCCTAGTCAAAAGGATGTTCAAGAATAAGATTCTTGTTTGCTTCTCAGATCCTGTGAAAATTTCTATAACAAAGGTGGTAGGCTTTGGACAAGCAATTGAAGACTTGCTGGAGATACTATTTCTGGTTCTGGTTCATAGACTATATCAGTGGAGAGGGGCAGAGCTTTTAATCAAGGTCACTGAGGCCTACTCTCTGCTCTGTGGTGTACCTATCATAGTTGTCAAGTGATCTGAGGTTAGAGAGTGGGTGAGAAAATTTTCCCAACAGCACTTGCGCAGATGCTCCACCCATGGGTATCCACCTAGGTGCCCTGTCAACACCCAATTCAAAGGGTGGTAGGTTGGGAACTTGCATAGCAGATATGGGGGTGGGACACATGACAGATTAGGAGTTTGAGGGGCATGATCTATTTTCCTACCCCATGACAGGATGACCATAAACTCCTTGGGGCTAGACCACAGCTTCCACTTTGGAGAACACTGGATTAGATGATGATCAGAGGTCCCTTCCAATTCAGATTCTATGATACCACATATGGCTCAGCCTATACACAAATAGATTAAAGATGTACCTTGGTAGCCACTAGAACTGAAAACAGTTGCTAAACACTGCAAGGCTTTTCCTATCTTCTGATATTCCTTGGGCAATGCTAAGAAAAGAAAAGAAATAATGATTAGTTAATCTGAGGATAAAAAGCTACCCCAACTATGATCTGCATTTATCAAAGCCACGTATGTCAGTCAATACACTGCCCACATCTTTGTTTTCACTTTGTTCTGTTTTTTAATAATTCTCACACTTTTTCACTATTGCACCTATGAGAAAAAAGACACACAGGTTGCTGTTTGTATTTTAATATTGCCACTGCATGGCAGATCAGCTGCTGGAAAGACACAAGGCATGCATCATGATGCACTAAGTAATGTGGTACTGTAGAAAGGCAAGAGACAAGAACAGGATCACTGAATCACAACTTCTCACTCCCTATTGTGAGACCTTGAACAGGCCACCTCACCTAGTGAATTGTGCACTGCTAATTCACATAGTGGAAAGAGTGCCGGGCTTGGAGTCAGAAGACCTTTGCTTAAAACCTGCCTCCAACACTCATTACCTGGGTAACCTGGGAAAGTCAGGTAACCTTTAGGGCTTCAGATACTAGAAAATGAGGGAGGCCTCTAAGGTCCCTGCAGCACCAAATCCATGCTTCTATGACCTGGGGACTTGTCTTTTTGTCTGGAAAGTGAGGAAGTTGGACTCTGATCTCTAAGGTGTTTTCCTGCTCTCAATGATTCCATAGACTTGAAAATTTGAAATTCTTTCAGATTTGATGGACTTGAAAGACCTTGGTCCAAAGCACTCTGAAAATAATAGATTCTTTTTTATGCATCTGTAAATTTACACTGTTGATCTTCTTGCCTTAAGGAAGAAAAAAACATTATTCACATTTGAAAATTTATGAATACTTAATAATAGTTAGCATTTGGAAGCAGCTAGGAGGCTCACTGAAAAGAATGAGTGCTGGGCCTGGAGTCAGGAAGACTCGAGTTCAAATCTGGTCTCAGATACTTACAAGCTGGGCAAGTCACTTATAATCTCTATCTACCTCAATCCTCTGAAGAAGGAAAAGGTAAACCACTCCAGTATCATGCCAAGAAAACTCCTTGGACAGTACTGGCATGCTACAGTCCATCAGGTCCCAGAGTCAGTCAGACATGACTCAATAATAACAAAAGCTAGCATAGCATTTTACTACAATTTTACCCTTATGGATCACCCTGGGAAGTACTTGTTATCATTATCTCCATTTTACAGGTTAGAAAACTTAAGCAGCCAGACAGTAAATGACTTGTCTAGCTAATGAGCGTCTGAAGCCTGAGTTGAACTCAAGGCTTCCTAAATCCAGAGCCATAACTCCATCTTATGGGCCACTTCTAACATAGTTAAATTCCTTGGAAAACTATCAGCCAGAAGAATTGGACTAAGATGTGTAGATCAGGTGATCGAGCTGCAAGTAAATCAATCTGATTAGATGCAGGGCATTTTCTTTTTAGGACTTCAGTTCTACCATCTGGAACTGAGCATGATAGTTGCCATGTGTTTCACAAGCATGGTGTGGCTTTAGTGAGGGTCCTGTTGTTTCTCTGGTGATAAATACACCATAAATACAAGCTTATTAAGCTGCCATACCTATATACATTCTATACATACATATATAAATAAAATCAGATTTGGCAAATGAAATGATGAATAAATGAATAGAATGAAATATAAAACCACACCCACACCCACCATTCACTAAATCTGATGTAATCATTCATTCTGTGGGGTTGGGAGAGGGCCACCAAAGTGAAGGGCAAATTAGGGTTCCATAGTTTAAATGGACCTTTGAGGTCACTCCCTAAGCAATTAGTGTTGGCCAATTTGAGTATAGGGTTTCCCACAAGTCTCAGCACAGTTTTAAACTTTAATAGCCTAAAAGTCCACTAAGATTCTTGGAATGCCCTTTATTTCCTCTACAAGAGCACAAAATTCTGCCTAGGTAAATAGGGGTGACTCTAAGACCTTGGATTTTTGGATTCACTTCAGGGGTAAGGGAATGACAGGGCTGAGAACTCAGTCCCAGGCAGCACCAACATACCTCCTACTTTCCATCAGCTAGGCACCCTTACCAAGTTTCAGCTTCTTCATCTGTAAAATGGGGGATGCTTGCACTACATATCTCACAAAAGATATGCTTTCATACTTCAGCATTTTTTTTAGTAGTTTGTAAAAATATTTTCTTTTGTCTGTAAGAGTTACTTTTTATGGCCAAAAGCATGGATTTTGTTTTTTTTTTTGATTAACACTTGCTGACATGACTTTCCAGACTTAATTTCTGTATTCAGAATGCATCATCAGTTTTCTCTGCCATGGGACAGAAGTAAAACTGTCATTACTTCTGACAGATGTCCCTTAGGCAGGGGCAGTTGGCTTGTCAGCAAATCTTAAGTGATTATTTTTCTGATAAAATTTGACTATTTGAAAGTGCCTTGAAAAAGCTTAAGTATATCACAAATGCAATGTGTTGCTTCTTTTCAATATATATATATATATATATATATATATATATATATATATATATATATATATATATATATAGAAAAGATCTCAATTGTGCCATTACTTTAACAACAGACTTATCTATCAGTCAATCAGAAAATATTTAATAAGTGCCTATTATGTGCCAGGCACTGTGCTTAGAGAGGAGCATACAAATATGAAAAAGCCAGTCCATCACTATCCTCAATCTAATGGAGGAAGAACACAAAAGGAAGATTAAAAGTGGGGGTGAGGGCTTATTGATCTTTAACTTGTTAATTAATCTATAACATTCCATACTTAGTGTCTACTTTTTTTTTTTTTTTACAGTTCTCTGATTCATCTTAGTTTTGGAAAAAACCCAGTACCTTTTTACTTCTCTTTATTCTTTTAATACAAACAGACAAAGATGACCCAACTTGGTCTTGGGTTGAGTTACCAAAGTAACAAGAAATGATCAATATACTCTTCTGGTTAAGAATACAACCAGTAGCCCTTTGCAATACATGCCTTTGTGTATTACTGGAAGGATACAAAATGATGTTTATATTAGTCATATTGCTTCAGAAATGAGTAGCATCAGTCTGTTACACTGAAAACTGCATTTCCAGTTCTACCTTCAAACCTTAGGAGGCACATGTCAATAGGTCAGTCTAGAAATTGGGGGGAAAGGTCAACTTTTCTCCGAGAGGGCCAAGCTAATGGTCTGATCTGGCTGCTGCTATTTCCAGTTTTGTGGGAGCTGACAAGGGCTCATTTTCTATGGGGTGTGACTTGCACATAAATCTGGGTCTGAGATAGCAATTATACTACATGGTCATTATTACCAGAGCTGCCTATTTTCTTGCTGCCCTTCCCCTCCTTGAGCCACTTCCTCTGGCAGTGGGAAAGAGAAGGGACATTCTGTCTCTGCAGCTTCTTCTAGAAAATGGTGCTCCTACTCTTCTACTCTGTATGCAAAGTGCCATAGTAGGATCAACATAAGTGCTAGCTATTATTATTAAAAGTAATATGATCTTTTCAGGCTATTTCTAGAAATTGCAGGAACAGAGCCAAGCACATGCATGGTATCTTAGAAACTGAGGGGAACAAAGTGCATTGTGTATATTCTCTTATCTACCTAAATTTACTTGATTTAAAAAAAATGTATTTAAAAAAAAAGCACACTACCAAAAAAAAATCCATGTAGTAGATTAGTTCCCATTGATGGAAACAGAAAAGCTAACTAAAACTCTCAAGTTTCCCACAAGTAAAGGCTGGGGAATGGGGTATTCTGATTAATTAAATTTTGGCGGAGAGGGTATGGTCATGATAGATAGAAGCATCTGTCTTTAAAGAAATACAGGATATTAAGAATCCATTTACTATCCTTAACATAATTACATATGTCTTTGGTGGTTCAGAATTTTAAAATGTCTAAGGCTTACTCTTAAAGACTATCAGCTATCACTGTACTATAGCTATGGTACCAGACAATAGACAGCTCCCCTCATAAAATGCTGAATAGCTTTTCGGAGTACTTGGTATATAGGCAGTATTCATAAAATTTCTCCTTTAGAGCTTTATGGGTTAATTAAAAGAACACTGCAACAATTACACTTCAGAAGGGTATGAGAAATCTAAATTGTCTCTGTCTATGCCATCCAAAGTTGGAGTAAGTCATTTTTAAGTCATTCTGGGCATTCTCAGCAAACCCTATGGAAAATATTACACATGTAAAGAATCAAAGTAAGCAAGCATTTATTAAGTGCTTACTCTAATTCCAGGCACCGTTCTAAGCTCTGGGGATACAAAGAAAGGCAAAAAAAAACCCCAATCCAAACCAAACAAAAACCCAAAAAAACCCTCCCAACCCAGTGTCTGCTCTCAAGGAGCTTACATATAAATTGCTTTTTGGGGGCACTAGAGGGGAGGGAAATTGGGATTAAGTGACTTGCCAGAGTCACACAGCTATTAAGTGTCTGTAGGTGGGTTTGAACTCAGGTTCTCTTGACTCTATCCACCAACCACTTAGCTCAAATTGCTTTAAATTTTATAAAGTGCTTTGTATACATTATCTCCTTTGAACCTCAAAGCAAGCTTGTGAGACAGCCACTCTATGTACCACCACTTTAGCATTATGGACTATAATTTAACTGTGTATTGCTGTGGAAGGCTAGTAACAAAAACACCAATAACTTTAAGGTTTGCAGGGCAGTTTTAGAAAGGCAATGGGAAGGGAATAAGCATTTATGTAACACCTACTATATGCAGGGTGCTGTGCTAAACACTTTGACAGACATCTCACTGCATTTACAAATGTTATCTCATTTTAGCCCCACAACAACCCTGGAAGATAGGTGCTATTATTATCCTCACTTTACAGATGAGGAAATCAAGACAAACAGAGTTTAAGTGACTGGCCCAGGGTAGCACAGCTAGCAAGCGTCTGAGGCAGGCTTTGAATTCAGGTCTTCATGACTCCAGGTTATTCCATGCACCACCATTTCAAACTTTATCTTCTTGAGCTGACTTACCCAATTTTCTTGTGGGGCCACTGAGTTTATTAATGTGGCAAAAACTCAAGCAATGACAACAAACAAGGGTCAACAAATGCCTGGAGGGAGACTTACGTCCTGTACACCGCTTCCAATGTTCCTGTCCCACTGTCAGCAGCTCCTTCACACCATCATCCATGGCCTTGGTGAACTTACCAACAGCCTCACATTTCTGTTCTCTGGGAAGCAAAGACAAACAACCCATGGATTGATTAGGCGAGGAAGCTCCTTGGTGGGTTAGGGTTGTGTTTAAACAATGACTGACATCTGCCAAGTGTGCCAAAGAGCTGCTGCTAACATTCTGTTAGGGGTCTACCAGCCCTTCCCTAATGGAGAATGAACATTTTTCACCCATGATCCAGTCATTTTTTTTCCCAAAGCCTGGAGTCCCCTCTCAATTATTCAGTATAACAGTAATAGACCAAGTAACAAAACATATACATCAGTCATTTATTCAACTCTTTTATTAAAATTGTCTAATTGCTCACTCTAGTAGTAATTTTCTAAGTAAGCTATCTGCTGTTTGCAGAGGTAGCTGTTGGTGAGCATATAAACTGTCTACTGAATTAGATGAAAGAAACTCAGAAAAATACTTGTCTCTTAAAGTGGTCAAGGGAAGAACCTAACCAGTTTCAATGAAGGGCGGTAAATGATACAATAATCTAGAATTGCCCTCAGAAGTGGAAGAAACTGACTTTTTATTTTCTATCCTCTGTGGAAATGCAGTGAAGCAGGGAATGAGCAGACACTGGGAGGAGGGAACCAATCCACAGAAGTAGACGACTCAACTCAAATGATGGGGATCTGATGTCCATTATCTTTGCTTCCTGACACAGCAAGCCCAGATGTCATCTCCCAACTGGACCCGAAAGGAGCTCAGCAGATAAGGTTATATGCACTCCAGTCTTCAGAATGATTTGGCAGGAAATTAACACTCAAATATTTGTGAATTTAGCGATGCATATACAACGGTTTTTAGAGGATGGCTTAAATCTGGGCTTTGAGCCATTCACCCATGTAACCCTACCTTAGCCATCTTTGTGCTTTGCAATCCCTATCTGAATATGAGAATAGTGGCTACCTCTCCCCCTGTTGCTTCTGAAGAAGCTGAAAAGATTAACAAGATATAATAATTCTGGGCTGTTTCCAAAAGAGGACAGTGTAAATTTAAGGCATGTTAAAAAAAATCAACAACTTATTAAAGCACTGTTTACCATATATGGCATAAAGTACATACAATACATCACTACTTTAAAACTAAATAAATATAAGATCTAGTTTCACAAAAGGCACATACAATTTCTGCTTTAATGGTATAAAGAAAACATTAAGGTTAAAGAAAACTGCACCTTTAACTCACTTAGTCAAATCATATAATATTCCCATTTTTATTTAAATCTTGTTCTTTCCATCATCACCTGGAAATCTGATAACCAAGGCTACCCAGAGGTAAACAGTTTATTGATTCTTTTTTTATTTTATTTTATTAAATTAATTTATTTAACTTTTAACATTCATTTTCACAAAATTTTGGGTTCCAAATTTTCTCCCCATTTGTCCCCTCCTCCCACCCCCAAACACCAAGCATTCTGATTGCCCCTATCACCAATTTGCCCTCTCTTCTATCATCCCTCCCTTCCCTTGTCCCCATCTTCTCTTTTGTCCTGTAGGGCCAGATAACTTTCTGTACCCCATTACCTGTATTTCTTATTTCCTGGTAGCAAGAACAGTACTCGACAGTTGTTCCTATAACTTTGAGTTCCAACTTCTCTTCATCCCTCTCTCCCCACCCATTCTCTTTGAGAAGACAAGCAATTCAATATAGGCCATATCTGTGTAGTTTTGTAAATGACTTCCATGATAGTCGTGCTGTGTAAGATTAACTATATTTCCCTCCATCCTATCCTGCCCCCCATTGCTTCTATTCTCTCTTTTGATCCTGTCCCTCCCCAAGAGTGTTGACTTCAGCAGTTTATTGATTCTTTAAGATGAAATTCTATCTATGAAATCTCAACACACCCCAATATGTCACGATTGTAAATGAGTCATATCTGGTAGTTGGTTTCAGCTATTGTCAGAAGAGAGCAATTCTGAATAGATCACTCATTGTCCCCTGAGAATTTGACTCTTAAGACTCTAAGGTTTCTTTGCTTCTTTCACAAACAAAAGAACTGTTTCTTAAGTCCTAATCATAGTTTCTACAAAAGACATAGATAATGCCAGACCCTGGAGTCGGGAACATCTGAGGTCAAATCCAGCCGCAGGTACTTACTAGGTCTGTGACCCTGGGTAGGTCACTTAACTTTGGTTTGTCTCAGGTTCCTCATCTGTAAATGGTGATAATAACTACATCTGCCTCCCAGAGTTGTGAACAAATTCTCAAATGAGATAATATTTGTAAAGTACTCTGCAAACCTGACTGTACTGTATAAATTGTTAGCTATTATTCTTTTCTACAGAAGATAAGGTACTTTTTACAAGCTCTTACAAAACATGTGGGGGGGGGGGGGAAGGAGCTTCAGGGTTACTTCTTTCAAGGCAAATATGCAAACAGGTTTTTGTCCTGGGGAAGATAAAAGAGGCTATCTGTTGATTCCACACTTCTTTGTGTTATCATTTTGATACTCCTTTTATGAAACTGTGGTTAAACACTGTGCTAATCACCAACGCATCAAACTTCAAAGGAGAAGACGAGATGAACCTGGGAGTTACAGTGACAAACTGGGGATGGGAGCAAAGTCAGCTTTTCTTTCTCTAGTTAGATTTACCATGGTTAGTTCATATGGGATTTAGTTCACATAGGATCATAAGATTTTAGAGCTGGAAGGGACATCGGAATATTGCCACTACTACCTCTCCTGATAAATGTATGTGGCCTTAAGGATTTCAGACGTTTACACACATTGTTATTTTGTTTGTTTTTGAGTCAATCAGGGTTAAGTAGAGCTAGCTAGTGTCTAAAGTCAATTTGAACTTGGGTCCTCCTGACTCCAGACTAGGTGCTCTGTGCTGCCTCTGTAGATTCAGAGCTAAAAGACCCTGGAGACAGGGGGTGCTGGTAAATGGTTAACACTTGGCTATCCAAAAAGACAACCCCCCCCCACCAAAACCATAAACAGTACACACTTTTAAATTTAATTTGCATTATTAATATTGTCTCTATCACTTAAATGCTCCATCACTGTAAAGTTTAGACTAGAGACAGGCCTGTTTCTGTACTTGTAAGCTAAGAGTTTTTACATTTTTAAAGACAATAAAACTTTATTTACAGGTTTACAAATTTACAAAATAAAACTTTCATTTACATTCTTAGCTCACTGATCCACTGACCATAGTTTGTTGACCTCTGGTCTAGACAATCAACAAAAGGATAAATCAAGCCCTGATTTGAAGCACTTGTCTATTTTTAAGGTGTAAATGCTCTGGTTCCAACTGGCTCCAGTACACCTCTAAGGTCTAGTCCGATAATCAGAGGAGGTATGTGGTATAGGAGGGAGAACTCTGAAGACCTGGATTTAGGTGCCAAGCCTGACACTCATCACCAGCACCATCATTACTGGATTTAGAAAGAGTATGGGAGGATGATGTGGGACATATGGGTCCCAGTTTCCTTATATGGTAAAAAAAAAAAAAAATTGGATTAAATGGATCAAATGAGATAATGCATGTGGAAGTGATGTGCAATTCTTAAAGAGCTACACAAATGTCAGCTATGATGATATCCGTTTTCACTCTGACTAAATACGGACTCCATTCCTAAGCAATTTCACAGATGTTATTCACCCCGTTTGAATTCAGGTCATTATTAGCTTGGTCTAGATTGCCCTCCCATGGGAGGTGAAAAAGTAGACAGAGAGATGGAAACCAAGAGAGCATGACTTACATTTCTATCAGTTCCAGGTCTGGGGCTTCCGGCTCCATGGTTGAAAATATCATAACACCCACCAGCTCGTCTTTTTCAGCCTTCCTCTTCCCAGTTTTCCATTCCTAAGAATAAGAACATTATCATGTAAAGGACTGAGATTTTGTCTCTTTTGTACTCGGGGCATCCATTCAGCCACTAGCAACCTCAGGCAGAAGAGGGATGAAGATTTGTCCATTTTAGTCTCTTAACTTAGAAGTAATAGGCTCTCTATTTGCACAGTGGTGAGTGAAAAAGAGTCAGTGAAGACTTCTCAGCACTTGACAATAGGCTTTTAGTAGGCAGACAGGCCTAAGTTTCTATCTCCCAGAAACTATGTGATCTTAAAGAAACCTGAAACTGAACCCCCACCTTGGAGTGCCACCTCAGCATGGCGGCATGCCAAATAAGGTGATGAGCATTGTGTTAGCTTTACATTGGTTGTTCTACTACCTCCTTGCTCCTTATTTCTAAAGCAAATTGCTGCATTCAGATTGTGAGCCTGCCTCCCAGGACTATATAGTCTTTGTTCTTGCCTTCTGCAAGCGCCTCACTCTCCTGATTACTTATCAGAAAAGAGATGCCCTTTCTCACGAGAGCGTAATAAAATCTTGCTGCTCTGCTTCTACCTTGAAAAGTCTCTGATTTTCATTTGAGTAGGTGGTCTCTGATCCACACTCTGTCCCATGTAAAGAAACTGGGACCCATATGCCCCACATCATCATCCCATACTCTTTCTAAATCCAGTAATGATGGTGCTGGTGATGAGTGTCAGGCTTGGCACCTAAATCCAGGTAACATTCCTTCCAATTTAAATTATAATCTGACCTAAAATATTCTGGAGTACATCACTAAAACAGATGCCTTGCAAACAGCACGGCACAGGGTAGGGTGCTAGACTGTGTTCAAATCCTGCCCCTTATGATCCTGAATAAGTCATTAAACTCCTTCATCTGTAAAATGAAGGGATTGGACCTGATAAGACTCTTTTCCAGTTCTAAATCTATGACCCTCATTAAAACTCACTTAGAAAAGTAAATTGTACTCATTTAGAATCAACAAATACTTTGCTTCCTCTGTACCTTTGTTACTGCATACCCCATACCTGTAATGCACTCCCCCAAATACAACCAACACACTCCTAGGTCGAATTCAAATACCATCTCCTCCATGAAGCTTTCCTTCCTCTCCCCCAGCCTAAAGTGGTTTTTTCTTTCATCAAACTCTTGAGATATTTTCTTTATTTCTCTTTAATGCACTTGCATCACTTTACTTATTATCTTTGGGTATGTATTTTATCCCAGGTGATTAGATTACGGGGGAGGGTAAACAGAGTCAGAAACTACAGAAAAATGATTAAACAACAATTAGATCATATGCATTTTGACAATGTGGAATCTTATTAATTTTTGTACGAGGCAGGTAGATGGTGCAGTGGACACAGCCCCAGGCCTGGAGCTAGGGAAGACCCGACTTCAGATGTTTATTAGCTGTTTGACCCTGGGCAAGCCACTTAACTGCTGCCTGCCTCAGTTTCCTCTTCCGTAAAATGGAAATAATAGCACTGACATCTCAGAGCTGTTGTGAGGATAAAATGAAATACTTGTAAGGTATTTTGCAAACCTTAGAGGGTTAATGGCAACACCTAGCTATAATTACTATACCCTAAGGGCTTAGAGCTGTTTCTTGCATGTTAATAGATATTTCACAATTTCAAAAGAACCTAATTCTTTTTTTTCTCATTGAGTTAAGGTGCTGGTTGGTAGACATAGTATATCTGGATTTCAGCAAGACAAATGACAAAGTCTCTTAAAACACTTTTGTTGAAAAGATGGAGAAATGTGGGCTGGGTGATTGCAGCAAGGTCTATTTTCTAGATGGCTGAATTGCTTTACCTAAATTGGTTGATTAATCAACCAATGCTAAGGTGGGGTGGAGAGTATCTAGTGCTCTGTTACAAGACTGTTTACACTTCTAACAGCTTAACAGTTGTTTCTGTTCAATCATTTCTGACTTTGTAGACCCCATTTGGGTATTTTTGAAAGAGATAATGGAGTGGTTTGCGATTTCCTTCTTCATTTTACAGATGAGGAAACTGAGGCAAACAGGGTTAGGTGACTTGTCTAGGGTCACACAGCTACTAAGTATCTGAGGCCAAATTTGAACTCAGGAAAATGAATCTTTCTGACTCCTGGCTTGGCACTCTAACCACTGTGCTACCCAGCTGCCCAGTTCAGCAGTTAAATAAGATGACAAAGCTTGGACAGTTCTTATACTGGATGACAGAACTGGGATCCAAAAGAATCTCTGAGAGGCTCAAAGAACACACAAGAAATTCCTAATGACTCTTAGAGCTGTCCAAAGCTGGAATATGAGAGACTGAGCTCTCTATCCTCAGAAGTTCAAGCTGAGATAGGATATCTGTTTTTCAGAGCGGTTGTAGAAGGGAGTCCTGCACACAGCAACCATCCTACACTTGAAGGGTCTGTAATTTTGTCCAGGTGGTGAAATTTCAACAACTCATTCATAACTCTCATTGGGATAACTGATAAATTCTAACCTCTGGGTTTGTCAGGCACTCAAAAGATGAAGTGACTTATAAAGTGAGACCCTCAAAGGCCACATCTGAACTCAGATCTCATTCCCTGGCCCAGCACTTTAGCCACATATATCACATGATTCTACATGATACAATGCAAAATTATGAGACCAATTTTTACAATCCACACAAGAAAATCATCACATTGCTTTAAGTATGCCATTCAGGTTTTCCATAGCAATCCTGCAGACAACACTCATGATATGTAAATACACAAACAAATGTGAAGGACACCATTGTCTTCTCATTTCTTCACAGCATGCACACATACACAAACCAGTGAGAGAAGAAGGAATACTTAATTTGGCTTCATAATTATGTTTTGTAATCAAGTGTTCACCTAACAAGAAATGCATCTTAAGAAGTCAGTTAGCGTACTGGAGCCAAAACAAAGACTCAAGGAGGGCTGCTGCAATTAGAGTCTAAAAAGGTCAAAGTAGTTTGATTCACTTTATAGGATTTATATACTTCATCCATACTTTGTTGCTTCTGATATAACTCATATTTTTTTCTTTGCAAGACTTTTACTGATGCCTTTTGTACTGACCACTCCACTGCCCACAACTCCCCTTCTTAGAGCTGACATCTCCTTTCCAGAAAAGACTTAAGCAAAAACACTGATACAGCATCCACTTCTAAAAACCTAGACAATATTCTGTTTTCCCCTAAGTTCTCTGTGACTAAGACTACTGTCACAATTACTCAAGAGAACAGCTTTCTTTTTAGTGGCTTTAAAATTAACGCTATTGTAAGTAAAATGCACAGCAATGGATATATTATTATTCTGGCTATGCTTATTTCAATATGCATTAGTTTATATAAATCCCATGTTGCTCTGAATTCCTCACTGTTGTCATTTATTATTGCAAATTAATATTCCACTACTGGGTAGAATGGCTGGTCTTACCAGCTACTGTAACGCTGACCACCATAAGCACTGCCATCTACTCTGAATCTAGACCCTCTATGTGTCATGTCTCCCTAACAGAAGGTGAAATCCTTGAAAGCAAAGACTGTTTTACTTTTCTATTTGCATCCTCTGAACTTATTATTAACACAGAGCTTGAAAATACAAGACATGTTTAAAAAACAGATTTTTATTTGTTCATTCTATCATATGCCAACTATGCTATTGCTCAGCCAGGGGGCAATCATTTTATTTCCAGTTCTTTACCATCATAAAAAAGTGCTGCTTGACTATATTTATATAAAATATATATTTTTTTCGTAATAGTGTAAACTTTAAAATTCCCTAAAATAAAGCTAGACTCTGAGTAATTACAATTACCAGTCCTGGTTATTAATCATACGGATATCTGTATCTCTCTCACACATATAAAATTTTATGTATGTCATTATTGATGTGTTATATGTATCATCTACGTGATCTCTCTCTCTTTCTGTCTGTCTCTGTCTCTGTCTATAAAAGAGAACACTTTCTGTCTTTGATCTGCCAGAGATAAATGACCATTGGTGGGATTACTAGATCAAAGGGCATGAAAAAGGCAATACTTTTTTTGTTATTGGACACTTTCCAAGAATAAGAAGAAAATATCAATATCTTAAGTTTGACTCCAAGAATGCTTAAAAACTTTCCTTAGAGAAAAAACCATTTCCAAAACTGACAGTAATGTATTATAAGCAACTGTTCTCTTACTCTTAATGAAAAGTAGGTCGCCACTAACATAACAATGGTTGCCTACCAGGGACATAAAGACCAACACACATTTTCTGTTTATCACAAAAGTCAAGTTGCCCATCAGAAAGTGTAGTACTAAAATATGAGCAGGCTTATAAATCTTTTTTGTCTTCTGTTTAATTTTCTTATAAGACAAGAAGGTTGGAAGTCACTCTAAGATGTCATCTAGTCCATTTCCTTGATTTTACAACCTAGAGTATCTAGAAGTGTTAAGGATCCAGCCTATTTCAAAAAACCCCTAGGGAGACACTGATCTCGGATTTCTTTCAGTTCTAGGGCAAAGGGAGGCATCTTCTATGATACCTAATTCCTCCCTCCTGCTACAGGTTCACGTGAATTTCCTCTTGTGTTTTAAAGAATGATCAGGAGACAAGTTCTCATTCATTGCATTTAATAAAAGCAAATATTAAAACTCTGATTTTTTGGCTGATGTTGAACTTGGCTCTTCAGTATCTGAAAGACTGTCATAAAGTCATGGCCTACCTTTTCATCCCGGAAATTCAAGAACTGCTGAAAAACTTCACTTTCTGAGATGACAGGATGGCGACACATTCTCGTCATCCATGCCTGAAGTCTTTCCATTCGCATCTTTATGAATTCTTCTTCAAAGCGACCTACAAGAGTCACATTAGGATAAACAATGCTGTTTTGCCTCAAGGCATCATTACTTGTTAGGAGCAATGGGAAGGCCATATATGCAACTGCTTAATAAAAAGCAAAAACTATTTATTAGAAAAAAACCAACCCCTCCCCCCCATGGGAACTTCTGGCAAGCCTAAAACACAAAGTACTAGTTGAGTGCTCAAAGCCCATGTGGGGGGAAGAATGAGAAAGGCTCTTTTTTTTGAGTTTTTGAAAACAGAATACGTTTGCTAACAGCAATGCATTCAGCAACACAATATGCCATCTTGTTGTATCTGACAGAATCAACAATCACAGCCTGAGTGCTATTTTCTTGAAGGACCTCCAAAGCACTCAGCTACCTCAGAGCAAAATGTAATTGAATCTAATGGAGCATGCCAGTAACATTATGCCAGTTCCTGGGTAAAAGTAAATAAAAGACACACACACAGACACACACAGACACACAGACACACAGACTATTTGTGCCAAATTTTATATTTGTAGAAATTAACCTCTCAAAAATGCTGCATGTAGTCATTTTCTATAAACACAAGAACTGTGCAAACACCACGGGAACCAATGCATAAATTCTTCTCTTTCTGCCTTTTGGAAACTGCCTTGAAAACCACAAATACCTAACTATGGAACAAATGCACTACTGGGAAATACTTCCCTAGATTTTGTGGAGGAAGACTACAATACAGAATGCTTACAAAGGATGACTTCTTGCCTATAAATAAATGTAGTACCTTAAGAGACAATCGTAAAGCAAAGTTAATCAGACAAAAATGGACCGAGGGGATGATGAAATTTTTTTTTGTATCAAAAGGAAATATTGCATGAATATCAAGGGCTAAATTGTTTTTGACTATTTTAAAAGAAGACAGAAATCCACATAGAACTGAAATATGTCTGCCATTACATTGTACACAATGGAATATTTAGTATTTGGCTGTGAGAGGCTGAAAAGGCAGAAACTTTTAAAGGTTATTACCAAGTTCATCTGTAGGTTACTATATAAGCTGAGGCTCTGCTAGCAACTGACACTAGGATTTTGGATAGTTCTATGCCCAAGTTTTCTGTTGGAAAAATTCCGTATTGGTTCTCATAGGTTCTTTACAACTGACTTCCTCTTGGGCTCTTTCCTCAATGGGAAAAAGAAATGATAATTCAGATGATCTTCAATAACACCTGTAATAGCACTGTTGTGAAGCTCAAATGAGATAATGTAGAACATCAAAAGCCTTTATAAATAATTTCAGCTATTATTTACTAAATTCCCCTTTTACCTATTAAATTCGTCATGACTTAATATCTATTGGAGGAAAAAATATCATGCAATGTTCATTTTTAGTTCAAATCCTTCACTCGTGTGTATAGAATATTTTCCTCTTGTCAAGAATTAGAAAAAACTGTTAAAAATGGAATTTTCAGTGGGTACAGTTCATTCAACTACACATTAAGTGAATTTCTCTTGACATTCTGGACTTCTTAAAGGTGGGTACGGCATAAATAAGAAGACTAAACAACTATAATATTAAAGTTTTCTTTCAAGTGACATAAATACTTTATCTCATTAACCAATATCCTTGTACCTACAGAAATAAAAACAAAATGGCAGCTTGGAATTCTGCTTTGGAAATATAGCTCAAAGCATGTTTTTAAAAAATAATGGCATCTTAAGATTTTTTGATTTCAGAAAGGTTCCTTTTAGACGTAAGATGGTCCTTGAGATTCATGCCACCAGATTATAATGACTTACACAACTAAATATAGCAGTGTCCACGGCCCTTCCTTTAGCAGCCTACACACCATTATTTCATGACATCCTTAATCTCCTGGGGGAGAGGGCCCCCCAAATAGTGCCAGGTTAATGTAAACTTCACAGAAACAAAATAAAGCTGCTTAAATAACAGCAAGAGCATTTCTCTTAGAGAGAGATTCAGGGAAGCAATACCATGTTCTTAAAGGTTTTAAATAATTAACTTTGGAGTTCAACATGGAATCATGTTGCTTCGAGTTTCATATTAGGGAAGAAAGCATTACAGTCCATTTACCTCATCACCAGCAGTACATTAATGTTCATTTTCTACCAAAAAATTACCCAGAACTCATTTTTCTGGCAGAATAAGTATGTCTCAACTATGACCTAACTCTCTGTCCAGTGGCATTTTAAAATAAGACCTTACAGAGTTCATCAAAAGGTGAATTTTTCCTATTTCTAAAGAGCCTCATTTAATCCTCTCACAAAACAAATGGAACAGTTGGCACAACCAAGGAACAAAAATGCCTAATTCGTAATATCTCAGAAAGAACTCAATCTTAAAACAAGCAAAAAAAATAATTCAGATTAAGATAAGTTGAATTCTTCATGGATTAATTCTGAAGTATATAGAAATGCCTTTCCGCCTCTCCTTGCCACTCATTGGGTATTCAAGGGTTTAGGTGATAAGAGTATCTTCATATAATAATGCTAGGGGGATTCTGGGCAGGAGGCCAACAGGGGAGGAAGGGGAAGAGAAAGTCACTTCCGGGCTTTTCAGTTTCCTCGGCATGAATCAATGCTCATCTTTCTTCAGATAGAGGAGCTATTGCTTTCAAGTGGCACACTGCTGGCTGGCTGGCTGGCTGACTGCCTTTAAAAAACAACACTGAGTCACAGCATTGGAAGGACTGGGATAGAGGTACCCACCCTGCTTTGAAAATATCATTCACTGTGCATGAAATAACTTCTACATTAAGCATTTGATTCCTGATAAACCCAGAATTACATTAAAAACCCCACAAAAACCAAAAAACAATACCACCCTCCACACAAAAGTTAGCTCAGTAAATCCTGTTACTTTGGGAGGCTAGTGTGTGTGACACATCTAGAATAGTCAAAGGAATTTAAACAAATTTGTTTATAAAAATGAAATTAACTTAAAAAAATTAACTTTAGGAATATACAAACTAGCTATGATTGGAAAAAAACTAGGGTGGATTATTTTTGTGTTCAGATTCAAATAATTAGACTGAAAAGAAGCTAAAATGTGTTCTTCAAAGTGGAACACAGCTATCACAATTTTAGAGAGAGCCACAGTTTTTCTACTTACGTGAATTCTTGACAGGCTGACGAAATGTTTTTATATAAGACTAGTTAAAATGGTTTTCAAGGATTTCTGCAACATGTTAATGAAAGACACACTGGAGAATCACTATTGTAATTATTACATTTGTTACACTATTGTATTCTACAGTTTTATATGTTACATAAATATTTACTGTATGTGAAAAGATATGATAAAGCCATTTAAAGAAAGTCTTTATAAAATATCTGGTGATGTGGGAAGTCAAGCAGACTTTAGAGACATGGCATCTAGATTCTGACAGCACTGTGTGACCACAGATGGGAACTGATTTCCCTAGGCCTTAGTTTCCTCGTCTGAAAAGTGGAGTAATTAATTATTGCCCTACCTACCTTACACTAGGCAGTTAGAGAAAAGTGCTCTGTAAACCTTAAAGCCCTCTGGAAATGGGAACTTTTTAAAAAAGTTATTTCCTGCCTTTTTTTTTCAGGGAGATGGCCATACAAACACATAATAAAAGCTAGAGAATTTTAAGAACAACTTCCTGTACATATTAACATTAAGCCCTTCTGCTAAGCCTCTGCATCTATGGTTATATTTTATACTTTGTTATATTTTGTTTCACTAAAACTCCTTGGAAGCCCCTGAGATGGATCAGAAGAGCTCTCAGGAGGTTTTAAAATATTAATAGTAATAATAAATGATAATAATTAGGATAGACTTCTCACTAAGAATTTCTCCCAAATCACAGACTCTGTTCCTCCAGACTGGAGGCAACTTCACAATAGTAGTGAAAAGTCAAATGATACTTCTATTTGGAATAATAATAGTAATGACAGCCATTAACAATGTTCTTATTGTTAACACTTATATGGCACTTACTATATGCGTGGCACTGTGCTAAGTACTGTACAAGCATTATTTCATTTTATCCTCACAATAACCCTGGGAGGGAGGTACTATTAGTACCTCCATTTTATAGATAAGGAAATTGAGTCCAACAGAGGTCAAGTGACTTGCCAGAGTCATCCAGCTAGTAAGTGGGCAGGGTAGAACTGGGGTGTTCCAGATTCCAAACCCAGGGCTCCGTGCATGATAGCACCACCTAGATGCTATGGACATTTTATGATTCACCTGGTGACTTTTTCAAATCATTCAAAGACTGGTTTTGTAGCAGGATCAACCCTTCCTTCTTCAAGTCATCCTACAGTTGCTGGGCCCAGGTCTGCAACATACTCACCTGTAACTTGCTTGTCTGGGAGGGAAGGGATTGGAATGGCTGAGCCAAACTTAACCAGAAGACGCTCGTAGAGCCAGTCAAAGTGCTTATACCTGTGGTTGACAGATCGATTAGTATTCTGTAAAATAAGGACGGAGAAAGGGAAAAACAAATAGATCAACACCATGTAAAGAAAGAGTTAGAAAAATGAACTACAAGTGTTAAAAGAAATACACTTCTAGCTTTGACAAGAATTTGAGGAACTTACCGTGGCTGTCAACTGATACTCGATGTAACTCTTCAAACCATACATCTTGGAGCCTTTCCTGGGATCTGCTACAACACAATCAAACGTAGAGGTGGGGTAAACCCACATTGGGCCATAATCTCCAACCTGCATGCAGAGTATCCCATAAAAATTATTTTCTTATATGTTTAATAGGAATGTATATGTAAAGCCTGTATCAGATTGTATGGTATCTTGGGGAAGGGGGAGGAGAAAATTTAGAACTTCTGGAAGTGAATGCTGAAAACTAAAAATGAATAAATTAACTTAAAAAAATTATTTTCATTACAGAGGAGCATAGAGAATCCTAACTGGTATGATCGGTCAGTCAAGGGTTAAAGATTCTCTTTTCAGGACAGAAGGCCCTTCCAGTAGAAATCTCCTTGCTACATCTCATGGATGTAACATACACACATTGTGGGTCAGATCTTTTTTCCTTATTAGGTACCATACTCAAAGAATGTTTTATTTATGAATATATATTTGTTTTTACTCTGAATTCTACATAAATTTAATTTAGAAAGCTTTAAAGTTTACTGTTTATCTTCAATGGGAAGAGCAACTTTAAAATAAATTTTCCTACCTAGAATTTGTATGACATAATTAGGAATTCAGGCCGTTGGCATGAGATGGTGACAGAGACTCTTTCATAGGTTAATGAGGGCAAACCCTGGTCATTTGCTCCTAATATGGTTTTAGGAATAGCAGACTACTGAGAAATCTTAGTCTCATTTTCCCATTTTGGAAATTCACAGAATCTCAAAACTTATCAAAAGACTGTGGGTGCAAGTAATGGAGAATACACATTTTTACAACTTCTACTCCTCTACCCAGATCTTGTGATGAAATAAGGTGTTCTCTATCTCCACTTGGGGCTTGTGGCTACTGTGATAAAGGCTTCTTCAGTCATCATACCAATACGGGATAAGTGAATAGAGGGAGCATAAACCCACGGCTCCCATTCCTGAAATATATTTGTTTTGGGACACAAAGCTGGGATGTCCTGAGCTGTGTGGCGTTCTTATCTGTCATCATAATTTGTGGATTAAATCCCAGTGCTCTATGGGTGAGTTATGTAAATATTAAGTGAAGGACACAGTTCTAGACTAATATCATCAATGGTATCTTTAAATACCAGTTTTTTAATGTGCTCAGTTCTTATCTTCGTGTTACAGATGGTAAAAAGCCTGATTACTATTGACATTAGAGAAAGGGCTGTGTTCTCATACTGCATGTTTGTCTTTCTAGGCTATAAACTCAGGCATGAAAATTAAGCTTATTTACTCATCTCAAAGGTCTGGTAAAAAGGATTTTCCAATGTGATCTATAGTTATGATACTCTTACCACTAATAGTCTTAAAAAGAGAAAAAAACAGATCTAGAGAACACAGATGAAGGTACTAAAAGTCTAATTATCTCTAGCATTCTTAAATACTAAAGGATAATGTCAATTATTTAGGGCATGTATATCTCAGACCCTTCACAAAGGAAACATAATTCTCTTAGTACTAAAGTTATTGTTAAAATAGCTTATTTAGAAAGAAAAAAACACAAAATAACCAAAAACTTACAATGATGGAAATTTTCTCTTTGGGTTTTGCTAGCTCCTTTGCCAATAAGTATTGTTCCATTCCAGGTTTTGCAAATCCAGGAAATCTAATCACAGAAATAAATGCTATTGAGTTCCCCAATCTTTCCTTAGACGAATTTAAACCCTTCCATTTCTATTTGTTTTTTAGAAACAATTTTCACCTTGTTCTGTCTTTCAGACGCACGCACTCACTAGAAACTGGTGTGGTAAGCGATACCTGCTCCAATCAGATTGCTCAATGGCCAATGAGTCATTTAATCAAGCTGCAGCTACTAAGAAAATAGTTTTATTCCAGAAGATGTTGTTACATTTACAGGGATACTGTTTATTTTAAATCTACAAAATCCTATCACCCAATAAAGGGCAGTGGGACAATTTGGAAAATTTCATTCAGGCTAGATGAGGGAACTCTTAGAAGCCTGAGCTGGCCACACAAGGAGGTGTGACTAACAGGAAAGGAGACTTGGTTATTATATTTAAACAAGCATCCAAGGCCTTATGCATTTCAATGAGTGTTCTTAAAATTGGCATTTGGGAACAGAGTGGGGGTTTTAATTAAATCACTCCAATGTTAACCCCATTACTCAAAACATTTTTGGAAAACCTCTTTGAGAATCAAAGAAAAAAAATCAATCTTCTTCCCTCATAATTTCATTTTTGACCAAAGCAGTATCATTTAGCTCAATTACCCACCTCACTGCCTCTAAGTGACATTTGGCTGCTTCCAAAAATCAAACTCACCTTTGGTAGTTTTGCCGTTACTGAGGACATTCAACAGAACATGCTACAGGCTTGGAAAGGCATTACAAAAATGTTTTTGAGCGATATCAACAACCATGGCATAAGTATGCAATCTCCCAAAGGTGACTACTGCACAGGGGATGCCCTTTATCTGGGTGTTTAGGGGTTTTTTTTTTTTGGCAGTAATTTTTCCAGTAAGTCATATTATAACATATATCCATTTATGTACATAGAGGCATGCTAACTTGGAACATTATTATTACAATGGCCTTCTTTAGAATGGAAAGATCTTTGCCTTAGAGGCACAGCATGCTTGATTCTTTGACCAAAACAATACAATTCAACTCAGTCACCACTGACCAAGACACTCAAATTTTTTGAACAAGGTCCCTTCTAGTCACGTTCTAGTCTTAGAAGGAGAGTAGCTATGTTCAGAAAACGGTGACATGTTCTAAAAAGAGCTACACTTTATGTTAATCTGACTTGGTATTTATAGTCCACAAGTCAGTACATATGCAACAAAAATTTGGTTCAAAGCAAATTTAACAGTTAAAAAGTTTAGTGTTAAACAATGTTAAGTATAGACACTGCTCATCAGTAGTACATTAATAGATTAACCAATGATTTATACATATTAGATGATTTAAAACATTCTCAACTATCTAAAAAAGGGGTCTTCAACCCTTGTAGTCTCCCACCTCTCTACCAAGAGAAGCGAACTGTGTTTTATTTAACCTTTGAGGCCAACGTTGATCATTCTATTTCATCTGAATTCAGCTATCTTTCTGTGTTAATGGAAAGTGGGGTTTGAACCCATGTCTTCTGACTGCAGATCCAATGCTCATTGCACTGTACAATTCTGTTCTCCCTTGTTCTTTACCATAAAATCCCACTATGATAAAACGCACTATTCCCAATAAGGAAGGAGCTTTACAAATAATTTCATTAGAAAAGTAAAGTACCAGATAAATGGTTAATTGAACAGCAATAACAAAATAAAGCAGCAACCTTGATGGTTATGGACTTTCAAAAGTATTATCTGTAAAATGGGAGAAAACTAAAAGGGAAATTAAGTTGATGTGCTATAGTTTTTTTTATTTGACATCATGAAGAAAAACTCAATATTTAATGAGTTTTTTACAATAACATCTCTGAATATTTTAGTGATCCAGATGACAGGATTATAGAATAGAATAAGATTTAGAGATTAAAGAGACCTTAGAAGCTCTAACTCCCTCACTGTACTCAGAAGGAAATTGAGGTTCAGAGAGGTTAAATGATTTGCCTTGGGTCATTTAGCTTAGTTCAGATCTTGAGGGAGGATCTGAACCTAGGTCTTCCTGATTCCAGACCCAGTGCTCTGTACACTACGGGAGGTTGCCTCTCAAATGTCATTAAGTTCAATATAAAGAGACTGATAAAAAAAAAATCTGCCCTACAAATAAAAGCTGATACATTGTTAGTGGTTAAAAACTTTCAAGTTATTATTCAAGACTAAAAGAGCCAAGATTCTTTTTTTGACTTTACTTGTTAAGTGGAATCTTCATAGAAGCACCACCAGCACGAGCATTGCCTCGCTGGGCTCCTCTGGCTTCAGTAGACTCTACGTCCTTAAAATAAGTAGGAGGTGATGACTTGGAGTCATCCCAATCTTCATCCCAGTCATCCTCATCCCCGGCAGCTGCTGTGGGGAAGAGAAGGGAAAGAAAAGAGATCAGCCAAGTGCAAGAAGATGGAATAGAAGCATGGTGAATACAAAGTAAGGTTTTCAGAGATCAAGAGTCTGTCCACCCTCACGTTCTCATCTCACACAGTATGACCTGCCAAGAAGGTCTAAGGCAAAGTTGTGAAACTGGCCGTTTTGTCTCCCATGTTCCTTTTATCCTCTTCTCCCACCTCTTGGTACCACTTGTCCTATACCCACTTCCATAGGACTTTGCTCCCATCTTGATGGCACAACTGGATAAGTATCTGCAAGGCTAATTTTTGTTAAGGTATAAGGCAATATAGGCTTTAAAAGGTGTGTAGGAACTCAAGATAGGAGAGAGGCTATCCTAAATTCAGGGGAACTGATATATGGAGATGCATGACCAATGGTGAGTGGACCAATTTGGCTGAAGTATAGGACGTGTGGAAAGAAATTGCATGAGATAAAAGTTTGAAAGGTAGAATGATGCTGGGTGTGGTGATGAAAGCCTTTAACTCCTGCTGCTTGGGGAGGCTGAAACTGGTGAACTGGCTAAGCTCCAGAGTCCTGAGTGATAGCAGGACTAAAATAGACTGGGAACTTGAATTAAGTAGAACCCTAATATAATCATGAGGCTCCAGAAGCAAAGGGTCAACAGGCTGACCAAAGAGAGCCAAATGATGGTCAAAGCTTCTGTGACAATCAGGAATATGAATGGGCTTGTGAATGAATGGCTGCTCCATTTCTAGCCTGGTGAAAAGAAGAGGGACAGAGGGAGGGGAAGAGGGGGAAGAAAGAGAGAGAGAGAGAAAGAGAAAGAGAGAGAAAGAGAGAAAGAGAGAGAGAGAGAGAGAGAGAGAGAGAGAGAGAGAGAGGATAATATTGGCTGGTAGAGTGCTTTCATGCCACGATGTGGAACTATGAAGGTCAGATTGGAGCAGGGAAGAAGGTGGAGGGAGGAAGACATGTTAAGGGGTTACAGCCCAGACAGGTGGCCGACACTAAAGTGGGAACTGAGAGGAGGGGATGAATTTGATAGATTACTGAGGAAGACTCCAAAGGGGCTTCACTGGATATAAGAGACGAAAAAGAAACAAAGGAAAGACGAACACCAAGGTGATTTGAACAAAGACAGAGTTTTAGCTTGGCTATGAGCTTGGTACGAGCCAATATGTAATGTGGTTTTCAGAGAGGCTAGCAATAATGATAAGGATAATGACAGCTGCCTTTTACAGACTGCTTTAAGGTTTACAGAGTGCTCTGTACACACCAGGTCATTTGATCTTTACAACAGCCCTGTGAGGTAGCTATTACAGGTTTTGTTATTCTCATCTTGCACATGAGGAAACAGAGGCTCCAAAAGGCTAAGATACATAGCCATGGTAGCAGAGTAAGTATCAGAGATGAGACTTGGACCAAGGCCTTACCTGACACCAAGTCTCATACTCTTTGCACTGAACCACAATGCTCAACATAATTTTGGGCTGCATCATTAGATGTACAGTATTCACCGATAGGAAAGGTGGACCCAGAAGAGGTCAGGCCACACCTCCTCTCATCAGTTCTGGGAACCAGAATGTAAAAGACATGGACCAAAAGAACTATTCTAAAGGAGGGTGACCAGGATGCTGGGAAGATCTGAAATAGCCTTTGCTTGAAGAAACTTGGAATAATTAGCTTAAAGAAGTCAAACTCAGAGGGACGTGATAGCTGTCATCCAATATCTGAAGACAAATGTCATTGGGAAGATTGCAGAAGGAGAACAGAGTCATCAAGCTCAGCCTCCTCATTTTAGGAACATGGGGTGGCTCTGTGGATAGAGTGACGGGTCATCATATACCTCCTACTTATGTGACTTTGGGCAAGTCACTCAACCTGTTTGCATCTACTATGTGCCAAGGCCTTTCCCCTCCCTCCCGTTGTCTAGATGAACCAAGGCTTGGAGAGGTTATTTGCCTAAGATTACAGAGGTAGTAAGTACAAAAGCCCTGACTAAATGAGAGTTACAGTGTGCACAGTATGAGAGGATAATACTTACTCCGTCTAAGGGAAGGAGAAATAAGACCAGTGGAGTGGACCTTTTTGACTCAATAAAGGAAGAATTTTCTCAAAATCTGGGTTGCCCCAAAAGTCAATGAGCTGCCTACTGAGATCTTTCTTTAGCTTTAGCTGGCTCAGGGTGGGGTGACACCCTCTATCTGAAAGCCCACCTGTCAGGTATGTTGAGGAGGGGGATGGATTCCTGCCCAGGTCTGGAGGTCTTACTAAATGACTTCTAATGCTAAGATTCTCTGGGAAAATGGTGCCTAAAACAGATAGAACTCCCTCCCTTTCCTCCAATTTCAGTCTTTAGTCTATGCTCTGTCCTAGCCAGTCTATGACGTTACATCTCTGGTGAGGAGCAACAGATTCTTTTTGTTGTTGTTGTTTCACTATTTTTTATTTTGGACTTAAACAGCCACAAAAAATAGCATCTCCAAATATGGAACACAACACAAAAAAAGTGCTATGCAGGAAACTGAATCTCCATTTTCTATTTCCTTCCCCTTTAAAAAGAACATATAATTTCAAAGGTTAGTTTTTTTTAAAATAAGAATTAGAACTAATGGAAGGAATCAAGAGAAAGAAGAAGCAAAACAAAACAACAAAGAGAGCAAATTACATGCTTTAATCTGCATTTAGACCTTTGGAGTCTAAATGGTCTTTGTTCTTTCTCTGGATGTGCAGAGCATTTTTCATGGTGAGTCTTTGGGAGTTGTCTTAGATCTTTGCACTGCTGAGAAGACCTAAGTCTATCAGAGTCAGTCACTGCACAATGTAGCTGTTACTGTATTTTTATTAACCTCATCTTACACATGAGGAGACAAAGGCTCCAAGAGGCTAAGATATGTAGGCATGGTAACAGGATAAGTATCAGAGATGAGCCTTAGACCAAAGCCTGGTTGTGCTTATTTCACTCAGCATCAGTTCATGTAAGTCTTTCCAGGTTTTTTTTTCCACTTAAAATGTTTTATTGTTAGTCTTTTTTTTCTTGGTCAAGCAAAACAAATTCCTTTATTGGCCATATTCTAAACAAACACACATACAGCATTCTGTACCCTGAATCCATTACCACACTGTTAGGAAGTGGTTGCTTGCTTTATCATTGGTCCTTTGGAATCACGGATGGTCTTTGTATCTTTTTGATACAAAGTTCATTTCTTTTTTTTTTTTAATATTTATTTTTAGTGTTCTACAATCACTAGCGTAAAACTGAGATTTTTTTTTTCCCCTCCCTCCCTCCCTCCCACCACCCCCCTCCCTCCTTGAGACGGCATACAATTCTATACAGGATCTACACATATATTCCTATTGAATACACTTTCACTACAGTCATGCTGTGTAGAAGAACTAAAATAAATGGGAGAAATCATATAACAAACCAAAACACTAAACACACACATAAAAAAATGATCTGCTACCTTCTGCGACTGAATCCCAAAGTTCTTTCTCTGGATGTGGAAGGCATTTTGCCTTAGAAGACCGTTGGAAATTTTTTTTTTTAAGTCCTTGCATTGCTATGAAGATCCAAATCTACCAGAAAAAACTCTGGCACACTGTGGTTATTGCTGTGCACAAACTTCTCCTGGTTCTGTTCCTTTTGCTTTCCAGGTTTTTCTGAAGTCTGTCTGCTCATCATTTCTTATGGCACATATAATAGTAGTCCATTACATTCAAATGCCACGACTTGTTCAGCCACTCCCCAACTGATGGGCATCCCCTCAGTTTCCAATTCTTTACCACCACAAAAAGACCTGCTATAAATATTTTTGTGCATGTGGCAGAGGTTACTTTCAAAACTGTTTCCTTCCAAACTTCCTTTAAAGCAGACTGTTTTTACATGGGGATGATGATGGATTTAAGCACTCAGCCTTACTATATAGAAACTATGAGATTTATACAAGTGAAGTAAGAGGAAGAGAACAGAGAATTCTAGAAGACGAGTTCCTAGAATCAGCCAGTAGTCTGAATTTCTTGGCACTTTCAACTACAGTGTTTCTGCTTTAGGTCAAAAGGCTATCTACCTCTATGTTGTGCCTCTGAAAGCTTGCCATACTGTCATTTTTCAATTCCCTCTGCTAAGCCAGGGCATAAACTGGCACAAATCACGTCAACCAAAAGCCAAGGAAAGACTTGTAAAGACAAGACTTTACATTTAGCTTTGAGACACAAAAAAGGGCCTGAGCTCTTCCTTGCTGTAATCCTAGGACACAGATGGGCAGTAAAGGAGGTGGTGACATCCTCAGGTGTTACAAAGAAGATGATCCTTTCGTGAATAATTGACATTTGGCTGTACTTTGAAAAGAATGTCAACTGCCAACATCTGGCCACAGCAGAACAAAAAAATGGCTTGTAGATTCTCAGTAAAATAATAATAAGGGACAGTTTAACACATGCATAAAAATTTATAACTAATGTGGACGACTTGTTTCCTTCAAAGGCTCAGAATAGCCTTCTCTTACCTGGTCCATGGTAAGCCTGTGGATGACCAAAGGCAGCGTCCCAGTTGTTGGAAGTGTTTTTCTGAGCCGAGGCACCTTCAGGTTTGGTTCCCCAGCCATCTGTGCTTTCCCAGTTCCCAGATTTGCCAGCATTCCAGTTTGACCAAGGGTCATTAGCACTGTTCACCTACATTTGTGAAGGGCAAGGAAAGAAAAGCAATGTTTAGTTCTTAAGAATTAAGTGTGGCAGGTGTGGCATTTGAACATACAAAGTGGTACTAAAAAAAAAAAAGTCACAGACATTAACTTTTTATTTAAAAAGAGAGGGTTGCAAGGAAATGCTGGAATGCAGCTGATGTCTAATCTGCTCTTTAACACACTCAAGGGTACAGAGCCAGGGACTACTCTTTTGTATTTCAGTCATATAGAAATGGAGATCTAACATCGGATGCCCATTTTTTAAAGGATAAAGTTTTAGGTGGGTATTAAAAAAACAGCAAACCTGATGCCTGTGTTTTTCTTTTTTAAAGGACAAAATTTTACACTTGAATGTAAAATTTTATTTTAATATTTTTAGATAAACATTCAAAAAAAGTCCCAGCAAACCTAACTACCTTTTAACAAACTCCCTAGTGACTTTATTGTGAGTTAAATATTAATAATAGAAAGATATCTCATCCACATGAGCTCACAGGGAGACACTTATCTGATGCTGGGCTTCCAATAACTGGCTAAACGTTTATCAGCAGAGCAATCAGGCTAAATGTCTAACAACCCATGGCTCAATTAGGAGTGAAAGCTGTCTATATTAAAAAACAATACCCCCCTCCTCCAAAATCCATTCTGAGCTCCTGAGGCCTGCTGAAATCCCCTCTCTCTTTCAAGGCTCAGCATAAGTAGTATCTCCCCTCCTTGAAACTTTTCTGGATTCTTCTAGGATGTCTTCTCCCCCACCCCAAATGATATATTTCCTTTCTTTCCCTCTCTCCCTATAAGCTTATCACTTTCCATAACAAGTGAAAGAACAAATGTTAGGAATAGTAAAAATTAGCTATCAGTGATACCAAAGAACAATCTGATGGGAACTAGCCCTGGAACATCTCCTGAATTTGTCTAAACTCTGGGGGGAAAAACAGGGAGGGGGTAATAATCTGTCTAACAAGGATATAAATATATGTTTAACAGGATGCATCTGCTTCTGAAAATAGTTCATTTTAATCACTTACAACCCAGTATTGTTGGTCATTTATTTATGTGCCTGTCATCTCAAATGAACTAAGATCCCTGTGGAGAAGCAATCCATTTCTCTTTGTGTCCCTCTCAGCTCCCCGAAAAGTTTAGTTTTCCTCTATGTGTTGGCACTCAAACCCAGACAAACAGTTCTTGACTTGCAATTATTCAATTTATAGTGGTTCACACCTGTCAAGAAGGCTTTGGTAATGACATCCATGTTATTAGCCATGGCACTTACAGAAGGCAGTGCAGAGCTGGGCTACTTCCTGGCCTCTAGGACCCCATTCTTTCCTCAGCTCAGGATCCTGGGAAACCCCCCAACCCCCGCCCCATTCAGTCCTTTCCCAGACACCTTTAACTTTTTGTTTTCCCCCTTTGGCTCCTTCCCTTTTATACATAGCCTGTTTCCTAGAGACCTGAAAAAGCTTAATTAAGTTTTATGTGATTACTCTATTACCTTACTTCATTGATATATACTTAGATTTCTACCATATACAGGATTCAAGTGTATAATTTATATTTTATTAAATAACTGAGAGGTATCAAGACTAGGGGATGTCTGATTTCACATCTCATTCCTGACACTGTGTGTCCATAGCCAAGGCATGGAAGTCCTATGAGCTTCAGTCAGCACTCTGAAACAAAAGATTATAAGAAGGACTGGAATCTGCACTGGTTGGGATGAACCCAGGGTCCTTGATTAACAGATAAATGATTAAATATAATTGTTGCTGTCATTCTAGAAAAACTGCCTATGTTGAAAGGACCATATCCCTTTAGGGCAGTTGTGTTTCTTGGTTTCCATTTACAATGCTTGTGGTCACATTAAAAGTAAGCATCAGAGATGGACTGGGAGCCCATGCTTTCAAGGACCACCAACAGATATGGGTTATGGTATTAAAGCTATGAAGATGGTTCTATTGGTTACTACACAAAAGTAATCCTAAATTTAGCATGATTTTGTCTTTAGCATTGTTGTGTGTCCAACCCTCTGTGACCCTTCCCACCACTGAGGTTTCCTTGGCAAAGACACTGGAATGGTTTGTCATGTCCTCCAACTCATTTTATAGATGAGGAAACTGAGGCAAACAGGTTTAAGTAACTTGCCCAGAGTCATATAGCCAAGAAGTGTGAGGTCAGATTTGAAGTCATGAAGATGAGTCCTCCAATTCCAAGCACACTGCTGTATCCATTGTGATTTTACTAAATCTGAACCTGACTAGTCTTTAAAAAAAAAAATAATGGGCAGAGGATTTTATTATGATCAGTTTGGGATTTTGAGAAGTCATGAAACACAATTCCCTTCTTCTTAGTGCTAGACTTGGAGTCAGAGAATAGGAGTTCAAATTCTAGCTCTGTCACTGTGTGACCCTGGGCAAGTTACTCAGCATGTGTCTCACCTCATTTGTAAAATGAGAGGGTTGGTTGGACTACTTAACCTGTGGGGGGGGAGAGGGAGGGAGGCAAGGAGGGAGGGGGGGGAGAGGGAGAGAGAGAGAGAGGGAGAGATAAGAGAGATAAACCTTTTTTTTTTTTTTAAAGGTAGTAATCTAATCCACACCCAATTCCTTTTCTCCCACCCTTTTCTCCTAAGAAATCTAGCCAGGGTAAATTGAAACATGAAATCCTAATTTGATAACTACACAGGCTGCCTATTTTTGTGTGTCTACAAGCTATGTAAAAGGTAATCAAAAAGACCAAATTACCAAGATCTTCAGCCAAAGGGCAACGAGCAGGTATATCCACATGAATGGAATGGATTATATTTACTGTAAGAGTCTACCATCTGTTATAGGCAATGACCATAGCCAATCTTTGTACCATTAGTAAAAGATCTAATCTAAGTTTGGACATATCAGTTTTGTGATTATTCTTGGGGAAATGCCTTTAATAACTCAAGTCTTGGTTTCTTGAGCCAAAGAACTAGGCAAGATTCTAAGTAACATTTGAAAAGGGTTTTTCAGCTAATTAGCCATCACAAAGCACTGTGAAATGTTAACTGCAATACAACAATGGTTGCATTTCCATCATATTCAAAGGACAGACAACTGGGGCCCCTTTCTTTTAACTAATTTAACATTTACAGATCCAGCCTCTCCAGATCTGTACCCAAACAATACTTTATTTCAAATTTGCTAACTTCAAATTCTATTAAGGCACACTTCTATTAAAATTCCCATTAACCTTTTCCTTCTGAACATAAAAGTGGTAGATTAATATTCTTGCTACATTATTTTGAAGTGACTTTTGACTCAAAGCCTTTATTTTTATTTTTTTGAGGCCTCTTAATGAGCAATTATCTGCTTTAAACAGCTCCCTTTCATAATGAGTTATTTATGAACGATCCCCAAAGTAGAAGGAAAGTAGTATTAGTAATGAAAACAATCTTCTTTCCCAAGTTGAGCTGAAGAGAATAATTCACAAATCCACCCAAAACCTCCTTGATGGTGTCAAGAGGTTAAAAAAGAGAAAAAATCCAAGAGAAAAATGGTTTTCTTTATTAAATTCATCCAAAGATCATACTTCTCCTATTGACATCTACTAATTATCAATTCCACAAAATTATACACATTACTAGGAGCATTCTATTTTACAGTCAAACCCCAGACACTGAGAATTTTGTAATGAATGCTTCCTTTGTGTAGGAAGTGAAGGCTTCCCTTTTGGTACAGGATAAGGATACTTGAAATGAAAACTAACATCTTGTAGTTGAATAAAGATGTGTTGAATGAAAGAATCATTGAGTTAGTTCCGCAACCCTGCGTGAGTAATATAACTTCTCTGGCTATCTGGCCCTTAGGGTTTCCTTATTTGTTTAAACAAACAGGATTGACGATTGAACAAGATGCTCTTTAAGATCCCTTAAAGCTCTAACATTTGATTCCATGAAAATTGATATCTAGAAAGTCCTAACCAAGTTCGTAGTGAAGTTTAGAAAACCCACATAAAAACTTCTTGCTAGTTTATACTTAGGGGATATTAACAAACCCAGCCCACCTTCCCTTCCAGTCCAATAGGAGGATGACCTATTGTACAGAGAGAGCTTTCAAAGGAGATTCTGAAAATGAACTGTAATGAATCATTAAACATTAAGGATGTTAGCATCTTAGAGGTAATCTCTTTATCTGTAACATGAGAGAATTGGATTAAGAGATCTAGAGAAGTTAACTAACTTGCTCAAAGTCATACAGCCTCTTAATGGCAGAGCTGGGCCTATAACTCAGACGGCTTTTGAATCCAATCCCAGAATTCAATGGACTAGAGCTGTGTTCTTGAGTCCAAGTGATGAAGGAGACTTTTGAACTGTTTATGTTTCTTCCCCTGGCACTTTTAACTGTCTGAACTCCACTAGTAAAAACAGAGAATGTGTCCTTATTATTAATCTCTATATCCCCATGGCACTTATCCTAGTACCTTACAAAGAGTAGACTTTCAAAGATTATATGAGGAAGAAAAAAGAAATGAAAGAGTAGGAAAAGAAAAGGGGGCAAAAGGAAGAGAAAGAAAGGGAGGTTCAGTTAGCATGAAAGTAGGTCTTCAAATTAAAAAAAAAAAATCAGTCTTATCTCAACAAAATGTCCTAGCAGATTATATTAGGAAAGAAAGGTCCTTTAATAATAAAATACTGATATTTTAACTTAGAAGAAAATGTTACAGTTGATTCAATTTCAGGGTACTCTACTTCCTGGCCCAGCAGAAACAAGCTATCACTGCAAAGTTTATATAACTCGTTATCAGAAACACTGCTTTAGGCCTAGAAAATTGTGTTTTCATTTCCCTTTACTTAACCCACGAAAAATCCTCAGTAGATATTGCCTGATCTCTAGAAATACTAACCTAATTCTACATCTTGAGAAATTTATTTTTATTGCCAGGTAAAAGATCAAAATCAGCCTGAAATTGAATACCCTGGGTTTTTAAGCCTCCTTTCCCATTATCTTCATAAGGAACGTTAAAAATTAAAATCAGTCTACTTTATATTCCTGTAGGGGCTATGAGGTAGTAGTCATCAGAGGTGGAAGGAAAAAAGGCAGATATGTGTGGGAAGGAGTTAAGGTGTGTGTGTGTGTGTGTTCCTGTGTGTGTGTGTGTGTGTGTGTGTGTGTGTGTGTCTCAGAGAGAGAGGGAGGGAGGGCAAGTTACCAAAATATGGAAGGGGAATACAATTTTAAAATAATGACTTAAAAATGTTACACACTTTTGATAGCACTCTGATTCCTTTCTCAGCAAAGAAACTACTTTGCAAGAGTCATGAATTAAATTGAGAAGTGCTATCATGATTCCACCTTGTAATTCATCTCTAGAAAGGCACATCAGGTGACCTCTTCCAGGTCCATGATCTTCCCAGTGGTGGCCCTGGAGTATCTGAAGGTCTCTCTTCCCATACAGCCTGAAGGATTTCTACCAGCCACTGGTGATCTGGGAGCACGTTTTCCAGTGCTTGCTATGGAAACTGTGCGATGGCTCTGGTGCTACTGAGTGGGATAGACTTAGTGAAGACTCTTCAGATTGTAATTTTTCTCCCAGGGGTGAGGTAAGGCCTAAAGGCTCAAGGTTACAATATTTTTAGAATAGAATAGTTCCATATAAGGATATAAAACTGTCTAGTGTATTAGGGTCTCAATGATTGGACAAAACTTAAATAATTCCTCGATGTCTTCATTTCAAAACGGATTGGTTAGATTTCGTGTCTAGAATGTAAGACCATATTCTCAGCTAATGAGGATAATGGTCAGTGTGGGGAGGAGGGACTTGCGTTAGGGTCTATATAAATCACTGCCCTTTTCTTTGTCTTCGGCTTTCCTATTCCAGGTGAACTGCTGTAGGATTGTCCAGATTCTCGAGAATCGAATAAATCTCTTTTCTGTCATCACTTTGAGAGGCCTCTGAGTAATTGATTTATGTAGGGACCTGAGCCATCCCACACACTACTGACTAATGCAAATAGTGATACGCCTAGAGAAGCTTCCAGGGAAGGCAGTGTGAGGGTTGTGATACATGGAACACTGGTTGATTTAGATTTAGATAGTGTTTTTTCAGTTCAAATAATTCACATGTGAGACAACCTAAATGATGGGGAAAAGATAAAACTTCCATTTCCCTGACTTGGGCAAATCTTCATTTGGGTTGGAGACTGTTTATATAGTTGAGGAAAAGGACAGGTTTACAGGATTTTTAACCTCCTCTGGGCAGCTTCAGGGCTGGGTCCTACTAAAGTAAGGACCCTTAAATGGAGAACTTTTAATTGTCACTTCAGACATGTTCCACTCTGGCTGAAAATCTGCATCATTCAGACAGAGATGAGGGTGGAATAAAATAGCAAAACTTCCCCTCCCAAACAAGTCTTACATTGTGGCAACTTCTCTGCAAACAATACTTTATACTTGTGATGGAATTGGATTTGGAATCAGAGGAATTGCGTTCAAAGTCACTTCCCCTCCCGAGCCTCATTTCCTGACGTGTACGAAGTGGTTGGATGACACAGCCTCTAAGGTCCCTTCTAGCTCTCCAAGTCAATGTTTCAGTGCTTGCGATCACTCCAGGCTTAAAAGTCATACTTCTTATCTTCCTCCGAACCAGTTCTCTTCTACTGCATTTCTGCATGATCTCTAAGCTTATAAAACTTGCAAGCAGGTTGCTTACAGAATGCTCATGAAAGACACTATTGTTGTTCAAATGTTTTTCAGTTGTGTCTGAATCTTTGTGACCCCATCTGGGGTTTCCCTGGCAAAGATACTGGAGTGGTTTGTCATTTCCTTCTCCAGTTCATTTTTCAGATGAGGAAACTGAGGCAAACAGGGTTAAGTGACATGCCAAGGGTCTCACAGCTAAACTTCTAAGTGTTTGAGGTTGAATTTGAACTCACAAAAGTAAGTCTTCCTAATTAAAGCTATCTATAATCATATGAAAAAATGCTCTAAATCACTATTGGTTAGAGAGATGCAAATCAAAACAACTCTGAGGTACCACATCACACCTATAAGATTGGCAAACATGACAGAACAAGAAAATGATAAATGCTGGAGAGGATGTGGGAAAGTTGGAACACTAATTCATTGTTGGTGGAGCTGCGAGCGCATCCAACCATTCTGGAGAGCAATTTGGAACTATGCCCAAAGGGCTACAAAAATGTGCACACCCTTTGACCCAGCAATATCGCTACTAGGACTATATCCCCAAGAGATCATAAAAATGGGAAAGGGTCCCACATGTACAAAAATATTTATAGCAGCACTCTATGTAGTTGCCAAAAACTGGAAGTCAAGGGGATGTCCATCAATTGGGGAATGGCTGAATAAATTATGGTATATGAATGTAATGGAGTACTATTGTGCCATAAGAAATGATGAACAAGAAGACTTCAGAGAGGCCTGGAAGGACTTATATGACCTGATGCTGAGTGAAAGGAGCAGAACCAGGAGAACTTTATGCACAGCAACAACCACAGTGTGTGAGAGTTTTTTCTGGTAGACTTAGATTTTTGTAATAACACAAGAACTTCTTACCAAAAAAAAAAAAAAAAAATCCCAATGGAGGATCTCAAGGCAAAATGCCTGCCACACTCAGAGAGAGAAATATGGAAGTCACTCACATATTGTAGCAGATCATGTTTGTGTATGTGTATGTGTTTGTGTATCATGTTCTGATTTGTTATACGATCTCTTTCATTTATCTTAGTCTGACTACATAGCATGACTATAGTGAAAATATACTCAATAGGAAAGTATATGTAGAATCTATACAGAATTGTATGCAGTCGTGGGGAGGGAGGGGGGGAGTGGGGGGCAGGTGGGGGGGATAAAATCACAATTGTATGGCAGTGATTGTTAAACATTACAAAATAAAAAAAAAAATGTAGCCCAATAAAAAAAAAAAAAAAAAAAATCTTCAACCACTCAAGGCTTTGCCTAGAACCCCAAGGGGAGGTGTTATAACCACTCTACTAGGACTCAAACTCTGGTGCCAGTGAGAATTAAGAGAGTTGATCTGTACTACCTAGCAACTTTACTATATTTATAATTTTTTAAAATTAACTTTTAGTTGACTCTCTGGGGTTCTTTAGGTAAACTCACATATCATCTGAAAAAAAGGTGATCACTTTTATTTTTCTTTGTTGATGCTTATTCTCTCAATTACTTCTTATTTCTATAATTATATTAAATACTTGCAGTGACAATACACATGCTTGCTTTACCATTGAGCTTATTGAAAAAGCTCTTAGTGTTTGCCATTAAAGAAAATACTAGATACTGTTTAACATATTGGGGAGGGATCCATTTGTTCCTATGTTCTTTAATGTTTTTAGTATAAATTGGTATTATATTTTATTAAAAAATTTCTATATCTGTTGATATAATAATGTGATATTTATAGTTTTGTTATTAGTATTGTCTATTATGTTGAGTTTTCCTAATATTAAAACAACATTGCATTCATATTCTAAACCCATGTATGATCATTAAAATATATTGCCTTTGCTTGCAAAAAAAAAAAAAAAAGTAAGTCTTCCTGATTCTAGGCCTGGCACTCACTCTATCCACTGTCCACCTAGCTGCCCCATGAAAGACATACCAAAGTTGTAACAGTCAGGCTGAATCAATCCAAAGAGGAGATAGATATAGGAGCAGTGGGAAAGATGGAAGAAATAGTCTGGAGACCTTACGGTCTTCTTTTCTGGAGAGAGGGCAATCCCTACCTGTTGGGTGGAGGCCTGATTCTTACATCTCTCAGAGAGAATGAAGAAATGCTGCAGGAACTAGAGAATAAGATGGTACAGTGGGAAGAACACTGAACTTGGAGACACAGGACCTCAGTTTTCCACTTGTTACTTTTATGAACTTGGTCTAAAGCCTAAGGTCTCTTTTCATCTCTAGGTCACTTCAATATCATCTGCAAAATGAAGGCCTCTAAGGACCCTTCTGGCACTCAACTTAAGACTTGACAGTTCTGGAAACAAACTTTATCCAGTATTATGAGAAACCAGGACCAAAATAACCATGCAAGAGCTGTAGTTTCCAGAGCAGAATTTGGCAGAACACACTTGGCAGGAGGTCTCCCCCACAGGTGTTCTCCTCCCCTCCCCTCCTTAGCAAATGTGGCTTGCCCCTGAAGGAGGTCCTTTAAAGAGGTGCTCATTTTAGGGTGCTGCTGGTGCAGCTAATATATCTGTCTGGGTAAAGAAACTTGGTTTTGAAACAAGACTGAAAAAGTTATGCTACAATGAAAATATATAAAACATCCCTATAACAGGAAAATGGGGAACACCAATTCTATCTGTGCATTCTTTGTTTACGTAGCAGCAGAATTTTTGGGGGGGGAGGGGAAGAAGGGATTCTCTTATTTTGGGAAGGGTAATTTTCTTTCTCTGGCCTGGAAGGGAAGCCAAGGAAGCATTTTACCTGTGGTACAATGAAAGGCCTAGAAACTCACTCTTTTCCCCCTACCTGACCAGGTGCTCCAAAGTACTCTAGTAAGAGAGATCCAAAGAGATACTGGGAAAGCTCTCTTTATTGCTTCATTCCATCTTCCCTGAGACACTTTCATTGCAAACCTAGGCTGCCTCCATTTCTAAACATTATTTTAACAATGTTTTCTCTTCTCATGAACCTTAGTTCTGTTTATTTCCCTTCTGTGTACAATTTCCCTACCTGACTGGTGTATTTGAAACCTACTATTAGAAGTTGTTAGAGTTCATAAGGCAAAAGAGTTATCTTTTAGAGCCAATTCTCCTTTCAATGAACACTGATTTGAATACCTGTCTGTGGGCAAACATTTCCTGATTATGATCAATGTATTTGAATTTCCTATGCTTAATACATTTACATGACTGTTTTCAAAGGAAGACCTATGGAAGTTGTTGAGTTCAATCTATCAAGATGCACTATTGTCAAATCTAACAGATCCCCACTTGATAATACTATTAGATTATGTGCCTTCCCCCGCTCCCCAAAAATGTACCAAAAAGGTACATTTCCGTAAGGACACAAACTACATGAGAAAGATTTATAAGATATTCTGCACCCTTTATTCCCACATGTCATAAACAGCAATGCTCAGGTACTTTCCAAGGGAGAATCACTTTATTTTGGGGAAAGGGTTTATTAAATTGTAGCTTTCCCTTGCATTCAAGATTTTCTTTTACCTCATTTATAGAAGAAGGAGAAGGAGAAGAAGATGAAGGTGGCGACTGGTTGAGGCTTTCGATGTAGCCAATCTGAGCCAAAATATTCCCCTTAAAATAAAAAGTGCTCTGTGAATAAAAATTAAAAGCAAGCCATTGCTTTCAGCAGGAAAGAGCAAACTCATGGCAGGGAGGGCCAAAGGGGATGACTCCAGCATGCGTTTGTCCACAAACATGCAAGAAAAAAATAGCTTATTTCCAATGTACCGGCACAATATTATTTTTTGAAATCTGAAGCCCCACGCCACAATGCAGTTATAGAAGCCTCCAAAACAAGATAAACAGCAGAGAAAAGAGCAAATTTCATGCAAGTGATACAAACAAACTACTTTGAAGGAAGAAATGAAGCCATACTGAGAGAGCATGAGATTCAGAACCTTCTGCTCTACGAGAGGAGACAAGATTTCGGCATGGCAACCATATATGACTATGAACCTGATGTATGAAAACGTAGATTGACATTAAAAATGGGGCACAATTCACTTTTTTTCAAAGGACTCTTTGCTTTAAAGACTTATCATGTGTCTTCAAATGTCAAGGTCCTCTAGAACATTTAAATACGATACAATTTAATTCACTGAAGCAACTCCAACCTGATTTCTTGAGCTAGTACACAAGTGTGGCAAACAGGTAAAAGGACAGATATCAACAGAGATGATGACCATTTCCTAAAGTTTATCCAATGTGAAATCAGTCACTATAGCAAGTGGTCTAGAAGCTGCTGTAGACTGCAGATATTAGATCTCCTTGCTAAGTGGAAAGATACTGCAGTCAAGAGCAATACCAGATTACAGCATAATTTAATTTGTAAGCTCTTACCCAGGGAGAGAAGCTACAGGATTAAGGGTGAGAAGCAATGGAGGGAAATGATGTAAGAGGTGTGGCAGGGTGCTCTGGATTTGCAGATCCAGGTTTACTTACAACCTGTATCACTTCAGGCAAGTTACTTTACTCTTTTGATTTGTAAAATGAAGGAGCTGGATTAGATAACTCCTTCCCAGCAATAAAGCTAGGATCATAAAATTCAGATAAATAAAAAGTCATTTCAGGATGGAGAAAACATTACTGACTGAGGGGAAGAGAGTCAGGAAAGGTTTCCTCTGCTCTCTCTTCTCAATATACACACACACACACGTATACGTATATAAGTATGCACATACTCCTCCATTCACTTATCCACACCACCTCCAAACAAAATGTAAGGTCCCTAAAGGCAGAAATGTTTCTTTTCTTTTGGTCTTTGAATCCCCAGTGCCTAGGATTGCCCTCACTGATGGAGTGAGTCTAGACCCTGAACCCCCCCCACCCCCATCAACTTTCCCATGAGGCCCTTGAGCCCTGAGGCTCATTTCATTTCGGCCCTCTAGATCTTTATCTGGCTCCACCCAAGATCTCTACTCCTTGATTCCATCTACACCCACTCCTGGACCACTTAAAGCCCATCTTGCCTCAATATATTCCCTAAGTATCTGGCCTGCTTGTCAAGCCAAGCACTGTTCTAATAAACCTTGTCTCTGATTGAAAGAAAGCTTGGACTGAATTCATTCAAGGCAGGACCCCCATCAGTTGCCCTTGAATTTCGGGGTTCCCAGCACCCCTAGACTGCAACAGAATCATACTGGATTTAGCTTAATCCTTGAAGGAAGCTAGGCATTCCCAGAGGTATATGTTAAGAGGAACTCCATACTGCACTGTAAGGGGGGGAGGGGAAGGAAAGAGAAGAGAGGGGAGACAATGTGGTTGAAATTGGGAAATAACATAACATTTAGGTCAGTTTGGCTAGAACAAACTGTGTGGAGAGGAGTAAAATGAAGTACTAGTCTGGAAAGGTAGGTGGGGACAAAATTATAGAGGATTTTGAACTCCTGATGGAGGAGTTTGTATTTTATCATAAGGCAATAGAAAACCTACCATAACCCATGGCAAGAGACGAGGAGGAAGTGAACCAGGGCAGGGTGTTGACTGGGTGAATGGAGGAAAGGACAAAAATGTGCAAAGAGATGTTGCAAAGGTAGAGTAGATAAGAGAGTCAAGGTATGAGAGGTATGGATGATTCCAAGGTTTACTGGTAGGATGAAAGTTGCCTGAACAGAAATAGGGAAGACTAGAGGAGGGATAGGTTTAGAGGAAAATATGGGAAGTTATGTTTCAGATACATTGAGCTCAGCAAGCAGTTGGTAATGTGGAGCTAGAGGTAAGGGCTGGGTATTTCATTTGGGTTTCTTCTTCATAACTACAGCTATATCTAATGAGATCAAGAGAAACGGTGGTAATCAACTACAAATAATAAAGAAATGAAAATTAAGTCAGCTCTGAGGTTCTACATCCCACCCAACACAAATGTCAAAGATAACAAGAGGAAAATGACAAAATGTTGGGGGAGCTGTGGGAAAACAGGCACACTAAAGCACTATTGAAATTGCTGTGAATTGGTCCAGCCATTTAGGAAAGAAGCAGTGGCCAGAGCAAGGGGGCCATTCCATCTCCCTCTCTCCATCCCACCCCCACCTCAACCCCACTCCCATGAACCATGCATACTCAGTGCCTGGGAGGCAAAGAACGTGCAGGCAGAAATATCTCTGGAGTGAGAAGAGTAGGATAAAAATGAGAGAGAGAGAAGAAGAAAAAACTTGGCAGCATCACTACTGATGCACTGAATGTTAATTAGTGCCGGGAAGTTCAACTTAATGGGGAGGAGGAGGGTGATACAGTAAAGGAGAATGAGAAAGTAGAACAACAGGACAGTGACACAGAATGAAGTCAGCGTATAGGAGGAAGGAGTGGTTGACCATGGCAAAAGCCACAGGAAGTTAGGGTGAATGAGAAAAAGTCATCAGATTTTGCAGTTTCCTTCCTTGGAAGGTGAGTTCACCTTGAAAGAAGCAGTTTCAGTGGAATGGTTGGTTGGGCTGAAGGGTAGAGAACTTTGTGTGAATTGAGGGCAAGGAACACAGTCATCCCCTTCTAAAATTCTGGCCATGCCAGGAAGGACAGCTGTGTGAAAGCAGTAGCTTGACAGAAAGAGAAAGGTATTAAGAGCTTCTATAATGACTAATTAAGATGAAACCCCTCCAGAACAACAACAGAGTTCAATGATCAAAAAATCCCATTTTCAAAAATTTAATTTACAATTTTTTGCAGTTACATCAACTGGGCAAAATGAGGGTCAGGCATAGAGTACACAGGCCATTTTCAGAGAATTACCTAAAAAAAAAAGCTGGCCATTTATAAGCTTTTAATAAGAGTCTGAAAATATTTTCAAAAGTGTATTTTAGTATTATTTTTGGCATTTCTTTGTTGGGAAGTTGAGAGTGAAGGAGACACTTGCTTTGGCAAAGTAGTTAGTAATTTCCTTTTTTGTTACAGTACATGGGGAACATGGAGGCTATAAGCACTAATGCTCGATTTTAGGAGTACTGACCTGACCAGTGGGTTTAAAAGCCAGAGGGCTGGTCAATTCAAAATTGAAAAGGGCTCAGTTATCCTCCACCCCCATTCCCACTTCTAATTACAGAAAATGTAAAACTTCAGGTAAAACTAGAATTGTATAGGTTAAAAACACAACAGTCTTGGTATCCAATTTAACAATAACAAAACATCCGTATGCATGAACTTCCTCATTTGATCTTTTTGACCTGTGGGTCAAATTACTTTTATCTCTTTTGTGAAATAAAGGAAGAAATGGTGGAAACTTGCTGAAGATGTTTGGAGGTTGATAATGTTAACAAAAGCAAGACAAAAGAGCTGAGGAACAGGATGCAAGTTTCTAAGAAGGATGGAAGGACAGGCAGGATGAGAAGGTATATTTGGATTGTTTCCAGAAGCAACCATATTGACTGTTTAGACTGGGGCTTTTTTTGTCTTTTACAAATTTTCCCTTCATTCATTGAATTTTAGAGGCTGACTCTCCCTACCTACCTGGCCCAGACTGAAAGTGCAGGGGCTGCTCACAGGCCCTGCGCTCCTCTGAACAGCATGGGACCTCTGACCTGTTCCATTTCCAAACTGAGCTAGTTATTCCTACTTAGAAAACCTAGTGGCCTCCCCTTGGGACTAGCTATATTAATTTTTAAAAAATAATTGTTATGGATAACTTTTTTTTCACATCACCTACATTTCCTACTTCATTCCTCCTCTGTCCCTTCCCAGAAGGCCATCACCTATATATAAAAAAAGGAAGAAAAAAATTCAGCAAAATTAACCAATATCTTTTAAGTCTTGCCAAGAGAGGGTATGGTAAACAGATGTGAAACTCCCTTGTGATAGAGCCAACTTTAAAAATATATATACACTAAAGTGGCAATAAAAACCCCCAAACTTTCCCTACATTCGTACCCATCCCCCAATGTCTTACAAGAACCTCTTAGCATAGGCCTGGCATACAGTCAGTCAGCTGGTACCTCTAAACAAGGAACAAAATAGAGTGAGTGACTCAACTAAAGAGGTGCCTAGTCTCCAGGTCAAAGAGTTCTTCAGAGATGGTGCGGTCTCTGACGTCCAGGTTACCCTCAGCTACAACTTTGCACAATATATTTCACTTTTTGGAATAAGATTCCCTACAATCAGAGAATCGCAGAGCTAAAACACAAGGCCTTAAAATACTTTTTTTCAAATGAATTTTTATTGATGTCTTTTGCATCTGCCATTAATCATATGTTCTTTTCCTAAAAAGGAAAGGTGAGAACTTTGTTTCGGGGTAAGGGTGGTGATGGGTGGGCATACACAAAAATGACAGCTCATTTTATGTAGTGTTTTGAAGCTTCTTCACAAGAACTGATGTAAACAGGGCAGTTAATATTATTCCAGTTTTACAGGTGAGGAAACTGAGAGGGAAGGAGATTAAATGATCCATCCATAATCATACAGTAAGCGCCAAATTGGAATTCTGGCTCCAATTCCAGAGCTCAAAGCCCCTGCGCTGCCTAAGTAAAAGATCACTTTGCACAGAAGAAAAATTGCAATGGAAATAATTATAACAAATATTGTGAAATTATGATCCCTTCTGTTTAAAAGATGGAGTAAATGCTAGTTCAGCTGTATATTACAACCTGGGCAACACAAGTTTTTTCAATCCCTACCCCAGAGTCATTAGCTATACTAGGGGTGGGGAGCCTGCGGCCTGAAGGACATGTTGCCTACCCTGTCCTTCAGGCTGCAGGCTCCCCACCCCTAGGTTATTATCAATCTCTTTCAAATAGCTGCAGATTTAACTTCAGGGTTTACACCAAAGCAGAGAAGGTTATTTCCCTCCTCCTTTGCCGAGGGAAACTATAGGTACTGAACACTGCACATAAAGCCAGACTTTTCTGATGGATTATATAGTTTTGATGAACTGTTTTTCCTCCTCTTTTTTGCTCCTTATAATAAGGGATGGATCTTGAAGGAGGAATGATTTGGAAATATAGGTGATGTAAAGAAAAAGATGCTAAAATTTGTTTTAATATAATTTTTATTGATATCTTTTGTTTTTACATTGCCTGCATTTCTCCATGTATCTTTTTCTATCACAGAGAATTTCATATAATATGTACTTTTTTCCAAAAGAGAAAAATAGTAACACCAATAAACACACTGAAAAAATCTAATAATATATGCATTTTTCCACACCCCAAAAAAGAGGTGTTTTCTCATTTCTCTTGTTTATTTCCTGTGATTCTGCAACATTTATTTTCAATTGTTTTGTATTACTCTGCATAATCTCACCTAATTATTTCCTTAATTTTCTGTATTCATCATGTTTATAATTTCTTATAGCACAGTAATATTCAATTCCACTCACGCACCACAGTTTTAGTAATTTCCCCAAATAATGGCTATCTACCTTGTTTCCAATTCTTTCCTATCACAAAAAGCGTTGTTATGAATATTTTGAAGCTTTTCTTTTTATCAATAACTTCTTTGGGATATATGGTTTTAAAAGTGTTTTAAAGTACTTAAAAAACAACACATTATCCAATTTATTCTATAATACAATACTGGTCTTAATCATTAACTGGACGCATTATTAATAGATATGAATTTTACTTCTTTTTCTCAGGGTTAAGAGCAAAAAAGATACCAACCTGAAATAATTTTATCACATCCCTTTAAGTAATAACCAGTCCAACGTCTAGTAACTACAGAGTATCTTTAGTGTACTATACCACAACTACGTATCTATGCATTTTAACAGCTTATATACAAACACAATATATGACTTTTGTATTATTATATAGTTGTAATTCAAAAAGAGGTGAAATTGCTAAAATTTCAACTCTATTATAAATTAAGCTGGAAGGTAACATAGGCATAATTCCTGGTAATTATCTTTTACTAACAGAGTAAACCCTTCAACTTAGAAGATTCATGAAGAATTTTGGATAATATATTAGTGAGCTAAACAAATCAGGTCTGGTGTCAGTCATGAAACTCCCTGGCTGCTGCTGCTATCTGAAGATACCCTGAATCTGGGTGTCCTTAAAAGTGAGATTATCTCCAATCAAGAAAAACAGCCCCAATGGATTAATGACTGGCACTTGGCAGGTCCTATATAAATATGTATTCCCTTCCCCTCTCTTCTTTTTTCCTTAAAGCAGTTAGGTGGCACCCTGAACAGAGTACTACAGAGTCAGGAAGACCAGAGTATGAACCCTACCTCATACTAACTGTGTGCCTCTGGTTAAGCCACTTGAGCTTTATACTTACAATTGCTTTTGGGACATTTAATCCTAGAGGTGACAACCAGAGTGTAATAAGCAAAGAAGGGACATGGTAGGGTCTATTCTTTTGGAAAAATCTCTGTTGCAGCTGTACTGAGGATGAATGTGGGTGTGAGATCCCCTTTCTCAGGAGATGAGATGTGAGTGAGGAAGACCAAGTAGAAGGCTATTGTAATAGCCGAGTTGATAACTGATTAAGGACTGAACTGGGGTGATGCTTGTGTCAACAGTGAGAAGGGATGGATGGAAGAGATATCGTGGACAGAGAGTCAGGAAGTCTTTGCATCTGACATGATATATGGGGAGGAAGGATGGCGGTAACCTTGATAGCAATAGGGAAGTAAAGAAAAGGGTGGGGTTTGCAGCTTATAGGTCAAATAGGCAGTTGGTGAGGTGGGACTACAGCTCAGGAAAAAAATCAGAAGCTGAATATACTGAGCTGACAGTTATCAGCACAGAAATAATACTATTATTATTAATGGTAATAATAGCTCATATTTATATAGTTTGCAAAATGTTTAAAAAATATTGCCAGGGGCAAGTTAGATGGTGCAGTGGCCCAAGGCCAGGGGGACCTGAAATCAAATCCAGCCTCAGATACTTACTAGCTGTGTGACCCTGGGCAAGTTACTTAACCCCAATTGCCTCTAATAAAATTTTGAAAACAAAATTACCTAATTTTACCCTTATAACAACTCTAGAAAGTAGGTGCTATTGTTATTCTCACTCTGCAGAGGAAAAAACTGGGGAAGACAGTGGTAAAGGATCTCATTATATGACTAATTTAGGTCTTCCTGGCTCCAGGTCTAGTACTCTATCCACTGTGCCATCTAGCTGATAATTAAACTCATGTGAGTTGATGAGATCATTGAGAATACAGGAAGAGAAGAGATGAGTGTTCAGGAAAGAGCTCTGAGTCTACCCAAAGTTAAGGGGTAAAATAAAAAAGCTGATCCAGCAAAGAAGAATTGGAAGGAGAGATCCTAGAGATGTGCTGTGAACACAACACTGCATCTCCTCTCTCCTTGTCTTTGCACTGGCTGTCCCCCAGGCCTGCAATACTCTTCTTCCTTACCTCTACACCTGTGTTTTAGGGGCTTCTTTCAAGACTCAGCTCCAGTCCTACCTTGGGAAGGAGGCCTTTCTGGTCCCCTTACTGCTGCTGGTGGCCTTGCCTTCCCCTCGCAGGTCCCCTTCCATCTACTCTTTTACATTTCATATGCGCATCGAGTTATTTACCCATTGTTTCCCATTAGAGTACTTAACATTCTTGTTGACCGACTGACTAAGTGTGCTGGGGATATAAACAGAAAGAATGAAACAAAGCTTGCTTCTCAAGGGGTTTACATTTGATCAGGGTAGCCAACAAGTGAATATGTGAGCATAAAGAGAATAAGTGCAAGGAAGCTCAATAACTGGAGAGGTGCTGAAAACAAAAGGATGGAGTGAATATCTTCAGGACCTAGGACCTAAAACATAGGTACTTTTCCAACTCAACATCCTTCTGTGCTGGTTCAGCCAGGTGGCACAGTAGGCAGTTTTTCTAGTGTTCCTATTTGGGGGTTGGGGTTGGGGTAGTAAGGTAAGAAGGTAGATCTTGGCTGATTAAAATATTTATTAAAAAGAAAACAAAATATAAATGGATTTTAAAAATATCTTTTTCCCTCTTAATCCTCACAGGTCTTCTAAAATTGTCCTACTTATACCACTAAGTTGTGCTTTGCTTTTTTTTAAAGCCAAGTTGGAATGGGTTCTGATGGATAGGTGTCATTTGGACAACCTTAAAAACGAAGCTAGATCTTAGTAAAATGGTATAAATTGGGGCAGGTAGGTGATACAATGGATAGAATGCAGGGCCTGGAGTCAAGAAGACCTCAGTTCAAATCTGGCCTCGGACTCTTACTAGCTGTGTGACCCTGAGCAAGTCACTTAAGCCTGTTCTCCTCCCAAAATAAAATAAAGTTAGAATGGTATAAATCTGTAACAGGGCATACCAACCTTACTAGCTGGAAATCTTAAGAAGGGCCCCATCCATTGCAGCATACTAAATCCTTTGACAATTTGAACTCTGTGGATGCCCAACTGCCTCAATTGCGGGTGAGTGGTAATCCAAAATATGGGGGGGAACATCATCAAGCATAGTAGCTTTGGAAGCTTATTAATTTTGATGCAAAACATCATAAGCAGATTATTATTTGTTTGTACAGACAGACTAGGATGTCATGGAAATCAGTGAGAAGCAATGTGGCCTCATCTGTCCCTAGAATGGCCTTTATGGGCACACCTACTGCTAATGATGGGGTTGTATATAATGCAGATGTAGAATGCCCCTTTATCTTAACAATTTTACTGCTAGAAATGTTTACTTTCTTTTCATCACTTCTTTCTAGTGGAACGGAAAAACAACAAAAACAGAATTGAATATAATTTTGTGATAGTTTGTGAAAAGTGAGCATTCACTTTGAAAGGCAGTAAAGATTAGCAGAGTTCTAGTGAAGAAAGCTCTCTGTCATACAAACAAAATGCATGAGGTGTTGGGACTGATGGACTGATATCTGCTTGGAATGCAAAAGCTAAACTCAAAGTGAGCTTACATTTCTTATGAATGGTTGAACCCAAGGGAACTATTAAGAAACAAACAAACTGCATATAAATCCCCAAAGGGTCAAATGAAGAACAAAAAGTGTCTTTTTCAGAAATAATTTAGGACAGGACATCTCTATAAGTAACTTAAAAGCCTATGGGTTTTGTAAGAATCTTAGAATCTGAAACCTTAAGGGAGGATTTTTTTTGTGACTGTTAATATTGCAATATTAGCACTTCCCTCACAAAAGGGGAATTCTTTTGATAAATGGGGTAAGGAAGTTGACAGTTCTCTTCTACAGAATGCTATTTTTTCCTTCTTTCTTTCTTTTTTTTTTTTTTTAAGCTTTTTGCCTCCAGTAATTTTTATGGATGAAACTACAAGGAAGGAGAGGAATATAATCTCCATTTTGGTCCAATTCTTTTACAGTAAATGTAGTTAGAGAGGAAGATACCATACAACAAAAAATTTTAAGCTCAATTACTGCCCTGATTTCTGCAGCTCATATTTGGTAGCACAAACAAGCAGAACAACAAAAGAATCAGTCTAATTTCTTGGCAATGACAAAACAAAAGACTTTTTTATATGCTGAATAATTTGTGTTGGTAAAAAATATCTCAGGCCAATATGGTCTTTTAAGAAATGACTATATACTCACCATGCTGAAACAATGCTTATGGGCCCACAGTTCCTCCCCACTAAAACATTTCTTCAATCATGTATCTCAAAGAAGTCCCTTAAAGGAGCAATCTACTAAAACATTTTCTTTAAGATTATGCCCAACAACCTTTTTAGGGATGAGCCAGTCATCTAATTTTTTAAAATTGCACTGAAGAATTGCAGGGGAGGGAAGAGAAGGGAAATTGGCCAGAATAAATAATATTAATTCACATTTTTCTCTACCTCTCAAAAATATTTAACTAAGTGGTCAACATATTCCACTGGAATGGGTGTGTGTGTGTGTGTCTGTGTGCATGTGTGTGTTCTGTGTGTATCCCCAATGCACTTGGGAATATACAACGTCCAATTAGGTCACAAGTGGTAAAACTTTCCTAAGTCATTAAAAGCTATGCTTCTTAAGACTAACGTCACTTATCCATAAGCAATTAGAGAATGTAAAGGGTCTTCAATCTCTACTATACCAACAAAAATTGAGATCTCTATTCTGAATCTACACAGGTACAAAGACTGTTGTTATAGACTTCTCAAAGAGGTCATGAAATGTATAGAAGAGTTAATTAACATAATTGGGCATATCAGTAATTACAAAACCCATATCCCTAGTTGTTAAAAAGGTTTTAGGAATTGGAATTCCAGGATGACTTGAGTGAAGTGAGGCTGTTTTCTATTTTTTTTTAAATACATTTTTAGTAGCATCTCTTGTTTTTTAGGGTTAGAATTTGCTTCTTTTTCCCTCTCCCTCCCAGAGACCCATATTTAATAATAAAGAATTTCTTTTAAAGAGAAAAAAAGATTACTAAAACTTGTGAACATATCAAAAAAATCTGAGCCTATATTCAATTACTCTCGCATCCTCAGAGGAGCAGGGGAGGCTTCTGCTCACATCTTTTCTTAGAAGCCGAGCTCGTTCTTTATAGTTTCACCACATTCAGTTCTGCTCATTTTGTGGTCTTTCTGGTTTACATTGTTGTAGTCGTTATGAATTTGGATTTCCTTCGTTTTGTATCAGCTCATGTCTTTCCACCCTTCTCTGTACTGGTCATGCCCATCACTTCTTTAAAGCACAATAACATTCCAGCATATTCATGGACCACAATTTGTCGACATTCTCCAATACAAGTGGATTTTATTTCCAACTCTTTGTCACCACAAAAAGTGCTGATTTAACGATTTTGGTGTCTATAGGGTCTGTGTTTTTTTTCTCCAAAGGCCTTCCTGAAATCTATCTGCACAGTTCCTTTATGAAATATGGATGTGGCCCTCAGTCCTGTGGGGTTTCCTCCTGAGCTTCTGTGTTAACTGTGACAGAGTGATGGAAAGGTGGACAAAATATGCTAAGAATCATGGTTTTCTCACCATCTGCAAACACTAAACAGCTAATGGTACTTTGAAAGGGAGAACCTTGTCCAGTGACCAACAAATAGGCATGTTACTTGTTGTTCAGTTGTGTCTAACTCTCTGTGATGCCATGGACTAGGACCAAACTGTCCATCGGGTTTTCTTGGCAAAGACACTGGAATGGAAATATTTGCCATTTCTTTCTCAGGCAGATTAAAGCAAACAGAAGTTAAGTGACTTTTCCAAGGTCACAGAGCAAGTGAAACTATCTGAGGCTGGATCTGAATTCAAGTCTTCCTGACTACAAGCACAGAGCTCTAACCACTGAGCAATTTAAGCTGCCTTTATACTACTGGTGGAACTGAATAATATCAATTCTGATTTTTTTTTTTTTTTTACTATAAATGAAACCAGAAAACAAGAGCAGTTTAAGCTAAATAGAAGGATGGCTCAGAGGTTTTATTTGGAGAGGCAGATAAAAGGGAATCATTCTTATTCAGTGGCCAAGGGCAACAAGAAACAGTATCTCATGAGAAAGGTAATTTTACACTGCAGTACTCATGATAAGCACATCCAAGAAAACCACTAGTGTAAGCTATTACAGCTCACGCCTCAAAATCCGGTGCAAAGGATGAGAAAACAGAAAGAAATTTTATGAAAAACTAGATAAGACCCTCTTCATTAAACTAACACATTTCAATACTTGGTGACTTCAGTGCAACGGTGGGCAAAGGAAAGAATAGTGATAACTCTTAGGAAAAAGTGGTTTAGGAGTTAAGAAAAAAAAGAAGGTAAAAAGGTATGTAGACTGTACAGAAGTCTCATATCTATACAAGCATATATGATTATATCTCATACCTATAAACCTGAATACTTTTTTTTCTACAAAAAGCTGACAGGTTTTCAACAGAGTAAACACCACATACTATCATTAAAAAATGAAATTGATTATGGCAAGAAAAGACTAAGCTCTAATGGCCAAATCATTTCTGAATCAGATATCTGTGTTTAGTCATACTATTGGCTTATTAGAACCAAAACCAAAATCAACATCAAAGAAAATTAAAAATGAGATGTGGCAGCAAGTGAAGTGACTCTTACCTGATTTAAACAAGTTGACACCAAAAAGGGAAAAGAGATAAAAGATTAGATCTTGACTACACAAACCAGTACCATTTCCTAAGTAAGTTTATTTAACCAATGTAAACTGCCACAACAAAGAGATCTAAAGAGCTCAGAAACCACCTAAAAAGTAAAAATTGATCTCTTTGTCAAGTGGGAAGATATGACAGCCAGGGACAACATCTATATATCAGAAAGCTCTCACAGAAAGGATAGATTACAGATGGAGTATAGTCAGTATTTACTCCTAAAACATTAAGGGTATAGAATGAGATAATGTTTCCTGAAAGCTTGTCATGAGACCCAACTAAGAATAGTCACTCCAATATATTTAAGGATGGAACGTAGAAGAGGAGAACAGATAAAAAGATGGAAAAGATCTGTATGTGTTTTTATAGCAAACTTTTCACCATCTAGGATGGCAGAGGCACCACGTATGAACTCTAACAGCTGAGTTAATGAGCACAGTGTAGTTGCTTAGTACATGCTCACTGAATTACCTGAAGCAAAAACAAGGGTGGAGAGAGCAGCTACACCAGATCAAGTCCATGTTGCCTCACCTTTATAGTCATACAAGTGACTAAAAAACTAAATATCCCTGTTCCTATGTCTTTTGGTGACAAAAGCATTCAACTCAGCAGAATAAATTGCCTCCTTAAAGGCTCTGCTCCAATGAAGAACTGCCCAAGCACATGTCAAAATCATTCAAGATTCCTTGAAAGATGTAAGTTGGTTCAATGACCATCTGATATAAATATCAAGTGAGGCATAAAACAGTGAGATGTTGCAAAAAATATTTCCCAGTCATTCAGAACATCCAATGCAAAGTCCAAGTCAAAAAGGATTTCCTACATTTGTGAGGGTTTTGACCTTTTTTGTGTCATGGACCCCCTTTGACAATCTGGTGAAGCCCATGGGCACCTTCTCAGAATGATGCTTTTTTAAATGCATAGGATTACAAAAGAAACCAATTCTAATGAAACAAAGATGTAAGTTTTTCTCCCCATCCAAGTTCACAAACCAACCTCTCTTGAAATGTTTCTTACCCCTTAGTCCTAAGAAAGCTCATCTCTTCCCAAATGTCACCGCTGGATTACTCCCACCTTCTGACTTCTCCAGAGTCACACAACCATGCTGAATAAGTACATTATAAATTCATGTTATTCAGCTTCAACTGGGTTCTAAATGCAGCAAGGCAGTCCTTTTATTCCTAACTGATTTTCTATCATAACCTCCAAAGAAATGATTCCAAACTTTTCTTTCCTCCTTAAGCCTCTATTTTCTCCCTTTCCCTATTTCAACTGAGAATCTCACTTCTTACTTTATTAAGAAAATTGAGGCCATATGATATGAGCTCCCTCTTCTTTCCTTCTCATCTTAAAACCCCTTGACACCATCCCCTCCTTTATTCTTTCCCTAGTTTCTGAAAATGAGGTGGCCTTTTTATCTGAGGCTAACTTCTCTACATGTATGCTTGATGCTACCTACTCCCATCTTCTCTACCAGATTGTAAATTAATTCAGTCATTCACACCCTCTCCTTTCTAATCATCAACTTCTCCCCATTTACTGATACCTTCCCTATTGCATTCTAACATGCCCAAGTCTTCTTCCTCCATGAGAAAGACTTTACTAGATCTACCATCCCTTCAAACAATGAATGGTCCTCTATCACTTTTCCCTTTCTTAGCCAAGCTCCTAGAAAAGGCTGTCTACATGTGCATCTTCATGACTTCCTGTGTCTCCTTCACTCTTCAACTCTACTGCTCTCTCTAAAGTTACCAGTGATCTCTTAATTACCAAATCTGATGGTCATTCATCAGTCCTAAAGCCATCTACTGTACTAGGAGTGTTGACTACTCTCTCCTTCTAGATGCTCTCTCTTCTCTGGGTTACTGGCCCTTTCCTTACCTGCCTGACCATTCCTTCTAAGACTCTTTTGCTGACTCACCATTCATATCACTTCCTGCCAACTGTGGGTGCTCCCCAACATTCTGATCCTGCCACTCTCTCTTCTCTCTTTAGGTAAACTCATTGGCTCCTACTATAAGTTGAATTATCACCTCTGTGACTATGATTCATTTAGCTGACTATGTAACCAGACGTAGGCACCCCCAGAACTTCAGTTCTACATCACCAATTGCCTATTGGACATTTCAAATTAGATGTCTTAGAGACATAAATCAACATGTAAAATCTTTACTCATTATCCTTTCCTTAAACCCTATTCTCTTCTAACCTCCATTTCTGTTGAAGGCACCACCATTCATCCATAGTGTCATCCTTGACTCTTTGTTGTCTCTCAATTCATATATGCAATCAGTAGTCAGATCTTGACATTTCTGCCTTCACAATATCTCACGTATTTATCCCTTCTCTTCACTCACAGACAGCTACCACCTGAATTCAAGCCTTCACCCCTTTTTCCCTAGGATGCTGCAATACCCTAATCAGTCTTCTGCCACAAGTCTCTCTTTACTTGAGTCCACCCTATGCATTGCTGCCAAAGTAATTTCCTTAAGGCAGATCTGATGATGTCCATCCCCTGCTTAAACTCCAATGGCTCTCTATCATCTTGAGAATAAAATATAACTTGTTTAAGCTTATAGAGCCTTTCATAACCTGGCCCCAAGCTATCTTTCCAGCCTCAATAGACTTTGTGATTTTAATGGTAATTTAAATGGGAAATGTACTGGTAATTTAAATGGGAAGATCTTTCCCATTCATTAATAGGCCTGACATCATCAGATCTGCATTAAGGGAATTACATTGGCTTTTGTTTGTGGGAAGACCTGATAATGTGTATAGACTTCTTTGTTACTATGATGGATCTGGCTTTATGGTGTTGGGATTCGGCTTTCTGGTGTGTGAATAAATGTTTTTCTTCTGCCTTCTATATGGAGAGTCTGTTATACTTTGCAACTCAGAATTACGCCAGCATGTTTACAGTTGCCCTCAGTGCTGTGAATATTGCCTTGGTGATACAGTGATCCAGACAAACAAGACTTTTTTCTCTATTCCTCAAACACCACACCAAACTCCATTTCCCACCTCTGTGCCTTTATCCTAGCCATCCCTCCTACCTTGAATGCACTCTCTCCTTAGCTATACTTTAGAGAACCCTTTTCTTTCTTGAAGATAAAATTTAAGCACCATCTTCTATATGAAGCCTTTCCAGATCCCTCCAATTGCCCTCCTAACTGAAGAGAAGTAGCACAGACGTTCATATTAGAGAGATGTATGATTGGAAAAGGAGATGACCCCAGGGGAAGATTTATAGGAGCACATAGACAAGAGTCTAACAGGATGAGAAAACATGGATAGGATGTAACATGTACTGTTGGAGGGAGTACCCATACTGATCAGATTGCAGATCCTGAAGAAACTTGGCTAGAATAGTAATAAACTTAAAAAACAAAACAAAACAACTAAACCCCACAAACTGGTAAAAAACAAAACAAAACAAAACCACTCTGTATTAGCCCTCTTAAAATTATTCTCAGTTTTAAGAAAAATATTTTTGAATTCCTCAAAATCTTACTATGCACCCATCGAAATTTAGTACTATGCTCAATTTATTGATAGCAAACATATTTGAGGCTTCGCTGCTTGTTAATCTAACTTTTCAACCTAATCAGGGATACAAAGTGAGAGTGAGAAGGGAATCAAATTTAATTTATTTAGTCTCACCACCAAAGAGATGGTGATACAGTATTGAAAGTAAAAGTCAGAATCCTTTGTGACTCTGACTATTCATGCCCAACTGAATAATCTAAATCAGAAAAGATTCTTCTTGAATATTAAAATAAAGGAATCGCTATAGCCTCCTGCCTCTAAGAGTTTAGATAATTATACTCACTCATGCAGACTGCTCACCAGAATGTCTCATCATATTATAAATTTCTACCGAGAGGTTCCTTCAGACTACCAGAATTACTGTTTTCAAAATGGTCAAACATTCTTCACGTCTCCAAATATTTGGCTGGTCAGTTCACTTCCCTCCAACCAAAGTCCACAAACCTATACAACACAGCTGAGTAAAGAAATTACTATCCCTAATACTTTTAGGACATAAGAAATACCTTGCGGGGGGAGTGGGGGTTGAAATAGCATCATTACTACAGTTATGGCCTACAGTTTATATGGGGGTTCTTTTCCATACGCCATCATCCTCTGTGGATAGGGTATGGGATGAGAGTTAGGAAAATCTCAACTCAAATTCAGTTTCAGATTCTAACTAGCTTAGTGACCCTGGGCAAATCACTTAACCTCTGTCTGCATCAGTTTCCTCATCTGGAAAAAGAGAATGAACAGAAACCATCTCTCAGGGTTATTGTGAAGCTCAAACAAAATAGTATTTGGAAAACATCCTACAAACTTGAAAAGATTACATAAATGCTAGCTATTAACTATTATTGTTGTACTATAAAAGGACAAATAAAAAAAGCCAGATGATTGCCCTTGAATCTTGAAAGCAATATTTTTAGGAAAAAAGTAAAAGAAAACAGGTGATGCTCCACATAATTCTTAATAAACTCAAGGATTTCAAATGATAGAATAGTAAAGCTGAAAAGGCTCTCAGATCATTTGGTTCAACTTGCTCACTTTACAGAGTAGAAGACTGAGGATTAGAAAGATTCTGTGATTTTCCAAGGTCACAAGTGTCAGTAGTGCCAAGTCCACTCAGTGTCAGAGTCTGGCTAGAAATGGAAGCTTGGTCAAATAAAGTGGCCAGTTTTGTTTAATTTTTAAAAGTGTAACAAAAAATGAGTATTTTTAATTGATGCTTTACACCTTCTACACGGTTGTCATTTTCTAATCCAACACTCTTTCCATTGTGGAGGGCTAAAAACAGAAAGAGGTTTAAGAAGCTTTTGGAAACTGCCCTGCTGATAGGTCCCTAACAGGTTATTAAACAAACCTAGGGATATTTTAAAGCATATCCTTAATTTTTGGAGCAGTTTTTAAAAAGTTAAACAAGTTTTACGTACATGCATAAAAATATAAGGAATAAAATCCCTCCATTATTCTTAACATAATCCTAAGTGACAGGAAGGTGGTAAAATGAAATCAGCTGACTCAATCATTTTCTTAGCATGACTTGCAGCTCACACTGCATAACTATCTAGAAGGCCAGGCTAAGCTAAAATTCACTTAAACCAATCAAAGGTCAATTGCTTCTATAATAATACTTTATTATTTCAATGCAATTTTTTCAGTATTAGCTTTCTTTGGTAGGCAAAAATAGTTTGTTTTTGTGGCAGGTGCCTCATCAGTTGAAATTTTTAGGAATAAGTGGTCTTTTTCTCTCATGTCCCTCTTTTCTATATTTCTTCAGTTTCCATAATAGACCTCATAAATGAATTCAAAGCACTGGGCCAGAATTCTTCTATAGTCATTAACGCCTTGCTTCCCATTAGTCTCAAAAACATTCTCTATCAAGGCTGAATGTGTGATTTCTTTGCTAATAATACTCAACAGAAATGCAGCACATTAAGCTAACAGCAACCTTCTTTTGTGCTTTTAGAGAATGACAACTTAACACACCATAGCTCTCACAATATGTTGTGCACTTGGCAAAGCCCATCATTTCTATAAGATCAGAAGAATACATACCTGGTTATTACTGTTGACTGCTGAGGCACTGGCTTGAACTGCACTTGAGAGAGAATCCAGGAAGGCTTGGTCAGCTACTGAATTTCCACAAGAAAACTGATCTTTCCCACCATTAGTCAAAATCTGAAGAGTAAAGGAACTCTTATTATTTTCAGTCAATTCATAGTCCACTTGAGGTTAAGATTTTTGTAGGCCAGCAGAGCCAACCAGCAGGGGAAAAATGGTGCTTGAGATCCTATTTACTTGTATGTCAGATCCTTTGGGGGCATGGGTTGGGTCTTACCCCTTTCTTTGTATCTCCCTCCACACCTATCAAGGTGCTTGACATCTAATTGAATGAACTATAAGCAACTGATTGAAAACATCAAGGTGGACACACAAGTGATTGTACTAAAACTAGAAAGTTTGGAAGTTGTGATGAACTTCAATGCCAGTCATACCTCAGACTTCTCTCAATCTTAAGAGACTTTTAGGCATCAAATGAAAAGCAGAAACCCTTCTCATAAACTTTAACAGTTGATTTCCTACCTTTGGGCAGACATGAATGAGACATTATGGCATGTCCCCCCTATCATTAGTGAGGCATCTGGAAGAGTGGCCCTAAGAAAGGTTTTTCTGTTAAAGGGATCCCAGGAGACTAGCTCCATCACCTTCTTTTCTCCTGAAAGACATCATCTCTTTTCTAGAGTGAGTACTCTCTCTTCACTTAACCACTAGGTTAAAAGACAAAAGCAAACAAAACACTTCTGTATGTCAGCACAGGACCTTAGTTTGTCTACCCTCAGCAGAACTTCATGATCATACCATTTTACATCCATTTTATACATGATACAGAAAAACAACCAGCAGAGGGAGCCAGCTGGTTGGCTCAAATGTTTTTGTTGGTGGTGGCTGGTTGGTTTTTAACCCAATTGTGTCTAACCATGGATGGCCAATTCAAGGAATTTAATGCTATAGTAATGGACACCAAAGATAAGAGTTGAAATTGGACCTCAAAGTTTCAATGAGCAACTAACTTTTTTAAAACAGGCTGTGGAGAAAAGGAATTGGGAAATTCTGATGTGGCAGAGTCAACACTGGATTTGGAGGCAGAAGACATGGATGGGCTCTTTCTGAGTGACTCTGGGCAACACACCTGGCCTCTCTGGATCCTAATTTTCTCTTCTGTATAATGAAAGGGATAGCCTCTGAGGTCTATGTAAGCTTTAACTTCTCTGAACCTAAGACTGGGGTTTGTGCCTCTGTCCTGTCACTGACTAGGTGGGCGGTAGTGGACAAGTAATTTAATCTCAGTTTTCTTATCTGGAAAATAGGGTTACCAACCTCACAGGATTACTATATTACAAATACTTTGTAACTGTCAAGTGTTATAAACACTTATAAAGGTAAAGGTTATAAAGGCAAGGAATTATAGCGTAATGCTACTAACAAAAACAACAATCACAACAGATGTAAGCTATTATCTTGTTTACTTCAACGTACAATTTATTATTCCCTAAAATCCACAATAAGATGGCTTCCAATTTTTCCAGAGCAGTTACTGAACAATAATACTGAACCACAACGGATCACACCAAGGAAGGGAAAGCATTTGGTAGCAATAATTGTAACTCTCTTTTATGTTCTGTCCCTCAAACCTGTTCCAAAATCAAGTTAGGGAAGGAATCGGTTATAACTGCTGTAATTAAATGACTGAAAATTCTTACTTCAACATAGTCCGTGGGAACAAGCCCCCGTTCTCCTTTGTTATTTTTTCCTTCTAGCCATCCTCCACCTACATCCTAAAAAAAAAACCACACATAGAAATTCGGTATATTTGGAAAACTTGCGTGAAGAATCACAATAAAAGGAACAAAACAAAAACAACTTAAACATTAAATACATCACCTCTGCAAAATCCATTATTCATAAATTACCTTTTCCTCCCTCCTGGCATCGCCCAGACATCCAAAAACTCTTAAGACCTTAGCTACCAGAAAAAAAGTTAAACCCAGACTAAAATTATTCAAATATTGATGAATAATTGGTGGTGGTTCTAAATAATGCCCCAATTATAAGCAAAGCATGCTCTATTTTGATAACCACATGTTCTTCACTTATCATTTAAACCACAACTCAATTCTAGAAAATTACTACCTTTATGAGATGCATTGGATACAATGGAAAAGCACTAAGCTCCAAGGCTGGAAAAACTGTGGTTGAGTCTGAGCTATGTCACTTATTTGCTATGTACTCTTGGGCACGTCTTTTTCCTTATCTGTAAATAGGGGTGCCCTCATGTGTAACCTACTTCATAATGTTGTTCTGAGGAATGTAAGTACATGTAAGTTAATGAGTGGTCAGGTCATCTGGGCTAGGGAAATTAATTTTTCTCTTCCTTTCTTTCTACTGCTCTTACAGTGTCTCTTTTGGTTAAATAGGACTATCCAAAATAAAATTAAAATAAACTCACATTCTCCATTCTAATTTTCATCTAAATAATACTTCAAAAAGAATTTCCTTGAATGCGCTCTACCTCCTGAGAGAGAACAGATGAACATGAGTGCAGAATGAAGCTTGCTTTTTTTAGTTTATTTTTCTTGTAGTTTTTTGTGTGTGCTCTCTTTTGCAATATGACTGACATGGAAATATGTTTTGCATGACTTCACATGTATAACTGATATTGTATTGCTTGCCTTCTCAAAGAGTGGGAGAGTGGTGGGAGGCAGGGAGAGAATTTGGAACTCAAAATTTAAAAAAAATGTTAAAAATTATTTTAAATGTAATTAGGAAATAGGTAACAAAATAATTTTTTTTTTAAAAAAAGGAGCTTTATTGAGCTCCTAATTAAATATCCACATTAATACAAGCCCCCAACTGACAATTCTAAACTACAAATGGGTAACCCCATGGTATCAATCACTACTTTGGTGATCTAGAAATTTAAATTCAAGATTTTTACCATCCATAGAGAGGTGATGATTTAAATATGTAGAATGAGAAACACATTTTTGGAACTTATCAAAGTGGGGATTCATTTTGCTTGGCTATTTACACTGGTTTCAAGGGTTTTTTTTATTTTTTATTTTTTTCCAGGGAAAAAGGAAGGAAAAAAAATACTAGATAATAGAACAAAATTTAATTTAAAAAAATTCAACAATTTGGCCTGAATTTGAGCCTTAGACATTTTCTTAAAAATAAGATGAATTTCCTTTATTTCTAAACACCAAGTATATGACCACATGCTTAGGGATATTTAGAAGAGGCCTGATAATGTTTAGTAAATGAACAACTATCAGTTTTTGCTCCAAGTAATCCCACTAGGAAATCTGAAAATTTGGGTTAAAAAATTACCAAGTAATTTTCAAGGGTATGTCATGATTTTTCTTTAATTCTATTTCTCATAACTTTTCAAATGCCTCCCATCCCTTTCCTTTTAGAAATGCTCTCTTCTTGTGGTTTCCAGTATCTTGGCTTTTCTTCTACATCCCTGGCTCCTAGCCATCTTTAAAAGCAATTCATGGGCCCCCCTTCTCCAGGAAGTCTTCTCAGATTCCCTTTCCCTTTTCAGACCTCACACTGATAGTACTTTGTTTTGTAACTCAAATGCAATGAGGTAACATTATTTATTACTACCATCTGTCTCTGCACTCTATCCCTAGTAAACTCTGAGAATGCAAGGGCCAAGTCTTCTCTAAACATTCTATCTTCTTTCATGATAACCAACTAATTAATTTGTATTTCTTAACAGAACCAGACACAGTTGAAGTTGTGGTTTGTCCTATGTTCCAGAAGAGGACCATGACATCAGGGAGATGATGACATGACTTGCAATTGCATTTAATTTGAGTGAGGAAGGGCTGTGCAAAGTCACCAGTCTTACTTTCTCCTCCAGAGTCATCTGGGTCCAGTGGCCAGATATCATAAGGGTGACTGGAGATAGCCCAGGATGCAGAGGGAGACCTTGATCTTTTTAAGCTAAGGTCTTTTCAAGTGCTCCCGTTGAGTGAGGCAATGCCCATTCAATGAATAGGCCTGATTAATAAGTGAGTCAAGGGATAGTCCCTTTAATCTAAGAAAAAAAAAAATCAAACCGGGAGTGGAAGCCCCTCAGTTGCTGACCAAAACAGAAACAACTGCTATTTACATTCATTCTGAGACAGGAGGGCCCAAAAAAATAGCCATTAAGTGGTACTTGGGCAGGGATCTATTGTTGTCCAATCAAAGTGATCCACAGTAAATTGGGTTTAAGGCATAGTCTGGGAGAAAGAAGTCTAGCCTGCAAACGCCAAGTTAACTACGGAGGTTTCAGTCACCAAAATTTACCTTCTTTTGGGCAGAATACTCTCAGTTAAGAGCATGATACCCCATGTGGAGGGGAAGAAGGGCCAGGAAGAGAGGGGAGGATGAGCTGAGTTGCCCAACTGGAGCTGGCCAGCTGGGTCCCCATCCAGGCAGCTGTGGTTTGTCCTTTATTCTCCAAGAGGACCATGACTGTGCTTGTGTGCAGAGACAACCTATACTTCACAAATGTCTGTCTGTTGGTTTGTTGGCTCCTTTTATAGAGAATCTCAGATTTGAAAGTGATATTAGAAACCAATCGGTCCAACTCATAACTCACTCTGTTTCTGTAGGCAGTCTTCTCAACCTCTCTCCCTCTGGGTGGAGAGGGAAGAAAGATAGGATTAGTAATGACCGGAGAAAAATTCTTCAAGCTCCTTTACTTTCTTTTCTCTGAGGGAGGTATGTGCATTGTTAACCGGAAACTAATTCCTTGGCTTGGTGGGAAAGAGTTAATCTCTCTAGAAGGTCACAGAAGTAGCCAAGCACCTTCAACCCTGATCTTTCTTGCTAGGAGCTGTTATGGCTAACTCCACTGGAGCACTGATTTGGAGAAGGGCTATGTGGTCTTCAATTCTAAGTGTCACTCTCCTCACCTTGTTGTCACCTTGACAAGCTGTTTGGCCTTCCTTTCCCAAATCCTCCCAAATTTCCCTTCCAGTAATGTCACTGTCTGGCCTTCTTACTATTGGCAGTTAGGTGGCACAGTGGATAGAGCACTGGACTTGGAATCAGGAAGCCTCATCTTTCATGAGTTCAAATCTTGTCTTAGAAACTGGGCAAGTCATTTCACCCTGTTTGCCTCAGTTCTCATCAGTCAAATGAACTGGAGAAGGAAATGGCAAAACACCCAGTATCTCTGCCAAACCGCCCCCACCCCCAAGGGGTCAGGAAGAGTCAGACACAACTTAAGTGAATGAATAACAACTTTGTTCACTATAAAAGAGGCAGACCTTCAAGGTGTCTGTTGACTCAATCTATGATCCTTTGCTGAAAATGTGATTAAGCTGGCAATTTATTCTGAAAAGTTATGAAATCAATATAGGCAATACTTTTGTTTCCCAAAGCACTTAGTGGTACTGGAAACATAGTGGTCACCTAAGAATATATGATCGATATAACATGACATAAATGTATGCAAGACATACATTCATTTTGCCATTTCTGATCATGATGTGGTGTTATAACTCAGGGTAGAACAGGAGGTATGGACTGAGTAGGGCAACTACCCAGAAAGAGCATATTTTTTGGTAAGAGAGCCAAAAATAGTTGGCATATGGCAGACCTATGAAGAGTGAGGTTTTATGTTAGAGTTAGCTGGTTTTTCCACAGGGGCAAAACCAAGATTTCTCTGATTCCATTTTCCTATCTATAAAATGCAGTTAACTGATTCTCTGTCATCAATATAGATAGAAAGATAAAAAATGAATGAAATGCCAGTCATTATAACATATACTTTCTTTTACCTGCTACTTCCATTTCTAAGTGAGGTCCATTCTATATTGGCCTCAAGTAATTCCCTTAGGATAGTAAGTCAAGAAATTTATAAGCATCCATCTTTTATTATAAAGACATGACACTGTGTTGTGGCAGCAGAGGAAAACATCACTCTTCAAGTCATGAATTCAGTGGTAGTGTCAGCTGTCCTTAGCAGAGCTACAATTCTGCCTTAAGATTTAGGGAAATGATATTGTACTTTTGGTCCATTTACCATTTACTTCAGAGCACAGAGCAAAAAAAATGTTTTGTGGTCTTGAATAATCAATTCTGTTCTACAAAGAATCTTATGAAAAGAGTTACAGTTCTGTGAACCCAACGTGACATTTTTCTTACCGGATTTGTAATTGTAATGATCTCCCCTTCAATAACCGTCAATTCATTATTTCCAGGTTCAGCATCAAAATTATACATAACCCGAGCCTGTCAAAATGAGGGTGGGGGAGAGGGGAAAGACAAGAAAGAAGAAAGGACACATTAGTTTAGCTTTGAAATATAACACAGTGATATTCTATAAATTGATAAGTATGACCAATGATTCATATCTAAGGGATGATTGGATTGAAGGAGAGTAAGTAGATGCCTCATTAAGCTTGATTTTAAGATGCAATGGTAAAAATGGACATTGTGGTACTGACTTAAGAGGGAGAATCTTCATTCATCAAGTTTCCAATAACTAGAATACCACTTTCCTTCAACACTGAATTCTTACCTATCCTTTAAAGACCAATATAGATGTTACTTCTTCTAAGAAGCCTTCCTTGGTTTCTCCCCAAGGATCTCATATAGCATCTCCCTTGTACAATTTTGGTAGACTTTTAAAATATATACTTACATACACAACACACATATATAAAACTATATAAATTTTAAAAATTAAATAAAAAAACCACCCTTTTTTAATGTGCTACCTTCCTGCATTATAATGTAAGCTTCTTGAGGGATGGTACTATCTTGCATGATCATACTGGTATACAGCTCAGCGTCTGGCATAAAGAAAGGGTTTAATAAATTCTTTAACTATATTTCTTTCTTTCTCTATCATTTTTCTGGTTTTGCTTATTACTTCAATTTTCATCAGTCCAAACAAGTCCTCCAATGTTTCACTTTCATTTTATTCACCTGATATACATTTAAAAATTATTTTACTAATTATTTGTGTGTCATTATTGCCTGGCGTAAACAGTAAGAGGTCAAACTTCTTATCTTTTCCTAGCACAACACTTTAAGAAATGTTTGTTGAGCTGAAATTAGAAGTAAAGAATTTTTACAGAGAACATTTGATTTACACACCGAGTACAGCCATTCAAAAAGTACCCAAAACTTCATCAGCTTATAGTTTTAAAAAGAAATCCTTCACTTCAGAAAATGTATTTTTAAAAAAACAACCTATAAATGTAATCTTCCACTTACACTGACCAATGAATGACCCTAATAACACTATTTTTCACTTCTCTGTGTTTTAAGAAGAAAAAGAATTGGGGTGAGAGGTACTTTTTTAATATAATAAAAGTATGAGTCTCTAAAATTAAAAATTAGGATTGTTTGCAACAGAGATATGTTAGATGCTTTCCTGGTAAGTACAAGTTTAGATAAGCAAGGGTGTATTCTCTCCCGAATATTATTTTATGTAGTTCCAGAAAAAAATGCCAGTGATAGCAGCAAAACAAGAACAAGAAATCAAATGGTTAAACATCAACCAAGAGAAAACAAACACATTCCAATTTGCAGATGACATGGGGGCTTACTTAGAAAATCAAAGAATGAATAAGCTAAGGAACTATCTGAAATGATTAATGGCTTCAGTAAAACAGCAGCATATAAAATCAATGCACAAAACGCTCGGCATTTCTATATAGCAGAGCTAGTAGCAAAAACCAGAATGAAATTACAGAAAGAGAAATTCCATTCAAAACAACAGCAAAATGTACAGAATACTTGAGAATCAAGCTATTAAAATATAGCCAAAACTTATTTAAATAAAATTGCAAAACACTTTCTAGAAATAAAGGAAGATATAATAGGAAGTACATTTAGTAATCATGTCTGGCCTGTGGACTAGTAAAATAACATTGGCTAAATTATTTGATAAATTTTGTGCTATACAAGCCACCATGGAGTATGCTTATTTTCTACAGCTAGACAAAAAAAAAAACCCAAAACAATAAAATTTACTTGCACAGCACAAGAAGTGTAGAATCTCAAGGGAACTAAGGGAGAAAAGTTGAAAGGGAGCATTGCACTTGCAGTCCTCAACAATATAAAATAATAATAATCATTAATAAATAAAATGATAAAAATCATTGAAACTTTTTGCTATTAATTAAAAAAATAAGAAAATAATCCAGTGGAACAAAGTATATAAGCAACAGATCAAAAACTCAAATTACTAGCCCAGTTTTTGATAGAATCAAAAATAAGAATGCCTAAGAAAACAAAAAAGTAGTTTGGCAGAAAATAGATTTAGACCAGCATCTAAGTTAAATTAATCAACAAGCACAATCAATTAATCAACAAGAACTTATTAAGCACCTACTTTATGCCAGGGGCACTTTTGATGTATATAAAGACCTATTAACCTATTTTCTCCCTCATGGAGCTCGTAATTTATCAGGGGAGACAACACACACATAAATAAGGACATGAAAAACAAATACAAGGTTAATTTGGCAGGAGCAGGCACAGGACAGATGGATGATCAAGAAAGGTTTCCTGTACAAACTGTTGCTTGGGTAGAATTTAAAAGGAAAGATAGACATTCTAAATGGTGGAGGTAAACTAGGGAGTCCATTTCCATCCTACAGGCAGCCAGAACAAAGGCAAAGGCACGGGAGCTGGAGTAGCAAGCTGGTTCGCCTAGGCCAAAAGGATATGGGATGGTGGATGAAGTTGGAAAGGGAGGTTGGGACCAAGTTCTGGAGAGTCTGACAAACAGGCTTATGTGGGAGCCTAGCGATAACAATCTATTGAGTAAGGAAGTGACTTTTACAAAAAGTCATTTTGGTAGATATATGAAAGATGATTTGGAAAAAAGGAGAGGCCTGAGGCATGGAGACGAATTAGAAGACTGCTCAACTGCCCAGGTATGAGATGCTAGGTAAGAAAGAGATAAATAACCTAAATACGATGAAAAATTCTCTTCATAATTATGGATAGGGGAGAATTAATTTTTTAAAGATTTAATTTAATTTTTTCAATTATTATCTTTCCTCCATCTCATCTCACCCCAAACAAATGTCTCTGACATTATATATAACATTCCATACTCTTAGTCCCCCTATCTTTGCAACAAGGGAGGGAAAATACATTTTTTTCCAATTCATAGTTTACCACGTCCTAGTACAAATTAACATGTCCATAGAGTTAGTCCCTAAGTAAGACTCAATCCTTTTTGTAACCTCCTTTTATCCTGAAAGTCCCAGACAGATATTTTTGTTTCCTTGAATACCTGGCACTTAAGTTAGTATGTAATCCTTTTTCTTGGTATAATGGATAGAATGTATGGGATTGTAGTCAATTTGACTAAGGTTCAAATTATGCCTTTTAGATAGAGTTGTGATCATCGCTACCACCTGCCACTACAGACCGGAAGCTAATCCTTTTCTTTTCTGTCTTTGTCTACTTATGAAGTTTCTGACAAAGAAGTATGCTGCTGGAAAACGTCCCCTTAGGTTACATAACTGATACTTGGGACCTAAATCACTGACGTGGGGCTTTAATTAAGAGAGTACAATTTTTTCCATTTCTTTTTACAAACATTTAATATATCTCGTTCTCATTGTCCCCTTTCCACAGAACAATCAGAAACAAAACCCAAACTTTAATTCTCACATTGGCCATATCCAATTACACATATTGCTTTCCTAGATTTTAAGTCCATTACATCTCTAGCAAATGGGTGATGATTTATCTTCCATCTTCTGGACTTCTGGTTTATCATCACACTAATCAGATCACAAACCTTTCAAAGTTGTTTTTCTCTATAATGTTGTTACTGTGAAAACTGTTGTCTTACTTCTGCCCAATTCTCACTCCACCATATCACAACATCTTCAGTTTCCTTTAAGACTGTCATTAAAGCACCATAATATTCCATTACACTCATACACCACAATTTGTTTGGCCATTCTGCAGTAGGTGGATGTCTCCTCTCCCCCTTGGTTTCCAGTATGGGGCTACTATGAAAAGAGTTGCTATAACTCTATGTATGTATTTAATATGTAACTCCTTTTCTCTTTAACTTCTTTGAATTGTCTAGTTGGGTTATAGGTTTAGAAACATCCTAGACCTCAGGCAACTTAAGGCAAATTGCTCAAGGAAGCATTGAATCCTTTTTTCATGCTCACCCACCCTCAAATTTTTCTAAAAGGTCTCATTCAGATAAGTTCCTGGCCAGTCAAATAACATTTATTATTATTTCAGGAGCTTCTTTTAAACTGTTTTTCTCTAATAAACAGGAGTTTCTTTCTACTAACACTCCCTAAACTCTACTTGTTTGCTGATAACCTAAAATTTGTAAAACATACAATAATAAATATTTATTCAAGGCATACTATGTATGTTCCAGGCACAGTGCTAAGGCTGCCAGTACAAACAAGAAAAAGACAGTCCCTGCCCTCAAGTAACTTGGAGTAAAATGCTGTTTGTTTGTGTCCAACTCCTCATGACCCCATTTGAGGTTTTCCTGATCTGCCATTTCCTTCTCTAGTTCATTTAACAGATGAGGAAACTGAGGCAAACAGGGTTAAGTGACTTGCTCAGGGTCACACAGCTATTAAGTACCTAAGCCTGGATTTAAACTCAGGTCTTCCTGACTCCAGGTCCAGCGTTATATCCACTGTGCCACTTAGCTACCCATGACAGTCAAATGGGGAAAGACAACACACAAATGCAAACTGGAAATAAGTTGGCACAAGCTCTGAAGTCACCTACCTAGTTTGGGAAGAGTTTATTTCTCTGCCCTCCAATTGGAGGGGAGAGACAACCCAAGGATGCTGAGTATCAGAGCTGAATCAATCACATGATAGGATTTCAGGCGATGAGTTTATCTTGGGGAAGGCATGATAACAAGAACAAAAAATATAAAAACCTTTTGCATTCTGCAATTTGAGACTGCCTTCTGTTAACTGAAACCAGGAAGCATTCCTCATCCTGAAGACTATCCCTCCTACATTCTGGGAGTCCCAGGGAAAATGGGAGAAAGGCTCAAGTATGGTCCTCTTGAGTCACTAAGTCTCTGGGACTTCGTTTCTAAGGGGTTGTACAGGGCAAATCGCTTCTGAGGTCACTTTCCAGCTCAAAATCTACGATCTATGCTCCCTTGATTCTAGAATTCGAAGGAGGGGGCAGCTTCATTTAGGGTGAACGTTCACTCCCTCCACTGGCTGAGATTACAACCCTCCTACATCTAGGCTTGAAGAATCTTTCTATCTTAGAAGGAGAAGCTGCTGGAGCTTAGGTGCTAGTGGAGGAAGTTGAAAGAAGCCAGTCACTTTCATGACACAATTAGAGGTCAACTTCAATAGAGGTCATATCATTAAATGGTTTAAGATTCTACTCAAAAGGCAGGAGTCTAGACAAAGACATACCCTTTAATTTTTTTTCCTTTTCTCAATCTAATAATTGAGCAACGTTCTATAATCACATGATTTCTGCGTACCAATAAGTATTGTTCCATGGCATGTTACCTGTTATTACACGACATAGTCACAAAAAGGGTACTGTAAGTCAGTAGTGAGACATGGTTGCCAAAATCGTATATGTGACTGTTGGCTTCATTGAAAGGCAAAGGTTCCAGGAATAAAGGAGGTCACAGGCCCACTGTACTTTACCCTGGTCATATCACACCCAAGGATTCCATGCTGAGTAGCACATTTTGGGAAGGACACTGCAAAGCTTGCAAGCCCATAAGAGGAGGGCAACAACACCAGGGAAGGCTCTCTCTTTCATGTCACATTTTTCTAGAGTGGTTTCATATTACTCCCCTTTACCCTTTCTATGTTCCTACCAAAGTCCTCTCTTTATATGACATACACTTCCGGTCTTTGCACAGGTTTCCCCATTCTTAGAACACTCTCTCTGTTTCTGGAACTTACTAGTTACGTTCAAAGTCTACCTCAATGGCTACATCCTGTTCATGACTTTTTCCTATCCTCCACCACCCCAGATGATCAGCGTTTTCTACCTGGAAACTATATTATGTATTTCCTTTTTAATACATTTATATTTATTGATTTGTGAATGTTTTCACAATTCACTCTCTCAAGAATGTAAGTTTAATGAATCTTTTAAACTATGGTGCCTGGTACTGCATTTGATATAAGGCGAGTGCTTTGCAAATGCTTGTTGAACTGAATTGAAATACAGAATTAGTTCTCTACTGCCATTATTATATGACTAATGATTAAACAGAACACAAGTCTGCCAAATTTCTAAACAAAATGAATTTAGCTAATTACAATGTGTTAAAAAAAAAAAGATATTAAACACTAGCTTGTCAAAAAACATTTATTAAGTGCTGTGTGCTAGACATTGTCCTAAGTACTCAGGATACAAAGAAAGGCAGTCCCTACCAGTAAGGAGTTCCCTTAATGGGGAAGACAATAGGCAAATGACCAGGGGAAAAACAATACTCAGGATAAATTGTAGATAATCAAAAGAGGGCCTTAAAGGCAATCGGGAAAAGCTTCCTGTAGAAGGTAGGGCTTGATTTGGGACTTGGAGGAAGCCAGGGAAAGCGAGGCAAAAATGAGGAGGGAGAACATTCTAGGTATGGCTGATAGTGAAAATGCCCAAAGCTGTCACACACAAGACATGGTGAGTGAGGAGGCCACTGGGACTGGACTGTAAGTAAAGTGTAAGAAGAATGGAAAGGGGGAAGAGGTAGGGTGCAGGTTAGAAAGGGCTCTGAATGGCAGAGGATTTTATAGTTGATTCTGGAGGATCATGTGCAAATGGAATTACTTGCAAAATAAAGTGGGACAACTAGTTGCCAAAGTGAATTGAGCACTGGGCTTGGGGTCAGAAAGACTCATTGTCCTAAGTTCAAATCTGGCCTCAGACACTTACTAGCTGTGCGACCCTGGGCAAGTCACTTAATCCTGGTTGGCTCAGTTCCTCATCGGTAAAAGAGCTGGTGAAGATAACGGCAAACCGCTCTAGTATCTTTGCCAAGAAAACCCCACAAGAGATCAGGAAGAGTCTGACACAACTGAAATGACTGAACAACAAGAAATCAATCATCCCTGGGGTCTTTTCCAACTTCAATTCTAACAGCATGTGAGATGTTACATGAATTCAAAGTACTAGAGTACCTGCCTCTCACTACATACATACCTTTCTCTGGGAACGAACTATTCTGTATAAATAAATGTTCCAAAAGTTAAAACTTACCACTTTAAGCACCAAAACTTTGTTCTTACTGAGCCATTTAGAACAGAAATTGGTCTAAAATATCACACCCTTCCATGACTTCTTAAACAGACACTACAGAGTGAGCATGGTTTAACCTTTCCTTGATGACTCAAGGTCATCATTATGAACTCAGAATCATAAAAGGTTAGAACTTTATGAGATCTTAGAGACCATCTAAGTTCATCTAGCTCTTTCATTTTACAGATGAAGGACCTGAGGTCCATGCAATTACTATGAAAATTCACTTGTCTGCAACTACCAAGTCCCAGAAGGTATGGAATAAATAAAATGTCATTGAAATGAATGTCTCACATTTCTGTAACTTCCAAGGAGTTAATAATGGCATTCCTTTGGACTGAGGAAGGTTGGGCTATTTACTCCTAAAAGGCATCAAGGTGGTAAGTTTCTTGGGTTCTTCTATGTGTTTTTTTTAAAAATCAAAATTTTTGACACCACAGATATATCCCAAACAATCTCCCTTCCAAAGTACATTCCCAGAAAAAGTTTATCAGCAGTTGAAAGAAAAAAAGGGCTGTGTCCTCTAATAGACCATATGATACTAATATTGACCTTTGTAACTGAATAGAATTGCTTATATGTACTTTTCTTAATCTTATCTCCTCTCTCTTGTGACAAATGGCATTACTATCAAAGTAAGGGCAGCCAGGAAGACATCAAGTCACCAACTCAAATGCCTAATTTCTCTCTATAAAATCTTCAAGAGAATAGCATACACACACACACATATTTACATGTGTGTCTTTCACATACACTTTTCACAGAATGTGTCATAAGGAATATAGTACATGAAATTAATGAGTTTCCTCTGGTTTCCTTTTCAGAGTCAGACACAACTAAATGTGTGGTGCTATGCATCACACCACAACTGAAGCACTCATGGTATGGTATCAGGTTCAGGGAATGACATTTTAAAAAATTTTTTTAATTTTATTTTTTTATTCCTTCCTTCCAACCCTGCCCCATCCATTGAGAAGGCAAGAAGTATGACAGATATTATTCATATGAAGTCATGCAAAACATTTCCACACTAGCCATATTGACAGAAATAAAAACAATAAAAACAAATAAAAAAATCTGCTTCAATCTGCACTCGGAGTACCTCGGTTCTCTTTCAGGAAGTGGGTAGCCCCCTTTCATCATGAGTCTTCTGGAATTGTCATGGGTCACTCTTATCAATCAGTCGAGTCTTTCATAGTTGATTACTGTTACAGTATTGCCATTACTGCATACAATGTTCTAGTTCTGCTTACTTTGCATCAGTTCCTATGTGTCTTCCCAAGTTTTTCTGAAACTGCCTCTTCCTCATTTCTTGCAGCACAGTAATATTCCATCACAATCATAAACTACATTGGTGCAGCCATTCCCCAGCTGATGGGCACCCCTTCAGTTTCCAATTCTTTACCACCACAAAAAGACCTACTACAAAAAATTTTATAGTTCCTTTTATCTCTTTGGGGGCACCACATTTTATAAAGGACAATGTTATTAGCTACAGAGCATGCAAGGAAGGGAAACTAGGATGGTAGAGGTCTTGAAATGATGGTGAATCAGTTGATGGTCACAGAGAATACTTAGGAAAGACATTAGAGCTGTCTTCAAGAATTTAAAGGGCTATATGGAAGAGAGATTGATTTCTTGTTTGGCCCCAGAGATCACAACTAGGAACAATAGGCAGAAGAGGTAGGCTGTAAAAATTTCGGTTTGATATAAGGAAAAACATCTTTTAACATTCAGAGCTGCTCTGAAGCAGAAGAGGCTGCCTTGGCACTTAGAAGCCCTCCTACAGATTTTCAAGCCAAGGCTGACCACTTGTTGCATACACTATCAAACAGATCTTTGTTTCAGGTATGAGTTGGATTTGATATCTTCTGAGACGCCTTCACACTCAGACTCTGTGATGCTCTAACATGGCATCCTCCGTGTATATTTTGGTTTTAATTTGTCTTGAAAGGCTTGACCACAGACATAAACTTTATTCAATAATCCTTTGATTAGCAACATCAAGGGAAGCAAGGTCTGTTGAAGACGGACAACATGATATCAGGGAGGTGATGCTCTGACAAGCAACTGAATTGGACTGAAGTGAGGGAGGGCTGTGCAAAGTCAGCAGCCTCACTTTCACCTCCAGAGCCACCTGGGTCCAGTAGCCAGATACACACATCAGGATGACTGGAGGCGGCCCCAGTGGAAGACTTTTATGTACGAGGCAATGTCTGAAAGTATTATTATAAGTAATAACTAAAACCACATATGGTAATGTAAATAGGAGTCATAACAGATATTCTTTTGACATGTCATTATCACAACCCTAAGATCAAACTTGGAACAGAAGGAACTTTAGAGTCAATTGACTTCAATTCCCCATGTTATAAATGAGGAACCAAGGCCAAGAGAGGTTAATTGACTTGCCTAGGAATCTATCTAGTAAGTGGTAAAGGCAGGATATAAGCCCATCTTCCTGACTTCAAGTGCAGTACTCTATCCACTATTTTATGCTGACTCATTTTATTTTAGCTAGAACACTGTCTTACTGCAAATTATTTCTTCAGGTTGTGGGCCAGGGCACTAGGAAACGTGGGGCAGCCTGCCCACCATGATACCACCAATCAGAACTTTTGGGAGCCAGGAAGCTCTGGAACAGATCTAGGGCATCCCTGTCCCTACTGACATAAAACTCAACTGTGGGCCCTTTGGGAAAAGAATATATGAGGATCAAGCTAGATGGCTTGAGTAGGGAGCTTCAGAGATCTTCACAGAACCTCCTTTCTTCTTGGGGCATGCTTCTACCAAGGAAAATTAATTATTTTTTCTAAACTCCTAAGTTCTGAATGGTGCAGAAACCCTTCCAAAGAGAAATTATCAAGGAAAATTGCCCTTAAGTTGTAGCACAAGAAGGCAAAGTAGAAAAAGCAAAATTACACTCATCACCACCTAAAAGAGATCCCAGCAGGAAAATTTACAGGAATATCACAGCCAAGTTTCAAAGCTCCCTGATTAAGGAGAAAATATTAGAAACAGCAAGGAAAAAAAACCAATTTAAATATCATGAAGCTACAAAAAGGATTACACAAGACAGCTGCCACTACGCTGAAGAACCATAGGTCTTGGAATACTATATTCCACAGAGCAAAAGACTTGGAGTTACCCAGCAAAATTAAGTATAATCCTGAATGGTTAAAAAAAAAAAATGGATATTTAAAAAACTCAAAGATTTTCATGTTTTTGTGACAAAAACCCCAGAACTTAAGGGAAAATTCAACATATGACATCCAGGAGAAATATATGGTAAACATTAAAGACCAATTATAAGGACTCAAATAAGGTCAAATTGTTTACTTCGTTTATGTAAAAATATTAGCAATACTCTTATGACGGTCATTATTATTTGGATAGTTTGAAAGGAAGGCATGGGTTGAGATGTGTATGATGGGGTGATTCTAAAGAAATAATAACTTGTGTAGAGAGAGATAAAAAGTAATAATTATCTCATACAAATGAGGCACAAAAAGAAAAACTGATACAGAAGAAGCTAGTGGAGAGAAGGTAGGTATTAGTGCTGGAACCTTATTTTCATTAGGAATGGGTTAAGGAGAGAATAACATGTCTAGAAGGATATTAAAGTCTTCTAAGAGGGCAAGGGAATAATAGGATGCAGGGAGAGGGGTGGGGAGGTTGAGGAATAGGACAGCAAGGTAGCAGGCACAAGTAAAGCAAAGAAGTGAGGAGGAATAGGGTAAATAGGGTAAGAAAGATAGTGAGGAAAAAGAGGAAAATTGACATTTCTCAAATGAAATTTCAATGAAGACTCTGGAATGTAACACAGCAGATGATAACAAACTACCCCTTTTCAATCCATTTTCTTCATACAGCTAGGGAATAAGGTTAAACTGCAAGCAAACCAGTTAGTACTATACTTATTTAATCCAACAGTGAATTTTTATTAAACTAAGTTTCCTGAGGACTGCCCTATAAATCATCTTAAGGAAAGCTAGATGGCACAGCGCGTAGGAGTTCTGGGACTAGAGTCAGAAGGTCTCATGTTCCCGAGTTCATATCTAGCCTCAGACACTAGTCGTGTGACTCTGGGCAAGTCACTTAATCCTATTTGTCTCAGTTTCTTTCGCTATAAAAAATGAGTCCCAGTATCTGGAATAGGGTTAGAAAGAGTTGGGACACAACAGAAAAATGACTGAACAACAAAATAAATCCTTCTCCAGTTCACTTGACAGATGAGGAAAATAAGGCAAACAGGGTTAAAGAACTTGCTACTGAATGTCCAAGGCTGAATTTGAAGGGTTTTCCTTACTCCAGTGCCAGCACTCTATCCACTGCACTACCTAGCTGCCCTGTACGTAATCAATAAATTATTTGTTGATTGGTACCATAATTCCTTTTTCTTTAATAACAGAGGAAGAAAGTGCAAAAAAATATAAATATAGTTTTTGAAAGAAAAAAATCTGGCTTCATAATTGAAGAGCATAAACAATGTCACATATTTGTTTAACAATTTAAAGTCTAAAAAGCTCTCTCCTTACAAAATTCTTGTGAGGAAGGTAGGTGGTGCAAATAACTCCATTTTATAGTTGCCCTGGATTCACGGGACTAATAAAATGTCAAGAGGTAGATTTCAGCACTAATGCACTGTTGATGGAGTTGAGAACTGATCCAACCAATCTAGAGAACAACTTGAAATGACACCCAAAGGGATCCAGCAGTACCCCTAACTAGGTCTATATCCCAAAGAGATCATAAAAATGGGAAAAGGATCCACATGTACAAAAATATTTATAACAGCTCTTTTTGGGGAGGCCAAGAATTGGAAATCGAGGGGATGTCCATCAACTGGAGAATGGTTGGACAAGTTGTGGTGTATGAATGTAATGAATGGTATTGAGCTATAAGAAATGATGAACAGGATGATTTTAGAAAAACCTAGAAAGACTAATGAGTTGATGCAGAGTGAAGTGAGCAGAACCAGAAAACGGTACACAGTAACAACAATATTGTACAATGAACCGTGAATAGCTCTTCTCAGCAACAATGGTCCAAGACAATCCCAAAGGTGATTCGTTCCATGATGAAAAATGCTACCTGCCCCCAGAGAAAGAACTAATAATAACAGAGATCGAAGCATACTATATTTTTCACTTTATCTGATTTGAGTTTCCTTCCACAAAATGACTAATATGGAAATACTTTACAAGATTACACATGTATACCTATATCAGATTGCTTACTATCTCAGGGAGAGGAGAGAAAAAGGTGGGGGGAGAGAATCTGGAACTTAAAATTTTTAAAACTGAATGTTGAAAATTATTTTTACATGTAATTGAGGGAAATATTATTAAAAATAAAGAGTTGGGTCTCCAACCAAAGTCTTCCAATTAAACACTTCACACACATCCCCAATACTCGTGACACACTGACATCAGTAACGTTTCTCCTACCTGAGGCAACTGTATCAATACCTCTCAAACTTCTCTTGTAAGTATGGATATGAGAGTGGGGAGAGAAAGAGGGAGGGCACCAAATATTATTTCATTTGATCCTCCCAACCGCCCTAGGAGATAAGTGCTCTTATCCTTATTTTGCTGTTGAGGAAACTGAGGGAGACAGAAGTTAAATGACTTTGCTAGTATGTAACTGAGGTCTGATTTGAACTAAGGTATTCCTGACTCCAGGCCCAGCACTCTATCCACTGTGCCACTTAAACTGATGTTAAGTTAATGTAGGTGATTTTAAAATTTAGATAAATCAAGAGTTCACTTTAGGTTTTATGACAGTAATTGTATAGTCTGTTGTTAATATCATAGAACCTCTTTCACATAAAAGTGCTTTAAAAATCCACACAAAATTTTCTGACATGCTGTATTATGTCATTACAAATTTTAAAGCATCATTTGGTTCACAGTGAAAATCTTACTTTTCCACAAGCAATTTTTTCTTACCACAGCTCAAAATCTATTTATCTGAATAAGTGTAACAGTGGATAGAGCTCTGAGTCTGGAACCAGAAGATTCTGATATTTACTATGTGAAACTGAGTAAGCTAGTTAACTCTAGATTTCAGTTTTCTCATCTGAAAAATGGGGATTATGTCTTTACAACCCACCAACCAAGACAGCAGTGGGGAAAGTGCTTTGTAAACCACAGTTTACTATCTGAAATGTGAACTAATGTTCCTGAGCAGACTTCTTTGATCATTTATTTGTTGAAGGAGTGGATGCTTGGAAAATAACTGCTACCCAAAAACATTCAGGAAACACAGGGTAACCTGTCTCACTAAGGTACAATTTAATTTTGTGGCTATTGTAAGGAAGGAAAACTTCTGAAGAGATACTTTCAACTGTTCAATCAACATGACCCATTAAAGTCTCAAGGATAGGTAAGAGGAAGTCACTATGTAACTTTTTAAAATTAATGTTATATGTGTAAGCAAGAAAAAAGTCACTTCAATGGGTCTAAGAATTAATAAGCTGATTAAATTTAGCATTCCATGAAATCATGTCTTGAAAATGACTCATTTTTTTGTCTATACTTTGTGGATATAGAAAAATGAAAGAGTCCTATGTACAAAGCCTAGTCTAATTGCTTTTTCTACACGTAACATGTAGATACAGTATGAAAATACATGAGGAAGGACATCCAATAGTGAACTGGAAAACATGCAACTGTGGTTGCTATGGGTAACCTCTTCCTGAACGGAATGAGGACATCTCAGGGGAAATACTTATAGAAGTCTGAATCACAATCACAATCAAAGAATACAGACAGATTTTTCTGCTCTGACCACCAAGGGAGCAGATGGGTGGAGAGCTAAAGCTACATTCTAGAACTTCCTTGCTCTGACAAAGGTTAGTAAAAGTTAAGGGCCTTTTTAACACCTCAAAGCAAGAATCAAATCAAAATCAATACAGTTTATAGCACATTTCCTATAGAGGAGTCAGGGTTAAGCTGGCAAGTGAGGCCTAAATACCGAAGTTTGGATAAACAGTGGTCAAATCAGTTTACTCAACAGTACGTCATTACCTCATATACAGATAATTATATTTCCTTAACTTTTGTTCCATGGCATAACCTCAAAGTGAACAAACCTCCTTAGTACCAGCACCCAGGGTTAACTTAACCTTTGGATAACTATTTACTGCTCTAAATTTAATTACAAAGTCAAGGTGAGGAGGTTTGCAAGGAAAGAACAACAACAACAAAAAGATACAGTAGGTATCTGGCAAGCTGTGGAATCCAAAAGTTCCCCTAATTCAGAAAGTCTCCAACTGATGTAAAGGCAGAGACTGTTATGGCTTTTTATTAAAAGCATCTGATCTTGGATGCTGATCAAATAACTTAAGCCAGTGAGTGCTAGCCTTGGGAGTCAGGAGGTGAGGATTCTAATTCTATTTCTGCCTCTAAACTCCTAAGCAGCTTCTGACATTTGACCTCTGTAGGCCTGTACTTCCTGGTCTCAATGGGGCAGCTGAACTGCCAGTCTCTTTCAGCTCCAATATGCTGATTCAATGTTTATCTTTCCTTCAGTTGCTCTTAAATTTTCTTCACAGCCTAGTAGAAGGTGAGCCCTTAGCTGGACAGACTATCCTGGAAATAGTTATTGAGGGTAACCAAAAATAGTTAGCAGAGAGTATGTCAGGAAAGTAGAGACAGCTATTTTATCAAAGCCATTTCCAGATAGAGCCTGCTTATGACTATTCAGTCCCCTCCCCTGCCCCAAAAGACATAGGCTTATAAAAGCAGGGACCACCTTGGAGATTTCCAGTGACTGCTGAAACAGACATACTAACAGATATATAATTTAAGTATTTAAAACTGGTCCATTTTAGACAGAGCAACGTAAGAATCCTATCACTGAAAGGGACACTGGAGGACATCAAGCCCAATCCTTCCCTTTTATAGTTGTGGAAAATGAGGCCCAGAGAAGCGAGGACTTGCTCGGACACACATGCTGCAAAGAGCAGAGCCGGGATTTGGATTCAGTTTGTCTCACTCCAAAACCAGCATGACTTCTACTATCCCACCTTCAGATATAATTAAGAAAAAAGGAAAGGTTCATGTTTGATGATGGCTTTTGAAAAAAGGCATTTTAAAATGTCTTTTTTTCTAAGAAGCTTCTGAATAATGTATAGACTGGGTTTCCTTGCAGAGAAGAGTCTTCTTTCTACCTACAAGGCTGAAGGCACATTTCCAACTATCTGAGAGGCTTCCAAGCTCATTTCTGAAATGTTCCTGGCTTTACTTCCTTTACCTTGTGCCAAGATACAGGTGAGCAACTGCTTCTCATTTTTCCATGTATTATGGTTCATCTCAGTTATTAATCTCAGATTTAACATTTAATAAAACATATAAGTTTAATTATCCGAGTTATTACTTTGTAAGCCAAGGTTAATTCATGGGTAGAGTTTCTTCTGCTACTAAACTGAATTGAAAAGAAAAACTGGGGACTTTAAAAAAGCTGAGTCAAATCACCTTGAGAGCTCCTTTCACCTCTTAGGATCCTGTGAAATTCCCTCCACTGAAGCAGATAATCTACCTTATTTTTGAAAAGATTTCAGTAGTCTATCTTTATAGTCAGAGGTCCATGGATTTTAGAGCTGGAAGGAATCTTTGTAATCACAGAGTCCAACTGTCTCATTTTGCAAATGCTGAGTTGAGTGACTTGTCCAGGGTCTCACAGCAAGTATATAGCAGAGCCAACTCCAAAGCCTGGGCTCTTTCCACTGCCTCATGTGGTCATGATGAAGGGGGAGAACCGGAAGAAACATTTATACAAGAACAACAATAATGTACTTAGGAACTCTCATCAACACAATGACCACCCACAATTCTAGAGGGATTCATGTTGAAACATATCATCTCCAATTCCAGATAGAGAAATGAACTCTGTGGAGACAGAGAGAGAGAGAAAGTGAGAAAGAATATTTATTTTGGATATGGTTGATAGAATTTGTTTTGCTTAACTATACATATTTGTAGTGAGTTTTGTTTTTCTCACTTTTTCAATGCTGATAGGGAGGGGAGCGTTAAAGTTCAAAGGAGAGAATGTATCCTAAAAATAAAATCAAAGCAAATTTTTAAAAATATACATGTTCATGGATGTTCATTAAGGGATAAAATCAATTGTCTAAATTAGTTGAATTATACCCTTGAAATAGTTTTTTTAAAAAAAGTTCTCTAAGTAAACATTTTAGTAGAAATAAAGCAGAAATTAATGGTACCTAAACATTTTGCTTAGAGGATGAAACCATCTGGTATTTTTCCCCACCCTTCCCTTCCCACATTCCCCACCCACTACCACTGACTTGTATACCCTGTATATCTTTTTCACAAGCAGATCCTCAAGGGATTATATGTCAAATGCACTACTGGTTTTGCACTTACAAAGATGGTGCCCAAGTGTGGAAATAACCACTGTGTTATACTAATCCACAAATAATACAAAGATAAAAAAGAGCAGGATAAGCTTTAGAAGAAAACCATAAGTGTAAGAGGCCATACCATGGAAGATGTTTTCCTAAGATAAAGCTCATTATGGATCCCTTATCACTCTCTTTAATCAAAACGATAAAACACTTTGGGATCTGTTTGAATCTTAAATATCAGCAAACTATTTGAAGTCCTGGTTGGGCCACCTTTATTTTGATTCATTTTGGAATATTATGACTGGTTTCTTCTTGTGCATTATTAATTCATATGCTAAATTATAAATTTGTAAAAAAAATTGTAATTTGTATAAAAGTCAATATTATAATGAAACTTTTGCTTTTTTGAATTGACAATTTATTCAAAATTGTAGCAAAAATAGGTTTCTTAAAAGAATAAAATCCAAGTTATCCATTTTAAGGAAGAAATTAAGTATGAAATTGCATGTTAGCCTGAATCATTACTTCCTCAAAATAGAACCAAATGACCTCTGCATGCTGGGAAATACTTCCCATACAGTATATGGTATAAACCAGAAAGGTCCTTAAAGAAAGAATCTATTTCTTACTGTTCAGAAGACTTCGCAGTTCTCAAAAGACTGGAGATAGTCTAACCTGTTTTTCAAAAAGGAAAGTACCACGGAACTTCAGAATGAGATAAACACAGAAATGTTTTTTCAATAATCATCTGTGACATGCTTTTCCATCAGTTACAGATGTTCAAATGTTATGAAATAAGAGGTATCGTATAATTCATTAAAAACAAATACATGCAAAGTGACCGATAACCTGGAGGACTAGACATTTTCTCTAATCGTCACCACCTCTCCAAAACAGAAATTATGCATCACAGGTAAAAAACTTCAACAATTTCCACTGTCCAGGAACCCAAAAGGAGATCAAAACTCCACAAAGTTAAGTACTCATGCTCACAAAGGGCCCCTTCCCACACTGGCCCACCATGCTCCAGGCAGCAAGGTGGCAGCGGCTACCCAACCCACTGGCTTGCAACAAAAGCTGTTTTTCCTGCAACCTCTTCCCTTCTAGTGCCATGAGGATAATAACTGTATTACCTACTTCACAGGACTTATGTAAGGACCAAACGTGATAAAGTATTAAAGTTCCTTTAAACTGTAAATGACCACATAAACATTGGCTACTATTTGCTATGAGTAAAAAATTGTGTTCAGGGGTTTTATTACCTGACCACCAGCTGCAATAATTTCTAAAGAGTTTTTTCAGGGTCTCCTATTTTTGTACTATACTTCTCACTGGGCAGTTTTATTAAATTTTGTGATCAAAACCAGTTATCACCCAGTGGCTAATATTCTGATGAAGAAATTTTTAATTTAACTAAGCAGGTTCTCCAAGGACAGCAAGTTTGCTGCCAGGAATAAATAAACATATATAAAAGATCAGGATGAAAAAAAATAGATCAAAGATTTTCTGAGTATATTCAGAAAATCAGTCATCTAGAAGATGTAGTTTCTTCATAATGTGTAAATTTGAGAACATATTAACCCACCTATTCATTAAACTCCAATGACTTCCTAACACTTTCAGGATGAAATAAAAAAAAATTTTGTTCAGGGTTCAAACCTGTCTCCCTCACTTCCCCTGCCAGTCTTCTTCTGCCTTTCTTCCCCTCATGCCCCACCCCATTCCTCTGATTTCCTCCTCGCTGTTCCTTGAACAAGACACTTCATCTCCCAAATGCAATTTTCTCTGGCTGTTTCCCCTTTCCTGGAACTCTTTCCCTTCTCATCTCTGCTTCCTGGCTTCCTTCAAGTCCCAGCAAAAACCCCATATTCTAAAGAAAGCCTTTCCTGAATGCTAGTGCCTTCCCTCTGCTAATTATTTCCAATTTTTCCTTCATATAGCCTATTTGTACAGAGGCTTCTGGTATGTTTTTGTCTCCAGTAGACTTCGAGGTCCTTAAGAGATGAGACTGTCTTTTGCCTTTCTTTGCATTTCCAGTACTTAGCAGAGTGCCTAGTATATAATAAATAATACCAATAAACAATAAATTAATATTAGTAAATTAATACTTAACTGATTAACTACTTTGAATTGGATTTTTACGACCAGGAAAGAGTATCTAGTATAAGAATAAAACTATTTCAAGTACAGTGGATAATTTGGGTGAAAGTTCAAAGAATAAAAAGAATGTCAGGTTGACTATAGCGCCAAGTACCATCTCCTCTTCTTATTTACCTTAAGTATTGCTGCTTGAACAAAGTACCTAAATCCATCTGGGGTACAGCTCTGATCATATCACCCTGACATGCTTTCAATGACTCCCTCCTACCTATAGAATCAAACTGAAGTTCTTTAAGTATGGTGTTCAAGTCTCTTTATAGAGGTAATCCCAATCTACATCTTTAGACTGATCCCATACTATTCTCTTAACATATATCCTATACTCCAGTCAAACTGAATTACCTATCATTTCTCATCTGTTCAAATTCGGTCCACATTACCTCTTCCAAGGTCCCTCCAGTCAAGTCATTTTTCTTTTCCTTTCTATATTCCTATAGCATTTACTTTGTACCCTGTACTTCTTTCTACCTTACATTATAAAGGCCTAAATTCTCTGGGCCACTCAACCTGTATTTACAAATACAGTCTATCTGTGTTTCAATACTCTCTCCTATTGTACAGTTCTTTGAGGGTTAGGACCATATCTTATTTATTTTGTTATCTTATTTTATCTGTTATAGTACCTGGCACTGTGACTCCCCACTGTAGAAACTGGGTGTTCAATAAACATCACTTGAGCAAACCAATTTGACTTGAACTACGACAGCCAAAAAGTCAGGTGGATCATGGCAGAATCAGACACTGATAGATAAGGTTCGAGTTTAGACTAAATATAAAGGAAAAAAGTCCTCCTCAGAATCCCCCCAATCCTAGCCACTCAAACACTGCACACAATTCAAATGCACAATTAATTTTTAATACACTGTGAGGGAGATTTAGGGTAAAAAATTAATCAATAAATCTAAAGCATAGGTGATCCCACACTATCCAGCCTGGAATAGATGTAAAGTTGTCCTTTTCCTGGTAGATCTTGCCAGGTGTCACTCATCACTGCTCCTCAATAATTCTGGGATTTCAGGCAGGAGGAAGGAGCCTAACCAGCCATTCATCTAGGTCAATTTGTACTTGAATAGAAACCCTCTCCACATTTCCAACAGGTAGTCCATTATCATCCTCATCATCATCCTGCCTTCTGGATATGGGGAAGAGCCAGTAAAAAGGCATATAGAAAATGGAATGGGGTAAGGAACATTGAGAAAGTCATAGTGTACATGTTTAAAGATTTCTAATGAAAGAGAACCCACTACCTTCTAAAGCAGATTCCTTTACTTTTGTGATGATGTTCAATCATTTTCAGTCATCTGACTCTCTGTGACCCTATTTGGGGTTTCCTTGGCAAAGATACTGGAGTGGTTTGCCATTTCCTTCTCCAGTTCATTTTACAAATAAGGAAACTGAGGCAAACAGGATTAAGTGACTTGCCCAGGGTCACACAGCTAGTAAGTTTCTGAGACCAGTTTTGAACTCAACTACTCCAATTATTCGGACATTTTTCCTTCCATTGAGATGAAATCTGTCCCTCCACAAGTTTCACTCATTCACTCCTAATTCTGTGCTCAGATGAAAGATAAATCTAATCTACTTTCTGTATGAAAGCCCTTTCTGTACTTGAAGATGGCTACTGGGTCCTCATAAGCATGCTCCTCTTCTAGGCTAAAGTAATCTCAGTTACTTCACACCATCTTGGTTTCCTATCAGGTGGTCTACTGTTCCTTTACCCTCCTGGGTCAACCTTCTCTAGACTGCTCTAGTTTGCTAATGTCCTTAATAAAATATGGCAGAACTGTACAGATGTAGTCTGACCAGGCCATAGTATACAGCAGCATTATCCCTCCCTTCTCTGGTACTAAGGAAAGGTAGCCCAAGGAAAGTTCTGTGGCTTAATGACTACAAAGGGCTGAACCTGGAGTAGCCAATGGGCATTCTGTGGATTTTGGTCAGAAGTTAAGCCACAGCCATTTACATCTTAAGTTCTTAAAAAATAGTCTTGCAGTTTCCAAAAAGGAAGTCACTTTAGTTTTAAAAAAAGAAGATATTTTTAAAAAGTTACCACCCACACAAACAAATGTAATACAGTAAGGCAACTAACTTTACTCTGTGTGGGCTAAGTTTCAACTTGACAAAAAACAAGCTAGTTCTAAACCCACTAAAACGTTTGGTTAAAAAAAAAAATGTAGCTCGCTCATTCCTGTAGCATTATTCAGATCATGAGAGTAGAGACTACATGGAAAAAATGATCAAAATCACCTCCAAAAAGCATATAAGTGCCTATCTTTATGTAGCACCACTTAAATACTACATCTGAACTGGCAATTTTCTGTTGAAGGAGTTCAAAACTAGAGATAGTACCAAAACAAAAAGATTTTGCTAGTTCTTTTCTTAATCTTGGGGTCCAGGTCAGTTCAGAGGTACAGAATTGGCTGAAAATCAGTATGAGGAGGAAATGAAGCAAATAAAGTGTCTGGATAAACACACAAGCTGGATAATACAACTATAGTAAACAAGTTTTCTAAGACAAGAAAAGGTTCTTTTGAGAAAGAGAAAAAAATACATTACTTGAAGTTACTGAAGGGTATTATAAATTCATGAACAGTGGTAACCTCTACGTTATAGTAATATTAATAAATTCAATAACTCACCAGATGCTATGTATTTACTTTTTATCTATGACTTTATACATGAAATCTATCCCCAGGTTTAACTCTTAGAAAAGACCTAAAACATATCTTGATTTGGGATCTATTGTTTGCTGTTCAGTCATTTCAATCAGGTCTGACCTCTTCATCACAGTTTTCGTGGTCAAGATACTAAAATGGTATGCCATTTGGACCTGGCTGCCCTTCATAGGATCACTTATTTGGAGCAGGAAGGAACCTTAGATGTCACTGAATTCAGCCCCTATTGTTTTATAGATGATGAAACTGAGGCCCAGAGATGTGTGGCAACTTGTTAGGTAGTAAATACTGAAGTTTTAGTTTCTTCTGCTAGGCCTCTATATTCTGAAAAGTTTTTATTCCTTCTAGTTTGAAGACTGAGTATTTGTTGGTACAGTGACAGGTTTTAAAAACTCTCAAATATCATCATCCTGGTCCTGCCACTTTATTACTTGTAAGACTTTGAACAAGTCACTTAAAATTCTTGGATCTCAAGTTTTTTCATTTGTAAAGTGGAAGAAGGAAGAGTGGAGGGGCTAAATTATAAATGACTTATAAGGTTCCTTTTCTTCTAGCTCTATTTCTAAATTTATAAATCTATGATCAATACTCTTGTAAAACAAAAACAAAAAATAACACCACACACCTACTCTAGCGATAAATTATGAAACCTGTAACTTAGACAACAGACATACAATTTATCAAAGGGTCCACATTTGTAGCTTTTGTAGCTTGGCAGGATAACATACAAATAATTATAGCGTCAGAAGGAACCTCCAAACCCTCACAGTAGAACCATATCTGAATGATTCTCTCTCTCTACAACATACCTGACAACTTCCAGGCTTTCCTTGAAGAGCTCGAGTGAGGAGGAATCCATAACCTCCCCAAAGTTATATTCTACTTTCAGAAAGTTGTTAGGAAGTTTTTCCTTGGATCAAACCTCTCAGCTACTTGTACACACTGCTCCTTTTTCTGTTCTTTTTGGTCAAGCAGAACAAACCTAATTAATCCCTCTTCCATATTCCAATACACAGACAGCTATCCAAGGCTTGCTAATAAAATAAGTCTTTTCTGCTGGCTAAACATCAACTGATGATAGTACAAAGGATGTGATCTTAGGGCCCTTCACCATACTAGCCATCCTCTTCCAGATGCTCATTTCTCAATTTCTTCCTAAAACTTGGCTCCAAATATGTTCTGACCAGGACAGAGTACGATGGGGTTATCATCTACCGAATCCTCAATACCAATTATTCTTAACATAGTCTACCAGTAGAGGAGTTTTTGTTGACTTATTTTGAGTTTGCAGTTCATGAAAACTCTCAGATCTTTCTCAGAATAAGTGCTATCCAGCCTTGCCACTCTCATCTTACCATTGTAAATTTCTGAAACTCAAGAATAAGACTTTCCTCCATTCCTACTGTCAACTTATTAGATTCAGTCCAACCTTCTCTCCTGTGAAGATCTTTTTGGATCCCAATTCAATTATTCAACATATTAGCTATTATTCCTGGCTTTTTTTAGTCTGCAAATCTGTTAAGCATGTAACCTGTGTTTTATCCAAGCGAATGATAAAAATATTACACAGCTGAAAAATGTACTTCTCAAAATTGCAGTTGACCACCCTTCCCCTCCTGAGCTTTTGTGACCCTGCTCTCACTTGGTTCTCCTTTTACCCACACCTCCTACCTCCCGCTCCTCAATCTCCTTTGCTGGCTGGCTCATCATCTCTTTCATGCCCTTCCCCTCCCCCATATTCCCCAAGGTTCTGTTCTAGGTATCCCTCTTGGTAACTTTATCAGCTTTCAATTCCATGGATGAGAACAGCAGGCCAGAAAGCTGGCTGTCTCTTTGGTGAGCTTCCCAGGCCTTTGAGAAGCAGCTGTTCTCTAAGGTAAACAAGTTATCTTCCAAAAGTTTTGAAGCCCATGGCTATGAGGCTAGAAGAAAATGTGAATAAAATGCACTGACTAAACATTTAGAAAGATTTTATGCCCATTTGGCAGACTTGTTCTGAACACAAGATGCTCCATTTCCTGTCTTGATGACTTTGCCCTGGCTATTCCTCTATTCATGGAATACACTCCCTCTCCATCTCTGCCTCTTAGGTTCCTTAACTATCTTTAAGACTTCCTCTCAGAGCCATCTTTTCACATGATCTTTCCTCATCTCCCCCAGTCCTAGGGTACTTACTTCCCAAACTATCTTGTATTAGGGACACACTAACAGACGCATGTGTTGTCTCCCCCATGGTGGTGCTCTCACCTTCCAAACCACCTTGTGTTTGTTTTGTATTTATTACATATACATTAAGATATGCGCCTGTGATCTCCCCTGATCTTATATTAGCTCTTTGACAACAGAGAGTTTTATTTTTGTCTTTGGGTACCCAGAGCTCACAATGCCCATCACAAAGTAAGCAGTTAAACTGAATTGCTGAATTTCCAAAACTGAAATAATTTATAAGCCAAAACCTTTTCCTCCTGCTCATTTGATGGATCAAGAAATTGAAAATGACATGCTAGAAGGTTATGTGATTTATCCCGAAAACAAATTAATAAATGGAGTAAGAATATGAACTCAATTTCTCTCACTTTAAATCTCATACTATTTCCACTTCAACCCCGAACACTAGCACCTCGGGTGAATCCTCATGTCACTGTATCATGGCTAGTCAGTGTATGTTACTTCACAGGTGAAATCACATGTGACCTCAGAGCTGCTGCCTTTTTTTTTTTTTTACTTTTTAAATTTTTTTTAAACACAAACGATCTGCAGAGTCCCACCTTAAAAGTAACCAGGACTTTATACCATAACTGGTGGTTTTAAAGGATGTTTCATCTGTAGAGCAAACAGCTCTGTTCAGTTTATTCATGAAGAAGATACAAAGGCATATATGACTCTAAGGTCCTACATAGCATGTAATTGGTAAATACTAAAAGATTCGATAATTGCTTGTAGAATAAACTGCATTTCAAACATGCTGGTATACTTCTGAGATTTAGAATTTATGTGGAAAACAGGCAATTCACAACATTTAACTTGAAAAACACTTCCCTGAAACAATATACCTTTGAAGAGTTAGAGACACAACATCTTCCAACTCAAATCTTTCAAGCTGCTCTCATTTTGATATGGATCCTCATTAAAAAAAAAAAAAGGCTTATTGGCATAAAGGTTCCTAACAAGACAGGAAGGATTAACTTTACCAAAAGATAAAGAAAATGGCCAAATCACAAATTAAATTCTTGGTATTAGTTTTGAGGGCCAGAATTTTAAACTATAACATAATTATATGTATATATATACACATACATGCATACATATATGTGTGTGTGTGTGTATATATATTTACATCAGCAGGCTTCTCCGAAAGAAAATTTCCTCAGTAGATTCATGCTGCTAAAGTGATACCACAGAATTAGGTTTGCAGCTGGGTAGCCCAATAACAGCTGTAAGGTTATGTGTACCACAAAATGAGACAAATATAACTGAAAGAGATACAGAAAACAGGAATAGAACTTGAGCAGTTAATTTGTAAAGTTATCCTACCAAAGACAGATATAATCAACCTGGGCAAAAGGTGAAAACTGTGAGGAAAAAACAGTGATTCACTGGCTGTAAAATTGGAGAGATCCACCAGACGAGGAGACTGTAACCAAATCAATCCCCTCCCTTTGTGCAGATTCCATGTTTGGAAGGGGTATGTGGGGTTTTTACAGACACAGACACACACACACACACACACACACACACAGACACACACTTTTCCAGTCTATCACATCCCTTCTGCACCTCCTGGTTTCTCTGACTATTCTCCTTTAGCTGAAACTATCCTGCATAACGCTGCCAGACACTTTATGTGGCAGGGGGAGGGCCTGGTGAGCATGCACAGCATTCCTGCTTTCAGAAAGGCAGGATGAGGTGTTTACAGTGAAAAGGGTCCTGCTTCCTAGTTTGGAGAACAAACACACATAAACTCAAACTAGTCCACCACTCTTGCAGTAAGGGTGACTTTCTGGCCAGAAGTCAGTCAAAAGTTTGGCCAGGTGGATTGTCTGGAAATGAGGTGTGTTTCAAAGCCATCAACCTGTAAAAGCAAGGTGGCAGGCAGTCCTCCTTCTTACCTGAGAAAAGCCTCGGGCCCTGCCGATGCTTCTGTCTTCGTTGTGTCTGTGTTGTGCTTTTAGGCGATTATGTCTGGAGACAGCTTTAATCTTGTGAGTTGTGTTAAGTCTGAGTCCACTCTTCCTAGAGACCAAGGTGGTAAAGGGGAGAGTGTGGGCCTCTCCCTCACAGGTTTTGAGGAAAAAATGTCTATTCCTCTATTCTTGTTATATCTTTATCAGTAAATATCTACTTGTAAAAGTTAGTTGATATTAATTAGTTAAAGGGAACTGGCATGCTTGCTAACCACAATGCTGGAGAACAGGGGACTGAATTGATGGCATTAAAGACTTTTCCAGTCCCTCAGGAGAACTTGGATTGATTAGGGTGATGAAGCAGGCCTTCCTCTGGGAGAGTGAGTCCATACCTATGCTGCCAATCTTAAAGTTGAGACAGCATTTTAAATCTTGAAGCACTACGCATACAAGCTTTTCTTACAACTATAATTTCTTTTTTTTCTAAACAAATAAGGGAAAACCTTGTGAAAAAGTTGTGACAGATATGCTCCTTGTCCCTAAAGAGATCTTCAAATTCAAAACCTACTAAACTAGGATCGTCTTAGTATCAATCACACTGTCTGATATATAAATGATTGTTGATTTACTAGATGTCCATAGGTAAGTCAGGGGCAGCTAGGTGGCACAGTGGATAAGCGCTGGGCCTGGAGTCAGGAAGACATCTTCCTGAGTTCAAATCTGGCTTCAGACACTTCCTAGCTGTGTCACCATGGGCAAATCACTTAACCCTGTCTGCCTCAGTTTCCTCATCTGTACAATGAGCTAGAGAAAGCAATGGCTGACCACTCTAGGATCTTTGCCAAGAAAACCTCAATACAACTGAAAATAACCGAATAACAACTGCATGGGCAAGTCAGTCAACTTCTCTGGGATTCAATTTGCTCACCTGTGGAAGTTCTGGACTTACAGTCAGAAGCCCTAGGATCAATAACTGGTCCTGTCATTTACTACCTGCGTGACCTTCTCACTTAATCTCTGTGGACCTCAGATGTTCTCATCTGTAAAACAAGGAAGTCTGACTAGCCAACTTAAGGGCCTTGGCAGCTCTAAAAACACGATCCTTTCATAGAAGACAATCAAAAAAAAAAATCCCTGATTTCATAAATAAATTAATCTGATTTTCTTAAATCTGTTCACTAGTCTGACAAGAATTCACTTTTAAGTGAAACAATTAGAATCGAACTTTTTTGGTACATTAAATTATACAAAGTAAAGGACAAAGCAACAAACAATGAGCACAAATATCTGTTCTGAGTTGTATTCAAAACTAGATTTCCTCAGAGCTACAAGGCTCAAATACCACAGTCTAAATATGGAATCAATAAATTCTTGAGTTTAAACCTCAAAAACTAGTGAGAGATTTTGTGCTCCACAGATTTATAAAGCGAGAATAACTATTTCGAGGACAGGAAAGCTTTGTTCTCAAATGATCTGACTCAAAACAAAATGTAACAAAGAGTACACAAAAGTCAAGTGTAAACACATCAGTAGAGATCTAAGGCTATATACATCGTTGTAAGTATTGCTTACCTTCCATCACATTTGATTTCACTCATACTTAAAAATAAATCAACTTGTATATTTTTACTGATGAATTGTCTTTTAAAATAAAAACAGATATAAAAAATTTACTTCATGAAAATTTAAACAAACCACATATTTCAAAAGTTAATATCTACAAACACCTTTACAACTAAATTTCTGTGAAAAGGAAGCCTGTCAATTTAAATATGAAATAGCACCAATATCATGCATGGGTTTAGCCTAAATTTTGTCGTCTTCAAATTTACATAGCTACAGTCAGTATGTATGTTGTTCATTCGGACCCTCCTTCTCACGGTGTACTTTCATAAATCTTTCTAAATGTCTTTAACTTCTTCATATCTATTGTTTCTAACAAGGTAATAACATTCTAACATTCATATCCATAGCTTATGCAGCCATTCCTCAATTACTGGTAACAAAAGTTGCTTACAACTTCGAGTTTTTAGCTCTAGTGCTGTTATGAAAACATTTTAAACAAATAGGGCTTTTATTCCTGTTAATTATCCTCTTTGGCTTAGAGATGTCTGGACCAAAAGGTATACACAATTCCGTAACTTTTCTCCTATAAGTCTATATTGTTTTCCAAAATAGTGGACTAATTCACAGTCCTATCAGCAGTGAATTATCATGCCTTTCCTTAGCCCCTTTTCATTTTACACCATTTTGGCCAATCTATTGGGTATAATGATTTGTTTTAATTCATATTTCATTGTTTCACTTTGGGGTTTCACACTTGTTTTAATTTGCATATCTCTGATTGCTGGTCATTTTGAACACTTTTTAACAGTTACTGATAGTTTGTATTTCTTTTTTTAACTTGTGTAAATTTCCTATAGATTCTGAAGCTCAGATTTTTATGAGATATATTTAAAGAAGATTTCTCCCTGAATCTTTTCATCTTGCTCTCGCTGCAGTTTACTTGTGCAAAAGCATTTTATTTTTATATTATTAAGTCTATTTTGCCTTCTATGATTTCCTCTATATTATAACTGATTAAAAATTTTTTCCCTAGTTGTAGAAGGTATAATCTCCCATTTTCAAAAAGAATTTTTTAATCTAAGGAATTTAAATGCTTACCCTCCAACTCCATTAACTATATTACTGTGGAAGCATGCTGAAAAAAAGGGTAGAGGAGTTTCTATAGCAAAGGAAGAGTTTACAGTTAGCATGGCCAAATGTGCCTAGAGTCCTGGACCTGGGAGTTGGTAAGACTTTGGTTTAAATTCTGTCTCAGACTCCTGGCTATTATGTGAGAATGTCACTCTCCCATTCATCAAACTTCAATGGTTCCCTATTATCTCTAGTATCACATATAAAACCCTCTGTTTATTTAGTGTTCAAAGTTCTTCACAACCTGGAGCCTTCCGACCTTGCCAGTCTTAACACTTTACTAATCTCATTTACTCGGAGATCTAGTGATGCTGGCCTTTGTGTTCCTAGCCCAACACTCCCTTCTCTTGGCTTCAGGCATTTTCTCTGGCTGTCCCACATGCCTGGAATGCTCTCCCTCCTCACCATTGCCTTCCAGGTCCCCTCAGGTCCCAGCTATGATCCTACCTTCTACCAGAAACCCTTCTCTTATTTCAGGCTAGTGCCTACCCTCAGCTGAGCATCTCTGATTTATCCTGTCTCAATGCATGTGGTCTCCCTCATCAGACCTGCCCCTTCAGAGCAGGAGCCTTTCTCTATTTTTTGCCTTTCTCTGTGTCTATCCATAGAGCTTAGTATGGTGTGTGGCACAGCACTGGCACACAGTAGGTGCTTAATAAATGCTAACTGCCTGATTTGCTCTGGGCCAGCTGCTTACTCTCTCCTGAGCCTCAATTCCTCATCTGTAAAAAAGGGAGTTGAACTAAGTGATCCCTCAGGTCCCGTATTACTCTGCTCCAAATCCAGGATCCCATGGCCTCTTTCACTTGGAGCACACACCTCCATTCAGTCTGCACAGCTGTCAGATGCTTCTGTTACAATCACACTCACACTGAGAGATCTACCAGCAAGTGGTGGATAGTTCCAACGTATCTCCCAGCAACTTCCCCACAGCACTTGGTGGAGCGTCCACACTACGGACGACCGTGGTAAATAAGCCTCTCTGGCTGTGAGACAGATAATAACAATAATAGCAGCAGCAGTTGTTATTTAGATAACTTTTTGTACTCATCTGAACAGTCTGACAGCCCTAGGAGATAGGACTACATCCTAATAACAAGTCCTTCTACAGTGAACAACACTGAGCCCACCTTCCACTGCAAGTGCTTCAGGGGTAACAAGAGGATTCTACTGCAGTTTCCCCGAAGTGATGATGCCATCCAAACACCACAGGGGGAGCACAGGGAGAACCCAGAGTTAGGAAATCCAAGTTCAATTTCCACCTGAGACACTTACAATGGCAATGTGTGATAATGGGCAAGACACTTAATTCTGCAGAACCTCAGTTTCCTCATATGGAAAATGGGCCTAAATAAGACTTGTCCTGTAGGTCTGCCTGCCAGCACCTCTGTAAGCAAGAACTCTTTGCAAACCTTAAAGTACTTTATAAATATGAAAGATTATTATTGACATGAACAATTTAAAACATACAATTTTACTGAGCCAGGTTTACCCAGAATGTTGGCTTCTGTTTTGGAAGACATGAAGGGATTTGGAGATATACCCTTAATTCTTTCAGGCCATTAACATGAAGATACTAATTCAGTTAACAGAACTCTGGTGACCACAAAAAGTTACAACTTCTAAAAACTTCTACCAGTAACCTCTTCCAAGAAAATACTTCATGTTCTGGGATAAATCTGATATGAAACCAGAATCACAGATTTTAAAAGGAAGTCTATGGTCATCAAGTCCTAAAAAAATACATCCTTTACAACATACCCAACAAGTGGTCTCTCCAGCTACTACTGTCTGAAGATCTCCAATGAGGGAAAACCCACCACATTCTAAGGAAGTCCATTCTGCTGTAGGAAAGCTTTCATTGCCATGCAATTTTTCTTTGCATCAAGCCTAAAGGTGCCTTGTGAGTTTTTACCCTTTGTTCCTATTTTTTGCTCTTTGGAGCTAAGAGATGTATATCTCTCCTCCACAAAACAGTCCTTTAGATCCCTGAACATGCTTATCCCATGAGCCCTCAATCTTCTCTTTTCTAGGCTAAACATTCCCAGTTCCTTAATAAAGCATTATTTTTATGGGGAGGCAGCTAGATGGTGCAGGACCTGAAGTCAGAAAGATCTGAGCTCAAATACGGCTTCAGACACTGGCTGAGTGACCCTCTATGTCTGCCACAATTTCCTCCTCTATAAAATGGGGACAATAGCATCTACTTCCCAGCCTTGTGAGGATAAAATAATATTTGTAAATCACGTTGTAAACCCCAAAGCTCTATTTATATGGCATCATCTCGATATATGTAAAACTCTACATAAATGTTAATGATTCGGATGATGATGATGTCAAGACCATTTGTGGACAGCTTGGAACTGCTGAGAAGTCTGTCCTTCCAGGGTGAAACTGCTCAGCATGAGGCTGAAATCTGCTTTGGCCTGACCTCTAGAGCAAAGTGAAAGGACTCTAATCCCTCTTCTACATGAAGGGCTTTCAAAGCTTCAGTCACCTAAACTCTCCAAGCTAATTGTTCCCACGTCCTTTCAATAATCCTCATGAAGAGAGATTGTATAAAATGACCTCCAAGTCATCTGGGTCCTTGCCTGTCTCAACTTTACATGTGTCTACATTAATTTTCTGTAATTAGATCAGGTCTATTAGTTCATCCTAATGAGAACTTGTTGAATCCCAATTCTCCTCTGATGTGTTAGCTATATCCCAGCTGAATATCACCTGCAAATCTGATAAGCACACTTTCTATAGATGAAGGCAGGTGCTGGACTTGGGGTTTCACTGATAGAGAGAATAACCCAAATGAGGAAACTGTCTCTACCAAAGCAAGACTGACATCTTCTCTGTACTCCAAGAACCTTAGGGAGTTACCCAAAGCACAGAGATGTTAAGTGACCAACCAAGGGTCACACAGCCAATACTGTATCAGAGGCAGATCCTGAACATAGGCCTTTCCTACTTCTGGGGTGGGTTCTCTATCCACTGTGCAGGACTATCCTTATGGCTTCACCTGAATCACTGATAAATGCTGACCAGCACAGAGGCAGAATTGAGGATGTCAGGAAGAAACATATCTGCCTATTCCCTTCATACCTCCACAAAGTCAAGTTTCAAGAACTCATTACTAGAATATTCACTTGAATGCAATGAACAGTAAGGTGCCTATCACCATTAAACTCCATGGTTCCAGTTCTAGCACAAATAAAGCCACAGAAAGAGCACAGTATTCATCTGTGAATAGTATCTCTATGCTATCCCAAGATGCAGTATCTAAATACTTTTTTTTTAAAGGCCTATTCACTTAGCTGAATGAATATGGATAGGTTGTACTCAGCACCAACAGTTAATATCCACATCACTGAAGTGAAACATCAGTTTTCCAGGGTGATGGAACAGGCCAAAGTTGATGAAAAACATAGAGACCAGTCCATATCTTACTTGGGAAACTGCAACGCTTTCAACAATCTCAAACTTTTCACTGCTGTAAAAGACCACGGTTAATAAAATGTTCACTAAACAATACAATATGGCTTCAACTGTTAGATAGGACAGGAATTAAAATAGCAAATAAGGTAAAGAGCAAAAGACAGCTGTCCAGTATCCCTCCCTGAGCCCCTGCACTCAGATTGGGGAGAGCATTCTCCCTAACTAGCCTGCCCCTGACATACCTTGCTGCTGCTTTCAGACCTTCTTCATGCAATATCTCCTGTCCCTGCCCTGGTTCTCCAGCTCCCATCCTGGAACCCTGCATGCTGACTGGTGAGTACGCCTTCTCAGTGTCCCTTTCCCCACATCTCCTTTCACCTCTAGCTTTAGGAACAGTAATTAAATTAGTTGGAAAGGACAGACCAATCAATTGCCCTACGGATTTACTCCATATATTCTCAGCCCAAAATACCCTTCTCTGGCCACCATTCCCATAAAACAACTACAAGAAAGCATGTTCTCTTATTATGACGTAAGTATAAGAACATTCTCTTATTAGAATCTAAGCTTTTTGAAGGCAGGGACTCTTTTTTTATTTGTATGTACAGCATTTTTAGAACTGCCTGGAACAGTTAGCCCTAAATAAATGTTTTTACTTTCATTCACCTAATTATTCAATAGAACACATGGTAGGTAGTAGAAGATTGCAATATGGTCTAAAAGTCATTAATGAGGAAATGTATGACAAGATAAAAAAGTGGGGGAGAGATTACATAAAATGAGACAAATGACAGATCCTAAGGATAATGAATTTTTTGGATTTATAGCATAAGAAGACTTTCTTCTTATTCTATAAGTAAACCTTCAATGGAGGACTAATTATATGGACAAGGATTCATAAGGTATAGAATCACAAAGGGGTTGCAATCTGCCAAGGATTAAAAAATAAGGCTGACAGCTACAGGAAATTCTGGGTAATTGCTTTTATTTTCTATATTAAATATTCAGTGGTGTAGGAAAAAGGAATAAAAAGGATTCATTGATTCTCAAAATTCAAAGTCATGGTGTGATGCCATCTCTTATAAGTCTTAGAGAACATTCTGACACGGTTCTCATTGTTTCAGCATGCTATTCTGAGAATTATCAAGGATTTAGGAAGTTTAATCATACCCGGCTGCTTTCACAATGCACCATTCCATTCAGAAAAGCAGAATACTTATTTGTAATCTCTTTAAGGTTTTTTGATGTCTCAATAATCCAACAGTCTACACACATTTTACTTACTGAGGCTGTGTGTCTATGTACCAGGAGCAGTAATTACAAAAAAAAACCAGTCAAAACATTTGTTCTCGGTAGCCAGATGATAGTCAAATGCGGCTGTTTTTAGAGAAGGCCACAGTTTCTTTCACAGCACCCCTTGAACTCATGTGTTAAGTGCTTAAGTGAATTAAGACCTCAAATTTAATTTTTGTCAGTTAAAAAAACAACTTTACAGAGAAAAAAATTGGTGTAATTCAAAGGGAAAAAAAGTACTAGATCAGAAACAGAGGGCTGGAATCTCAGAGCAGCCAAAACACATGACTGAAAAAGAATTCCTTCTGGTCTTAACCCAGGGTCTGGGAAACTTTTTGAAAAATATTTTGATGACTATTTTAATGTAACTAGTTTCCTTGGTAACCCCCAATGTACTTCATTTTGTGTGGTTTTTAAACACACAAATAATAAACAAATAATGAACACACAAATAATAAACATGAGAAGGGATCAATGACACACTCGAAAGGTTAAGATACCCTAATATACAACATTCATGATGAGTGGTCAACCTAGCCTAGGGGAAACCCACTATATCATTCCTCTTATACCGTAAACCTGTGACATTAGTTACAGGACAGGGCAATATACTCTAGCTACTGTAAAAACGCTATCATGTGCTCCACTAATGGGTGAGTCAGAATTATCATTCTCTCTAGAGGACAGTGTATTATTATTACTTATGATAATTCTATAAGTAAGAAGAGGTAGGCATGTTACTCTTTGGTCAACCAAAGAATTTTGTACTAAGTGAACTCCTCAAATAGTTGTGGGATCCATAAGAAGTAATTAGGACCTAAGCATTTCCAAATAAGGTAATTTCTTCCCCTCCCCCAAATGGCCCAATGGTTACTGGCGGTTATTGTCCTATTGGAAAATGATTGTTTCTACCTGTATACATTGCTCATTGAGTTCCAAAAGCTACTTAATTATATCCCACTAGCAGCAAGCACAGCGGATGGAGTACTGGTTCTGGAGTCAGCGAGATCTGAGTTCAAATTGGACCTCTCACCAGCTGTGAGCCTGAGCAAGCTAATTAACCTCTGTTTCAGCTTCCTCATCTGTAAAATGGGGATAACAATAACACCTACCTCCCACGATTGACCAAATGATATAAAAATTGCAGAGTGCTTAGCACAGTGCCTAGAATATATAAATATTAGCTGTTATTATTATTTCTACTTCTAGTAAATTTAGGTAACTGACTTGCAAGTATGTTGTGGGACCAAATAGATTAGGGAGATTGGAATTCAGCTCATACTTTGCCACATACTTGCAGTCCTGCACCATCAGTGACCTTGAAATGAATTTGTATTTATTTTTTAAGAGTTCAAGAACCCTTCTACTTGGTTGTCATTCAACAATCTATAGCCGAACATCAAAAACAATAGTTTCTACATCAAGACTTTAAATGAATATTAAAGACAGATTTGACAGTCTTTTCCTTAACATCCTGAAACAGTGACTGCTTCATTTATCAGATTCATTTTTATTTTAAAACTTTTGAGCAAATCAAATGAGAATATAGACCAATCTCCAAGGAATAAAAAAAACTACTATATGTTACATAACACAATATATGTTATGTCATATAACCTAAGTATATAATTATGTCACTTGACCCTCACAGTAACCTTGTGACTTAGGTACTTTTTTTAAACACTCCCGTTTTACAGATAAAGAAACCAGGACAAAGAGAGGGTAAGTGATTTGCCCAGGATTCTACACCTATTACTTTAAGTGGGATCTACACCTGGATTTGTCTTCCCCAATTTAAATCCAGCATTTTCTCCATACATTTTCCCTAACCCCTCATCTCATTTCTGACTCTATTTTGGTTCTCTGTAGCTGTACAACAAGGCTAGTCACTTGAAACTCTCCCCTGGTGTTATGAAAATCAATAATCTAATGGAAACCCACACAAAATAAAAACAAAATACAGTCCTAAAGACTGCCAAAAGCATCTGTCTAGAGTCAAAAGACACAGAAAGATGGAAGTTTAAAATAAACACCCAAAACAGACCAAATCTCCAGGAAGTTTTTAATAATCTTTCCCCTATTTTCTCTTATCCAGACACAAATAATTCTGACACTAGCTACCTATCTTTGTTGCCTGAACACTGAACCTCCCATCATAAAGATTTCTGGGTTGGATCTTTGTATGTGACTATGGATATAGTCCAACTCAATTATGGAGATATAATTTTTCCAATCCACAAATGATGTGTCCTTTACACTGACTAACTTTGTCAAACATTGGCTATTTCATTTCTGACTAGCATTAATGCCCTGAACCTACAGGGGAAGGAAGAGAGGAAATTAAAATTAATCAGTTTCCTCTGATCAATGCAACAACCACATTTCCAGGGAACCAATGATGCAAGCTTCCCATCTCCTTCCAGAGATGTGATGGACTCTATTTGGAATAGGAGATACATTTTCAAACATGGTCAATATGGGAATTTGTTTTGCTTGATTACGCATACTTATTAAAAGGGTTTCATTTGTTTCATCTTTTTTTATGGGGGGGAATACAAAGGAAGGAAGGAAGAAGGCAGCTTCCAAAAAAGAAAAAGGAAAAAGGGCACTTCAACATTTTTTAAAAATTACACAGAAGAGACCATAAGCCTAGAAAAATAATTACAGAAAAGCAAAACAGCTTTGACAGTTACATACTAAATTTATATATTTTAAAAGAAAAACTAGCTGTACATAATGCTTATGGTTTTGTGCTATGGAAATGCTCATTTTACTTAGCATGCATTAAATTAAGAATAAAAAATAAAATTCTAAAATTAAAATAAATTTTAGGAATAGTTTATAGTGCTGAAACTTAAAGCAAATAAAATATAAAAAGCTATATTTTCTACAAAACCCAAACCCATTCAACTAGCATGGTGATTATGTGCTAATCTGTAACTAAAAATAAAATCCTTTTAAATGGCAATGTCCCCCAGTGAATGTATTATTATTTTATTTTTATATATCTTTTTCAGGAACATGGATCTATTGTGGAAAATGAGACAGACCTGTATTGATATTTACTGGGAGCACCTATTGATTCCAGCAGAAATTCTAGCCTACTAGAATATATTTGAAAACTTTTCTGGACTGTTTAGATCAAAAGAAGAAAAAAGGAAAACAAAACTAAAATGACTTGATATACTCTTTATTTTGAATTAGGGTTGTTGCAGTTAGGTGGTGCAGTGGATTCTGGGCCTTGGGAGTCAGGAAGACCTGGGTTAAAATCCAGCCTAGGACAAGCTGTGTGATCCTGGACATGTCACTTAAATCCTGTTATTCTCAGTTTTCTCTTCTGTACAATGAGGATTCTACCCCTATAAGGTAGCTGGCATGGAACAAATGAGATAACAAATGTAAAGGGCTTCAAAAAATTTAAAGCCTTACCAGGATCTGACACAGGGTGCTTAGTTAAATGCTTGTTGTAAGATAACTAATATGGAAAAGTTTTGCATGACTGCATGTGCATAACCTATAGCAAACGGCTTGCCTCCTAAATGAGGGAGGAGGAAAAGGAGAAGGATAATTTGGAACTCAAAAATTTTAAAAACTAAAGTTAAAATTTTTTTTACATGTAAACTGGAAAAAAATTAAAATATTTAAAAATAATAAAGGCTTGTTGTTGCAAAGCACTATATAAATGTTAGCTATTATTAATATCGTCTAGAAGAAATCTACTTAGAGATCAGCCTAGAGGCTTTCAAAATGGTCAGTAGAAAATTTCTAGATTACTGAAAATACTGTATGTAGTGTGAAAAAGAGTTAAACCTCTTTCATTTGAGAATACCCTTTGATTCTCAACATCCAACAAATTCATTTTTTGAGGCAAAAACATTGAGTGTTGTATGCACACCCTCCTAGGTGCATAGCAATGTGCCCTGCTGCATTCAAGTCACTTTGTAGACAATGCCAATGATCGGCAGAACCCAGGCTTCTGGACATCCAGTTTTCTGCTATTTCACTTCTAAACAATGTTATTACTTGAAATGTACTTGAAAAGCATCTTAGAAGTTCTCTTAATCTCCTAAAAAGCAGCTCATCTTGATTTTAAATAGTCTTGTAAATGCTCAAAAATTACAAGGGGTAGGGAGTAATACTGTTATAAAGGACTAAAACCTTTTTTTTTAAAGGCAGGGTTTTCTTGGAAGAGGTCCTTGGGTTTAACGATTTCAGATGACTCAGACTCATATGACACTGTTTGAATTCTGCAGGATCTCTTACTCCATTTACTATAAAATATTTACTCTCTGGTTTTAAAGTCTCAGAGACATGACTACCACTAACTCAATGACAAGTAAAGAACAAAGTGGATCTCACACATCAGCAAAATGGTCTTTAAAATCAATACTTCATGAAAGAATCTAGCATGTGCAGGGAGGGTCTAAAAACAAAAGGGAAAATCAGCCTCCAGTACTGATCCCAGTAAGCCCAGAAGAGGGGTGGATAGCCAAACAAACCACTAGAGAAGGAGGCCATTTCCCCAAGCTTGGTCCCTTCCTTTCCTACATTCCAATCTTCTCAAACCTCAATCATGCCCATTCTGGGGGTGGGAAGGGGAAGGGAAAATGCATTTACATAGCTCATACTATGTGCTGGGCACCATGCTAAGTGCTTTACTAATATATCATTTGATTCTCACAATAACCCCTGAAAAGCAGGTGCTACTATTATCACCATTTTACAGTTGAGGAAACTGAGGCACCAGGGATTAAGTGACTAGCTCAGGGTCACAGAGCTAGTAAGTATCTAGGGCTAGTTTAAACTCAGATCTTCCTGCTTTCAGGCCACTGTGTCATCAAGTGACAACATCCTCCTTGTGGTTCCTCATGACACCCCATCTCTTAACTGAGAATGTTTTCACTGGCTGTCCCCCACGTCTGGAACTCTCTCCCCAAGTCTCCAACTCTGAGCTTCTTTCAAGTTTCAGTTAAAGTCTCATCTTTGGCAAAAAGGTTTTCCCAATCCTTCTTAAATCTTAGTGCCTTCCCTCGGACATTATCTCCAACTTATCCTGTAGTTTGCTCACAACTGTTTGCTCCTTATCTCCCCCATAGGACTGGGGAATCCTTGAGGGCAAAGTCTGTTTTTTTGTCTTTCTCTTTGCTTGGCACATAGCAGGCACTTAATAGTTCACAGACTGCCCCTTCCAGATGAGGAGGAAGTAGACTAAGCTAGGAAAAAACTAAACATAAAAAAGAGAAAGGAGACTTTATATAAGCAGACTACAAAAAGAAAGAAAAGAGTAGAGTACTGTATCGGGGGTATCCCTGGCATCAAAAGACCTGGGTTCAAGTTTTGTTTCTGAAACACAGTATTCAGACTTTGGGCAAACTACTTAAGCTTCCCTTGCCCCAGCCATTCCTGAAGACTACACATGACAGATGATCTGACTGTCTACATGGATGGAGGAGGTTTCCATGTGCTAATGAAATCACAGGGCTGGATTCCTCCCCCTAAAAAACAAAACAAAGCAGAAAACCCCCAAACAACCAACAAATCCACAGCCATCTGCATTAGTGATACTTATTTCCTGAAATTTTCAGGTACTTTAGTATGTGGAAAATGACAAACCAAAATGATGTTTTAAAGTATTTTCCCTTCAAGTAATGTAAAGCAGAAAAATGTTAAGAAACAACTGATCAACAAGCTTTTTACTAATCAGTTATTATTAGCCTAGCTAGGCTGGTCATCGGGGATATAAAGAAAAAAAATAGTCCCTGCTGGCATGGAGTTTCTGTTCTAACAGTGGAGACAACTGCATATATTAATAGGTAAGTATAAAATACACAGAGAGTAGATGAAAGGCAACCTTTGAGAGGAAGGCATTCGAAGCTATGGGATGTTGGAGCTGAGTCCTGCAGGAAGCTCAGGATTCTAAATAGCTGGAGGTTAGAAAGGTGAGCATTCCCAGCATCAGAAAAGGCTGGCACAGAAGAATGCAGATGAGAGGAGGGCACTGTGTCAACAAGTATCCCTGTACTGCCACCTGCAAAGTATGGCTAAGGGCCAAATCTGGCCCACCACCTAAATGGTATTTACATTTTTAGATACAATAAAATTTTGTTTTAAAATGTAAGAAAAAAACACCATTTTTAGCTCATAGGCAGATTTGGTTCACCGGTTAATGGCCTTAGGTTGCTATCCCAGTCCCTGGAATAGACTGTAGAGTACTTGGAGAGGAGTAATACAAGACTGAAAAGATGGGAAGGAGGCATGTTGTAAAAAGCTTTAAATGCCAGAGTAGTTTATATCTGATCCTCAAGGCAATAGGGAGTGGAGTTTACTGAGTAAGGGAGGGACACAGTCAGATCTACACTTTTATAAAAACCACTTGGACAACTGTGTGGAAGAATTGGCATGAAGAAATTTTGGAGGAAAGGAAACAAATGAAGAGGCAGTTTCAGAAGTCCAGGTGAGGTGTCAAGGGCCTGAACCAGGGTGGTAGCTCAGTAGAGGGAAGGGGATGCATGCGAGAAATACTATAGGGATGGCAACAAGATTTGGCACCTGGGTATGTGCAATGAGAGTGAGGAGCCAGACAGCACTCAAGTTGTGAACCTGGGTAAGGGGAAAGATGGTGGGGCCCTCTTCGGCAGGAGGAGGGAAGAGAATGCACTGTTTATGACAGGTTGGATTTGAGATGCTCATGGGGGTACGCCTGACTCTTTGTGATCCCATTTTGAGGTTTCTTGGCAAAGATAATGGTGTGGTTTTCCACTTCCTTCTCCAGTTCATTCTACAGATGAGAAACTGAGGCGAAAAGGGTTAAATGACTTGCCCAGGATCACACAGTTGTGTCTAAGGCTGGATTTGAACTCAAGAAGATGAGTTTTCTTGACTCCAGGCTGAGCACTCTATCCACTTTGCCACCTAGCTACCCAGAGAGGAAAGAATATTCAGGAGTAGGTGATCAGCAGCGTCAAATGCTGAAAAGAGGTCAAGAATGAGGATTGAAAAAATATCATTAGTCAGCAAATTGGTAACTTTGGAGAAAAACTGCAGTTGAATGATGTCAGATTTAAAAGAGTTTAGAAAACAGTAAGATCAATCAGCACATTTTTATTAGACACCCACAATGTGCCAGGAACTGTGCTATAGGCACTAGAGATACAAGTAAAAAGAATGAAATAATCCCTACATACAAATTTACATACTAAAGTGGTACACAGCAAGTTTGTGTATATGTGTGTATATTCACATGAATATACACACATATAAACACACCTACACACATGTACACATATATGTCTGGAGTGTACTTGCATCATAAAGATAAAATTATTAAATACAAAGTAGTTAAAATGTATGGTAGTTTGGGGAGTTAGTTGTCTGGGCAGTTGCTAAAGGAAAGGTCATGAAGGGCTTTATGCAGAAGATGGTGAATAAATATACCTTAAAGGTAGAGAGAGGCAGAGGTAAGGAGAGAGTACAAAAACAAAGGAAACGGGTCTAAGTACCCTTTGTGAGGCACAGAGAGAAGGCTAGTATGGCTGGATTGCAGAGTAAAGGAAGGGTCGTGCAATGCCCATCAGACAGGGAATGGCTGAACAGGCTGTAGTATTTGAATGTAATGGAGTGTTACTGTGCAGGAGGAAATGATGAGCAGGCAGACTTCAGAAGAACCTGGACTTCTGTGAGCTGATGCAAAGTGAAATGAGCAGAACCAGGAGAACATTGTATACAGTGACAGCAACATTGTGTGATGACCAGCTATGTCTGACTCAGCACTTCTAGGCAACACAACGACCCAAGACAGTTACAAAGCACTCATGACAGAAAATACTGTTCACATCCAGAGAAAGAACTCATGGACTCAATAGAGACTGAAGCATACTATTTTCATGTTCTTTTTTTTTCCTTTTGGTCTGTTTCTTCTTTCACAACATGACTAATACGGAAATGTTTTACATGACTGCACATATATAATCTATATCAAACTGCTTGCCCTTTTAGGAAGAAAGGAGGGGAGGGAGGGAGAAAAGAATTTGAAAATCAAAATTTTGTAAAAAATGAATGTTAAAATTGTTTTTATGTATAATTGGAAAAAATAAAATATTATTAAATTTTTTTAAAAAGGAAGGGTAGTAATATCCAAGGGGGTTGGGGCCCAGCTGTGAAAGTCTTTAAGAGAGAAACAGATGAGATTTTTTTTATCCTGGAGACCTTAAGAAACCACTAGAGCTGACTAAGTCAGGAAGTCCCTGTCAGATCTGCATTTAAGGAAAATTACTTTTAGGATTACTTAGGATGCATTGGTGTGGTAAGAAACTGGAGGAAAGAAGTGGGGGCAACATGTGAGGATGGATGACTTTTAAAAGGAGGTTAGCTGAGAAAAAGGGCAGTTTGTGTTTCTAGACATCAGGGTACAAAACTAGATGGAGAGAAACTAAGTACAGTGAGAGACAGGGATAATAGTGGAGCAGGAGAAAGCTGGAAGAAAAGGGATTAAAATAGAAGGGCTGCCTCAGGGCAGGAGGAGGACCATTCCTGTGACTAGAGTGAAGGAGCAGATAGTAAGTAGGGATGATATCATCAACTTATAAGATAAGGGGGGAAAAAAAGAGGAATTTCTCATCAAATAGTCTCAATGTCTTCAGAAAAGTCTAAGTACATATATTTGGCAGGCACAGTGGATAGAGTGCTAGGCCTGAAATCAGAAGACTCATCTTTCCAAGTTCAAATCTGGACTCACACAGGCCATTGTGTGACTTTTGGCTAGCTGTGTCACCCTGGGCAAGTCACTTAGCCTTGTTTGCCTCAGTTTCCTCACCCTGTAAAATGAGCTGGAGAACCACTCCAGTATCTTTGCCAAGAAAACCCCAAATGGGGTCATAAAGTATCAGACAGGTCTGAAAAATGACTGAACAGTAATAAGGATAGATTCCTTCAGATGGGTGAAGGGGTTGCTGTGAGAGGCTTGAGGAAAGGAGATTTAGGACAGTTGCTCTGATGAGTGGCATAGAGAATTTAGGCAGTAGTAGGACTGCCTTGCTACAAAGCAACCCTCGTTGGCATGGTTTTGTGACCTAACTATTCAGCAGAATACGAGTTAAGGATGAAGGATGGTGAGAGTAATTCAGGTTTCAGATTTGGTCTATCAAACAAGGAAGCAAAGGGTTTGAAAGTAGAGGACTTTGTATGGAAGAGAAGGGAAAAGAATGCCAACAAAGCTGAGGGGTGGCCTGGGACGATTGTCAGAGTTATATTATAATGAGAACAAATAGCTTTAAGAGTAGTAAATCGTAAACAGAAATGGAATAATAAAAGATGACATATGCAAATAAATGAATTTTAGAATTCTTGAACATGGGAAGTAGAACACACATTATAGGCGATGGTAAGATCAAAGGTTTGGTCATTCTTCTCCATGGCTACAAAAATTGGAGAAGTGGATCATAGGAATTGACCAGACTGAGGAACTAGGAGCGCAGGCTGATATTTTGTAATCCTAAATGTGTTAACCTTTGTATTTGAGAGGCAGATCACTGAACTTGTAGGAAAAAATCATGAAAAAAAAAAAGTGAGTTTCAAATCTTTGTTCTGAAATTCACTAGTTACATAACTCCATGTAAGTTATTTATCCTTCCTGAATTTCTATTTCCTTATCTAAATATGGGAGTTATAATATTTGCATTACCTATACATCACAAGGTTGTTTTAAGGAATACACTTTGTAAAGCTGACAGTAATATATAAATGTGAATAATTATCATTACTGATCCTTTGTACAGCAGCTAAGTGGCACAATGGATAGAATGCCAAGCCTGGAATCAGGAAGACTCATCCTCCTGAATTCAAATGTGGCCTCAGACAGATGACCCTGAGTAACTCACTTAACCCTCAGTTTCCTCATCTGTAAAATAAGCTAGAGAAAGAAAAGGCAAATCACTCCAGTATCTTTGCCAAGAAAGCCCCAAATAGGGTCAGCAAAGAGTTGGACAGGATTGAAGCAGCAAAAATTGCTGTTTCTGCTCATATTAACAGCAGTTTCCATATAGTCTAAAACAGAAGTAAGCTCTAGACTCTTCAGCCTTTTCCGCATGTACTTGGGAGCGAAGGTAATGGACACTCTGGAGACTCCTTACGGCCTCCTCCTCACTGGTGAGCAAGTTCCTCTTTGGAACCTCCACATAATTAAGTACCTAGGTCATAAGAACACTAAACCAGGCCAAGGTCCAGAACTGTAAAGGAGGCCTTCCCCAACTCCTTTTTTTAGCTTCCTTTAATGGGTATTGTTCCCCTGTTAAAATAAGCACTCCTGGAGGGCAGGGACTGTCTTATTCTTGGTGTTTTGCACTTAGTGCCTGATACATAAAAAGCATTAAATCAATGACTTAATCTAATCTAATTGGAAATGAAAAAGTACAGAAATCTTCTTATAACATAAACCATAAGATCACAGAACTCACTCTGGAAGGAATCCCGGGTTATTTAATTTAATCCCCCTTACTTTACAGATAAAGAAACTGAGGCCTAAAGAAGTTGAGTGGATTGCCCAAGGTTACCAGGTAAATCTCAGAGGGAAGACTGACCAAAGTCTCCTGAATCCCAAGTCAATTGTTCTCTTCAAAGTACCATAATAATAAATAAAAATAGATAATATGAATATATAAATACTTTTTAAAAAATAAAAAAAGGACCTAGTTTCTAGAGTGTATATTTTCTTGCAACACATTTTGGGGGACCTCTCTAGACAAAAACTAAACTTTTTTAGTTATAGATTTTCTAAAAATTCTACCAATTTTCTAAAAGATAGTGATTAATGATAAAGAATGACATGAGTTAAATCTAGCTTTCAGTGAACAGCCTGACCTAAATACATCTCCTAAAAAAAAAAAAAAGGCAAAACTGACTATAGAGTCTTGGGAAATTATTTTGAAATGAAACATAAGGTAAGTCAAATTTATAAGGGGATTGTGGATACCTCCTTATCATGAAGAACCTGGGATCCTATCACAGTTTAGAACTAAAAGGACTTTGGAGGTCATCTAAATGATCTCTCATTGTCACGTAAGGAAGCTAAAGGCCAGAATTAAAGTAACTCCCCCAAAGTTATACAGGTTACAAGTGAGTAGCAAAGCTGGAATTCAAACTCAGATCCTCTAACTCCAAATGGAGAAGAAATCTACCACTAAGCCTGGCTTCCTTCAAACTGCTGAAATTCTAAGAGTGAAGTCTTCACCCTGCCTGGATAACTCACCTGAAAAAACCATCGAAGGTTTCTTTGACTTAGTGAACAACCACAAAAGTATGACTTATTTAAAAAGCTACCTCTGCAGGTAATGATGCACTGTATGACTCAATTTTCAGATGCTTAAAATAGCTTAGGAAAATTGAGTCATATTGAATACCATCCTCTAACAAACATTACATCAACAATTTCTAAAGACTAAGGGTAGGTTATCACGTGACTTCAAGTAATATCAGAAAATATGACAAAGAACAACAGTGATGCTGACCTGGTCTTGCTGCTCCTGCTCCAAAGTTCAATCAGAAACTTTAAAAAATTGGTTTTTTTGGTGCTTGATGGGGATTAAGAATCGACGATGAATGGAATAGCCAACTATTTTATATGACAGCAGGGACTGTTTCTGTGTTTTTGCCTTTCTTTAGATCCCTAGCCTTAGCATAGTGCCTGGTCTATGATAGTGTTTAATAAATGCTTGCTAACTGATTATGTATTTTAGATTGAAGCTCTGATTTTGTTTAATACTTTGCTCCCCCTCTTCTCCCTCTGTAAAGAATCCTAGAAACTTTGCCAAAAAGACATAGTTTGTTGGATGAATAGTTGGATTTATAAGCATTCTTCAAATAGATGAAATTTGGTCTTAGGAGAATCCATTAACATCTCAAATTAATATCAAACTCTGTAGCCTATAAACAAAACAATTCACAATTGTCAACTCAATAGGCAAAGGGCTGAACTTGGAAGATCTGAACTCAAATCTGGCATCAGATACTTAACTAGTCTGTGTGACCTTGGACAAGTCAATTGTCCTCATCTACCTTAGTTCTCTTATGTGTAAAATAGGGTTAATAATAGTACCTACCTTGAAAGGTTGTGTGAAGATACTTGTAAAGCGCTTTGCAAATCTTAAAGCATTATATAAATGCTAGCACTATTATTATATTTCTGAAGATTTTGATAAGAAGTAAGCTTTAAGTGCACATGGGGTTTTAAGTAAGTGGTTACTGAAGTACTAAATTGTCTAAGTGGAAAAAAGAAAATGGTTTACAATGAGATTTTTGGAGTTTGCCTCAGCAATGCCCTCTTGTCACTGAAATAACTGTAGATCTCTTCAAAATAAGTGAGAAAAAAAGGCACATAAAACTGTTTCAGTATTTTAGACAGAATGAAAATTAAACCATAAGGCGTGTTAATGTTCAGGTGAAGGTACAAAAATGAGGTCATGAAAACAGGCTGTAGAAAATTTTCCATGCTGATTTAAAACAACAACACAACATTTCCTAATGAAGTCCACATAATAATTTGGTTCCTCTCATCTTTATGGCACGCACAAATTTATGAATAAATTCCATTTCTTCTTAAGAAACGTGATCCTGTCTAAAAACAAAATCAGTGCTTAGTAAACAGCACTGAAGAACATATGAAACAAAGTTTTATCTTTCAGACCATCTGGCGAAATTATATATTTCTGGACATAAGGTAGCTCTTACTTAGAAGCATAAAAGTATTACTTCCAGTGTTTATTTCCAGGGGCTGTCGTGAGTGTTCCAATCGCTGCCTATTAATTATTTTCAACATTCCACACTCAATTCAGTGAGACAAGCTGCTTAAAACAAACATCATGAGGCTAATACTGTACTTTGGAAGCCAGGGCTGAAAAGGAGGGAATAAAAAAATATTAATGTTAGGAACACCTTCAAAAATGTTTTTAAAAGCCAAGAACAAGAATTAGGTTATGATGATGATGTCAACACAAAAGCAATCTCCACTTGATTTCAAAGGTTAACTCTGGCCTGAAAATTAAAGCTAAGGGTCATGAGAGAGAGAGAGAGAGAGAGAGTGTGTGAGTGTGTGAGTGTGTGTGTGTGTGTGTGTGTGTGTGTGTGTGTGTGTGTGGTATCTGCTGCGTTCAACGACATGTATAAACTCTCAGCAACTCTAAAAAATGTCTTTTTGAAGATACTGCAACATTTGCAAAAATAACTCCAGAGAGTTTTCAGACAATCAACATTTCATTTACTCACAAGTTCCTCATATGAATCAGTCACTCAATTACAGTAAAACTTTTCGCTGATGTTGGAAGTTGAAAAACCTAGCACTGCAAAGAGCCCTAGACAGTAGATCTGGGTTTATGATGTCTCTGATATTCATTTATCCATTAGCTATGAGATCAGGTAACTTCATTTCTCTGTAAAACAGGCCTCACAAGATCATTCAGTCAACCTGGCCTCTCTTAAGCGCCTACTATGTGCCAGGAACTGTACTAGCCCCCAGGCCTGGGGGTGCAAATACAAAGAATGAGAAAAGCCTGGTCAGTCTTACAATGCTACCGAACAGTCTATGACTAGGGATATTTGATCAGGTTTCTTACTAGCCTTAGATATCAACATCTTCACCTTTCCCCATGTCTGGAGGTAGGAACAAGGAAATAATACTTCAAAACTATGCAAACAATTAACCTTACTAAGGAAAGGGAAAAAAAAGTTAATATTTTATTCCTAAACTTTATTTATTTTATTCTTTTTCTTGGTATGTTCACATAAGAAATATCTCCAACAAGCTTATTACTGCTATGCTGAGTGCCAGATTTACTTTGAATTAAAGGATCCTAAAAATGCAGAAAGGTGAAAAGTATGAGACAACAACAGAAGTACACAGAAATTAGGGTTGTGTCAAGAATGCTGACAGGGTGAGATGAGAGACAGACAATGACATGGAAAATTAGGGATAGGGGAATCATGCTGTCGTGGAGTCTTTTTTTTTTTTTTTTTTTTTTTTTTTTAGTTATGTCCAACTCTTCATGACCCCATTTTAGGTTTTCTTAACAAAGATACTGGAATGATTTGCCTTTTCCTTCTCTGGCTCGTCTGACAAATGTAGAAACCTGAGGCAAACAGGGTTACGTGACTTGCCCAGAGTCACACAGCTGGTAAATGTGTGAGGCTGGAAGAGGAGTCTCTCACTCCAGATCCAGGGCACTATCCATTATGCTACCTAATTGCTCAAAGGGGAAACCACACTACCTGAAATATCTGGATAACTGAAACAGGAGTATTTGTTTTTCTGCTGATTAATAATACAGTGCTTTAAGGTTTGCCCTTTACAAGGGTAGCTACATGTCCCTGTGGATAGTGTTGGGCCTGGAGTTAGGAAAACCTGAGTTCCAATCCAAACTTACACACTAGCTGTATGACTTTGGGCAAGTCATTCAGGAAACTGAGGCATGTTTGCCTCAGTGTCCCCATCCGCAAAATGAAATGAAGAGAGAAATAGCAAACGACTCTCATATCTTTGCCAAAACCCAAACAGGTTCACAAAGAGCCATGACTAAAATGACTGAACAACAACAATTACATGTGCTATCTCATTTGATCTCCAGACAATCCTTCAAGGTTTATCCCCATATCACTGATGGGGAAACCAAAGCTGAGAGGGATTAGGTGACTTGCCCAGGGTCACACAGCTAGTAAGCATCTGCATCAGAACTGGAACTCAGGTCTTTCTGACTCCAAGTCTGGCATTCTATGCCCTGAATTACATACACACATACACACACATACATACACACATATACACCTACATGAACATATGTACACATGTGTATAACTATAAGCATATATTGATTGAATATAGTAGTTAAAATTCACCAGTGCAAAGTCCTAAATTTGGGGTTCTGCTTTGATACTCCCCACTTCAGATACTGAGACCAGCACCCAGTAATGACATCAATATTTGGTTTCATAACAATTCTAGTCTTTGATACATTCAAAGTTGAGCCTTCCTCAAAACTAAGAGTTGGATAAAGAAAACAAAAGAACATCTTCAATGTGAAAAAGCCATTATTCACTGGAAAAGTAAGGGGGGAAAAAACGCAAAGTTAAGTAAAAGCTTCCTTGGAGTAAGTGATATTTTATATAAAGAGTAACCATTAATGTTTTTCTTTTGGACAGAAATATGTGTTCCAATGCAAACATGGAATAAGTACAATGTAAACGAATGACTGGGGGTAGAGAAAAAAAAACTTTATCAGACAGAATACAGAAGTTTCCCTTCTGAATGCTGTAGATAACCAAATTATAACAAGTATTTAACAATTTTAGCTCTGCCTAATCAGTATACAACCACATGAAGTTTAAGCATGTGTGCACTTGAATACAAATATCCAAACTTTCTGAACTTCCAAAAAAAATTAAGTTCAAGTTTTGGTACAAAGTGTGGTGTGTTTCTGATTAGTTAAATCTGAATTTATCTATTTCAATGCAAAAGGATATTCACGATAGAGCACCCTGACATTCCATTATTAAATCTAGTTCTCTGTGCCACCTTTAAAGGTTCTGGAACAGGTCATGGATAATTTCTGGAACGTCTGGCATCATAACAACTTTGAATTTCCTTAAGAAATCTTTGTGATGAATATTAAGTTTTGTTTTTAGAGGTCAACACAAATTAATACTTAAATTAAAAAGACAGCAAGCCGAATGATTACACCTAACAAAACAAGGGGATAGTTTGTTTTACAGAAACAGTAAAAAATGATTTCAGTTACAATGTGTAACAAGTTCCCTGGGCCATCATCTGCACCTTCTCTAGAAGCACAGCTAATACATGGGCAGCCAGGTGGCACAGTGGTCTCCGGGGGCAGGAAGAGCTAAGGTGAAGGCAGTCTCAGACGCTGACTAGCTGTGTGACCCTAGGGAAGTCTCTTAACCCTGCCTGCCTCAGTTTCCCCATCTGTAACATGATCTGCAGAACCAGGGGAGGAGACGAGGTTTAAATCAGCCTCCCCCCCCCCCCCGGGAGTTTATGTGAACATAAAGGTGCCTGGAAGAGAACAATTTTCATTTTTCCGAGTATTACCAAAATTCTCATCATTTTCCTTTCTATTACTAATACCAAAAACAGCAGTAACGGTACGGCCCAGACTATACAGTGACCACACGGAAAAGCCCGACGGGGACACCCGCGCTGCACACGTTATCGCTGGCTCCTAGGTGCCTCGCCCCGGTCCGCCCGGCCCGGCCCGGCCCAACACAAGCGGTTTACCTGCGCCTACTTGAAGTAAGATCCGTACGCAGGTACGGGAGGGGCCCGAGCCTTCGCTACGCCCACAGCGCTGAGGACGAGGAGCCCTTGTGGGGAGGGGGCCCGAGCTCCGCCAGGCCGCCCGCTCCCAGGACGGCTCCCAGGACGGCTCCCAGCGCGGACGGCCCAGCCGCAGGCGCCCCCCTCGCGCTCCATCCCTGGCACCGAGAAGCGCGACAAGAGCAAAATGGGAGCGGGTCTGCGGGCTCGGCTGCAGCGCTTCCCAAACTTTCTACGCCTGGCCCAGAGGCCAGCCTTCCTGGGCTCCGGCCGGGGGTCTCGGGAAGCCCGGCTTCGTTGTGCTCAGTCAGGGGGGCCGCGCGGGTGGGCTGGTCCTGGGCGCCCCCTCCCCCGGGATCCACCCGCCGGGGGAGGACGCTTGTCCCCGACTCCCAGGACTTTCACCTCCCCCCTTCCCCTTCCTTTTCCCTTCCAGGGTGGAGTGGAAACTAACACTCAGGTGAAAACTTTCCAGAGCGGGAGGGGGGCCTCCTGCCCCAGCTTGGGGAGGGGGCGCAGCTCTTTAAAGGGGCGCCCTTGAACTCCACCCTCGCCCGGGCACGGCCGGACCCCATCTCCCCCGCCCCCCGGACCCCGGCCCGAGACTGCTCCCCCGGGGAGGGGGGGTGTGTTTGGGGAAGGGTGTCAGCGTGGCTCCCGGCTCGGGGAGGCCGCCCCGGCCCCTTCCTCCCTTCTCTCCAATCCCCTCCCCCTCTCCCGGGCCGCCCCTCGCGGGGTCTGGCCCGAGTTCGGTCCGTCCGCCCGGCCCGGCTCGCGCGGCCCCGCCTCACCTTGGTCGCCATGGCTGGAGGGCGGATCCTCCGGCCCGGGACTGGCCCGGCTGCTCTCCCCGCTCCCGGGCTGGACTTGGCGGAGGCCGGCTCCCGGAGGGGGCTGCTGGGGCCGCAGGGGCTGGGCCGCGGCTGCCGCCGCTGCTCCTCCTCCGCTGCTGCCTCCGCCTCCCGCGGCCCGAGCGCTCCGGCGGCGCTAACTCACCCCGCAGGAGCCCGGCGGCCGCTTCATTTACTGCATGGCACCGAGCGAGCCAGCCCGGCTCCGGCCCGCGCGCTCCCAGCGAGCCCCCAGCGAGCCCCGGCTCTGCCCACGGTGCGCGCCCAGCTGCAGCCGATCCGCCCCCGCCGCGGTGGCCGCCGCTGCTGCTTTAAAACTTCTTCCTCTCTTTCCCTGCCCTGCCCTCCGCCCTCGACCCGCCCCCTCCCCTTCCTCCTTCTCCTCGTCCTCCTCCCTCCTGCCCGCAGCTCCCAGCCGCGGCGATCCTTCCTCCTTCCTCCTTCCTCCTCCTCGGCTCCCTTCCTCCCCCGGACGCTCTGCGCGCTTTGTTCCTGCTCTGCCTGCGGGAGCTCGCCGGGTGCGCGGTTTAACCCGCTCGGGAGCCGCTCGCTGCACGTCCGGCCCGTTTGTGCCCTGCGGCCCCAGCCCAGGCCCCGCCGGGCAGCGAGCGCCCGAAGTCCGGCCCCGAGCGTCGGTGCGGCGCCTGCTGTGTGCGGGCACCGTGTTGGGCACCGAGGGAGGCAGAAGCTCTGTCCCTGCCTTCAGGGAGCTCAGCTTCTAATAGGAATGCCAATAAACACGTGTTAAATGCCCACTGTGTGCCGGGCACCGAGAGGCCCTCGGGGAGCTCAGCTTCTGACAGGGAAGTCACTAAACACGTATTAAGTGCCCACTGTGTGCCAGGCGCTGTGCTGAACACAAAAAGGGGCTCCCGCTCTATTAAGTTCGTTGTCCACAACCGGGGCATCATGAAGGCCTCCCATAAAAGGTGGCATTTCAGCTGGCACTTGAGGGAAGCTGGGGAGCTGACCTGTTTACCGCCCACCCCACCGCACCGCACCCCGATGCCACTCATCCAACGTTAAATCCAGGGGGTGACCTGCAGCCTCCGCCTGGTCAGGAGCCAGGTAAACAGCGAATGGTGCCCTCATCCCCACGCATTCATTCAGCACCTTCTCCGAGCTAGGCACAGTGTGTGCTGGGGATCAAAAGAGAGGAAAACACCATCTCTGTTTGCAAGACCACACACCCTCTGAACCCAGGCAAATTAGGTACCCCTTGGCTACAAGTAGGTACAGCCTGCTGGGACATGGGCTTACCTACTGATTTTTTCCATCCAGAAGGATCCTCAATGAGGAACATGCCTGGTAGCTAGGCAGCTAGGTGGGACAGTGGATAGAACGTTAAATTTAAAATTTAAGAAGACCCAAGTTCCGATTCTGCTTCAGACACTTATTAGCTGTGAGACCCTGGACAAGTCATTTAACCTCTCTCTACCTTAGTTTCCTCATTTGCAATATAGGGATAATGTTAGCACCTATTTCATGCTACCTGAAAGGGTCAGATGAGACAACATATAAACATTTTGCAAATCTTAAAATTTTATACAAATCCTAGCTTTTCTTATTGATAGTAAATAATAATCAATCAGGGCCTTTTACTCCATGTAGGTAGTTTCTTCTTGGTAAGGGTTCTGTGCCCAGTATGGAGTTCATACAATAAATAAATTAGGGTTGGACTTGGCTTTGTTGACCTGAAAACTTGGTTAAGAAAAGGCAACAGGCTAAATGCATACATTTTATGATTTAATTAATTAATTAATCAATTCCCCATAAAGAAAACAGTTACATAGCGCTATGGAGTCAGCGGTGACTCTGACTACCTAGTACAGAAATCATCTGTCTTAAGTACATTTTGCCATGAGAAAGAAACTCTCCTAATTAAGCAAATCATAAATTCAGTAAGACAGGACAATTAACAAAGCAATGTTAGTCAGGCCTTGAGATTCCAAGCTGGGTAAGCATATGTCTTGGTGATAAGGAAAGAAATCCCACCACTAGTAAGTGGCAGGTTTCCTCCCCTAAACAGATAACTGACATAGGAAAGGGTAAACAATGTTCAATAGAAATTACGACCTAAGATATCTATATTTTCTTTACCATTAATATGCCATAACATAGTATATGTCTATAGATAATAAGATACAAAGGAAAGTCCCATTATTCAAGATATGCCATAACGTAGTATGTGTCTATAGATAATATGATACAAAGGAAAGTCTCATTATTCAAGATATAGTGTCTTAGGTTAAAGGTCTCCTTAAGGAGTGTAGAGTCCGCCTTGGCTGGCTTTTGCTGACGTAGGAAGAGGCACTCTCTGAGTTTACTTCAGAGAGAACAAAGAGATTATTCCAAAATTTCATATTAAACATTATCAGCTTCAGATCCAAATCAAATCCAATAGCAAGCAATAGTAAGTATTCAGTTTGGTTATTCAGTTGTTTTTCAATTATGTCTGACTCTTCATGACCCCGTTTGAGGTTTTCTTGGCAAAGATACTGGAGTGATTTGCCATTTCCTTCTCCAGCTCATTTTACAGATGAGGAAACTGAGGTAAAGAGGGTTAAATGACTTGCCCAGAGTTACACAGCTAGTGTGAAGGCAGATTTGAACTTGAGAAGATGAGGCTTCCTGACTTCAGGAGACCTGGGTTTAAATGCAGTGGCAAATAATGGTATTCTAATGGGTCTCTCAGTACTAAGGGAGTCTGGTTCCCCTTTTACTTTGTATGACTTGCTGTGACCCTAGTTATGGAAGAGGAGTTGATGGTAAGGCCCAGGGCTTTAGAGGGTCAAGAGATTTGGGTCACTTTCCTGACCCCAGAAAAATCACTGAGTGGTTAACTTTACAATAGCTCCGTTTTCTGGAGGAGTCTAACACATGAAATTTATGAAATAAGAGCCTAAGGTGGAAATGAAAGGTTGAATATGTTTCATTTGTTTTGATAAATGAAACTTTTTCTCTTTCAAATGTGTAATTTTATTAATAGAGTAAAGACTTAAATTGAACAAGATTGTCAACATACGATTTTCTTGGATAGGAAAGATAAATTTAAGAAATGTTTCATTTTGTATTATAGGGTTTGGGTCCTTTTTGTATTTGTCATATATGGTTTTTATATTTATATATATATGTATATATATAATTAGATCATAGATTTGGAACTGGCAGAGACTTTAGAGGTCATCTAGTCTAATTATCCTGATCACCCCTCAACTGTTAATGCTTGCCCCCTCAAAATCATATTGTATGTATTGTGTGTATATTTTGTAGATAACTCTGTGTCTCTCACTGTCTTTGCCTCTCTCTTTCTACCTTTTGTCTCCTATAGTATGTAAACTCCTTTAGGGTACTCTTTATATACCACCTCCCCACCCCCCCAGGGCCTAGAACAGTGCCTGACCTGGCATGGGTTGATTGAATGTCCTTATTTACATGTCCTCAAGGAAACTGAGGCCTCAGAGAAGTTTAACGATTTGCCCAATCCCTCAGTAACTGGCAGAGCTTATTAGAATTAAGTCCCTCTTATACCAAATCCATTACTGGAATTTCACTGATTATTATTACACAAATTATTACACTGCATTTAACTTAAATAAGAAAAAAACCAACATATTTGCTACTATTTATAATTAAAGTGAATTTCCACCTATAATCAGTCAGTCAGCAAGCTTTTATTCACTAATACCTATGTTCGAGGCACTGTGCTTAATAATCCCCATGTTCAAGGAGTTCACATTCTGATGGAGGAAGGAGACAACTTGGAAGCATCGGTGTCCATACAAGATATATTTAAGTTAAGCTAAAGATAATCTCAGAGGCAGGTCACTAGTTGGTGGATGAGGGACACCTGGAATGGTCTCTTACAGCACTGTGTTCTTTCTTTCTTGCCTAATCATTACTTCATCTGAGTCAAACAGTTATATGAGATCACAGTAGCAATCCTCAAACTTTCCAAGTTTGGAAAATACTTTTTTTTTTTTAATGTAACGTACCCTTTCCAAATTTGTGTTCTCCAGAATAGATTGTGTTTAGGAGTATTTCTGAAACAAAAGGATAGAAGACTCCATAACGTATTTCTGATTGTTCAATGATAGATATCATTATGCTGTATTCTATGCTGCCCCAGCCACATGGAATTTTGTGCCTCTGGTGACTCAACTGTGGAATTAATTACTTAGTAAATTTCCAGTCACCAGAACCTCCATGCTGCCTCTGAGATCCTATGCTCTGATATTTTGTCTTTCTTGGAATCTGGCCACCATGACTCTTCATGGTTATTTCCAAACATTCTTCTGACAACATCTTCCCCCACTGCATTCTAGATTCACTTAATGCGTTATCTTTACCATTAGAACATATGCTCCTTGAGAGCAGGGACTGTCTTGTTAGCTTTTATTTGTATCTTTAGTGTTTAGCATGGTTCCTGGCATTTAATAATAAATCCTTTCTACTTAATAAATACTTTTCCCACTCATTCATCCATTCATATTGCCTCTCAGAATCCTTATCTTCCTTCAAGGCTCACCTGCTCTATCAAATCTTGCCTGATCCCCTCAGTACTTCCCCCTACCCCCACCCCTTCATGTTCCCTGGTATCTGTCGATCAGAAAAATGGACCAAACAAAGAAAAGAGGAACTGGTAAAATGACAAGGATGTGGGATGACAAGTGGGCAGCCAGACGGCTCCAGAAGTAACCTGGAGATGTCAGGAGGAAGCAAGAAAGACCTGGAGGTAACTCGTTAGGACTGGTGCTGAACTGAAAATTGTGGACAAGAGCAGTACAGGGCAGTTAAGCATGTGTGAACTGGGAATTACACCTTTAGAAAAAACAAAGCAAATGAGATTCCAGTTCCATTGGAATACTAGTTGCATTATCCCCCAGTAATAACGATAACTGGCATTTATATAATCCTTTAAGGTTTGTAAAATATTTTACGTACAGTGTCATTTCTTTTTATTCTCACAATAACAAAACAGATGAGGAATCTAGGACTCATGGAGGTTAGATGACTTATCCAGGGTCATATAATTAGTAAATGCTGAAACAGGATTTACTACAGGAGGCAAAGACATCAGAACTGAGCAAGTCAGAAAGACTTAAATTCCAGTCTGGCCCCTGACACTTACGGGCTAGGTGATTGTGGACAGATCACTCAACTTCTGTTTGTCTGTTTCCTCCAGTATAAAATGGGGATAATAATAAGCACTTACCTTGGTTATGAGAATCAAATGAGCTGATTTTTGTAAAAAGTGGGTAGCACATAGTAGGTGATATATAAATGCTTATTCCCCTTCCTCCTTGAAAGAAGAGAAAAATCTTGAAGGTGGAGATGAGCAAAATACATTCCCTGCATGAGTCAACAGAGTGATAATTTGGGGAACAGTTAGTAGTAAAATTTGGCTGTAACAAAGTGTGGGAAACGAGTAACAAGAAATAGAGTCATGATGGGGGTGAGGCTATGGTGGACCTTAAATGCCAGGATAAAGAGATTGTATTTTGCTCTATAGGCAATAGGTAGCCAATGACGGTTTTAGAGTAGAGAGTGACATGATCTGTTCATATTATTTGGGCAGCTCAGTAAAGGATGGATTGGAGGAGGGAAATACTGAAAGCTGGAAGACCAGTTAAGAGGCTATTGAAATAGTCCATGTGAGAGTTCATGAAGGTCCAAAAAAAAAAAGTGGCTTTGTACATAGAGTGAGAAGGAGGCATGTACATATATTTCTACATATAGTGAGTACATATCATGAGAAAGAGGCACTTGTGACAGATGGTTTGGAGTTAGAATCAATAGGAGTTGGTAATTGATTGAATGTGAGAGATGAGAAAGAAAATCAATGATCATTCATTTCTCTAGCCACTGGACCATGAGCCAGCAAGACAAAACTTGGAAGTTTCTCTAATTCTCTGTACCCTAAATATAGACTTTCACATAAAACATTTGCACTTTCACAGAGCCCTTAATATTTGAACTTGAGAGGATGAGTTGGGGAGTAGTAATTTCCGTTTTTTTCAGGGGCCGATGAGGAATATAATACTAAACACTCCTTCAAATAGGAATGCCTAGTTTCTTCACCCAACATATCAACTTGCTCACATGGCATATGTGTCCTTTTGCCTAAAAGATGGCTAATTGTGATGCAAGGGAGAGAACCAGCATTTATTAAGCACCTACTATGTGCCAGGGACTGGGCTATGCTCCTAACAAATCTCATCCCATTTGATGGCTTAGCACCAATGTAGATAGAGATAAAAAGTCCTGTGTGTGATCAATGGTGTTTTTTCTATATTCATAAAACCCCCCCACCTTTCTTTAGTTTATAGCAGGAGCCTAGCAGATCAAAAATGACAATACTGTTGTTTTTTAAAATGTGAGGTAAGCCATGTATCTTTCTGTCTGTTGGTCTGTTTTGAAAGAGTTAGAACTGGTTAAATTTAAGTCACTCATATTCTCATTTCTGTTCTATTTAAAATCAGATTGGCAAGGTAACAACACACTTTGGATAAATCTAAAAAATCAGGGCAAAACAACTTTATAATTTCTAGCAAGAGAATTTTTTCATATGCCAACTTCGCCAAAATATCTAAATTCTGACTTTTACAGGAGCAGTGGCTTGTCTGACAAATGCCTGATGATGAAAATGTCTCCAGGATAAATAGGGTCCAATCTCCTTATCCTAGAGTTCAACATTCTCCACATAATGGTCCCACCATTATGTCATTATGTAGGTGGCAGAGTAGGTAGAATAGGTAGAGTGCTGGACCTGGAGTCAGGAAGACCTCAGTTCAAATCCAGATTCAGATACTCCTAGCAATAAGAACCTTGAGTAAATCACTTAACTTTAGTTTCCTCAACTATAAAATGGGGATAAGAACAGTACCTATCTCACAGAGCTATTGTGAGGGTAAAACGAGATAGTATTTGTAAGGTGCCCAGCACAGTAGTAGATGCTATATAAATGTTTATTTCTTTCTCTAAGTCCGTTATCTTTACATGAACACTTGGTTCCTGTCAAGTTGGTCTACATACCTTCCCCTTAATATACCATAAATAGATATTCCTTCTCCCAGTGTGTTTGCCTATTCTTCTAGAAAATGGTTCTTTTTTCCTCTGCATATAGATCTTACCCATCCTTTAAAGCATAGCTCAAAAAAAATAATTCTTCATAAAACCTGCTGTGGTTTTTTATTTTAAATTATTTTTCAGTGAAATTTTATGCTTTCAAAGAACGAAAAAATCATCACTCCCAATTCCCACCATTGAAAAAAAAAGAAAAAATCTCATAACAAATATGCATAAACAAGAAAAAAATTCCTGAATTGATCCTTTCCAAAATATATGTGTTTCATTCCGTACTCTGAGTCTGTCACCTCTCTTGTCAGGAAATGAGTGGCATCTTTCATCTTTGATCCTCTGGAATTATGGTTGGTCATTACATTTATCAAAGTTCTTAAAGGTTTCAAAGTTGTTTGTTCTTACAGTGGTGTTATTGCATAAATTGTTTTCATGCTTCTTCCGACTTCCCTCTGTATCAGTTCATACAAGTCTTCCCAAGTTTCTCTGAAATGGTCCCCTTTATCATTTCTTACGGCACAGTTATATTTCATTACACTAATATATCATAATTTGTTGAGCCATCAGTAACTCTGCTTTGAACCCATTAGTGCCTAGCATTTTCTTAATTCTTTGAACTCATAGCACTTAGTATCTGTAGCATTCTGTCAGCACTGTGACTAAAGTAAACATTATTGTCAAGGTGGGGGTGGTAATGGAGAGACTGAAGGAGGAGGAAGAACCGGGACTGCTGTAGTGGATAATTAGACTGGATGAAACAATGGTACCTTTTGGTAGAGCTGATTATATTGCAGAGCCAGATTCAGGCTCACAGATGCCTCTGGGACTTGGGAAGGGTAATGACTGCTATGTTTGGGTTGCTTGCAAGTCATCCCTATGTGTATGTCTCTCCCAGTGTGCTCAGGGGAAGGAAGGCAGCCTGGGAATCAGAGTTCTGTGTCTGTATTTTCCCTCCCCCTCAGATATCCTGTGCGCCTTAGCTCCATTTGGTGCCTTTCCTGCTGGCTCATAGTGTGTTGCTGTGGTCTAGGCCAGGTCAGTGTGTGATGAACAGACCATTCAGTCATAGCCTCATCTGCGTTTCTTCTCTTTTTCCCCCTCTAGGCTACATTTTTGAGAATGCCATGCCCATGGCTCTGCCTCAGCACCTTGGAGATATGGTTGAAAGCTCCAAAGGTAACTCATTTAATTGGGACTTTAAACAAATTGGCTCAGAGCACCTTTTATGTTGTTGTCATATATTGTTTTTTAAGGCCTGAACTGATATCTAACTTTTATTTTTTAAAATATTTATTAATTAATTTTTAGTTTTCAACATTCATTTCCATAACATTTTGAATTCCAAATTTTCTCCCACTCTCTCCCTTCCCCCCACTCCAAGACAGTGTGCAATCTGATATAGGCTCTACAAATACATTCATATTAAATGTATTTTCACATTAGTCATGTTGTAAAGACGAATTAGAACCAATGAGAGGAACCATGAGAAAGAAGAAACAAAAACAAACAAACAAAAGAGAGCAAATAGGCTGCTTCGACCTGCATGCAGACTCCATAGTACTTTTACTGGATGTGGATAGCATTTTCCATCATGAGTCTTTTGAAGTTGTCTTAGATATCATGTCTACTTTAAAAAAAATTATTTTTAAAGCTACCTCATGAATGCATAAATAAGGAATGAACAGAAAAGGTACAATGATGATAGTGGATAATGTAGTATTGGTACTCTTAAATTTAAAAAAAAATTATATATTTAGTTTTTATATTGGTTAGATTTGTCCTTGTATTCCTCCCCTTCTTAATTCTCTGAGAGTGATCTATTATGAGAACTTTTAAAGGAAAAAGAAGAAAAAAAATCAGCAAGACATATATTAATGTATGCATGCATATATATACACATATGTGCACATATATAATACATGCATATACATTATATATATATCCAAATGCAATATTTTATACTCATGGAACCTCTCCCCTCATTTCCCCCCACAAAGGAGTAGACATAAAGGAGATGTCTTCTTATATCTCTTTTTTTGGGGGAGGTAAATCTTGTTCTTTATAATTTTGCTACATTCATTTGTGATTATTTTATAGTTGTCATACATTTATATTGTACTTATTTCTCTTGTGTTCTTGGTTCATGTAAGTCTTTTAGGCTTCTCTATATTCATCACATTCATTGTTTCTGTAGCTGCTTGGCAGCTTGGTGGTACAGTGGATAGACCACCTAGCCTTGAGTAAGGACAACCAGACTTCAAATACAGCCTTAGACATTTACTGGGCAAGTCACTTAACCCTGTTTGCCTCAGTTTCCTCATTTGTAAAATGAACTGGAGAAGGAAACGGCAAGCCACTCCAGTATCTTTGCTAAGAAAACCGCAAGTGGGATCCCTAAAAGTCGGACACGACTGAAACAGCTAAACAATAACAATATTCCATTTCATTCATATGACACCATTTTGTTTAGCAATTCTCCAATTAATGGGCATCCATTTGGTTTTTAGTTCTTTGCTGTCACACACACACACAAATATCACTGGTAGTCTTTAGCACTGACTTCTTTTATAAGGATCACTTATTTAACCAAGGAGCTCAATTCAATAAACATTGGTCAGTCACCTACTATATTTAAGGCACTGCATGAGGTGCAGGAAATACAAAAATAGAAAATGATTCATTCCCTGCCTCAAGGAGCTTATAGTCTATTCAGGTGATGAGATGTGTATACAAATAAATATAACACATTAGAATAAGGTCATTGGTTAGGAGGAATCAACAATCCAGGAAGGATCAGGGAAAGACTCCTTGAGGAATGTCATCTCAGTTTAGCCTAGAAAGAAGGGAAGAATTTCAGCAGGTGGAGATGTGAAGACAGACTGCTCTAGACATGGAGGGTGTTGATTGGGGAACAGCTAGTAGTCCAAGTTTGGCTGAAATACAGAGTGTGTAATAGAGAGCTTCTGAATGTTTAGGAGTTTGAGTTTATGGGGAATAAACTCATAGAATCTATCCATTAGGAAGATTATTTTGGTAGCAATGCAAAGAATGGATTGGAAAGGGAAATTAGTGGTGTGGAGACCAGTTAGATTATTACAGATCTGTGATCATGAGAGCTGAGAGAAGGCAGTTGAATTTAGAATCACAAATATGGAGTTGGAATGGACTTTAAAAGCCTTTTAGCCCAATCCCCTCATTTTGTAGATGAGGCACAGAGTTAAATGACTTGTCCAGGGTCACACGGTCAATAATTATCTCAGATCGGCTTTGAATCCAGCACTTTCAGACTGTACATCCAGTGCCCTATCCATTATGCCATACTGCTTCTTGGAAATAGGAAGTCATTAATGAATGACTTTGGAATGAGCCATGTCAGTAACAATATTAGCTGAATTTACATAGGATCTTCTAAGAGTTAGGAAGTACTTACATACAATATCACCAATATGATCACTGTCTTATGGATAAGGAAACCAAAGTTCAAAGAACTGGTGTGATTTACCCATGACCACCATGACAGTAAAGATCAGAGATGGGATTCAAACCCAGGTCTAACATATTTGATTACACCACACTCTGTCCAAGGGAGGAGTCATTCCTGTGTGATGGACTGACTGCATTGGACAAGGAGGCATTATATGAGAAGTCTCTTTTATTAGAGGTGTAGATGAGACTGAAGAATGGTTGCTGCAACCTTAGTCCCCATCTTAGAGTTCAGGAGCTTTTTCTCCCTAAGAAGGAAAAACCCTTATGGCTAGGGGTATGCTTGAGGCAGCTCAGCAGTTCTGAGAGCCAATTGTTAAATTTTCAGTGTGGGCATTTACACCTCAGAAATCACAAATGTTACAGATCAAGACTTAATTTATTGTTTTGTTGATTATTTAGACTTGAGAAAATGTTAATGATGCATATTAATCTTAAAAGTGGCTTTTACATGCAATTTTTTTAAAGAGCCAGTTTTTCAATATTTACTACCCCTGTTTATGGTTGACTCTCTTTAAGCCAAGGATCCTTTTTAATCCTAGACTCATCCCCCTGTTTCCTAAGAGACTGTCCTTTGCTTCTTTGGATATAACATTACTCCTTATTTGCCAAAGAAATTCTCTGAAGAGGACAGCTAAAGGGATTTATTGGACACTAATACTTTTCTCTACCCAGACCACCAACAGATATCCATGCTTTCCTTGCAGGAGCGATTAGCCAGACTGATTCAACATGAAAACGGATTTAAAGATGGCATATTTGCAGTTGGATAATCTCCAGAGATTATTGTCCAGTGATCCTCAAGAGCTTTACAGACTCAAACCTTATTCAAGCAACCCTTGGTAAAGCAGCTACTGTGAATTTGGGCACACAACACTATCCGGAAAGTTTAAAGAACTTTTATAGTTGCGAAAGAAATAAAGGAAGGAAGGAAGGAAGGAAGGAAGGAAGGAAGGAAGGAAGGAAGGAAGGAAGGAAGGAAGGAAGGAAGGAAGGAAAAAAGAAATTTATATGATAACTTTATTTAAAAGGAATATCAGGGTGTACTTAATAGATTTGCACTTTCATGTGCAATCATCCTTTTAAAAAATTATACTGTTACGAGAATGCTTGTTTTATTCCATTTAATTAATTCAATTATTTAAATTAAATAATTTAATAAATAAAAATAAAAATGAAACAAATTCAATTAAATAATTTAATAAATTAAATTAAAAATAAAATAAACTTTTTTTAAAAAAAGAGTACAAAATAGGGCATTATTGTTAATTATGAAGTAGAAGGGAAAGAATACAACAAGGGGTCTGTGATCACATTCATGTGTGTATTTCCTCCTGCAGAGCAGATCAGTCAGTCAGTCAGCAACATTTATTAAGTGACCACTATCTGCCAGTCACTGTGATAAGCACTGGGGATTCAAAAAAAAAAAAAGAAAGAAAGAAAAAGAAAATCCAGTCCCGAGGTAGTGAGGGCTATCCTTTTCATATTGATCTCCACCGATTAGGGGCAAGTTCCAATTGACTTTGGGACTTTTGACCTACCCTCCAGGTGCTTACAATTTAATGAGGGAAGACAATACACAAAAGGTAGTTGAAGAAGGAGGGATGTAAAAGGTAGTCCAGGCACTAGAGGATGGTGGAGTTTTGTTGATTGTCTAGACATGAAAATGTTAAATGAAACAGATTAATCTTAAAAGTGGTTTCTACATGCATTTTTGTTGGAGATCCAGTTCTTAAACATTTAACTTTAGTCCTAAGACTGCAGCTGGTAGGAATTGAAAAATTGGCAGTCCCAGGAACCTTCTTTAAATGGAGGCTTTGGGAGGAGGTCTCTGCCTTGCTCTCTAGCCCTCCAGTCAAAGGGGTCAGAGTACTGAGGGTACTGAGGAGGTGTCCGTACCAAAGCTGATGCAGTCTAGCAGGATGAAAAGTTTCTTGGTGACAAGGTATCCTGGGAGCATGATCTTGTTGTTCAGTTCAAGAAGTACAGCTGGTGGGAAATTACTCCTCAGAGAGATTAAATGAATAAACTCAGCTAGACACCTGGGGAAAAAATAAAATATTTATTCATGGAGTTAATCAGGGAAACTTGGATGAGTTTTTAGAGAGGTGACTTTCTGTTTATGACTTTGTATATTCCTATGAATAATGCTGTTTTTCAGTCACGTCTGACTCTTGGTGACCTCTTTCTTGGCAAAGATACTGGACTGGTTAGCCATTTCCTTTTCTAGCTCATTTTACATGTGAGGAAACTGAGGCAAACAGACTTGCCCAGGATCACAAAGGTACTCAGTGTCTGAAACCAGCTTTGAACTCAGGAAGATGAGTCTTCTATCCATTGCACCACCTAGCTACCATCTTGCCATAGAAGCCCTTTTCTAGTTGAGTCTATATCAAGGAGGAATTCCCTGTGGATGATGAAGTTCTCTTGATACTGCTCTTTGTGGATGATATTGAGTTGATTACATCAATCTCTAAAATATTGCTAAACCTCCAACAAGAGATCTGTAATCCCTCAAAGGAGTCCATCTGGTCCAACCACACAAGAAAGGCATGAAGAATTTCTATTGCCCACATTTCAACCTGCATCTGAATGTATACTTCACAGAGCTTGTGCAGATATCTTTCAGGGATGGATGTTAGGGAAGGACAGTGATGGGGAATCAGATTTGAAAAGGAGAAGGGGGAGGAGAAATGGAACAAGGATTTATTAAGTGCTTACTATGTGCAAGGCACTGAGCTATGATCTTTACAGATATTCTCATTTGATCCTAACAAAAACTCTGGGAGGTAGGTGCTATTACTATCACTATTTGACATATGAAAAAACTGAGGCAGATGCAAGTTAAATGATTTGCCCAGGGTCACACAGCTAGTAAGTGTTTAAGGTTGAATTTGAATTCAGGTCTTCCTGACTCAAGATGTTTCACAATGCCCTGGTCGGATCCTCTTTTCTTTTCTCTCATCTTCTCTTTGTCCTCCTCCTCCTCCTCCTTCTTCTTCTTCTCCTTCTCTCTCTCCCTCTCTCTCTCTCTCTCTTTCATCACTTCACATAGGTTTGTTATATCTCTTCCATCTATGCAGGTGATGCCAAAGTCATCTGATTCAGACATCCTCCTCCTTATGGACTCCAGCCCCAAATCTGCAACTGCCTTCAAGGTATCACCATTTATACATCCTGTAAGTTTCCAAAACTTATCAAGACCAAAATAGAGCTCTTTATCTTTCCTCTTAAACCCATGCCTCCTCCTGACTTCCCTTTCTGTCAAGGGTATCACCATTTTTTCCAGTTTCCCAAGTTCCCAACCTCATAGTCATCCTCAACTCCTCACTCCCACCTCCCCCCTCAGGTCTAATTAATTGCTGAGTCCTGTTGATTATACGTCATTAACTTCTCTCTCATCTTTCCTCTTCTCTCCACAATTACCACCTTAATTCAAGACCTAATCACTTGTTTCTTTTGGTGTCTGTGCAGTATCTTTTTCCTCTCTCCAATTCATCCTATGCACAGCCGCCAAAAGGATACTCCTGAGGTGCATGTCTGGCTGCCATTGTCCTGCTAAAGGAGCTTTAGTGGTTCTCTGTTGCCTCTAGGATAAAAACAAATTCCTGTTAGTTTCTTAAAGTTTTTCATATTATACTTCTGGCCTATCTTTCCAGGGTTTCCTATAAATGTTACATTCCAGCCAAATTGGCCTAAAAACTATTTTCTGTATATCGTAGAGAGCAGCTAGGTGGTACAGTGGATAGAGTGTCAGGTCTAGAGTCAGGAAGGCTCATTTTCCTGAGTTTAAATATGGTCTCAGATACTGTGACCCTGAGCAATTCACTTCACCCTGTTTGCCTCAGTTTCCTCATCTATAAAATGATCCGGAAAAGGAAATGGCAAACTTCCCTGGTATCTTTGCCAAGAAAGTCTCAAATGGGTTCACCAAGAGTCATACATGAATGAAACAACTAAACAACAAAATCCTAGGAAACTCTCAAAGACAGTAAGTTACAGAGAAGTTGCCAGTCTTCGTTAGCAGAGGAAGTTTCCTCACTTGGAATTCCCTCTACCAACCAATCCTATCATATAACTTGTAGTTATTATTGAAGTTAGGGATTGTCTCATTTTTTTGTCCTTGTATCCTCGGCACCTAGCATAGTGCCTAAAACATGGGCAGGGGGCACTTAATCAATGCTTATTAAAAAGAATTTTTAAAATTAAAATCATTTTCTTAAACCAAACCAGTTTCTCCTCCTTGATTTTCCTATTTTTGAGAATGGTACCACCATTCCCTAAGTCATGTCACTCATTTCTCTCCTCTCCTCCTCCACTTCACCTCCTTCACCTGGCAATCCTTTTCCCACCCTCACATCCAATCAGGAAGCAAATTCAATACTGTCCTTGGGATTTTCTAGTCAAAGATACTAGAGTGGTATACCATTTCTTTCTCTAATGAATTAAGACAAACAGAGGTTAAGTGACTTACCCAGGGTCACACACCTAGTGTCTGAGGCCAGATTTGAACTTAGCTCTTTCTGACCCCAGGCCCAGGGCTTTACCCACTGAGCCACCTAGTTGCCTAATTTGTATTGTCAGTATTTAGTAAAGTACCTGGCGCATAGTAGGAACTTAATGCATGTCTATTGACTGACTCACTATTCTTCACATAATCTCAACTATAGGCTAACTGAATTACTCACCATTTCTTGAACACCGTAGCTTTTCTTTCCTTCCATCTTTGCCTACACCTCCATCCTTCAATTTTTACCTACTGTAGTTGTACCCATTCTTTAAGATTCAACTGAATTTTTACCTCCTCTTACATGTTAATTACAAAATCCTTAGAATTCACTAGCCATAAGTGATCTTTTCTTCCTAAGAATTCTACATTGTAAATACATTGGGCACTTACATCACATTATGCTTTGTACTTTAGTTATTAGATGATAAATTCCTTGTAGGTAGGGATTGTGTTGAGTTCATATTTATATTCCCCACAGAACCTGGCAAAGAGTTGAAGTTCAATAAATATTTTTTGAGTAAAGGAATGATTTAAAAAAAAAATCAGGTATAGGCTAGGAGTGGTCCTGAATCAAAGTTTCTCCTTCTAACAAAGGAGAAAGTAGGTGCCTTCCTAATGTCTCTTCTAAATGTGGGGTGTTTGGAGTGTTCAAGATTAATATCTCTAGTGTGAGGGCTAGCTGAGCCCTTTTCAGGGCTACTTATCTACCTTTAGTGTCTACCTGGCACTCTATTCTCACCTGTGGCTCCAAGAAACTGTGGTGTGTTCAGTGGCCACAACCCAGTAAAACTGTCTCAGCAGATGGGTTAAACCAGGTTGAAGATAACCAGTGGGCCTCAAACCTGGCAGCGAGTTAGTGGGGTGTCTGCCCCAAGCACCTAAAGACTTCCCCGATAGAATGAGTAGATGGGAACAATTCATGAAGGTGGCTGAAGCAGGTGCTGTGCAGTACTTAGAACTTGGTCAGACATCAAAGACACAAGGTCATCCCCTGCATTCCTGGCAATTGCTAGTTGTCTTGACTTTTTGCCTTGCTACTGGACTTTGATGATTCTGGAAGAGAGAGTGAGTCTGACAACCTTGAGCAACTCTGTTTTTCTTGAATCCAATTCACACACAATTTAAGACACCATCCATGATGTCATTGGTCCTCTTTGAAAATGTAGGATGAACAGCTACTACTGCTCTAACTTCAGTGTCTTTTAAATTGAGTATCATTAACTTCAGTGTCTTTTAAACATTTTAAACTAGATGTGGGAAGGAAGAGGGAAAGAAGGAAGTTGAGCAGTTTTCACTTAAGGTCATTCTAACCCATTGATACCTTATTTCTTTCCTATCATAAGCCAAAAAATTGAACAGAAAATGTTTTGTGGTTTTTCAATTATGTCCATCTCTTCATGTCCCCATGGACCATAGTATGCCCAGACTTTCTATCTTCCACTATATCCCAAAGTCTGTCCAGGCTCATGTTTTACATGATACTATCTAGCCATCTCACCCTCTGCTGTCCCCTTTTCTTTTTGCCTTCAATCTTTCCCCAAATCAAAGTCTTTTCCAGTGATCCCTGTCTTCTCATTATTTGGCCAAAACATTTAAATTTCAGCTTTGGTATTTGACTATTTAGTGAATAGTCTGAATTAATTTCTTTATATATTGACTGATTTGATTTTCTTGCTGTTCAAAAGAATCTCAAAAGTCTTCTCCAGCACTACAGTTTGAAAGTGTCAATTCTGTGGTGCTCAGCTTGCCTTATAGTTCAATTCTCACAATCATATATTGCTACTAGAAAAACCATAGCTTTGACTATATGTATCTTAGGCAGCAAGGTAACATCTCCACTTTTTAGTATGCTGTCCAGATTTGCCAGAACTTTCCTTCCAAGAAGCAAATGTCTTAATTTCATGGTTACGCTCACCATCTGCAGTCATCTTTGAATCCAAAAATATAAAATCTGACACTGCTTCCATTTTCTTCTCTTTCTATTTGCCAGGAAGTGATGAGACCAGTTGCCAAGATTTTAGCTTTTTTGATGTTAAATTTCTAGCCAGCTTTTACACTCCTCTTTCACCTTCATCAAGAGGCTTCTTAATTCTTCTTCACTTTCTGCCATCGAAGTGGTATTGTCTGCATATCTCAGGTTGTTGATGTTTCTCCTGGCAACCTTAATTCCACTTTTTAATTCATCCAGCCTGGCATTTCACAGGTCCTATTCTGCGTATAAGTTAAATAAATAGCATGAAAATATACAGCCTTGTACTTCTTTACCAATCTAAAATCAGTTGTTCCATGTTCATTCTAACTGTTGATTCTTGGCATGTATTCAGGTTCTCAGGAGACAAGTAAGATGATCTGGTACTCCCATCTCTTTGAGGACTTGCCACATTTTGTTGTGATCCACAGTCAAAGACTTTAAACAGAAGTAATTGTATTTCTGGAACTCCCTTGCTTTCTCTGTAATCCATTGAATGTTGGCAATTTGGTCTCTAGTTCCTCTGCCTCTTTGAAAAGCAGTCTACTCTTCTGATAAATCTTGGTTCACATATTGCTGAAGACTAGCTTGTAAAATCTTAAGCATAAACTTGCTGGCATGTGAAATGAGCACAGTTGGTTCATAGAACTTAATTCTAGGTTCCTAAGCAATATTGATCTATATAGCATCAGGCTTTCCTTTCATCACAAGATATATCTTTGACTGACCTTTTTTTGGCTTGGGCCTAGTGCTTCATTAGTACTAGAGCTACTTGAGGTGTCCTCTGTTCTTTTCCAGTAGCATGTTGGACACTTTCTGATCTAAAGGGCTCATCTTCCAGTGTCACATCTTTTATCATTTTAATACTGTCCATGGGGCTTTCTTGACAGAGTATTAGAGTGGTTTGCCACTTCCTTCTCAAGTAAATCACCTTTTGTTAGAGCTCTCCACTATGACCTGAATAGCACAACTCATAGTTTCATTGAGCTACAGAAACTCCTCCACCACAACAAGGTAATGATCCAAGAGGGTGAGATAATATTCATTAAGTGCCTATTAAGTGTAAGACATAGTCAAACACTAGGGGAGATACATAGATGAATAAGACAGTTAGTATCTTTGATGAGTTTATGATCTTGTAGGAAAAATATAATAGAATGTATACAAATAACTAAACATGAAATAGAACCACAGATCCTCATAGTTTGGGAGTTTAGCAGATATATAGACTAATGCATATCTGAAAAAGAATCCCTTTTATATCATACTTTTCATGTAGTCATTTGGCCTTTCCTTTGAGGATAGTGGTGAATTCCATTTTTCAGATGACTTTGTTAGGATTAAAAAAAAGACTTAGATTTAGTCTAAATGTGCTTCTTTACAATTCCCACCCATTGCTTTTAGTCCTCTGTGACCAAGCCTAGTAAGTCTAATCTCTGCAGCTTTTGCTTTCCAATTTCTCTTCCCAGATACTCTTTCCTCTCTAGGTTTTGCCAAGATTACTTGCTTTCAATTTTTCTTCTACATTTTTGATCACTTCTCACTCTCCTCTGCTGCATCTTTATCCTTGTCACTCATTAACTATGGGTGTCTCCCAAGGCTCTGTCCCAGGAATCTCTTTTGTTTTTCTTCTATACTAATTTGGGGATTTCATCAATTCCCATGGGTTCAGTTATTCCCAAATCTATATGTTTAGCCCTAGTCTCTTACAAGCTCCAATACCACATTACTAACTAACTGCCTTTTAGACATTTCAAACTGGATGTTTCATAGGTATCTCAAACTAAATATGTCTAAAATAGAACTTTTTACAACATAATAGCTAGATAATAATATCATTAAAAGTCAAACAGAGGAATTTTTATTTTGTTATGAGTATCAAAAAGACATTGGAGATTTTGGAGCAAAGGAATAACATGTCAAACTAGTACTTTAGGAACACCAATTTGGCAGCTGGGTGGATGGCATGGAAATGCAGAGGAACTGGAGGCAGGAAGTCCAATTAGGACTTATAATAGTATGGCTGGGAGGTAATGAGGATCAGGACCAGGGTGGTGTGAATGGAAAGAAGGTGATGATTGTTAGATAAATGTTTGCTGAATGTACTTTATGTCCTTTACTGTCCTGGCATTTATACTGTAAATCCTTCCATTTACATTGCATTTATCTGGTAAGTACATAGTTATTTCCATGTTGTCTTGCCCATTAGAATGTGAGCCCTTTGAGGGCAGAGACTATGTTTTTTGCCCTTCTTTGTATTCCAGTACTTAGTACAATGCCTGACACATAGTAAATGCTTAATAAATGGTTGCTGACTCATTGACTGACTAGTTGAATAATTTGTTGCCCTCTGAATACCATTTTTCAACATCCTCCCTAAAATGTGGTACACAGGGCAGAACACGGCTAAATCAGCATTTGGTTGTTCTTTGAAGCTGTGCCTAAGATTGCAAAAGCTTCCTTATCTACCAAGGCACATTTCTGACTCATGCTGAGCTTATAGTCCATTAAACCTCCCAGATATTTTTCAGACAAGCCACTTTCTAGCCGTGCTGCCCCTGCCTTGTCATTGTGAAAGCGATGTTTTTGAACTCAAGTGTAAGATTTTATGTTTATCTCTATTACATTTCCTCTTCTCTCTCTCTCTCTCTGTATGTATGTATACAGACATATGTATATATATAAACACATATACATATATGAAACTTTGTAAACATTTGTTTTTTCCCTGAGTAGAGTTAGGTATCTACATAAAAGGTCTTTAGTTACCTCAGTTATCTTTTTCAAAGATCAGCCCAATTTACCATGGAAAGAAATAGCAAGGACCTACTGTAAAGTGTGCTTTGTCAGGTTTTTGTTGAAAATTATAACCTCTTTTTCTCTCTCTCTGTATGTGTATATATGTGTATATATATATATTATATATACATTTTCACATAAGCATACACACGTGTGTGTGTGTGTGTGTGTGTGTGTGTGTGTGTGTATACTTCCCATGGTGTTCCTCTCATGGACACATTCCTTTTACACCTATTCTATGAGCCTTGTAAGCATGAGGTCTTCCTTCCTTCCTTCCTTCCTTCCTTCTTTCCTTTCTCCCTTCCTTCCTTCCTTGCTTCCTTCCTTTCTTTTTTCCTTCCTTCCTTGCTTCCTTCCTTTCTTTTTTCCTTCCTTCCTTCCTTCCTTCCTTCCTTCCTTCCTTCCTTCCTTCCTTCCTTCCTTCCTTCCTTCCTTCCTTTCTTTCTTTCTTTCTTTCTTTCTTTCTTTCACCAATAGCACCTCTTTAAGGAGATTATATCCAACAACTTATACTTGCATAGAATTTGCTTTAAAAACATGAGTAAATTTACTAAGTGCACACACTTAAAATATGCATTGATCTTATCAGGGAAATTTTAGCTCCTAGGAAAGTGCAAATCATTATGCATCAAAAGAAACATTAGCTCAGTCATGTAACTACTCTGTACAAGTAACTTAGCTTCAATATTATGTAATAGTAAATTGCATACACCATGGTCAGGGAAGACAAATACACAGGAGGAGGATGAAAAGGGCTATGGTTCATGAGAGGGAAGAGGTATACATATATACACATTATTAAGAATGGATAGGGAGGCTGCAACTTACTTCTAGGAAGACAGGACAGAACAATAAACCTACCCTTTCCCAGGTGCCATGGCACTGTTCTTGCTTGGTTGAGTTGGAGCTTCTGGTTAGTGAAGTTTCTGAGCCTCTCAGTCATCATGGGGAGAAAGAATTGTGTGAACTGCTAATGATCCTCTGAGCTCTACTCCAAGCCAGAGAGAGAAAAGGAAAGAAATTACAACCAAAGACTAGTTTAAAAATAAACCCAAACTTTCTACAGCTATTCTGCAGTATATATAGACATATATATACAGGATATATACATGCACACATACATGTGTGTGCATAGATAGATAGATGATGATAAATATATATGTAATGAAAATTTCCAACTACAAAAACATAAATTGCATTGTTACACCTTACTTTTCCAGGGCAGAGATGTCTATAAAACCTCTTTGTTCTAGTCTATCTCTTTCTATTTTAGTCTGGTCTTGCAAACATTTGTTTCTGCTCTATGTAGATTTACATAGCTACACCAAATCTCTTTATAGGTCCTTACTTATTATTTTCTTCAAAGATCAGACCAATCTACCATGGAAAGGAATGGCAAGGACCCACTGTAGACAGTCTTTTGTCAAGTTTTAGTTTGAGAATTATAGACTGATTTAATATAGTTTTTCTAGACTTAGTTTCTTTTAATACTGGGTGAAGTTTGGTTTCCAAATGTCAGTTCATGCTGTATGTATTCATGTTATTCAAGTGTTGCCTTTGTAAACTCTGGGGCTCCTTATCCCAACTCCCATTCTGACTGATGGTTCCCAGAGGGTCATTTTCTAATGCCTTTAGCTCAAGCCTCCAATGTTATGCTTTCCTCCCAGCTTATCAGTTAAGAATCATTTAATCAGCCAGACTCAGGTAGCTTTTAGAGAAAGGTATTTACTAATGTGGTCATAAATCATTCCCCACAATATCTGTGATCCATTTTCCCTCCAGTACACACCAAATCCAGGCAAAAATGGGCTTAGGCTTAGAGAAACATGTGGCAAAGGGTAACTTACACCTCCTGATTCCTGGAAGTTGTTTTCTTCCATTCATGAGGTTCTCAAGAAATTCCCCTTAGCCATGGTGCAGTCTCTTTGCTAGGTTCTTTGTAGACCTATGACTCTAGTCTGTTCTTGACTTGATACAGACATTGCTGTCAGTCAATCCTGGGATGCATTTAGGACATTGATGTGAAGGACTGCTGTCCTGTGCATATGTTGTTGGGACATGGATGGCAACATGAGGATATCCAACATCCTTCGGACCCTTCAAGCTGGCCTTTGTAGGAGTGCAGTATCAAAAGTTATCAGAGCAAAAATGAGGTTGGGGTGTTTTCAAGGCCACCTTTGTTTGTTTAGGATTTTATTTCCCCCCAGTTCCATGTAAAAACAATTTTTAACGTTAGTTTTTAAAATTTTGAGTTCCAAATTATCTCCCTTCCCCTCCTCCCCTCCCTAGCCCCTTTCATTGAGAAAGCAAACAGTTCGATATAAGTCATCCATGTGTAATCATGCAAGACATTTCCACCATAGTCATGTTGTAAAAGAAAACATAGAGGAAAAAACCTCAGGAAAATTAAAAAGTATGCTTCAGTCTGTATTCAGACACCATCAGTTCTCTCTCTGGGGATAGACAGCATTTTTCATACTAAGTCCTTCAGAGTTGTCTTGGATCATTTTATTGCTTGAGAATAGCCAAGTTACTTTGTACACAGTTTATTTCACTTGGCATTAGCCCATGTAAGTCTTTCCAGGTCAAACCCACCTGTAAATAAGTGCTAGGTAGCTAGGTGGTACAGTGGCTAGAGCACCAGTGCAGGAGTCAGGAGGACCTGAATTCAAATCTCACCTCAGACACTTGACACTCACTAGCTGTGTGACCTTGGCCAAGTCACTTAACCCCAACTGCCTCATCCTGGGTCATCTCCAGTCATCCTGATGAATATCTGGTCACTTCATTCAGATGGCTCTGGAGGAGAAGTGAGGCTGGTGACCTGCACAGCCCTCCCTCACTCAAAACAAAATCAAGTGCAAGCCATGTCATTATTTCTCTGGTGGCACGGTCTTTGGCAACAAAGGACAAACACACACACACAGTATCCCCTTCAAGGGAGAGAAAATAATGGGATCTTCAGAAAAATCTTTCCACTAACTTTATAGGATCATTTCTCCAATCTTTTTCATTGGTCCTCTAGATCCATCTGGAAGAAATACAGTGTTCAGATGTGTTGCACAGAGTTCTTACTGTGGCTTTTGTATGTTTTATACAGGCCCTCCCATCAGCAGCCCGCTTGTCGTGGGGCCTTGCTGGTGATGAATAGCTTTATTTTTTCTTTTCAGTTCTTTAGTCGCATTTCCTTTAACAACAACTATTATCTACCTTTTTTACCTTCCTCAGACTCCTCCACCCCCATCTTTCCACTTACATAGTTTTCAATAGGAAATTTAATTTCCTAATTTAAAGAGAAGTTTGTGGTTAAGAGTGAATAGTGTCATCTTTCTCATTACCTCTAAATATTTGCATCTTCATTCAGCCTTTCTTCCTTCTGGTTAACTTCCTTCCATGGTTTTCTCCTTTACTAATTTCCTTATTCCATCTCTTCTTTTTTTCTCGAGTACTTTGCTTCCTTCGTTATCTCCTCTTTCTCCAGCATCCCTATTTCTTCAAATTCTTCATTTCCCCTATTTTCAAACATACATACCATTATTGTATCCCTCTTTAGATTGTGAACTCCTAAAGACAGGGATTGCCTTTTGTGCTTTTTGGGGGGTGGGTGGGTGTATCTCTAGTACTCAGCATGGTGCCTACTTATTGATTGATTGACTGATTGGCATGTATTTTCCTTAACTTGAAACCAGCATCATTTGGTCTTGTGAGTGCTGCTCTATGAATCAGAAGATCTGAGTTCAAGTTCTGGCTCTGATATTTACTAGCTATGTGAATCAGGGCAACTCACTTCGTCTCACGGGGCCTCAATTTTTTCATCTATAAAATGGAAATGAATAATGCTATGTGTAGTATTTTTACACAGGGCAAAGCAAATGTGAGCTATTTCTTTTAGAGACTGACCTTTCCTTGTGATAAGCTCTGTGCAAAGCTTTCCTCAAAAGTCAGAGTGGGAGAGTGAATAATATGCTTGAGTTGGAGTCAAGGGATGTGGGTTCAGATCCTTCCTCAGAAACTTGATAGCTTTGTGATCAAAGGTAAGTCATTTAATCTCCCAGAGACAGAGTATAAGTATAAAATGGTGACGATAACATGTTCACAGGGTAGTAGTGAGGACTATATATATGAATGAGTATTGTTGTTATCAACTCTCTTCTTTCTTTCCTTCTTTCTTTTAACCATACTTGATTATATTGGCTACCACTCCTTCTGTCCTACATATTCTGGAGTTAGAGCCAGAGGACTTTGGGTTCAAATTCTGGTCTTGCTCCTTACTACCTGTGTGACCTTGGGCAAGCTACTTAATCTCTCTAAACCTCAATTTATTCCTTTGTAAAATGAGGGATTGGACTCAGAGGTCCTTGTCAGCTGCAAATCTGTAATCTTATTATCCTAACCTTTGCAATGTAGTTTCCCAGCACTTCCACTCTATTGAAGCTTTATTTCTGTGGCGGCCAAAAAAGGCTCATTTGATTTTAAGCTTCATTAAGACAAGCAGAGTGTCCAGCACTAATGAAGTAATAGTCCTGAATAATCTTACCTAGTCAGATCACACAGAGAGTAGTACTAAATTCATTTCTGGACTGTATGTTTTAAGTTAATGATTTAATTTCTGGATAAAACTCACTTAATAGGTCTTTTATGTTAATACTAATTATGATAAAATAATGCCTTGAACTTTATAAAAAGGGACTGTTTTTATTTTAATGAGATAATTTATTGTTGTTTTTACAAGGAGAATTATTTTGGATAGAGTAAAGATCCACAGAGAGGCAACATGTTGAAGTAGTAAGAATTAGCCTCAGAGTCAGGATGACCTGGGTTAAAGTCTCATCCCTGACACAGATGAGCTATGTGTGATCTTGGCAAATCGGTGACCCAGGCTATTCTCTAAGACTATCAATCAATGAGCATCTTAAAAGTACCTGCTATGGGCTAGACTTTGAGGACCAAAAGATAAAAATGAAATCATCCCTGCATTTAAGTAGAAATTGCAAGAAAATTGCATAAAAGCATTAGGAGAGAGAGTTTTATCACTGGGAGCTCCCTATACCGATGAAATCATAGGTCTAGAGCAGAAAATAAAAAGAAATTATAAATATGGAGCACATTTCATCCATAAGTCAGGAAATATTTTTATTTGTTTTTTAGTTTTTGTTTTATTTTCTTCATTATCTTAACACTTTATTGGTCTTTTTTTTTTTTTTAATATTAGTCACCTCCCAGTTAGTCCTAGCCCATTCCTTTGCTAACCTTCAGGAAAACCCTCTTTCACAAGAAATATTAAGCAAAATAAATCAACTCATTGGCTTGGTCTGATAATGCCTCATTCCACACCTTCAGAAGAGAGAGAAACCATCACTAACAGTTCACTAAAGTCGTGATTAACACATTGCATTGAGCTGAGTTTTGAGATCTGTCTATTTTTCCCCCTTCACATTATTTTGGTCCTTTAATTCTCATACCAGGTATGTTGACAAATAAAGGGCAAAATTTACTGTTTTTGTCACCAGTATATACAGATAGGAATACAAAAAAAAAAAATGAGTCAGCTGACAAGAATGAATTAAATACTCACTAGAATCCAGGCACTGTGCTTAAGTTCCGGGGATATACAGAAAGGCAAAACCGTGGTCCCTGGTCTCAAGGAGCTCACACTTTAGTGGGAGGAGATAGCATATAAGTAACTATACACATATAGATATATAAGATAAGATTCATAAGGTAATCTTAGAGGAAAGAATTTGGAGAGGAGTGGACAAAGGAAAACCTCCTGCAGAAGGTGGGATTTGAGCCGGATTCTGAAGGAAGACATGGAAATTAGTAGTCAGAAGTGATGAGGGAGAGCATTCCAGGCATGGGAGAAAGCTGAGACAAATGCATGGAGTTGGAAGGTGGAGTATTGTGGTGAGGGGAGGGAAACGTAAGAAGATTGGAAAGGCAGAAAGAAGCCATGATGTAAGGGGCTTTAAATACCAAAGGACTTTATATTTGATCATAGAGAAAACAGGAAGTTGGTACAGAGGTTATAGTGCTAGGCCAAGAGCCAAATTCAAATTCAAATCTGACCTTAGATACTTACTAGCTGTATGAACCTGGGCAAGTGACTTAACCTCTCTTTGCCTCAGTTTCATTGTCTTTAAAATGGGGATTATAATAGCACCTACCTCCCAGGGTTGTTGCAAGGATCAAATGAGGTAATAAATGTAGAGTTCTGCATAGCACATGGCACATATGTTACTTATTATTATTAAAAGGGAGTCACTAGAGTTTATTGAATAGGATAGTGACATGGTCAGACTTGTACTATGATCCTCTAATCATCAGAGGGTGTCATTGAAGATTTAAGGAAATATATATTTTTCTAAATGCATTCCTCTAATGCAATCAGAAAAGCAAAGTGACCCATCTTAAGATCTATGAGTCCATGACAGATATAGAATTCATATTCTAATTTCTAAACTTGCTACAATTCTACTTCCTCAAATCAAACTTCCTCTTAAAAAGTGATGAAAAACCAGAAATAGTTTATAAAGAATTTTAAAAACATTCAGATTTTTTAAAAGTAGAATAAATTAAATTTCCATAACATTATGTTACCTAAAACCCAGAGGGTAGGTCTCTTCCAAAAAGGCTCTACCTCTAGGCACGAGAGGATCCAGCTTCCACCTGATCTCTAAAAAAGATCAGGCTTTTTTCACTCTTTTTGGTTCATTATACTTCCACTCCTCTACCACACACACACACACACACACACACACACACACACACACCTTAAAATACAGAAAACTCAAGTGTGCATTGACAAATACCTAAAACATAAAATAATAGCCTTCTGCTCCCATGATACTTTTCCTGGGAGGTAAAAACAACTGTAGGCCTGCTAAGCAGATATTTCACATATGCCTTTGATTTATATTTTCTGAGTAACTGACAAGTTTATCACCTCCTGGCAAGTTAGACAATGGCTTTAGACTATTTAGTCATTCCATCTGCAGCATTGTCTTGGTAGTGGTCATCTTATCTAAGAAGTTTTTGTGGAAATCACCTCCTGCTGGGCAATCAGTGACAGATTAGACAGACTCTAGGGACTTCTGATCTCTCAAACTCACAATGTAGCTGACAAGATTAGAAATATCCATTTCAGAATTGCTGTTTGGTCACTTGTGTGCAGGGCAAGAAATACAAAGAAGAGGCAATCAGGAATTTGAGGTCCAGTTTCAGAACTCACCTAAGAAAGTACATGTTCTTGCTGTCCTGTAAGTATAACTGAATTGCCATAAGTGAGGAAAGAGAAATTCTTTCTTCATTGCTGGAAGTCTAAGGGGAAACTGATATTGTCTGTTTTCCCACAAAAAGATTACCTCTAAAAGTTTGGAAGCCATTTCTCCTTGCTTTTTATAGATCAGAGTGAGTGGCTCTTCCTGCCTTGGTTGCCAGTCATTTTTGACACTCTCCCACCCTAACCTCAGTCAAAAAGGTAAAGAGATCAACCAGGAATCTTTGACCATATATGTTCTTTTTATTTTTTAAAAATGTGTTCTCGGCCTCATTTCTAGAATATATAGAGAACTGACCCAAATGTATAATCATACAAGTCATTCCCCAATTGATAAATGGTCAAAGGATATGAACAGGCAATTTTCAGAAGAAGAAATTAAAAGCTATCTATAATCATATGAAAAAATGCTCTAAATCACTATTGGTTAGAGAGATGCAAATCAAAACAACTCTGAGGTACCACATCACACCTATAAGATTGGCAAACATGACAGAACAAGAAAATGATAAATGCTGGAGAGGATGTGGGAGAGTTGGAACACTAATTCATTGTTGGTGGAGCTGCGAGCGCATCCAACCATTCTGGAGAGCAATTTGGAACTATGCCCAAAGGGCTACAAAAATGTGCATACCCTTTGACCCAGCAATATCGCTACTAGGACTATATCCCCAAGAGATCATAAAAATGGGAAAGGGTCCCACATGTACAAAAATATTTATAGCAGCACTCTATGTAGTTGCCAAAAACTGGAAGTCAAGGGGATGTCCATCAATTGGGGAATGGCTGAATAAATTATGGTATATGAATGTAATGGAGTACTATTGTGCCATAAGAAATGATGAACAAGAAGACTTCAGAGAGGCCTGGAAGGACTTATATGACCTGATGCTGAGTGAAAGGAGCAGAACCAGGAGAACTTTATGCACAGCAACAACCACAGTGTGTGAGAGTTTTCTGGTAGACTAAGATTTTTGTAATAACACAAGAACTTCTTACAAAAAAAAAAAAATCCCAATGGTGGTTCTCAAGGCAAAATGCCTTCCACACTCAGAGAGAGAAATATGGAAGTCACTCATATAATGTAGCAGATCATGTTTGTGTATGTGTATGTGTTTGTGTATCATGTTCTGATTTGTTATACGATTTCTTTCATTTATCTTAGTCTGACTACATAGCATGACTATAGTGAAAATACACTCAATAGGAAAGTATATGTAGAATCTATACAGAATTGTATGCAGTCGTGGGGAGGGAGGGGGTAGTGGGGAGTAGGTGGGGGGGATAAAATCACAATTGTATGGCAGTGATTGTTAAACATTAAAAAATAAAAAAATAAAAAAATAAAAAAAAATAAAAAAAATGTGTTCTCTATGATGGGACCATCTCATGAGAAGGGGTCAAATCTATCACAAATGTTTCATAATAACTGAGGAAACAAAGTATAAGCTATGCAATTTATTTTGCAAAGCATGTAATTATTTAATTAAATAATGTAATTACTTGCAAAGCATGTAATTATAAAACAAATGGGGTCCAGGGCCCCTCAGAAGTTACAGAGCCTCTGAATACAGAATGTGTATAGATTTTTATACATTAAAAGAAAACAAAAACAGGGTGCAGAACAGGATGTAGGATTAGATAATTGGATTTCTTATTAGAAAAAAGATTTAGGATTTTCTGAGTTGGGAGGAAATGAGTAGGTGGAATTCCTCAGAATCAAATGATTTACAAGAATGTCTCAAAACAGGTTGCTCACAAAATGGAATCAGTCTGGGTCTCACCAACTTCATGCCTAGACCTTGAGATATGCTCCATTGCATCCTCCTGGTGTATTTTTCTTCCAGCGCTGTTATTTTTCTTGTATTCAAAACAATAAATATAATATTCAAAGAACTAAATGAGGAAACACCAATTCCATCCCAACACAGCAATTACGTTTACAGACCTAGAGATAGGCAAATAATTTTAAAATCAGATGACCAGCCCCCTCTGCCCAATTTACTTTCCTTTTCCTAAGGATCATAGGGCAAATGTAGGAGAAGAAATGATAGATCACTCAGGGCTAATAGGTTGACAGTTTTTGTGCTCCATTTCTGTCTAGGCAATGTCAGAAAGGATCTAGGAAGACACCATCCTCACTCCCTCACTCCCAGCATATTGGTTGGATTCCCAAGGGCATGTTTATAGGAGGGCACAGACAGCAGTCCCACAAGGCAGGATATGGATTGCAATCTGTATGGTTGGAGGAATACTTACATTGGTGACATCACAGATCCAACAAAGTATCATAGAACTTAGAGCAGTACAGGACTTTAGGGATAGCGCTATTCAAACCCTCAGAGAGATTGCTAGTAAGTAGTAGAGAGGATTCTAACTCAAATCTTATGGTTTGAAGGTAAATCTTCCTCACTTCTTTTCCTCTCTTCTCCTTAGGATCACCATTTAGGAAGGATCCTGGCCATACTTCATCTCACTGTCGAACCCTTTCTGGAATTCTTTCCCTTAAGGTCAAATTTCTCCTTCATGAGAACACCTCCCTCCCAACCTTTTCTACTGTTCCCTTTATGTACTGTTTTTCCCTATTAGAATATAAATTCCATGAGAGTAGTCATTATCTTGCTTCACTGTATTTGTATCCCATAATAGCATAGTACCTGGCACCTTGTAAGTGCTTATGAATGTTTTGTCTATCTAAAAGCAGTTTTCCCTTTCCTAACCCTTGTAGGCTTCAAAGGGTTCAACTTATTGCCTAATGCTAGGGAAAAGGCAATATCTTTATTTAAAAAAGTAAACTATTACATATTTATATACTGTTGTATAATAAATGTAATCATGTAACATTCTTTCAAACTAAGTTATTGAAAATATCTAGATAACTCAGCTGAAGTTTGGGTTTCTTAACCTGGGGTGTATTACCTGCTCTGGCTCCACAGATAGATTTCAGGTGGTTTGTGAATTTGGATGGGAAAAAATATAATTTTATTTTGACTAACTTCTAACTGAAATTTAGCATTTTCTTCAATTATTTAAAAACATTATTTTGACAAAGCACTGTAGGCTTTATCAGATTACAAAAGGGGTCCATGACACAAAAAAGTTAAGCCAATCCTGATCTAGGCAGTAAAAATTAAAATTCTTTGAGTTATATGAATTAGATTTTATATCCTCCCTTCTTCCTCCTTCCATTGCTCCATGTAGCCAGGAAAGCTTATTGCTGGCTACATATAAATAATAAAAGCAATAATTTGAATCAGAGGTTGAAGGAGGAGAACAATACCCAGCATCTGTATCCATCTGGCTTTTAGAGAGTTGTTTTTTCCTTCCCTTCATTATTTATATAGGACCCAGAAGATCTTGGGCTGAAAAAAATTGAGGGACCTCATGCCTATACATTTCTTGTGAGATTTCTTTGGTGGGATACTAACCCCACTCCCATCACTGAATGGGATTTGAATGAGTTTAAGGACACAGGAATACTGTACACAGTTAGTTTTGAGTTACAAGGAATTTCTAACTTTAAGTCATAGAGGGGCTTGGGACAGACATTGTTCTTGGTGAACACTAAGGCAAGTTTCAGAGACTTATGCTTATGGGGTCCCATTTAACTGGTTTATGCTCCAAAAGATCTTGGTCCTGAAGGCAATTCTCTTTCTGGAAAGAAAAAAATGTTCAAAAGTAAGGGTCTGGGAACTGACAGATTCCTTTCCTTATGGAAAAGAGCAACTGAGAGTTTTCTCCCAGTCTGTTACTAGGAAGAACCTGCATCCTTTCCTAAAGTAGTTGGAGTTTAAGGTTCTAGGTCCTAAGCTAAAGATGACCAAATCTTTATTGGTCTATTTTTAAGGAAGAAGTGGTCCCTCTGTTGATGATTCTAGGTAAAGCCAGTAAGTGGAGGCAGAGAAAGTTCCACTACCATGCATCCAGTGGATAACTGCTTAGCAATGAACATGGGCCCAATTGAGAAATAGTGCCTAACAGTGGCAAGGAAACCAGTGAAATACTGTCAGGAAAAGACAAAACCAGCAGGAGCAGGCTGATGGCATCACCTGTTAAACAGTAAGTAAGCATTTATTAAGCACTTATTGTGTACTAGTCACTGGGTGTATGAAGAAAGAGAAAAACAATACCTACCTTTCAGTCTACTAGGCAGAGATTATATATAAATAGATTTATATAAGATATATACAGAATAGTTGGAAGATAACCTTAGAGAGGTAGGTGGTGGCAGTGGGGAATGTTTTTCAAGGAAGCCAGGCATTCTAAGAGGTTGATGTGAGGAGAAAGAACACTGAAGGCCTGGGATACAGCCAGAGTTGTCTCTGAGGTAGAGGGTCTCTGTCATATATGTGAAGAACTGCAAACAGGCCAGTGTAGCTGGATTGTAATGGATGTGGAGGGGAATAAAAGTGTAAGACTTTCACATAGCACAGTGCCTGGTACTTAATAAGTGCTTAATATGTACTTATTGACTGATGAATTAATCTTTGATTTGAGCAAGGCATTTTTGAATGTACTGATGTAATTGTGTTGGCTTAAAAAGAGATTTTTGTGCATACAGTGCACTATGTTTATAATTTTTATGATGTTGAACCTACTTTGTATATAAACCTTGCTTCATCATAATGATTTTTAAAAAATATATTGCTATTGTTTGTTGGCTAATATTTTCTTAAATATTTTTTAATCTGTGTTTGTGAGACAACTTGCTCTGTGATTTTTTTTATTGGCATCCTTATAAGACTTCAAAATCAATAGCATATTTGCTTTGTAAAAGGTAATGAGCATTACTTTAGGTTTTCTATAATTATGAATAGTGTATGTAGTTCTGGGAAAGTTTTAATCAGTCTTGGCCAGGTATGGTTTTTTACTTTCAGGATAATTCATTGATTATTTGTCTTAGTTCTTGCTCTGAGATTGGTCTACATTATTAATGTCCCATTGTGCCAGTTTTATAATTTGTAATTAAACATTTATCTTCTTTAAATCTTCTTTTAGCATATAACCGAGTATAGTATTTTCTAATAATATTCTTAATTTCTTTTGTTTTTGCTGTAACTTTTCCTTTTAAATTTATAATCTTATTTTCCATTCTCTTTATCATAGTAATTTACAAATAATATTCCTGACATTAATCAATACTATTAATTTATTTTCTTTGTGTTGTTATTTTCTTTTTTATTTGTAATTTTTTTTCTCTTTTTATAGCCAATTTACATACTTAACATCATTAATTTACATATTTAAAGCAATACATTCAAAATATTAAGAGGATTCATGACATGATGGGATGAAATCATAATGAAATTTAGGTAGAAAAGCAAACAATATCAAGAAACATTGAAAAATTAAGCTGATCCAAGTGGGCTTGTACTCTCAGGTTTTATAACATAGTGAAAGTGGTTACCACCAAAAGCATATGAAACTGAATTTTTTTTTCATAATCCAAGATTTTTTTATTGTTTTTTTTTTTTTTTACTTTATGCCATGAATTCACAGGGGATTGATTCCAGCAGCTCAGGTTCCTTGTCATCGGTTCTCACAAAGTGTGCTTCTCTGGGTGGAGCAGGCTGGTGTTTCAGTTGAACCCAAGTGCCTTTTTCTTTAGTTTCCTTCTTCTTCTGCTTATTTTCCTTTACCTGCTTCAGGAAGTTATCTCTGCTATTAGAATGCTGAACAAGCTTAATATACTCATTAATTCTCTTGGCTAGAATCTTGCCCTTAAACTATTTGTTTACAACAGTGCCTACAGCATGTTGAGTAACATTATAGACCCGTCCAATCTTGCCATGGTAACATTTGTGGGGCATTCCTTGCTGAACTGTGCCCATACCCTTGATATCTACCATATCACCTTTCTTGTATATTTGCATATACGTAGCCAAAGGGTCAACACCATGTTTTCGAAAGGGCCTAGAAAACATTTATCGTGTTTCTCTCCTTTTTCCTTTTGTGTTTTTCATTTTGGCAACTCACTGGAATATGGTGGAAAGTGAAACTGAATTTTAGAAAACAGAGAAATAGATCAATGGAAGATAACAGTCGTATTAGGCTTCCAACCAAAAGCATATACAAGTTTAGTGATTGACAAACCTATGGAAAGTAAAACACTGGGAAAAGGATTCATTATTTTAAAAATTTACATGGGGAACCTGGTTGACAGTGTGCCCTAACAGATAGAGTTGATTGTGGAAACAAGATTTGCTCCAAGTTCCATTTCTTACACATATTGGCTATGTGACTCTGAGCAGGATGCTTAATGTCACTGTGTTCTGGGTCTTAGAGAATTAGGAGTTCTTATTCTGTGATCTATGTACTTGTTTTCTTTTTTTAAATAAGTGTTATTTCAATATAATTGATTTCCTTTGTGACTCTATATATTTTATTTTATACATTTAGAAACATTATTCTGGGAAGAAATCCATAGACTTCACCAGACTTCTAAAGGGGTCCGTGATGCCAAAAAGGCTAAGCATCCCAAATCTAAGACTTACAAGCTGCAAAGCAGCTACTTATTTAAACTGGTAGATCCAGTTTTGTGGGAGAGGTACCTTTTTTAGATAGTTTAAGGGAGCCCAGAGGTTGTTTGGCTTTGGGCAGCATAAAAGGTCCATCCTATGGGGAATGGATGCAGCTTTGTTGGAGTTCCCATTGCCTCACCTTATGACCTAGTATATTGCCCTGATAAAATTAGATGCAGAAGGGAGTGGTGTTTTGTTTGAATATTCAATCAGGAATCATCTTTTTAAAAATAATATCGATCAGGTTGTTTTTATGATGGTCATTATATTCCAGTCCCAAGCAAGAATCCTTGGACTGGCTTGAGTTAGGACTGGCCCAGAAGAGGGAGTTTCCTTTCCAGTAGTTCCTTATCCTGATGAAATTGAAAGTCCAGTGGAAAAAATAAAAGGAGATCAGGTTAGTCTAGCATATCCTGCTCTTACTGAAGTCATACTGGCTTTTAATGATCACTGCTTCCCTTTATAAATGCCAACAAGCCATTCCTTTAATAATATGTTTTAGAATTTTGCTAGGAACTGAAATCAAGCTCACTGGCCTATGGTTTGTAGATATCAACCTCTTTGTTTTCAAATCATTTTGAAAGTAATGTTTAGTGGAATTTTGTCTTTGGATTTTGTTTTTTGATCATACAAGATCATTTAAGTTCATGATAACTTTTTTAAAATAACAAAACAATTTTTAAGTGTTCCAAAATTTATGTATCCAAATGAGTGTTGTCCTTCAAAGTAGCCACTTTGTGGGAAAATATCATTATTATGATGATACCGATCCTGCTCAAAATATTTGTGGAACCTCTTTTTGGGAAACTGCTTATAGAGCTGTTTTATGAGCCACCCAAAAAACTGAATCTTTTAAAAAAATAGTCATATGTTATATCTTCATTATTGTGAAGACATATTCTTATTTAATCTTAGAAGATATAGTCTTGGGTTTGAGCTAAGGACCTAATCAATAATGAAGATAGCTGTTTACCTTTTAAAGATTTCTTCTGTTATTATCAGGCCTGATCAGTGTGGATGTTTGTACAATAACAGGAAATTTTTAAAAATTCATAATAGCTCTTAATAAGGCTGAAAAAAACCTAAATGCAACTGGTAGTATCATGCGACATTTGTTTTAATTGCCTTTTTAAGGAGGGCATTTTGAAATTAAAGTATAAGGAGTTTGTCTAGACTAAGATTTCTAGACCTCAAGCAGACTCTTCAGAATGAATGTTTTTCCTGTTCTTTAATGAAAATGTTTTCAATTGGGGATGGAAGGGGAGGCATGGACTTTTGCCAGATTATTTTTCAACATGCTTTGTTAAATCATTTATTCGACATCATTGCCCAAAGGGTTTTTCCTGTTATACAGGGAATTTCTGTAATTAGTGATATGTTTGTGTACAAGTGACTCCCATCTGGAAATAAGAGAGAAAGAAGTATGGAAGGACCATTATTGCTCCACATATTCCAGAAACTCGACCTACTGGAATTGTGACCTACCTTTCAAAGGATCCTGACAACCATTCATTGCCTTGGAGTCAGCAGTACCTGTGTCAATGCCCAACAACTCTCAGTGACAACTTACTAAGTCATGTACTCTAGAAATATCAGTTGGTGAGATGATACTTTTCTCCATCACGAACTATAATTATAGCTCTGTGCTTCATGTTTCTTTCAAAACTGACATTGTTAAGTCAAAACTAGAGACCAGAAATGTCATCCCAACTCTCCAAAAAGTTTAGAATGTTGGACAATAGAAGAGAGCTATTAAAGATTCCTTATTGGGGAAAGTAATTTCCAATGTTATATACTGAGAACATAAAAAGATTGTTCTAGATGAACATTAGATATATAGTAATACAAGACTATCCTCACTTGGGGTTTGAAATCACTATATTCATGTAACCCACATGAATGCTTTGGGAAGGAAGGATGATGCTTATTAAAGCAATTCAGAAGCAATAGGAGTAAATAGGGAGGGGGAGGAAGGAAGGTGTGGTAGTTATATGTTGTTATGCAATGCTAAATAGTTTTGAAAGACAGCCTATCAGGAACAGAGACTGCCAGGGTTCATCAAAAAGAATTGTTTCTACCTCCAATGACTTATGCCCCTATTGGAAGGTTTCACAACTCAAGCATGAGGCAAATGAAGTGGATGTAAACCAACCTGGGGACATGGGGAATCCCACAGTTTGCTAGGTTCTCTATTTCTGTGTTCTTGAAACCAAGGGATGCAGAAAATTGGAGATCCAAGGCTAGAACTCAACAGCACTAGAGACTGAAAGGCAGAGGATGGTGGGAAGATTTGTGGCATTCACCAGGGAAGCACTTAACATAGTCCATTATCTGTTGAAGAATGCAAAAGCAGGGTCAGATTTCTTGTTTGTGAAGTCAGACTCTTTCCTAGAGCATTTTTCCTGCTCTGGAAACTGAAGTAGCTTGTCATCTACCTCCTCTTCCCCTTAACAGTGTTGGATTGGACAGAGGATTCGTTCTTTTCATAGTGAAGAGTGATGGAGGAAACCCAAACCCAAACCAGTGCATTCATTTGTGAAGTTGACACAAATTGTGATGGCAACCCATACCTCCACTCTCATAATTTCAATCCAAGGACCCACCCCTCTCCCCTGCCTCAATAAAAATGGCATCCCTCACCTCTTTTAGCATTCTTCCTGACTCAGTTCCCCTTTGCCTTTTTTTTTGTCCTCTTAGTTACATTTCTTTATCATTACTATTAATATTCATAAATTTTATATTTATTGTATATTTTAATATATTTTATATTACTAAATTTTAAAGTTGTTACAATCTATCATCTGGCAGTTTCCTGAATAGTGTCTTTGTCATAGTTCAAAATCTGTTTAAGCAGATAATGATCTCAGGAAGGTATGTGCTATGTAGTAAAGCTGAGGTAGTATTTAGCATGTCTCTGCTCTGTCTCATTAAAGACAGGTGTCCCTGCTTACACCTCACTTAGCCAATCTATGCTGATCATCATGATACCACAGCTTAGAAGGGATGGAACTGTCTTGGTGAATAGAAATGTATATTCTTTTAGGTAATTCCAATATAGAAAAATTTGGATTTACACAAAACTATCACAGGAATAACTTTTAAATTGCTTTACAAAAGGACTGTTCATCATATAATATGATACACAACAGGATATTGTGTATATCCCTCACTGTTTTTCAATTGGGATTTGACTTATAAAAATGAAGCATCAATACTACTTTTTAGGGAATGTATCTAGTGGGCAAAATGAGGCACATTCATATGCTGTTATTCTTAACTATAAAAACGGTTTGCCACAGGATAGAATTGAACATAATCCATATTTTTCTTAGACCTCATTGGAGGGGGTTTATTCAAATTCTTAAAAGTTCTGTTTGTAAGACTTTTACTGATAAAACAATTCCTTAACATGGACAACAAAGACAGAATCAATACAAATAATCTGGGTTTGTTTTTTTTTTTAATCTAAAACCCTGCTCAGAAGCACTGAAAAATCTTGTTCAATGCTTGCTATTAACAAGCACCCTAGCACACCCAGGAATGGCCTGCTAGCACAGGTCCTTTGATCTGCTTTATAAAGGAAAGATGGCATCAAAGGCATTAATAATTCTTTAATTAAACATATATATGTCATTCGCTAGTTCAGGGGAAAGGTTAACATCCTGAACATGGAGAAAATAGAAATGGAGAAAATATAAGCAGAGAAATTAGCACAAAGATCAACAGACAAGGTTCCCAAAGTCTGACAAAGTTACAATCACTTACATACACCACTGGATGGGCGTGCACCAATAACATCTGAGTGTGTGTGTGGGGAAACTCTTTACAAATGGCTACTCAGAGTCACATCCAGGGACTCAAAAGGTCCTTCTCATAAGCAGTAAAATACCAGCCTCACAGTATATACAGTTTTCAGCTAATAGGCTCAGAGTCAGAAGGCTTCACAACCCATGTAACTCAGCACAGCTGTGAATTACCAGGGTTCAAAGGAGACTGAGCCTTCAGATGTTCTCAATTTAGCCTGAGCCTAGGAAGCTGAACTCCAAAAAAAAAGCAACAAAAATCCCACCTTTCTTGTGCTCACAATGATCTTTTCATGTTTTTATTTTTTAGATGACAGAGCTGTCAATCAATGAACATTTAGTAAGTCCCTTCTATGCACTAGACACTAAGCTAAGCACTGAGGATACAAATAAAGGCAGAAGGAAGCTCAGAGTCCAATGGGGGACACAGCATGCAAACAGTTATGTACAAACTACATACAGGATATATTTGAAATAATCATCAGTGAGAGGGGCACGAGAATTTAGGGGGATTGGAAAGACTTCTTTCCCATTGTATCTGGGACTTGAAAGAAGCTAGGGAAAAAAGTAGGCAGAGATAAAGAGGGAGAGCATTCCAGGGTGGGGGATAGTGAAAATGCCTGGTATAGGGAAATGGAGTGTTTTGTGTGAAGAACACAAAGGAATCCTGTGAATATGGAATCTCAGAATATGTGAGGTGGGGGAGGTGTGTAAGATGTAAAAAGACTGGAAAGGTAAAGGGTACAGGTGATGAAGGGCTTTGAATATGAAGCAAAGAATTTAATATTTAATCCTGGAGGTGACAGAGAGCCACTGGAGTTTAGTGAGTGGAAAAGGGGCGACATGATTGGGAAACCATTTTAGGAATTTCATTTTGAAAGCTGAGTAGAAGATGGATTGGAGTGGGAAGAGACTTGCAGCAGGCAGACCACCCAGCAGGTTATTGCCAGAGTCCAGATGTGAGGTGATAACCTTGTAGCAAAGCAGAGGCAATATCAGAGGAGAGAAGGGGACATGTTATGAAGGTAAAACCAACAGGCTTTGGCAACATGTTGTATATGGGAGGGTGTGAAAGAAAGTAAGGGGTCAAGGTTGACACCTAAGTTGTGAACCTGGCTGAGAGGATGGTGGTATCCTCAACAGTAACAGGGAAGATGAGAAGATTTTTGGGGGGAGGAAAGGGGGATAAAGATAATGAGTTCAGTTTTGGACAAGTTGGACGTGTTGAATTTAAGATATCTATGGGACATTCAGTTCAAGATGTCTAAAAGGAAGTTTGAGATTTGGGGCTAGATGTCAGCAGAGAGGTTACAGCTGGATAAGTAGATTTGAGAATCAATAGAATAGAGATAAATGAATCCATGGGAGTTGATGAAATTAAATGAAATAGTATAGAGAAGAGAAGAGGGCCCAGGACAGAGTCCTATGGGACACCCATGGTTGGCAGACATGACCTGGATGAAGATCAAGCCCTTCCTCATGGCAGCTGCTTCTATTCATTCTTTTGTTTTTATGGAATCAAGTGGCTGTTTGTGGCCTCCCCTTCTCTAGTTCTATGGGTCTTTTATGTGACTTGCCCAGAGCTGGATTCTATCACTTCTTTTAAGGGCCAGTAGGAGTATGGCCAAGGCTTCACCAGCCAAAGTCAAGCTCCCTTTCTGATTAATCAGGGAAACTTCTTCATAAATGGACAATAGTGTATACGCATGCTTTTTTTTTTTTTAACATTCAGTTTAACATATTAATATCTTATCTCTGTTTGATCTTTAATTTCTGTGATTATATCGAGAGGCGGAGAATCAGGAAATAATTCAGTCAATCAGGAACTGATCTGATCAATTCCTCAAGGGAATTACAGCTTTTTCAAAGCTTCTCACAAAAGAAAAATAGAAGTCTTTGCAGACTTAATCTTTCACTCTTACCATTGAAGCTCAGTTTTTAAGGAACCTCAAAAGTCATCTAGTTCAATTGCCTTCCAGATATAAAGATCACCATGACAACAACTTAGAAATGGTCTGTAGCTTCTGCTTGCAGGGGGAAGAAAGAAAGGGAACAAACATTTATATAGTATCTACTATGTGCCTGCCAGTGCTAAGCACTTTATCAATATCTCATTTGATCCTTACAACAATCCTATGAGGCAGGTCCTCCATTTTACACTTGAGGAAACTGAGATTAAATGGTTTGCACAAGATACATGTCTGAGGCTGGATTTGAACACATTTCTTCCTGACTGTGCTCTATCCACTGTGCCACCTAGGTGGTGGCCCCTCATTTGATAAGAAGTCATTATTTTATAAGGCAGACCATTCCATTTTAGTATAATTGTGATTGTTTGGAAACTCTCCCTTATGTTGGTATGAAGCCTATTTCCCTTTAAATTTCAGTGATTGGTTCTAGTTATTCCCTCTGGAGCCAAGCAGAATTAAATTGAATATAGCTTCCATATTGTTCATTTACTTCAGTCATGGTCGAATCTTCATGACCCTATTTGGGGTTTATTGGCAAAGATACTGGAGTGGTTTGCTATTTCCTCCTCTAGCTCATTTTACAGAGGAGGAAACTGAGGCAAACTGGATTAAGTGACTCTCCCAGGGTCACACAGTTTGAACTGGTGTTCTAACTACTGTGCCACCTAGTGCCCTTAACTTCCATATGACAGTGTATTTAAAGTTTGAAAACAATTAGCATATCCTTCCCGTTCCACCCCATTCCCTTACTCCCTGACCAGGCTTTTCTTTTCTATAATAAATAAACACCTTCAATTTCTTTTAATTGTTCCTTATATGAGAGTTGCTATTGAGCAGCTGACCAACCAAAGGGGACAAACCCCAAATGCCAAGTCTGTCCTGGCAAGTTCACAGAAACATGAGATAACCTCTTTACAAAAATTAAGTTTTGTTTATTTGAACGCACACGCGCACACACACACATAGAGCAATAACAGGAATAATGGAAACCATTGTCACAAGCCTCTTTAAATCTCTCTGTCTCTTCTTGATTTTGAAGAAACAAGGAAAGCCTATATATTATGCACAGAAAAATATAAATAAGATGTTTTTATATTTGTCTCCTTATTTCTCACTATATTCTAATCTTTAACCTCCATCCCAGTTTCTTATTGAGTTAAATGTGGTTCTAAGGAGTAATATCGATGACTGATAGCATGTTTTAATCTTAGAGCAAGGAAAGGGAGGCAAGACCACAAAGACACTAAATTGCTTGAAAGGAGAAGCGCAGGACACTGCAGAATAGGGAAATGGTAGAAGGAGAGGACCCTGGGGAATGCCAGATAGATCTACTTCAACATTTGGGGGAGGTTCAGCCTGAGGCAGAACTGAATAAGATATAGCTAGAATAAATAGCTGGGAGAGAGAACCCAGGTTTGCTCATCGTCTTTGGTGTTGAGAAAGCCTTTCTCAGACTCTCTGAAGAATGTTATTGCCTGGGAAACACAAGGATGCTGTAGCTTCTAGGGGAACACAATTTGGAAAGCATGGTTTCCTATTAGTTTTAAAATTACATTGACTACATGTTTTGTACTTTGTGTAAAGACTTATTTTTAAAAGAATAAATGAAGATTCATCTAAGAGCGCATGTATTTTATTACAGCCTGAGGCAAGGTTAAAAATTGTTTACTTTCCCTTTTTTGTTTTTCATTCTAAAAGTAATGGTCTATATTGTTCTCAAAAAAATTTGGAAAAGTGTATGCAAAAATTTAGGGGTGATATGGTTAAAATTCCATCTGAAATTCCTATTCCTGTCTATTATCTAGAGGGTATGTCTGATTTAAATGGACTTCATTAACTTAAAGAAATACAGTATCAGTCCTCCTTGCTGTTCCTCTCCCTAAGACAGTATTCCCCAACTCCATGAATTTTTAGTGATTTTTCTCCTTCCTCATCTCTGTTTCCTGGCTTTCCTTCAAATTCCAACTAAAATCCCACCTCTTATAAGAAGCCTTTTCCAATCCCCCTTAATGCTGGTGCATTCCCCCTGGGATTATCTCCATTTTATCTTGCATGTGCTTTATACCTAGTTGTTTGCATATTGTCTCCTCTCTACCCCATTAGATTGTGAGCTCCTTGAGGGAAGGGACTGGTTTTTTTTTCCAAAGAAAATCAACCAATTTTATTTCTTCTTTGCATATACATTATAACTTTTTGCATATAATATGACATATCTAAAGAATTCTAAAGAATCAGTTTAAATTAGTTGAATTTTTTTCACAAAGCCTTTGAAATTACAGATAAAACATATGGAAAGAAATGAACACAGTATTACAGTGTTTAACATTCCCAAAGATCCAAAATATTGGGGAAGCACAATTTAATTAAAACTATTAGGAAAATGGAAAGGAATATGGTAGAAATTAGGTTTATATTGACACTTTATACAATATATCAAATATACACTGTATGCCAAGTATGCACTATACACCAAGATAGACTCTAAATGTATAGATGGCTTATAATAATAAAGAGAAACAGCATAAACAAACCAAAAGAGCAAGGAAGAGATTACCTTTCAGACATATGGTAAGGGAAGACAAAGGATCAAGAAAATCATAGAAGAAATAAAGGACAATTATGATGACAGACAAATTTTAAAAAAATTGCACAGAAAAATTTAGCAAAAATTATAAGAGGAATAAGTACAAAGGAAAAACATCTTTGCATATTCAACATATAAGGAACTGATTAAAATATATGAGTCATTCACCAGATAATCAATGGTCAAAGGATATAAACTTTTTCATTTCCTCTTTTTTAAAATTTTTTTAAATTTTATTTTTCGTTTTTAGCACAGTTCATATCATAAAACAATTCCAGCTTTTGGTCAGGTGATACTTCTTTTTAAAGCATTTACAATATAGACCACAAAAGAATTTTTTTAAAACATTAACCAACTGAGACACAAATAATATTTATGTTGCTAACTTCACAAGCCCTTGATCTAATTGTCTCCACAGTACTACTAAGAATTAAAGGACCCTAACTGATTGTTGTTGGTCTAAAGTCCTAAGCCTAATAGCTTAATTTTAGACTTAACCTTGGATGTTCCCCTACCAACAATCAATAATTTAATAGATCTGGTATTAGGACTGTCTATAGGAAATTGCCACTAAGAGTAGGGACATTGCAGGAAACCAATATCTTCCCAACTTCATATCAATTCCAGGCAGGAGTAGATTGTCAACTTACATTCAGTGAGGCTTAGAGTCTGCCAGGGGTCAGTGGAGAAATTCAGCCCAGGCTGAACAGCTGCTCTCCCACCCTTCCCATGAGATCACCTTTTTCAGTTCATACCAGCATCTCACAGGCTTACTGGCATCATGGATTGGAGGCTCAGACCACCTTTCTTGCTCTCCATACCTGGAGTTAGACTCAGAAGAACAATCACTTGATGAAGGCACTGTTTTTTGCCTTTCTTTGTATCTTCAGCACTTAGCATAGTGCCTGGAACATAGTAGATGCTTAATAAAAACTTCCTGATTTGACTTACTAGACTTGATTTAGGTAGCATTTCAATTAGAAAATGCTTGTCCATTATATAATTTCTACTAGGTTCTGGCTCACTCTCTTTTAGGTCCTGAGCTGTGGGATGAGATATATTTAAATGTTTTAAAAAATATTACTGGAGAGAACATTTGGAACTCAAAATCATGTGGAAGTGAACGTTAAAAACTAAAATAAATAAATGAATTGGAAAAATATATTGCTGATATCATTATGCACCCTCTTCTTTCTCTCCCAGATCCCTTTCTTGTAATGAAGAAAATACTAGGCAAAACCAATCAATATATTGATCACATCTTTCTGAAGATGCTACACATGGCATTTAAAGTTCACCCCTCCTCCACCTGCTCTACTGAGGGAAGAGTATTTTATCATCTGTCTTAGGTAAAAAACATCAGTTATTGCATCTAATCTGCATTCAGCTCCTTTTTGGGGTTGTTCTCCACAATTTTGTAAATATCACATATATTGTTCTCCTTATTCTGCTTACTTTGACTTCATCCAGGCCTTCCCATATTTCTCTGAATTTCTTACACTTGTTGTTCCTTACAGCCCAATAATATTTCTTTATATTTGTGTACCAAAGTTTGTACCATAAAAGGAACCAATTTTGTTTCCCATTTTTCGCTACCAAAAAAGGGTTGCTATGAATATTTTAGTATTCATATAACCTTTCTTTTTATCTTTGACCTTTCTGGAGTAAATGGGATCATTCAATCAAAGGATATGAACAATAGACTCACTTTTCTTGCATAATTCCAATAAATTTTCTATAATGGCTGGACTATTTAATAGCACTATTGGATATATTGGTTCCTATGTTCCCTTTAACTCTGACTATACTCATCTTTTATCATCTGTGCCTAAATCAACTTAGACAGCTACTCTACTGACTTTAAGGGCAGGTAGGTGGTGCCTTAGATAGAGTGCTGGCACTGGAGTCAGGAAGATTCATCTTCCTGAGTTCAAACCTGGCTTCAGATAAATACTAGCTGTGTGACTCTGGACCAGTCACTTCACCCTCTTTACCTTAGCTTCCTCATCTGTAAAATGAGCTGAAGAAAGAAATGGCAAACCACTCCAGTGTCTTTGCCAAGAAAACTTTAAATGGGGGTCACAAAGACTCAGACATGATGGAAGCAACTGAACAACAACTATTGACTTTGGAGAAAGATATAGCATATAGTATAATTATATCCTAGATGGAACCCTGGATAATAGGAATTAGAGTCATAAAGGAGCTTGGAGATCATTTTGGTGAACAATTTCTTTACACTGAATCCTAGAGAGCTTAAGTAATTTTCCCACAGTCACACGGGTAGTAAGTATGCCAGAATTTGAACTAACATCCTTTCAGACCAAATCCATTATAATATTGTGCTTCTATATGGGTCTTTAATTTTTTTCTCTCCCTAAATAAAAGCATACAGAAATACCTGTTCAACATAAGTAGTTCTCTCATTCAAGTTTTCTAACCCAAGTATTTAATGTAAAAATGTATCCACACGTGGCACCAGGCATTGCCTTAAGAGTCTTAGTCAAACAAATACCATTCATTTAATTGTGCACTCATGAAGACTCTTTTGCCAAATTATATGCCCAGTTAGCCTTGGTCTAGACTGATGGAATTTTTAACTTGAATTATTAAAATAGAATAATACTGACCAAGAGAAAAATTCCTTCTGGACTTAATTAAGCAACTTAAAGCTCTAAATTAATAAAATATCCTCATTCTTTATACTGCCTGCAAATCTCGTGAACTGACTATACTTTGTTCAGTCTTCTTGAATTCCTAATCTTTAATAAAGTGTTCTCCCCAACACAAACAAAAACCAAACAACATTGATATGGGTACCAGTGAGCCTTCTTCCTACACAGCCTGTGTGTGTAAGATTGAATATGCAACCTAAAAGCCTTGGATTAAGACATTTTATTTTATTTAGCCAATTTGTAATTAGGCTAGCAATTTCATTGTGCACCAGTAATTTTAAGTATTATGCAGGCAGCCTATACTATTCCTCTTCCTTAGTCAGTCCATCAATGTTCTCTTTTCTTCCTTGGAAACTTAGATATTGCCAATGCGATACCCATAGCAGCCATTATGAATATGAAGACATATTTTCAGGGTTGAGTCGCAAAATATAACAAACTCTCTTCCTCAAAGACAAAACCAAGATATTTGTTCAGATACCAGAAAGTCAATTCCACCATGGTAACAAAGAAGTTTGTACACATCACCAATTCAGGGACCACCACCATGCGTAAGCCTTCCCTCTCTTAAGCATCCCCACAAGCAAGTTCCCCTAGGCAAAACTCATCCCTCTGTCCCTCAAGTTAGCTTCTCTGCCTCATTCTGTCCCAGCTCTCCCTCACTCTCACTCCCTGCTCCACCCTTCTAGCTCCACCCATTTAACAAACTCCTCCCACCATGCCATGTGGCTCAGGCTCCATCACAGCTGTCAGCTGGACCCTGAGCTCAAAGGAGGTCACGTAGGCCTATTAATGGGCAGGAAAGATCTTCCCATCCTATTAACATTACACCATTATGTGGATTTCACAAATGCATGGTTCAAAGGTGGTCATTTTATCCTAGTTGCATGCTGTATTATGTTAAGAGCTGAACAAAATGTCAATGAATATGTCTGGTCAAATCACCTCATTTTACAGGTGAAGAAACTGAGTCCAAGAAAAGTTAGATAAGTTGCCCAGGTTCAAGCAAGTGTTCCCTGAATTAACAGACATTCATTACCTACTACATGCCAGGCACTGTACCAATTGCTCAGGATTTAAAGATAAAAATGAAGAGTTTTTGCCCTCAGAATGCATAGATTCTACTGGATCAGGGGATGAGAGAAAATTAGGTGGATAGATAAATAAAACAAAATATACACAAAATAATTTTTGCCTCATGACTATGTTAATCAGGAAAGTCACTTGGTTGTTGGTGACACAAAATAGGAGATAGCTCTAGAGCTGGGCCTTAAAGGAAGTTTGGGATCCCTAGAGGCAAAATTGAGGAGGGAGAACATTCTAACCATTGAGGACAGGCTGAACAAGGGTACAGAAAGAAGAGAAAGAATACTTTGTACTTGGGAACAGTGAGTTGGCCAATTTAGTTGGAACATAGAATATGAGAGGAGTGATATATAATCAACATGGAAAGGTAAGATTGGAGCCAGATTATAAAGGGCTTTAAATGTCAAACAGAGCAATTTGCCTTTTCTCTTAAAGGCAGTGGGGAGCCTTGAGTAGGGGAGTGTCATGGTCAGGTCTATCCTATAGGAATCTCAGTTTGGTAAAGTGGAGGATGGATTTGAGACAGGGGAGACTGAATGATGGCAACCAACTGAGTCATTGAAATAAGTGGTAATGAGGTTCTGAGCTGAAGTGATTGGTTTGTAATGGAAAGAAAATATAAGTGAGAGATAAGGAGGTAGAACTGACAAGAGTTGTCCGAGTCAGAATTTGAATTCAGGTTTTCTGATTCTAGATTCAGTGCTTTCTCTGTATCAGTCTTTCATCCAAGAAGATGGTGGCTTTTGCTTTGGTTCTTCTTTGATTGGCTAGCTGGGGACACATGAAACGGTTTGTGTTAGATGTCACTCTCATAGCAAGTGTATCTCTAGCCAAGGTTGCATATTCCAATATTATTTGCAGCAATACATGTTTGGTAGTATCTCTTATCTACATATTACAATTAAACGCATGACTTTTCTGCCTTTTTCTCTCTCTTTTCTCCATCATCCTTCCTGTTCCCCAGATTTATAACTTCATGTGAGAGATGCTTGGGACCTGTTTCTGGAAGACAATACTGGTTCAGTTATGGACATTCTGCCATCAGATTTTGTAGCAACCTCTTTCCATGGTCTGCATAACTGAAACTATCTGTGTTTTAAAAAAATCTACCTGAGGCCCAGTCTCTCCCTTTCTGGTAGTGAATCTTTCCAGGGGTGAAAGATCAATTCCCCCACATGAGATGCACCAAGCAGATGCCTGGGTCAGGAAGGGCTTCAGGGGCACCTTTCCTTCTCCTCAGGTCCCATGGCCTTGAGAAAGGGACTTAGAGATTTAGTCCTGTTTTATTGGTTCTTTTGAGTTCTAGGTACTAAGAGTGGCACACAGGTCATGGGAATCTTGGAGCCCAAGATTCTAGGCCAGTAGTTCCAAACAACAAAGAGGAAAGCCTTGAGAAGCCAGGGTCCCAGGATGAAAACCCAGAAAGACGTTTGGACTTGGAATTTGCTGGGACTACCTAAAGCTAGGAGGGTAGAGGGCTCAAGGCTTTTCCCTTGAAAATGTTTGTTTTTGTTGTACCTTTTACTCTGAAGTAAAAATATTCCTTTGTAAAAGTTGATCTGGGTTGTTAAGTGGAATTGGGAAATGGGGACCCCAAAAACAGGAGAAACAAAATTTATGGTGGCTTGAGCCTATACAAAGTCAGAGAGACCTTCAGCCCCCTATGGGTACTGGGGAACCCTCTGGGAGAGGGAAAATGTAACATACCTGGTCTTCAGGGAGTGGGAGGCCAGGGAGTTATTGTTACACACATCATCAAAGAATGCTTATAAAAGTTGCTAGTTGACCTGAGAGGGAGGTAATTGATTCAAAATCTAAAGTGAAACATACATTTTTGGACCTGACCAATGAGGGAATTTGCTTTGCTTGAGGATGCCCATTTGTTATGAAGGTTTTCTTTTTCTTTTTCATTCGGAGTGAAATGGAAGAGAAGACAAAAAAAGCAAATTAATTAAAAAAAGAAATGAAATGAATTTAAGAACATAAACTTTAAGCTGTCCTCCTCTCTAAAAAAAAAAAAGTTTCTGGATCCTAAGGGGACCATTATATGAGCATTTCATTTCACATGAGACCCAGCTAATGAAGTAAAAATGAATGAATGCTGTAAAAGTCACAGTTCTCCTGGTAAGGGACTCAAAGTCAGAAACTATCTGTAAAATGAGGATAATAATAGCCTCTATGTCATAGCATTGTGAAATAATATATGGAGAGAATTTTGCAAATCTTTAAAAATTCCAGATAAATGTTAGCTGCTCTCAAATTCTGTGAATCTGTGTTATGTTATGGTGGAGGTTTCTTGGGGTAGGAATTGGAGTACATGACTGCTGGGGCCCCTTCCAACTCTCAGATTCTGTGGTCTTGTTAATTAGCAAAAGAGATATGAAGTCAAATGTGTTTATTTCTAAAGTCTTGCTTTAGATACAGTTCCTCTTTCAGATATTATATTCATTGGTGTTTCTATGGTTATGTCTTAATGAAAAGATACATATTTGAACAAACAGAATTGAATGGCTGAAGCCACAAAGTCTATTTAAGCCACAGAGTTGTCACAAGGCACCACTGCTCACCTGGTGCAGTCTAGTTCTAACTTCAGACAATACATCAAGGAAGAGTTAAATTGCTTCTTAAATGCTAGATTTGCATAGTAAAACAAGAGATGAAATGCTTTAACATTATCCCAACTGGCTGCTCCTTCAAATCAACTATATTTCCTTAAAATCTTAGGGTCATTGGTGGCTAAGCTAGAGAACCGGAATACACTTAGGTTCAGATATGCCTTCCAGCCATTGTTACTGAAGTCTTTTATTTTTACATCTCCTAAAAGACTTCTCTTTCTTGGTGCTCATTGGTTTGGTTTTGTTTTATTGGAAAATATCTTTCTCTCTGCCTTGAACAAATGACTGTATTTGAACCTAAATATCTCACTAGCTTCTGATCCTAATGAAAGAATAAGTAGGACACTTATAACGTTCATTGATGTCACATTTACATATAGTATGTCAACAGCCCAATCACAGATCATTGTTGCTAGAGTTCTTTCTTGAATATATATAAGAGGATGTGAAACACTCTTACACCACAATTCTTAAGGCCTACCTGCATTGAGAAGTATTACTTTATCCTTTAAAAATATTAGTTTGCCACCATAGAAACGACCAAACATTGCTCCATTTTATATTTTGTTGTTCAGCCATGTCTGACTGTGCGATCCCATTTGGGGTTTTCTTGGCAAAGGTACTTTCTCCAACTCAGGTTAAGTGACTTGCCCAGGGTCACACAGCTAGTTAAGTGACTGAAGACAGATTTGACTTCAGGAAGATGAGTCTTCCTAATTCCAGGTCTGCCACTCTCTCCACTGTGCTGCCTAATTGCTTCTGTTCTATTAAATAGAAAACTGAATTATCATGGCATGGAACCTCTTACAAAAATAACAGAGTCCAGAAGTTACACAATTCTTTGTAGGGTTCCAAGATGAAAGAATGACCCCAACCAAGATCAGCCTATAAAAGTGAAAACAAAACATAGTATCTCAGAGTCGGAAAGGGTCTCAAAGATCATCTAACTGAACATGTGTTGGAACAGAAATCTGTTCTACAATATCCCTAATGAGAGATTACTGTTCCTATCCTTGAATATTGCTAGTGATGGAGACTTCTCTACCTTATGAAACAATTCATTTTACTTTTGTAAAGTGCTAATCATCAGAAAGTTTTCATTTCTATCCCCAAAGTCCCTAGAAAGTATCTTCACAAGCCCCAGGACAAAGCCATGGTAGATGTCCATGGTTGATTAAAGGAGATTAGAAACAGAACCAGGACAGAGGAGAGTCATGGAAACCTAGAGAGAAGCAAGTTCAAAGGACAAAAGGGTGAGAAAGAACACTGTAAAACAGTATCACTAATTTTTTAAAATTTTGGTGTTTGAAGAGTACAACCTGTGATTTTGTCCATGTGAAGAGTTCCCATTGTGGAAACTATCTTTGCCAATAAAGATCAGCCACTTTTCTATAATTCATAGTCGCAGAGATTTGCTGGGGACACTGAGAGACTGTGAATTTCCCTTAGGTGCATCGTCACTTTGTGTAAGAGGCAAGACTTGACACCAAGTCTTTCTGACTCCAAGATTTACTTTCCATCCGCTTTATAATGCTGCCTTTCATTATTTATGAATAGTGATGTGAGAATTTTAAATAATATATTAGCCAAAACTAAAAATGAAAAGAAAGTGTCCTCATATAGAACTGTACTGCTTCAGTTTCCTTCAAAATGTCCTTGGATTCTAGAAGGCCATACCACCATCAGAGTGAGCTCAGAGAATGCTCCAGGTCTTCCATACTTGGTTGCTTTGGTCTGTTTTGGGAAACAGCAGGTAGCACAGTGGATAGAGTACTGGATTTAGAATGAGGTTGACCTAAGTTCAAATCCTGTCTCAGGTTCTAGCTGTGTGATCTTGGGCAAGTCATGCCACCTCCATCTGCTTTGGTTTCTTTGTTTATTAAAAAAAATGGGAAAAATAATAAGAGCACCTCCCTCCCAGGGTTGTTGTGAGAATCAATTGAGATAACATTTACAAAACACTTTCCAAACCTTAAAACACTATATAAGTGTTAGCTATTATTATTCACCTGTTCTACAAAAACAATAAGGATGAGAGTCTGCTGTTTTCATGGAAAGGCTGTAAGCTCTGTGAAAGCAGGCTTAGTTTCTGTTTTTCATCTCCATACACAGGACTTTTAAAAATTCCTATGAGTGAGACTATTTTGGGCCTTTATTTTGGATCCTGAGCACTTAGCCCAGTACCTGGCAAAGAGCTGTTGTTGCTGTTGAGTTGTTTCAGTTGTGTCTGACTTTTTGTGACTCCATTTAGGGTTTTCTTGGCAGAGATACTAGAGTGGTTTGCTATTTCCTTTCCCAGCTTATTTTACAAATGAGGAAACTGAGGAAAATAGGATTAAATGACTTGCCCAGGGTCACACAGCTAATAAGTATCTGAAGCCAAATCTGAACTCATGAAGCTTAATCTTCCTGACTCCAGGCCTAGCACTCTATCCACTATGCCACCTAATTGCCCCTTTGCAAATAGTAGGTGCTTACTAAATAGTAGTTGACTGAATTATTGCTATGTATGACATAAAAGGAGGTGGATTAGTCATGTAGTAAGAAGTAGAAAGAACACACACTGCTTCACCCATACCCTTCAAAATACCAGAAGGAGGCCTCCAGCACTTTGGGTAGGATAAAGGATAAAAATCAGAGAGGAGGAGAAGATGTGGAACCCTTACATTAATAGAAGAAGTAACCACACTGATGAAATCATTGGTCCAAAGCAAAACACAGAAGACAAAATGGTATCCTATTTGGGGGCAAGGATGGCCCCCTTTGAAAATTGAAAATGAAGACAACCTCAGATCAAGGCAGCCAAAGTCAAGATCTCCTCAATTACCATTCTATTTCCATACAATGTCACAGGTTTACATTCAGCCTAATTTGAATGAGGCTAATTGGGGCTAATTTGAATCAGCATGGATCATTTATTTGTTGGCACAAACTCCCATAGCACAAGACCTTTACATTTTGTTGGATACTGTACTAGGGACGGCTAGCATTTTTATATAGTTTAGTATTACGAGCTGTAGCTGTACATGACCAAATACATGTTCATTTCATTCCATAGAGCACTTAGAAGCTATCTTAGTCACACTTGGACTTCATGAGGAAGTGTCTGTGCCATATACTTTGGCCCCAGCTCACTGTCTCTTGGCTCCAGAAATATTCCTGCTCTAAGCCAGGTTCATTCCACACTGGCTGAGATCATCTCTGCTGTGTGTGGAGTCCCCACCCTCATAAACAAATGTTTCATATCATCCTGTAGGCAAAACAATTCATGCACAAAGGAATTTCCAGGTAGTCCACCTGGTTTTTCTGACTTTCCACAGGGTACTTGGTACTATCACAGAGTGTGAAGCATGACCACAAAGCATTACAACACATTTCCATAAACCATGCGCACAAGTTATTATGAGACGATCATGCTGTTATTGTGATGTGGGAATGTGGGTCAATAGAAGGAGCACTAGGTTTGAAGTCAAAGGGTGTGGCTCCAAATCTTGGCTCTGCCATTTACTACTTACTATCTGTGTGGCTTTGGGCAATGCCATTCAGAGGCTCAGTTTCCTTAGCTGTAAAATGTAGAAAATGTATTCAGTTACCTCTGAGACCCTTTCTAGTTCTAAGTCTATGCTCCTTTTTATTTTTACATTCTTATCTACATATTTAAGTAGCTATTAAGAACATCATCTTTAGTAGGGTAGTATGGGGAAAAAGAGCTCTGGAGTCTGATTTATGATGCCTAGGTTTGAATTCTGTTCCCTTATTTCCTAGCTGTGCTAATTTGGGAAAGTCACTTCTATTCCTTGAGCCTCATTTCCCACATCTGTAAAATGAAAGAGTTGGACCAAATGTTGTCCAAGGGCCATTCCAAGTCTAACCTTCAATTCTTCTATGTCTGCATGGATGGTATAGGGGACATCGGCTGGTTAACAGAGTTGTCAGGTTACATTCTTGTCTCAATTTCACTCCGGAAGATGGCTTGGTGACAGATAAAAATAGCAACTGTTGGAGGGGCAATGGAAGGACAGACATGCTAATGTACTGTTAGTAGGAATGTGAATTGGTCCAAACACTCTGGAAAAGTGTTATATTCCCCCAACTTTACTAAACTGTGCATATCTTTTGATGTAGTGATCCCTCCACTGTGCATCTACTCCAAAGAAGTCAAAGAAGGAGGGAAAGGGCTCATCTGTACAAAAACACTTATAGTACAGCTTTTTGTTACAGTAGAGAATCAGAAACAAAGTGGGTTTCCAGAATTTGGCGAATGAATGGTGGTATAAGAAATGAATGATAGGATGGATTCAGAGAAAATTGGGAAGATTTGTATGAATTGATTCACAGTGAAATGAGAAGAATTAGGTGAACACCTTACACGATGATAATAAAAAGGAAAACAATTTTGAAAAAACTTCAGGGCTCTGATCAGTTCAGTGACCAATAATTAATTTGGAGGACTGATGGTGAAGCTTACCTCCCTTCGCCCTCTTCCACTTGGGAGAGAGATAATGGACTAGAGGTGTGAAATGAGACATAATTTCAGACATGGCCCATGGGTTGATTTGTTTTGCTGACTATTCTTGATTGTTACAAAAGAGGGCTTCTATTTGAGGGGTAAAGAGTTAGTATGCAGTGACAGAGAAGAAAAAAAGTGTCGATAAAATACTTGAAAAAAGAAAACCAGAAAAAAAACAAAAAGAAGTCCAGAAGAGGCCCCAAACAGGGTAATTTTGTTACTCTCATATTAAATGTAAGATAAAGTGAAAAAAACTAACTGTACATAGCAGAAGTTTAAGGTTACGACTTTAGTTGTAACAGCCCTCTTTTTGTTCTTTGAGAAGTGATATTGATATTTGTGATAAAAAAAATTTGAAAAAGAAAACTTAATAGACTTGAAGAGGAGGTTCATGTTCTTCCACATTCACTAGCTCCCTCAATCTGGGTCTTCCACACACGTGAAGCCAAAGCATTCTGGAAATAGTGTACTGGAAGTCTCATGTGTGCGGAAGACCCAGATCTGCAGAACATTCTCAACAGACTACTTTAGAATGCCATAATCCACACTCACTCAGGATAGCTAACAACCTAATACTACCAGCATCGAACAAGAGTCAGAAATGCATACATAAAGTACTTACCAACTTATCTGTATATAGGGTTTGAAAATATTTTAATTTAACCTGAGCACTTCACTGTGACCAAATATGGAAAAGGGTGGGCACCTGATTAATGGACCTTGACGCTTGCTTTACTTACTGGTTGGGCTCTTTATTTTTGGACTGTAAGTGTTTTTACCTGTTTTACATATGAAATATTTATAGAGGAACAGGCAATGTGGTCCAATAGCTTATGTAGGTTACAAAATTAACAAGACCTACTTCTCTGGATTGGCCACTAATTATCTGAGGGAACTGGGGCAAATCATTTAACTCTGACAATTCCTCAAGAGTAAAATAGAGCTAACCCTTCTAATCTGGCTCACAGGGCTCTTCTGGGGAATCTCTAACCAAATAGATTGTAAAGCATGTAGGAAATAAACTTTTAATTGTCATAGGTAACAAGGCAGCCCAAGTCGGAGAGGTGTGCATAAACACAGTAAATCAGCCTGGAGCTTTGTAGCTCATAAGACCACGGATGCTTTAGTAATCTCCCTCCAGGTGAGAAGAGTGATTTTCTTGATGCTTGGAATAACTATTAGACTCATTTGTCTTGGATTCTTTCATTTGAACCTGAGGCTTTGTATATACTTATAGGTGTACACGTTTTTTTCTCCAGTAAAAGGTAGCTGCTTGAGGTCAGGGCTGGTTTCATGTTTGTTTTTGTACCTCTAGTGTCTAATATGGGTGCTTGGGTCAGAGTAAGTACTTACTAAATGCTTGGTGATTTATTAATCGATGTAGACCCCTTCATTACTAATGTGCCTGCAAAATTAACTTGCTCCTTTGTTTACCTTCATCCTACTTACTTTGCACTTGAGAATGAAAAAGAAGAATGGGAACTAGGCATTCTTCCTTGGTGTCCTGTCTTTACTCCCTGACTTAAGTCAAATGGGTTTCATAAAAGAATCCTAAAAAGTCCCATGGAAAAATTACTTCAGATTAGAAGTACCCTGAAATTTTCTCAGTCCTCTGAAGGTTGTTGGAACACCTTGTCTCCTTTAGGTCATATAAACTCCTTTCATGGATCATAGATGAAATAGGTACCAAGTAATCTTATTGGATTAAATGGATGCTAAGAAGTCTAACTGGATAAGTAGTCACCAATAGCCAAAGTATCCTTTCAGTTTGCGGAGAAGAGATTACAACCTAAAATAGATTATAATGACATTAACAGACATTCTTGGAGGACAGTTTTTCTGCCAAGATAAAAGGTAGTACATTAAAAAATCATTGCATATTTTATGTACAAGTTGTCATGTTCATATATGTGTTAAAGGGTCTGATCGGTGAAGAGCTTGTTAGAATTAGGTGGGCCTGAGATTCATGTTCTCATGTGAGTGGGCAAGGTTTTGTGGAGGAAGTGGGATTCTTACTACACTTTGTGCTTTGATGAAATATCTTCTAGTCAAATATGCAGTGAAGTCAATAAAAAGAGGGGAAAGATGACTGGCTAAAAGCAAAATTGTCAATACACAGCCTTTGGATCACTTCAAAATAATGGAGAGTTATCTAATGTCGTTAGCTTGGAGAACTGCTTTTATTTTTAGCCCTTTCCTCCCAAACTCTGGCATTCAAAGATATTGTGTATTCTCTAATTATTTTTTACTCTGTTCCATCAAATTTTCTTCTTACCTTGCTATTCCATAGGTTAATCCATTCCTTTCTTGTAGTCCTGACTACCCTTATGACTGTGCCTTTTATATGCTTTTCCCAAATTCACCTTTGTATTTTTGATGTCATCAAACTCTCTTTAAAAATTCATTCATCTTTTTTTTTTAGTTTTCAATATTCACTTTTATAAGATTTTGAGTCCCAAATATTTTCTCTCTCCCTTCTTCCCCTCTCTCTTCCCTAGGAAGGCAAGCAATCTGAGGATAGGCTATACTTATAAATAATATCATTGGCTTAAGTTTAAATTCCAACCACAAAACAAAGTTACATAATTAGTGGTGACTCCTAAAGCAACAGGGGTGGGGTGGAGAGGGAGAGGGGAGGGAGGGAGGAATATAGGTTTTATTACCCATAGGTTCTATTCTCATTAACTTTTTGTATCCCCTCCTCTTGAAAAATTCTCACTTTTTCTTGGAGCAGGAGTTCTTAACCTTTCTGTGTCATAGACACCTTTAGCAATCTGATAAGCCCTATGTACTCTCTCTCAGAATGATGTTTTTAAATGCATAAATTGAAAAGCATAGAATTACAAGGAAGCCAATTTTAATGAAATACAGTTAACAAAATATTTTTTAAAACAAGCTCTTGCCTCTAAAATAAGAACCCCTGTTAGAATCTGTATATTTTCTTTAATTATCTCATAGTTAAACATTTTAAATAGACTAGTAAAGATGTGGTAAAATCAACAGAAGGCATTAGAGGTAAACATTCCAATCACCTGTAGCCCAAACAAACCATCTCACTTTCTCCCAAACCCATGGAACAAAAGATTGTGTCCAATTTTTACCAAGTTGATTGGAGCCAGTTCCATGCTATGTGCAGGAGTGGTGTTCAGGCAAAGTGTAGGGTGGGATGGAAACATAAACACTTCTGTCTCTCATCACACACACAGAGGAAGATATAATTTTAGAATTGTAAGCACTGATGTTCTTTGTGTTTTCATGAACAATCTGCCTCAAATGAAGCTGCTTCTGATGGACATTTAATATAGTAGTTGCTTTTTTAACTGTTTTCTTTCTGGTCTTACCACTTACAGGGCAAATCCACTTCCTTTCTTCTCTCAAAATGATGAAACAACGACAAGATTTTTAATCTCACAATCACCTTTAAAAGAGTTCTGAGAAAGTATCAGACTATTATAGTGACAAGAGACTTTTTTTTTAAGTCAGCGAACTTCAAAGTTCTTCAAGTTTCTCTGTGGAGGCAGACAAATCTAGCCAACTCTACTCAACAAGATTGTGCACCATCCAATTGGCTTCTAGCACTTTATTAAAGCAAAATAGAACTCATAGCAAAATTCTTTAGATTGAGCTGTGAATTTTCAATATTGATGGTGTTGCAGAAAAATAGGAACAGTCATAAATTGTGATTGGAACTATGAATTAATACAACTATTTTAGAAAGAAATTTGGAATTATGCAAATAAAATGACTAAAATGTTCATACCCTGTGACTCAGAGATTCTGTTACTACGCATATACCCCAAAGTGCTTGTTGTTCATCCTTTGTCCTTAAAGAGGACCAATGATATCAAGAGGGTGATGTCTTGACTTGCGAATGAATTGGATTTAAGTGAGGTAGGACTGTGCAAAATCCTCAGCCTCACTTTCTCCTCCAGAGTCATTTGAGTCCAGTGGCAAGACAGGTCAGCACAACTAGAGATGGCCCCAGGTACAGAGGGAGAACTTGGCCTTTTTAAGCTAAGGTTTTTCTCAAGTTTCAGTTTGTCTGAAGCAACAGTCATTCAGTGACTTATGGCTAGGTAAGAAATGAGGCTAAAGATGACCTAGTTTGCCTACTCAAAAAAACAAAACAAAACAAAAACAACCCAAACCAATTTGGGAGAAGATCCTCAGGGTTTCTGTCCAGAACAGAAATAATTGCTACTTACCCTTAGTCTGAAACACCAAAATCCAAACAATGACCAAATGAGGCTTGGAAGAGGTCATTGATAAAAGAAAGGCCCCACTTACACCAAAATATTTCTAGTAGCAAAGAACTGGAAACAAAATGGATGTCAATCAACTGGGGAATTAACAAATTATGGTTTATAAATGTAATGGAATATTACTGTGTTTTAAGAAGTGACAAATATGAATCTAGAGAAGAATGAAAAGACATAAGCTGATGCAAGGGGAAATAAGTAGAGCAAGAAAATAATATATGCAGTATTAAAACAAGATAAACAAAAGGAACAACAATTAAAAAAAAGATGTGACAAAATTACAATGGATAAATATGGCCCTAAAGAAGAGCTATAAGAAGTCACCTCCCCTTAGTCCTGTGCAGAGGTATGTGTGTGTGTCGGGGGGGGAGGAGGTGGTCTACAGATATGGAACATTGCATATATTGTCAGCCATGTATTGATTGATTTCACTGATTTTTTTCTCTTCCTCTTTCCTCTTAAAGTTTTCTTTGTTATATGGGATGACTCTCTAGGAGGGGAGAGAAAAGAGGAGTATATAAAAGAAAATTCAGTTTGTGAAAACCAAAAATATGTCAATAAAATATAAAAAAAGAAAGAAACTCTTCAGGTTGATTCACTGGGCAATGCAAGGGATATCAGTCAGCTTTTCCTCTGACAGGCTACTGCTTTGCCCAATTAACTTCAAAATTATACTTAGGTTAAAACATCTACAAAACCTATCTTCACCCTTTTGCTTTTCCTTAAATTAGACAAGACAGTAGAGAGCAAATAAGTTCATTTGAGAGGTTCTACTTCTCTCAAACTATGGATGACCATAAAGGGTAATAGCTTGAAATGAATCACCATTCAACTTACTTCTTCACAAAGTCCCCTTATCAATTCCTCTCCTCCATCAGCAAGGTTCAAATACAGTAGTAGAGAATTTCCTGACTGATTTGCTGGTTCTTCATACTCACTTATTATTATGTCCTTCACTCCTCTTCACCTGGGTGCTTTACCGTCTCTAACAAAAAGATTCTTAACCTTTTTTTTTCATATAATGGACCCCTTTGGCAGTCTGGTAAAACCCATGGACCCCTTCTCAGAGTAATGTTTCTAAAAAAGTAAAGGAAATGCTTAAATTCAGCTAGAGATTAGTGAAAATAAAGATGTAATTTTTTTCCTCCTATTGAAATTGATGGATCCTCTACAATCTCTTCGTGATCCCAGATTAAGAACCTTGGATGACTCAGCTCAATCTACTGGTGACCAGTGAGTGACATGTCTTCTCTTTATGAAGTAAAACTCATGAAATCCAACTTTCTGTGAGTTATGAAATTGATAGTCCTCATTGAACCTTCTTATAGTCTATAGTTACTTAATTCAACATTTTGTGAGTTTTAACCTCTTAAGCTCTAAAATCAGTAACAAGCAAAATGAGGTGAGGGCCCACAATTACCTGCTGCCTTAATCATTTTTTTCTGTTCTCTAAGTCCATTCATCTGAAGGGCAATTTTTTACTGAGTTCTCCTAACAATCTGTGTCTTTCCTTCCCTCATTTTAAAAGAAAAACTTTCTTCACCTATGCATTTTGTCAATTTTTCATGCATCAAATTTCTTTTTCTGTGCTTTTAGCAAGTAAACTGCTCACATAAGAACAGCATGCACCTTATTTCCCCCGCAAGTTTATAGAATTCTTTTTTCTTTTCATTAAAATTACTTTTCTTCTTTCTGAAAGCAAACTGCTCATATATAAAAAATTTGCCTTACTTACATATTATGATGGACTTTATTGACCAAATGAAAAGAGTATGGGGAAGGGAAAAGGCATTTATTAAGTGCCTATTTAATTAATTAATGGTTTTATTTATTAATGTACCAGGTAACATGCTAAGTACTTTGCAAATATTACCTTCTCACAACAACCCTGGAAGATAGGTGCTATTATTATTCTCATTTCACATTTGAGGAAACTGAGGCAAAGAGGTTAAATGATTTGCCCAGCTAGCTGTGGCAATGACTCAGCACACAGCTGCTAACAAGTATCTGAGGTCAGATTTGAACTCTGGTCTTCCTGAGTCCAGACCCAGTGATCTATCTACTGTTCCAACTATCTGCCTTTGGGGACTATATAGTGCCCCAAAACAACTTATGACTTTATTTATTGAAAAAATGATGTTTCAAAGGATGTACTTACTATACTTTTTAGGAATGTTCCTTGAACTTCAACTGTAAGGGATTAAATATCAGGGAATTCTCCAAAATTTCATGATTTTAAGAAGCTTGCAACACAGAAAGAAGCAACATGCCAACAAAATTTACTATTGATGGGATGTACAATTTTCATGCGATGGACTTTTAAAAAAATTATTCCAAATATAACTGACAAATACATATGTATACGTATACATATATGTGTCTGAGATTACTAATTTTTAATATCCTATGAGAAATTTTTAAAAGTTATTTTTATTAGCCTCACTTCCCACTGCTTAGTTAACTCATATAGTTATATGGTTTCCTATTTTTCATTGTTGTTCAGTTATATCTGACTCTGTGACCCCATTTGGGATTTTCTTGGCCAAGATACAGGAGTGGTTTGCCATTTTCTTCTCCAAACCATTTTATAGATGAGGCAACTGAGGCAAACAGGTTAAGTGACTTGTCCAGGATCACACAGCTAGTAAGTGTCTGAGGCTGGATTTGAACTCAGGAAGATGAGTCATCCTGACTCCAGGGCTGGCACTCTATCTGCTTTATGGGTTTTCCTTAAGTAGTTTATTTATTATTGTTTTGTGGTTTATTCCTTTCTGCTGAGTAAGTTGTTGTCACCTCCATTTTAGATTCACCAAAACAGTGATGGGAAAAACACCACCACCATGTTGTTGCTTTAATATCCATGCATTAGAATACATTAAAAGTACTCTGCTAATACTTAACAATAAATATATGAACTATCCTTGTTGTTTCATTACTGACTTTTAATATTTCAATTTACTGTGAGCAAGTAATAGGAAAAACAAAGATTGTGGCTAACACCCAATTCTATTGTTGAAGATGGCTGCTTCCTTTTTGCGTCCAGATGCCAGCCCCTGCATGCATCTCAGAACTGTGCTTTCCTTATCATGGAAATAATCTGTGTTTATTAGCACCAGTGCCCTCTACTGGATGGAATCTGATCTTCCCCAATATGCGATTTATTCTCCAAGGAATTGGCTTCGGGGAATCAGACACATCCAATCTAGGTGACTATAAATAGGCAAGAATTTTTAAATATCCATGATTCCAGAACAAGGCAGAAAATGTGATAATTATCAACTTGAAATATTACTGCCCCTGGTGGTGCTAATGCCATTTTAATGAGATGTTTACTGTGTCACAATTATTGAAATAAAATGGGAATTGTTTTTTGACCTCAATATTCCTCAGATCAAAGGTGACCACTGATCCATGGTCAGGGCCCTGATTTTTATTTCTCATCCCAAAGGCAGAGCTCATAACGGAGTCTAGTTCTTCATAGGAAAAAAATCTCAGTAATTATGACTCACCCACATTATCTCTCTATACAGTCAGAATGTTCTGACCCTGCTTTGCTTAAAACACCCCATAAGATCAAAGATGTAGGGGAGGACAGAAGCAATTCCAACAGAAGCACGTTAACTATGAGTTTACTTTCTGCCTTCTAGTTGTGATTCTATGAATTATGAAAAGGCACTGTTAGGATTAAGTGTAATTGAGACTCATTTCCTCTCCAAAAGAGCAAAATGAAATCTTTTTAAAGTGAGAAAAACAGAATTAAAAAGGGCTACTTTCAAATGCCACAACTTTAAATGTCTTCATTCAAACATAAATTAGCATAAAGATGTCATATTATAGTCCATCCGAGTGAGACGGATAAAATAGAAGAAAATACTTCCTTTTCTCTTTTAAATCTCTGTGTGGAAAAAAGGAGAAAACTCCAAGATCCAGGCTGTGCTACAAGATTCTGTTCCTTGTCTGTAATTCAGAAATGTACCTGTCATATTGGTTCCACTTCAATATTTGAATAGAAATGCCCACTGTCTCCAAGTCGCTGTTCCCTGAATGGGAACACAGAGTGACTCAAACATTCATTACAAATAATAGCTCTGAATAGGGCTATTAGAAAATGGGGAAAGAAACCCATTTCTGTAAGATACTTGAGGTCTTGGTTTGATCATTTGAGTGAGAGAGTAGGTGAGAAGCTTGATGAGAAGCTGGGACTTGTCCAGTGGTTTAGAGTGATGGTGAAATTAAAGAATTATCGTTAATGTAATCCTTGTTAAATACAATCATATTTATAAAAGACCTTTTTTTGTGAGTTGTCCAAAGAACTTTACAATCATCTTTTCTTTATTTCCTTTGAGATAAGTAGGCAGGGGACTTGAGGCCCAAAGTAGTCCATTGTAACTTAATCCACACCCCCCTGGACAGCATCTACACTTATAATTGTCAATAGCTCTTTGATCTCATCAAAGTGGATATGCCATCTATTGGTACAAATTGCATCTTATGGAAACCTCATCCTGTGGGATTCTTATATATGTTTTCCCTTAAAGCATTTATAGAAGATTCACCCAATATGCTAGAGTCTTTTTAAGTCTAATTATATCTCATGGGCACCAGGGAAGCCCTTGACTATCCATTTATCATCATTTATGCTCACTACATGTAGCACTGAGTGTCCACTGAGGGCTGAGCACATTAAGTTGATGTTGGTTGATTCTGGGTTTTTTTTGGTGAGGCAATTGGAGATAATTGATTTGCCCAGGGTCACACAGCTAGTAAGTGTCAAGAGTCTGAGGCCAGATTTGAACTCAGATCCCCCTGACTCCAGGGCCGGTGCTCTATCCACTGTGCTACCTAACAGTCCCTTGGTTATTTTTTAAAAACATATTTGCATATGTTTGTGTTTCCTTCAAAGACATGTGAGCTCCTTGAGGTTAAGGACTGTGTCATTTTTAGCTTCGCAGTTACAGAACTGAGTCCCATGCTTGGCACAAAGACACTTACTAAATCAATTAATGAATTGCTTGATAAATTGATTGACGACGTGTCCACTTCCTTCTACGGTAATACATTTCTTTAATGATATCCTTCATGCCAATTACTGTGTATAAGATGTTGGAAACAAGCTGCTACCAACTTAAACCCATCATTCATCTTTCCATTTGCTTTTGAGTCACCCATAACCCACAGTCTTCAAAAACTGTGGCATTACATAGTTCTCAACCTGATAGCATCACTAGGAAAACATTGGTCTTAAAAGGAAGAATCTTTGTGCTTGGGAGAAGTTTGGCTAGTTAACAGTTTTCTCAGATTTTCCCAAATGCAATCCAGCCCATTCCTTCTCTCCTATGTGTTACTGGTCAAATTCAACATTCTTTTGTGATATTTGTCTCAGATATATATGTATATATATGTTTATATATGTATGTGTGTGTATATATATATATGTATATAAATGCATTAACTCAATGGAAGGAACTTTCAATTGTATGCCATAGTTTGAATAAGAGGTACTTTAAATCCATTTAGTTTTTCCTGTTAGTCTTTGAAGAAATCAACACAACATCATCTGCAAATCAGGGTAGCTAGAGAATTGCATCATCTTTTAGGAATCCTGATTTCATCTGGACTCTGCACAGGGCATCATCCATCGCAGTGGTCAGCATGTCTGCTGAGCATAGATATCCCTGTTTTATGCCTTGCTTGACTTTAATAGTCAGGTCAGTGGACATCATTGTCACTGTGGTGGCATTTCCATGGTTTCACTTAACAAGGAATCCTGTATAATGCTAACATGTACATGAGTAACTTCTTACACTTACTTCCCTACAGCTACATTGGCCATCTCTTGTCTCTGTCTTTGCATTGGCAATTATTCCCCATGCTGGGAATCCTTACCTCTGTCTCTTAGAATCTTTAAATTCATTCAAATCAAATACCACCTTCTAATTCCCCAAGCTGCCAGAGCTCCTCCTTAAGAAATTTTTTTTTGAACATTGTGTGATCTTTATAATTTCTGGGGATCCTTACTCTTATCCCAATTCTTTCCCACTGATGAGCCGCACTGATGAGTTGGGTGTCCCATGGCAAATCTAGCTACATCTACCTCTTAAGGTTTTGGGGGCACTCCTAAAGATTTTGGGGTGTCTTTAGTGCTATTGTGAGGGCCTCTTATTTTGTTGTGTTCTCAGCAATATTAATCAGCAGTGATTAGCACTTCAGTACTATTTAACTGATTAACATCAATTAACTTTTATGAAGGGAAATTACTGAACAGATATAGCAAGAAGAGAAGTCACCCTGACCCTGGGGAGGATGGACTTAAAAAGCAGTTTCTAGAAAGTCTCTTCCAAATTTACCCTAGCCTATGGATGAGGGAGTCTCTTTCAGCACGACTTGGTTTTCTTTGATCCACTTCTAACTTGGATCAAGTAGACCTTTTCTGGCTCCTCACTGGGCTCAGCTGCCTGCAAAATTTTGCATGGTCTCCAGCTCCCCAACCTCTAGATTCTTTCAATCCAGATGTTCTGAAGCCCACAAGGGCACTGTATAGCTGGATACTCTTTCACCTAAGAGCAGGAAACAACAAATCCAAAAAGACATGTAACAGGGGTTCTGATACATGACAGTGTGCCTTGGACAGCTCCTCTCCACATAAGGAAACTGGAGAGCATCCTTCTGAGAGAGTAATGATGACATGCAAAGAAAGTACCTTAGAGATTCTGCTCACAGACATTCTATAACATGGAGTGAATGGGAGGTTCTTTGATTGGCTTAGAGGTATTCAGGGCAGCTAGGTGGTTCAGCGAAAGGCCTAGAGTGAACTTTGTGAGTTCAAATCAGTGCTCAGACACTTATTAGCTATGTGACCCTGGGCAAGTCACTTAACCCTGTTTGCCTCTTTGTCCTCATCTGTAAAATGAGGTGGAGAAGGAAATGGGTAAGGCACTCCAGCATTTTTCCAAGAAAACTCCAAATGGGGTCACCAAGAGTTGGACATCACTGAAAACTACCAAACAACCACTAAGACATTCAAAAGGCCTTAGCTAGCTTCTGTCATCTGACTTACTTCCATCTCTTTGCATTAGTACTCTTGGTACAGCTAGGTGGCAGAGTGTACAAAGCTCTGGGCCTGGAATAGGGAGACTAGAGTTCAAATCCAGCCTACCAGTGAGAGAAAGACACAGATAGTAATCATAACTGTAAATGTGAATGGGATGAATTCTCCCATAAAATGGAAGTGGAGAGTAGAGTGGATTAAAACCCCCTGAGAAAGTGACTTAGCCTTTGTCTGCCTTGGTTTCCTTATTTGTAAAGTAGGGATAACAATAGCAACTTTCTCCTAGGGTTATTTTGAGAATTCAATGAGATAATATTTGTAAAGTGCTTAGCACAATGTCTGGCACATAGTAGGCACTCAGATTCTTGTTCCCTTCCTACTCTTGGAGAAACTTGGTGGTTTCTTTGCTTGTGATAACCAGAGAGAAAGAATTCTGTAAGGGGTAAAACCTTTGGACCTTCTCCTGTGTATCCATATGATCCTGTGAAAGGGTTTCTGTCCTTGTTCTATGGCTTTGTCTTTTTCCATTTTAGAGAAAGGACACGGGAGCTTCTGACCTTGTGAGTTTTAAAAGGTCAGGAGAGTACTCTAGCACCGAGAGTTTAGATGGCATTGTAGAGTCTGGTTTTTCTCAGTCAGAGCAGCATTGATGCTCTGAGGAACAAGATGTGACCTTCAGTACTTAGCCTAGCATAGCTGAGACAAGGACTCTTCCAGCCACTATCTTGCATCTGGACATGAACATAGTGGGGTTAATGCTATGTTGGAACTGTGCTTAAGAGTAAGCCTACTCTCCTCAGAAACTGGGATGGCCTAAGAGAAAGGACGCCTGGAAGTTGTTGCAGGGACATTGTTGCTGCTTATTCTTTCTGTCTTTCTGAAGTAAATGTCCCTTTGTTAGCTTTTTAATTGGTTAAATGGAACTAAGGTATGAGTCACTAGTGGCTAAAGGTAAGGAGAAAACAGTTAATAGTATTAAAAAAGAGATAAACCCACCAAACTACCCTCCAAGTACTATGGAACCCTGATGTAGCCTGCCTGGGCCTGGGAGAATAGAGCAGAATGCTAGGGATACATACATACATACATACATACATACATACATACATACATATGTATATATACATATGTATGTATGTATGTAAACAATCTGTGCTCTCAAGGAGTTCATATTGTATTGATACTGCTCTGTAAGCCTGGGATACCCTCCTTCCACACCCCTGCATTGTCTATTGTCATCCTACTAGCAATACTCCCAAGATAAATGCTCTCTCTTCTCTTAAAGCTGTCCCTGATCTGTTCCAGCAAGGACTAAGACTTTCTGCACTACTCTAACTCTTAATATGCACCTTATTGCCACAATTGAAAGGCTCCCAAGATCGTTTTTGCTGTGGTGGTGGTTATGGTTCAGTCATGTACAACTCTTTGTGACCCCATTTGAGGTTTTCTTGGCAAAGATACTAGTGTGGTTTGCCATTTCCTCCTCCAGCTCACTGTACAGCTGAGGAAACTGAGGCAAACAGGGTTAAGTGACTTGCCCAGGGTCACACAGCTAGTAAGTGTCTATGGCTGGATTTGAATTCAGGAAGAAGAGTCTTCTTGACTCTAGGTCCAGCATTCTATCCATTGGTCCACCTGACTGCCCTCTCGAGGTCATACGATCATAGAGCTCAAAGGTACTTCTCAGAGGCCAATCTCTTCATTTTCCAGATGAGAAAACTGAGGCTTAGGGAGATTAAATGACTTATCACAAAGACAGTAAGCATTAGAAACACTATCTGAACCCTGACCTTTGACTCTAGACCCAGCACTCATTCTAGTGTGTCACAGATACTTTAGGGCATGACCTTTATGCTATCTGATAGGCATTTAATATAGAAGTTGCTTTGTAAATATTGAATAAATAAATTAATGTATTTGAACGGCTCAGAGGTGTTTCCAAAATGCCTACTTCTGGTTTCTTAGCCATTTTCTGAATAAATTGAAGTCACTGATTAAGAGACGCATGACTGCTCTAATTTAAACCAATACAGCAGTTTCAGAATATTCTTTTACATTTGCCTTCAGGATATTCTTTTACAAATTCATGTTTGGGCAATTTATCTTATTAAAAAAAAAGCATCATATCAGTATGATTCATATCAACAGGGAGGGGAAGAGGAAACCCTGTCAAGAATGGAAGGAAAGGCCCTCTCCTGGCATAAAGGTACCTCTTGTAATACAATTCAGTCCCTGAAATTTTAAAAATTTATCAGTTTATTTTTAGCCATAATTAAAGTGCTTGGATATTGAGTTCAGAAGAAACTTAAGGTAAAAGGAGGTCTTTTCTCTAAATCTATCTCTCCCTAAGGAATAGTCCCAGAATTCAGGTCAATTAGCAAACAATTCTTTTTCTCTGTATACCAAACCAGGAAATGCTGACATCTGCCTTGTCAAGATTGGCAATGTCCTGCCTTCCAAAAAAATCAGGTGCTGGACAGTATTTCCTTTTCCTCTAATTCCTGTTCTGGTAGGAAGTGCTTTAGCCTCTTGGGGAAACTTTTATTTATGCTCCTAAAATAATATCACTGGCACTTTCCAATAGGTCCCTCTCCCACACTCCTACAAAAGAACCATCCTTTGTAACAAAGTGGAATGAAACAAAACAAATGAGCATTTTCAAATTTTCAGGTGGACACATTTTCCATATTTGACAACTTTTGTCCCATTCACCCCTATGTTCTACATCTTCTAAGGTTGTATAGGCTCATTGTTAAATTTTCAGTGAGGAAATGGACACCTTGGAAATGGATGAAACTACAAATCAAGGCTTGATTTACTGCTTTGTTGATTGTCTAGATTTGAAAAAAGTAAATTTTAATAATGCAGATTAAACTTAAAAGCGTGTCCCCTTCAGAGAGCCAGTTGCCAATTATTTATCAGCATGCTACTGCCTTTCTCCTGATGGATGGAAATCATACTTTATCAGCAGTCTCCCAAATTCACAGAAGATCACTCCAATACTCAGAATTTTGAGGTCTTTCAGCATTTTCTTCTACATGACTAGGGTCATTATACAAAGCATGCTACTAGTTCTGCTTACTTTGCTCTGAATCAGTTCACAAGCCTTTCTGAGTTTCCTTGAATTCTTCATTTTTGTTGTTTGTATTGTACAATTGTACAATATCCTTTTATGTTCATTGCTCAGCCAAGAATATATGATGTTCTTGGTTCTTTGCTACCCGAGAGAAAGTTTTATTATAATCAGCTTTGGCTTCAAGAAGCATTCGTTAAATGCATATTATGAACTGAACTCAATGTTAAGAATTGGGAAATATACAGAAATGAAATAAATTGGGGTCCTTGGTTAATGCAGCTATCAGTATAATTCAGTAGTTAGTCCTTCAGTACTTATCTGGGATGGATACTGAAAAGATACACAGGATTGGGCCCAGAGCTGAATAGGGGAAGAGAATAGACTGGTTTGCATTTGGGATATTGCTCTGTGTTTTTAATGAGCCCGGGCTACTCCCTGGTGAAATGACCCATCTTTTCAATACTAAGAGTCTGCTTTTCATGCTCAATATTTGTATATCTTAGAATACACTGGAATCTTCTAGATAATAGTATTGTGAGTAACCCAAGAGGCAAGATTCACGTTAGGTACAAGTAAGCTGTGGTATATTTCCAATGATGATCCATGCTCAAGAAGTGGCAATAAGACATATAATAATATCTAACATTTATATAACATTAGGGGCTGCTAGGTGGTGCAGCAGATAAAGCACAGGGCTTAGAGTCAGGAAGATCTGAGTTCAAATCCAGGTGTAGACACTTACTCATTGTGTGATCTGGGTAAGTCACTTAACCCCTATTCGCCTCAGTTCCTAATTTTAAAATGGGGACACATTGGAGAAGGAAATGGCAAATCCTTCCGGTATGTCTCCCAAGAAAACCCATGAAACCCATGTGTTCATGAAGAGTCAGATATGACTGAACAACTCAACAACCATGTAGCACTTTAAAAGGTTTACAAAGTACTTCACATGTTACCTCTTTTGAGCCTCACAGCAACACAATGAGTAAGGTATTATTATTATCCCCATTTTACAAATGAGGAAACTGGGACACAGAGAGGTTAAATGACTTGCCCATAGCTAGAGAGTGTTTGAAGCAGAATTCAAAGGCAGATCTTCCAGACTCCAACATCCATTATAAAGGAGGAATTGGATGATGAGAAAAAGAGGTGAGCTGTGACTACATGGGGTGAGCAAGGGATGACAGATGGATAGTTCAAATGCTTCATTGTTATCTTCCGAGTGAAAAAAGACCTAGAAGACGACTTCTAGCATATTCAGTGTATCTTCTTTAATGTATCTGTGGAAGACCAATGAAAAATATGGATAGCAAACTACCCAGGATAAGAAGACACAGATGCATTGTGATCTGGGTTGATATAAAGAACGCTTATAGTGATAAGACCACATGATTCATTGGTCCATCGAAGAGGTGCAAATTAAGGGTTATAGTCACATGGAAACGCTCAGTCCTGGCTAGGGCAGATCAAGGAAGGCTTTAATAGAAGAGAGAGCATTTAACTTGAGAGTATTGTTAGTAGGATGACAATAGATACGTATAGGGGTGTGGGAGAAGGGTTCTCTAGGCTTAGGGAACAGTGATTACAAATTCCTTTAGGGGAGAAATTGTTTTATTCTTTCTATTTGTATACCTAGTGCGTAGCACAGGCAGCTAGGTGGCACAGTGGATAGAGGGCCAGGCCTGGAGTTCAAATCTGCCCTCGGACACTTACTAGCTGTGTGAACCCAGACGAGTCACTTAATTCTGTTTAGCTCAGTTCCTCATCTATAAAATGAGCTGGAGAAGGAAATGACAAGCCACTTCAGTATCTTTGCCAGGAAAACCCCAGAGAGGGTCACAAAAAGTTGAACACATCTGAAATGACTAAACAACAAAAATGTGCAGAATACTTAATGAATGTTTGTTGATCGATTGATTGAGGAGAGGTACAGAGGTAGGTTAACACAGGGGATGGAGTATAGCTCAGTTTGGCTAGATTATTGCGCATGTGGAGGGGAGTCCTATGAGATAAGGCTAGACATGTAGAGTGGTAGAAGAACATAGAGGGCCTTGGATGACAGGTTAAAGTTTTGGAATTTTATTCCTCAGGCAATAGAGAACTATGGAAGAGTTTTGAATTGAGGAGTGACATGGTCAAATGGATGCATTGAGTTATCCTTAAATTTGGTGAAACTGACAGAGGGGATTGAGGTATTCTCTACTATGTCCTGTCACCCTACTTCGTTATTTGCATCTGGTTTCCCCTCTCAATAAATGGACATTATCACTATGAGGAATGAACTCTCCTGATGTGGAGGTGATAGGGAACCCATGCTTTCTCACTCTACAGACTAGGAAGAAAGAGGAGAACTTGGCCCAACCAGGGTTTGCCATGCCCAAGGATGACCTTTTGAAAGACTGCAGTGGAACCTTATCTTCCTTCTTTTTTTGGCCTGAAGACCATCATACCCAAGTTTTCCTTTCCTCCTACCCTCCCACCTTTGCATCCTTTGCCCAGAAATTCTCTTTTGTTGCCTGTGTCCCTGTTTTTTGGTCACCTCAATAGTGAATATCCCATGTTTGGTCTTCGAGGTTCACTTTGTGTGAATTAAAATGAACCTAATAAAGTTGCAGTGAGTAGAATACCCAGCCTAGGGTCAAGAAGACCTGAGTTCAGATCCGGCCTTAGAGACTTATTAGCTGTGTGACCCTAGGCAAGTCACTTAACCCTATTTCCCTCACTTTCCTCATCTGTAACATGAGCTGGCAAACCACTCTAGTATCTTTGCCAAGAAAACCCCAATGAGTCACAGAGAGTTCAACATGACTGAAACGACTGAATAAGACTAATAGAGGGCTATTGCTTTAACTGTTTCCTGGACTATCTGATTCCTTTGGGTAAATGTGCCTATATCCTAAGAGAGCTGTACCAGACTGGGGCCTCCTGCATAATCCGTCATCAATGTGAAGGATGGATTATAGAGGAAAAGGAATGAAGGAGGAAGAGTAGTCAGGATGAGTCACTATATTATGGGGGAGATCAGTGGGGTGAGGAGGGAGGATCTAGGGACTGTGAGACCGTGAGCTCTTTGAGAGTAGGAACTATGCTTTGTCTTTCTTTGTATCTCCAGCACTTAGCACACAGTGGTCACTTAATAAATGCAACATACATATATCACTTTATGATTTGCACAATGCTTTATAGTACATGCATTATCTCATTTGATCCACCCAACAATCCTGTTGAGGTAGAGGCTGTTATTATCACCTTTGATTTCATAGATGAAGAAACTGAAGTTAAGTGACTTCCCCAGGGTCACACAGCTAGCAAACATCCACAGTAGGATTTGAACTCGTTTTTCTGACTTCAGTTCCAGCACTTTATGCTCTGTACTATCACTTTGATGTCTTTTACCAGAGGGAGAGAGGTGGGGGTTGGGAGTTATGTTCAGAGAATAGATCTTTGGAGTTCAGAGTCTTGGAAATAGCACAGTTCCATATAATGGTGAGATCTAAGTTTATCATAATTATAATCAATTTAGTCCATTACACAAAGCTGGACTCATTTCCAGCTACCCAGTTTTTTGTTTTGTTTTGAATATCAGGTACAGCAAAGCATGTAACATACTTTTCTTTGGAAAGTTCTGTTCTTCTCAAAGTGGCACAGAACATCATAATTCTTGTCTTACTTTTCTATAGCTGCTTATTTCTATGAATCTGGTGTTCTAGAAAATACAGTTTTCTACAATGCTGCTTTCTGTTTAAGGACAGTGTCATCTCCTCAGTTCTTTACCTCTCTCATAGACTCTCTATGCAGGAGGGTAGATTGTGAAGGGTTTCTGTGCTCAAGGTCTTACTGAATGGGACAAGGTCTTAAGTCTTCTGAAGAGAAATCTTCCTCTCCTGTCATCATGGTAGCACAATAGATAGAGTGTCAGGCCTGGAAGTTAGGAATTCTCATCATCCTGAATTTAAATCCGGCCTCAGACACTTACCAACCGTGTGGTCTTGGGCAAGTCACTCAACTTTTTTTTTGCCTCAGTTTCCTCATCTGTGAAATGAGCTGCAGAAGGAAATGGCAAACTACTCCAGTATCTTTGGCAAGAAAACCTCAAATAAGGGTCATGAAGAGTTGGATGTGACTGAAATGAACAGAAAGTAAACAGTCATGTGTTTTCTGGCTTTTTAAAAAAATATAAATATCAAAACCTACCAAGAATTTATGATCTACTTGGGCATAAGTATAAGCATAATTCAGAATTGTAAAATCTAAAAGCACTGTTCACTAGGTGACCTAAATAAATCCTATTCCCTAAGTGCTCACTTAACCTCTCTATGTATTGGTTTTTCTATTTAAGAAGTAGAGACAGTAAGACCTGCTATTGTATATTTCCTCAGGATGTGAGACAATAAATGAGATAGTATATCTGTGGAAAAGCACATTGTGCCATTAGAAGAAAAGACACTTGATATCCAAGTCACAGTTCATTCATGCAGCAAATATTTATAGAACATGTTATGATAATCATTATAATAATGCTGCAATATTAAAAGCCTAGAATATCGGTTGTGGAAAGGATCTTGACAAAACACAGTACAGTGGAAAACGTAATGGATCTGAAATCAGGGGACCTTGGTTCAAATCCTGACCACCACTTCTTACCTTGTAACCTGAGGTAAGTCACTTAACACATACTCTGGAGCAATTTTCCCAGTCCCCACCCAGACTCATCCTTTATTTCCAGTCATGTCATGTTGTTTCTACCGCTACAACATCTTTTGCTTTTGTTCTCTCTTTACTACTTAGACAGCCATCAGCCTCACTCAGGTCCTCAGAGCCTGGTCTATTGCAATAATTTCCTTAAGACTTTTCTTTTTACAATCTATCATCCACAGAGCTCCCAAAATGGCTTTCCAAAATCATAGCAGCTCTTATCCTAAAGATCAAATATAAACTCTTCAGTTTGGTATTTAAAACCCTTTAGAAACTGGGTCCAATCCACCTACCCTAGCCTTCTTATGTTGTTGCTAAATCATTTTTCAGTCATGTCCAACTCCGTGTGACACCATTTGGGGTTTTCTTGGCAGAGATATTGGAGTGGTTTGTCATTTCTCCACTCATTTTACAGATGGAAACTGAGGCAAACAGAATTAAGTGACTTGCCCAGGGTCATAGAGCTAGTAAGTGTCTGAGGCCAGATTTGAACCCAGGAAGTTGAGTTTTCCTGACTTCAGGCCTGGAACTCAATTCACTGAACCACCTCGTTGCCCATTCTCATCATACATTACTCCCTATACTGTATTCTATAATCTAGTCAAACTGGACTTTTCACTGTCTCTCACATTTGAAACCTAGGGTTTGTACTGGCAGTTCCCCATACTGAGAACACATTCCCTCCTCACTTCTGACCCACAGAATCCATTTTCTTTAAGATTCAGCTCAAGTACCACTTTCTTTTTAACAAATATTTTTTTTTTTTTTAGTTTTCAACACTCACTTTTTTTCAGGCACACTGGGTGTAAGTATTTATCAGGCAAGTCCCCTATATCACACACATTTAACATACTCACCCCAATTTTGGTTTCTGAAAAAAGACAGAGGAAGTTTGGAGTGCCCAGAATGAAGGGGCAGGAGACACAGTACTCTCACTTGAGTGGGGGGGTGGGGTTTGGCTTAAGGAGTAAGGGGGAGAGATGACTGTCCCTTATAGGTCAGCTCAGAAAATCTGAGGCTAGGATACCCCCTCCCATACCATACACACACATCTAGCTCCCAATGGGCAGTCTTTGTTCCTAGTGGAGAGAGAGAAGAGGGTTGGCTTCATTGAGGAAGAAAGGTCTCTCGCTATCTCTTGCTGCTTCTCTGGGTCTCTTTGTGGTTGCTGACAGGGTTGGAGGAGGGGCCTGGAGCACCAGCAGGAGTGTGGCTAGGCTGACTTCGAGTAATTCGGGTGCTGATAGGGTGAGGGGGGGCATGGGGTGCATGGGGGCCACTGCCTGGGCCAGGGGGGTTGGTTAGGCCGTTCCCATTTTGACTCTCAGAGGCTAGAGAGATAGCAGGAGGGCCAGAAGGGGACTGGGAAGTGGCAGAGGGACTGTTGTTCTGTACCGTTTTGCAAGGGAGCTACTGGACACTGTACTCAGGGTTTGGCTCACTGAAGTTGGGGACCTCAGAATAAACCATACAGAATTCTCCAGTCTTCTTCAGATCACCTCTGCGGCCAGGGTAGAGCATCAGACAGCCTTTAAATACTGAAGCATACCTCATGTCCATCTTTTGTCTTGGTCACTCAGCCTGGAAAGGGTGGAGAGGTGAAGAAATCAGAGGCAGATGAAGAGATCTCAGTGACAAGATAGGTTTCAGCCCCTTCACCATAGAAGGGCACGAGCTACACCAACACCCCTGTCTCCAGCACAATGAAGATGAGATTCAGATTCTTAAGTCCTGGCTTAATGTCTTTCACAGAGGTCTCTGTTGTCATGCTGCCCAGGCCTCCACTTCCTGATGGCCTGAACCTGCCTCCCAGCCCCGCCTCAACTACCACCCACCCTGTGGGGGAGGATGGTGCACACCTCTTGGCCACCCCCGGGGGGAGCCAGGGTCCTGGCCTCAGCCAGATGCAGCCCGATAGAATGTAGAAACTCCCAACACTCACTTTTTATAAGATTTTGAGTTTAAAATTTTTCCCTCCTCCTTCCCCTTCCCTTCTCTAAGATAGCGTGCAATCTTATATAGGCTATACATGTACAATCATATTACATATTTCCACATCAGTCATGTTATAAAGAAGAGTTAGAACCAAAGAGAAAAACCAAGAGAAAGAAAAAAAACAAAAAAAGGTAAAATAGTATGCTTTGATCTGCATTCATGCTCCATAGTTTTTTCTCAGGATGTGGATAGCATTTTCCATCATGAGTCTTTTGGAATTGTCTTAGATCATTGCATTGCAGAGAACAGCTAAGTCTACCAAAGATGATCACTGAACAATGTTCATGTTATTGTGTATAATGTTTTCCTGGTTCTGCTCCTTTCACTCAGCATCAGTTCATGCAAAGTCTTTCCAGATTTTTCTGAAGTCTACTTACTCATAATTCCTTATGGAACAGTAATATCAAGCACCACTTTCTACATGATCCTCCTAGCTCCTTATGCTCTTTCTGCCAAAATTACCATGTATTCATTTGGTATAAATTCTGTATATGCTTTTTTGGTGACTATATCATCTCCCTCTACAGAATATAAACACTTTGAGGGGAGGGACTGTTTTATTTTTTGTCTTTATAGCCCTAGTGCCCAGCACTGTGCCTAGCACATAGTAGGTGATTAATAATGCTTGTTGATAGACTGATGGCTCATTGGAAGGAAATTCCAAATCAATGAGATCACAGATACATTTGAGTATTTGGGAAATTGACCTGCTTGGTCTAACAATTACAAGTTTAATTGAATCACCAAATAAATGGTACTACACCCACCTGCTGAAAACTTTAACTTAGGAACTTTAATTGATACAATTATGACTCCAGAAGAATGATAACGAATCATAGTTCCCACTTGGCAGAAAGATAATGGACTAGAGGGGAGAGTGAGACATGCAGTTCTAGACACAGTCAATTCATGGATCTGTTTTGTTCAATTATAATTGTTATATGGTAAGATCTTTATTTTGGGGGTGGGGGGACGAGTTGAGAAGACAGTGTGAAGCTAGTGGTTGAGATAAAAAAAAAAAACCCAGAAAGAAAAGTGCCAGCAAAACATTTTAATAGTACATAGAAGAAAGCAGAATCAAGTTCAGAACTGGACAGAGACAAGAAGAGCAGTGTTGCTACTAACATGTTAAGTTGAATATACATACTTTTTGTGTAGAGAGAGCTGTCCTACATATGTTCATGGAGATGTTCCTGTGTGACTCGAAGGGAGGCAGAATAGACATCTCTAGCCTCTGCCGCTCTGCTTTGTTCTCCAAGGACGATTTTATTTCCTGCCAGAAGAGAAGCAGGAGGTTGCTGAAAGTCCTTAGTTACTTTATCAAAGCTCAGTTAACTCACCAAACTCCCTAGTTATCTCAGTAAAGCTATATGTAACAAAGATTCATGTTTTCCTATTAAAAAAGTTGATATCGTCTAGTAAATGAATGAATAACTTTTGGTATGATGGTGACTTAGCTTCTGACTCTAAGGTTTCGTTTATGTGTTTAATAGTTCTATGCATTTAATAAATCCTATTTGGCATTCTATTAATATTTTATTTTGTTAAAATATAGTATAGACCCAAGACTTTCCAAGAACATGGCATTTAAGATACAGAGTGGTTTTAATTTTTACAATGTTGATTCGATAATATAGACAACAACATTATGTTTGTTTTCTTGCTTGTGAACACATAGAGAAAATTAAAAAGTCTATTTTGGATCAAAAGTTACCAGAATGACCTGGTTTCAATTTGAAGCAACTCTAAAGTCACAAAGATTTTCTAACTCTCCACTGAGAAAGGAATAGATGACTGGAACACTTCCCTGTTGATTTACCAACATATGCATTTTTATCTTATGAATAACTTTTTGTCAATTTATTTTTAGTTTTCAACATTCACTTCCATAAGTTTTAAAGTTTCTTCCCCTCCTTCTTGCCTCCCTTCCTAAGACAGTAAGCAATCTGATATGGGCTCTACACATACATTCCTATTAAAAACATTTTCACATTAGTCATGTTGCATAAAAGAATTATAACAAATGAGAGAAACCATGAGAAAAAAAAGAAAGCAAAACAAAATAAAACAAAAAAAGAAATTAGTCTGCTTCTCTTTGCATTCCAACTTCATAGTTCTTTCTCTGGATGTGGATGCATTTTCCATCAGGAGTTCTTTGGAATTGTTTTAGATCCTTGCATTGCTAAGAAGGGCTGAATCTATCAAAATCAATCATTGCACAATGTGGCTGTTACTGTGTACAATGTTCTCCTGGTTTTGCTCTTTTCACTCAGCATCAGTTCATATAAGTCTTTTCAGCATTTTCTGAAGTCTGCCTGTTTATCATTTCTTACAGCACAATAGTATATATGAATAACTCTTTCATATTTTGGTGCTGGATTTGTTAGGGGCAAAAATAAATGAGATTTAAAAAATTTATTTACCCTTGGTTGGCTCCAGAAGATAGAAATCATAGGTAAAATTGCCCCTGAAGAATGAAAACAAAACTTTCCAAGAAAACTCTGAATTAAAGACCAACAAGGATAACAAAGGAGCAAATATTCTTTGGTCACCTCACCAAAACTTTTTAGTTACTCACTAAAATTCCCTAGTTATCTTACTTCTGCTTAGTATTTCCTTAGTTATTTCACCAAAACTTCTTTATTACCTCACCAAGGTTTCTCAGTTACCTCAACAAGTCTCCTTAGTTCCCTCACCAAAGGGAACCTCACCAACTTTCCTTGGTTACCCCACCAAAGCTGCTTAGTTACATCACTAAAGCATCATGGTTGCCTCATTAAGATTCCCTAGGTAACTCACTAAAACTCATTAGATGCCTTCTTAAGGTATGCTAGTTTAACACACCAACCTTCCATAATTATGACTATCATTTCGCTCCACATGTGGGAAAGGTTCCTGGACTAGCATGGGCATTTTGTATTTGGGTATAAAAGAAGTAGCAGCAAAAAAGGGAAGAATTTTCTAAGCAATCATATTAAAAAAATAGAGTGGTCCAGCATAGCAACACATTGGCTCCTTCTTCAAAGGCAAACATGGCACCCACTGCTCCCTGGACACTTTCCCTCCCTTTCCTGACTTTCAAATTTCTACTTGTATAAAAAAAGAAGCTTAGAGAAAGTATAGGGGAGATGGCCAGGAAAGAGCCAGTGATGACCCGGCCACAGCTGGGATTAAAACAGAGACTGAAGTGGGAGGAATGATATTCTGGTATGGCATGTTTTCTGGGGCACCGGAGGGTGGTTTATAGATGCATTACATAAGTGTCTAAGGGACTGAATACTAAAGGAATAAAAATCCACAATATTCTGTATCAAAGAAAACAGTCTTTTTCAGTTGGCCTTTGTCTCTGTTAATCTACCACATGATGGAATGGGTTTAAAAATCTATTACAAATTTGATGAATAATGCTCTAAATATTTTACTGAGTACAATGGATGGACTAATGTTTATGCAGGTTTTATGCTACTTACTCACAACAGTGAGGCTCTCTTGGGTTCAACAGATGAATACTTCAAGGATCTGTGATTTGGTCAGCAAAGATATATCTTCCACTAACACATATTGCAACCCTCAGCACCTTACTCATGAGTTGACCATGAGTCTCTGCAACCAACCAACTTCATCACTGATTGTTCAGTCTTCTGACACTGAATGTCTCTGGGAAGAGACAGGCTGGTCATTGAGCATTTCCTTGAAGAGGGGCAATGGGATATGGTGAAAAGTGTGCTAGATTTGGATTTAGACAACCAGGGATCAAATCATGGCTCTGCCCCTTATCATCTGCATGACTCTTTAGGTCTCTGTTTACTCACACCAAAATGAGGAGGGTTGGACTAGATGACCCTTAAGGTTCATTAGGCGGGTTCTACCAGAACTTGTGAGCTCTTCAAGAACCAAAGTTCATTTCTTCACCACAAGAAGGGATCAGAGGAGGATATTTTTGTAGGACAGTACACACATGTAGTAATAATATTATTAAGTATTATTATTACCACTGCCATTTTTATTGTACCTACTGTGTTCCAGGCACTGTGCTAAACTCTTTACAAATATTATCTCATATGATCCTCACAACAACCCTGTGATGTAAGTGCTGTTATTATCTATTATCCCCATTTCATAGATGAGGAAACTGAGGCAAACAGAGGTTAAGTAATTTACCCAACATAGCTAGGAAGTATCTGAGGCCAGATTTGAATTCAGGTCTTCCTGACTCCAGACCCAGTGCTCTATCCACTGTACCACCCAGCTACAAATTCACTGAATTTACAGAATTTACTGAAAAAAATATGGTAGCCTTACTCAATTAAACTGATTCAATCATCAGAATCCCTCCTGGAGAATATACAACGTTCCTGTAAATTAAACTTCCTTCTACTTTGTTCTTTTTGCTTTTGTTGTTGTTTAGGTAACGTGACTTTTCCATTTCTAAAAACTGTCAAAATGATGTGAACTCAGCAGTTTCAATTAGTTCAATTCCTGTGGTGAAAACCACAATTATTTTGAAAATGTAATGACTAATGAGTGTTTGGCCTCAAACTCTTTGTTGACCACTGAACTCTGAGTTTATTTTTGCAAATATGATTACAAGTCTTTGAGACATTAAATCTTTTACATCCCTTTTCTTTTCAATGCTTTCTGATTTCCTTTCTTTTCCTCTTTTTAAATACTACTTTACTTTTTTTGTTCAGAATGGAGTATTTATGTTTATAAGGCACTAAAGTGAAAAACAAAACTTAAAAGATATGAGTATCTGCATTTTTTCTCATATAGGCTCTCTCCCTCTGAAATTAATTATGATGAACTCTATTGAGAGCATTGATTTTGAAGTTGAGAGTTGTGAGTTCAAATCCCACCTTTCTACTTGTGTGACTTTATGGAAGTCTCTTAGTCTCTTTAGACTTTACTAGATATCCTCTAATGCTGTTTCTAATTATAGATTTATGATCTTTTGAACAAGTTAAAGAAAAAGTTATAGACTTCTAAAATTGGACTAGGCCTGAGAAGCACAAATTTGGAGCTATAAAGGACTTTTGAGGTCACAGAGTACAATTTCCTCATTTTCTAATTGAACTAAGTTTAAGAGGTTTCCTCAAGACTACCCTGTGACCTTGGTATTAAGTGGCAGGACCAAGAGTCCATGTCCTGTTTCCAGACAGGATATACTTAGAGAATGATTTAATCTGATAAGATTTCTAGAGAAAAAACTGCCACAATCTCCCTTCTTTTCATAAGTATTTTAGGAAGCAGCCTTGGATAACTCAAATACCCCACCCAGGTACTGAGAGACAAGAGAATAGAGATCTGAATCTTTGAGCTTCCCAACCTTATTTGGCCTATTTCCCCCTTTAAAAAAAGTTACACAGTGCCCCCCCCGGAAATCTACTTTCTCTAACCCTTTAACGGTTTTTTGAAATTTGAATCATTTAAAAAATATATATATAAAATATTTTTTTTAAAAACTGACATCCTAAATTTAATAATTTATTGTAAATTTGTGGGGTTTTCCTCCATTGAAATTTTAATAATGCAATATTGCATAACCTAGTATTGTATTGTAAATAAATCATTACATGCACTTATTCCTGCTGATACATGTTGGACTTCTCAACAACGTGCAACAGGCTTGTCTGCCAGCACTTGCTTGTTAAGACCTGTTAGAGGACTTGACCACTGATTGCTTGTAACTTGCATTTTGTGTGTTTATTTGGAAAATGATATAATCATTACAATTTTAACTCTGTTATACAACAAATGAAACATATATGAATGATTTTTCAAAATTTTCTTCTCTTCTTGCCTATGTTTCCACTGCCCCCTTATTTTTATTCAATACCCTCCAATTGCACCTGAGACAACTTCTACTCCCCTTATCACTCCAGTGCCCTCCATGGGCTGGCATCACCCACATTGGGAACCTGTGCACAGGCTCTCAGTAAGGAGCATGTAGTTACTTCTCTGGAAGGAGGTGCTCATGCAGGTGGGAGACGTGATGAGAGACAGTGGAAATGTGAACCGCAGTTAGAGTGAGGCTGTTATAGACTTCCAGCAGATATGGAAGGAATCTCATACTGAGGTTCTTGCACAGACCCCTGGCTAGGACAATACTGAAAATGACTGAGACTAGACAGTGTCTGAGAATAGCTGTTGTCTGGTAAGGACTATTATTTTCTAAGAGCCTTCGATAAGCCCAATTTGTGTTTGTTGACCTGTAAAATAAGCCTGTTCATTCTTTGATCCATGTGTACTATGTGCTTGCAAGGAGAGCTGGTAATTCATGCACTGAGAGGTGCCATACTGGAAGTCTCTGGGTTCCCTGGATAGAGACAATGAATCAGGGAATTCAGAAGCCCTCAAAGCATACTCAAGCCTTTTATTTCAAGTGAAAGCCTTTGTCAGAAAGGTTACAATAAAACTCAAACCCAAATCTTTTTCTTCAATCCTTTCCCTCTAAATCCTCTTTTTAAAAATTTCCTCTTCTTAAAATCATTTTCCTGGTATCTCTCTCTCTTTCCAAAAGCAAAGCTAAGCATAATTGACCAGCCAAAACACTAAAAGCAACCAAGTCTAACAGTATCTGCTGTATTCTACACCCATAACTTTCTACCTCACTACCAAGAAGGAAGGTATGTGGCTTATATTCACTGTTTTCTAGAAACAAAGTTGCCTCTTGCAATTAATCCCAATCAAAGTTTCCTTTTTTTTTTTTAATGTTGCTTTCGTTTACATCAGTGTAGTCATTAAGTATACTGATCTATAGGTCTTGCTAGTTCCATTCTGTGTCAGTTCATACAAATCTTCCCATGTTTTTCTGAATTCCTCATGTTTGTTTGGTTTTTTTTGTGGCACAATAATATTCTACCTAGTTTGGGTACTATAATTTCTACAATCACGTCCTGTTTGACAACTCCTCATTTTATTTGTTTGTTTCTTTTATCTTTACTAGCAAAAGAAGTGATGCTGTCAATATTTTGTTATATATGGGACCATTTTTTTCTGCCATGTATCTCCTTAGGGTAGATACCCAGCAGTGAGTTCAATGGATCAAAATGTAAGTAGAATTTAATGAGTTTTCTTATAAAGTTCTTAGTTATTTTCCAGAATAGTTGCTCCATGTTTTAATGTACTTGTCTTTCCACTGGTTTTCTAACATTGACTATTTCCTTCTTAATCCTTTTTGCTAGTCTGATGGGTGTGAGTCAAAATCTCACAGTCATTCTTTTTGCAAGACTCGCCCTACTACTAGCTCCTTCTATACGAGATGACCTGTCATTTACAGGAAATATGTACATCTTGTGTATATATAGTTGTTCGAACATCTAGAAAATGAGCTCAGAGAGGGCAGGGACCATGGGGTTTTTTTTCCTTTTTTGTTTCTCTAAGCACTTAGCTCATTTCTTGAAGGCATATGATTACTTAATAAATACTTGTTGACTGATCATAAAACTTCTTTTCCAGAGTAATGACTATACCCTCCTTACACTTCAAAAAATATTATGTTTATCATAAATTATTTCATATTATGCATATTTGTATATTTGTCATTTCCCCTTTCTAGACTTCATGTAAGTTTCACCAGGACAAGGACTACATTTTAGCTAAACTTTGTATTTCACTCAGCCTACCACAGTGTTCTGCACACAGTAGGTGTTTAGTTAGTGTCTGTTCAGTTGAACTGAATCCCCAGGATTCCTTCCCTTTTCCCATCCTTTCTCAAATATATCTTCTACCTTCTCTATCCTTTGGTCTTAAGTCACAAATCCCTTGATAGCTTTTCTTTTCCAATATTGCAGTGACTGGCAGAAGCAAAGATTTCTGGGCCATGCTATTATTGCCAGAGCCCAAAAGGCAGCAGATAGAAAAACAGGGTGTGAAACTCCTGAGGATTTTAACTGAGCTGCTGTTATCTGAGTCTCAAGCCCCAAAGAAGAAATTGACTTGTGTTTCTTTAAACTAAGGGAAGACAAACCAGTTTGGTGCAGAGAATCCCAGCTTGGAGGGCAACTCTACAGCCTAATCCTTTTGAGTGATCCCCAGAGCTTGAGAGATGACTCACTGCATTATTAACTGCCAGAAATGTAAAGCTGGCAGCTGAGTGTCAGTGACTTGCTTTAGCTGGAGCTGCTAAAATGTAGTGGGTTTCTTTGATCCATCTTAAGTTCATTGTTGAATGTTCATTATTCAAAAAAAGAGTGTTACTGATAATTATAAATATTCAGATTGTCATTAATATTGAGAGGAGAGTTTTGTCTTCTAGATTGCTATCCTATCACTGTTGGACTACTACTATAGACTGCTGGTTAGTTTTCCTGTCTAAAATCTCTCCCTACTCCAGTCCATTGAATATCCAGATGATCTTCCTTAAGGGCAGGTCTGTCTATTGAGCAAACTCCAGTGACACCCTGTGACCTCTGGCATCAAATATAAAATTGTCTGTTTGGCATTCAACAACCTAGCTTTCTCCTATCCTTTAGCCTTCTAAGATCTTACTGTCCTCCACATACCTGGCTCTTTCTCACACAAAATGCTTCATTTCCTCATCCTGGGAATTTTCACTGTTAATCCCCTAGGTTTAGAACTCTCGCCCTCTACATCTCCATCTCCTGGCTTTCCTGGCTTCCTGCAAGTCTCAGTTAATGTTCCACCTTCTGCAAGAATTCTTTCTCATGTTCTCTCATCTTTACATCTCCCCTCTGAGATCATCTCCAATTTATCCTGTATATAGTTTGCCTACTCATTGTCTCCCTCATTAGATTATGAGCTCCTTGAGAGGAAGGAATATCTTTTGCTTTCCTTTGTATTCCTGGCACTTAGCACAATGCCTGGCACATAGTAGGTATTTAATAAATGCTTGGTGACTGACCAACTCTAGAGGATTAGTTTTTTAGGATTTTTTAAAAATCTTTTTAAAAATTTTTTTATTTATTTAAGTTTTCAACATTCATTTCCACAAAATTTTGAGTTCCAAATTTTCCCCCCATCTCTCCCCTCCCCCCACCCCAAAATGCCTTGCATTCTGATTGCCTCTTCCACCAATATGCCCTCCCTTCTAACACCCCTCCCTTCTCTTGTCCATCTTCTCTCTTGATCTGTAGGGCAAGATAAATTTCTATACCCCATTACCTGTATTTCTTATTTCCCAGTTGCATGCAAAAACAATTCTCAACATTTGTTCCTAAAACTTTGGGTTCCAATGTCTCTTCCTTCCTCCCTCCCCACCCATCCCCACTGAGAAGGCAAGCATTTCAATATAGGCTATATGTGTGTAGTTTTGCAAATGACTTCCATAATAGTCATGTTGTGTAAGACTAACTATATTTCCTTCCATCCTATCCTGCCCCCCATTTCTTCTATTCTCTCTTTTGATCTTGTCCCTCCCCAAGAGTATTTATTTCTAACTGCTCCCTCCTCCCACTGCCCTCCCTTCCATCATCCCCCCCCACCCTGCTTATCCCCTTCTCCCCTACTTTCATGTAGTGTAAGATAAATTTTCATACCAAATTGAGTGTGCATATTATTCCTTCCTTGAGCCAAATGTGAGGAGAGTAAGCTTCACTTTTTTCCTCTTACCTCCCCCTTTTTCCCCTCCATTGGAACAACTTTTTCTTGTCTCTTCTATGAGAGATAATTTGCCCCAATCCATTTCTCCCTTTCTCCTCCCAATATATTCCTCTCTCACCTCTTAATTCTATTTTTTTAGATATGATCCCTTCCTATTCAACTCACCCTGTGCTCTCTCTCTCTCTCTCTCTCTCTTTCTCTCTCTCTCTCTCTCTCTCTCTCTCTCTCTCTCTCTCTCTCTCTCTCTCTATGTGTGTGTGTGTGTGTGTGTGTGTGTGTGTGTGTGTGTGTATAATCCTTCCAACTACCCAGATACTGAGAAAAGTTTCAAGAGTTACAAATATTATCTTTCCATGTAGGAATGTAAACAGTTCAACTTTAGTAAGTCCCTTGTGATTTCTCTTTCCTGTTTATCTTTTCATGCTTCTCTTGATTCTTATGTTTGAAAGTCAAATTTTGTTTTCAGCTCTAGTCTTTTCATCAAGAATGCTTGAAAGTCCTCTGTTTCATTGAATGACCATTTCCGACCCTGAAGTATTACACTCAGTTTTGCCAGGTAGGTGATTCTTAGTTTTAGTCCTAGTTCCTTTGACTTCTGGAATATCATATTCCACACCCTTCAATCCTTTAATGCAGAAGCTGCTAGATCTTGTGTTATCCTGATTGTATTTCCACAATACTCAAATTGTTTCTTTCTAGCTGCTTGCAATATTTTCTCCTTGACCTGGGAACTCTGGAATTTGGCCACAATATTCCTAGGAGTTTCTCTTTTTGGATCTCTTTCAGGAGATGATCAGTGGATTTTTTCAATATTTATTTTGCCCTCTGGTTCTAGAATCTCAGGGCAGTTTTCCTTGATAATTTCATGAAAGATGATGTCTAGGCTCTTTTTTTGATCATGGCTTTCAGGTAGTCCCATAATTTTTAAATTGTCTCTCCTGGATCTATTTTCCAGGTCAGTTATTTTTCCAATGAGATATTTCACATTATCTTCCATTTTTTCATTCTTTTGATTTTGTTTTGTAATTTCTTGGTTTCTCATGAAGTTAATAGCTTCTATCTGTTCCATTCTAATTTTTAAATAACTATTTTCTTCAGTGAGCTTTTGAACCTCATTTTCCATTTGGCTAATTCTGCTTTTTAAAGCATTCTTCTCCTCATTGGCTTTTTGGACATTTTTTGCCAATTGAGTTAGTTTTGTTTTTTTTTTGCATTGAATGTGGTGACTTTATTGGTGGTACACAATACAGGACTTTAAGTTTCTCCCCTCTACTACAGGGGTATATTGGGACAAGAATGTGAATGGGACATGGTATCCCCAGTACACGAACATAAGTTAGGAATATAGGCTCCCCAGTGGTGGAACTCCTTTTTTGACTGGGGTTGAAAATCCATGGCTTTCCACTTTACTCCTTGGAGGCTATGTAGTCTATGGCCTTAGTTAACCTAAGACCAAGTTAACCTTGTAGACCATGAAGTCTACTACATGGTTGCTGTAACCATACTCATTGTCACACCAAGAAATGAGCTTGACAAAGTGGTCATTGAGGGCAATACCAGCACCAACATCAAAGGTAGAAGAGTGGGTGTTGCTGTTAAAGTCACAGGATACAACCTTGTCCTCTGTGTAGCTCAAGATGCCCTTCAAGGGTCCCTCTGATGCCTGCTTCACCACTTTCTTGATATCATCATATTTGGTAGGTTTCTCCAGGTGGTAGTTCAGATCCACAACAGATACATTGGGAGTAGGAATATGGAAGGCCATGCCTGTGAGCTTCCCATTCAGCTCAGGTATGACCTTGCCTACAGCCTTAGCAGCACCAGTGGAAGCAGGGATGATGTTTTGGGCAGCACCACGCCCATCACACCACAGCTTACCAGAGGGGCCATCTACTGTCTTCTGGGTAGCAGTAATGGCATGGATTGTAGTCATGAGTCCTTCCACAATGCCAAAGTTGTCATGAATGACCTTGGCCAAGGGGGCCAAGTAGTTGGTAGTGCAGGAAGCATTACTGACAATTTTAAGGGAATTATCATATTTCTCATGGTTTACTCCCATCACGAACATTGGGGCATCAGCAGAAGGGGCAAAGATGATGATCCTCTTGGCTCCACCCTTCAAATGAGCCCCAGTCTTTTCCATGGTGGTAAAGACTCCAGTGGACTCTACAACATATTTGGCTCCAGCATCTCCCATTTGATATTGGTGGGATCCCTCTCCTGGAAGATGGTAATGGCTTTTCCATTGATCATCAGCTTCCCATTCTCAGCCTTGATAGTGCCCTTGAACTTGCCATGAGTAGAGTCATGCTGAAACATATAAACCATGTAGTTGAGGTCAATGAAGGGGTCATTGATGGCCATGATATCTACTCCACCTGAGGTGAATGCAGCCCTGGTCACCAGGTGCCCAATATAGCCAAATCCATTGACTCTGACCTTCACCGTCTTGTTTCTGGGATGCAACTCAAGTAACAGATCCTGGCACTGAGCTTGGGAGAAAAGCCCAAGTTAACCTATTTAAAGGTGTTATTTTCTTTTTTTTTTTTTAATTCACAATAAATTTATTTTACATAAAGGAAGAAACTTGCCATTAGTGAAAAATTCAGTAGAAAACGGATCTCCTGCTTTCGATCTAGTTTACTCAAAAGTAGAAGCTGCTTGTTAGTGAAAACTTCAGTAGAAACAGAGAATCCTGTAAGAAAACATCCTTGGCACGAAGTAAAAAGCTCTTAACACCAAATCTGAAACAATGAAAAATTTACCATGCAACATTATTGGCAGAAAAGTCTAGTTCTGATGGCTGGTAGTTTCTGAGTCTCTTTTAAGACATTAACATGGAAGACACTTAAACCTGATTTACATAGTTAATGATTTATAAATAGCATGTCATAACTGGTAGCCTGGATAGAGGCCCCCACTTAGTTGAGCAGTTCTAAGTAAGTAATTGGTACTTTGCCTTTTTGATTTCCCCTTTCACCCATCAGCCAGTCTGAATCCATACCAACGATACTGTATACTGTGATCACCTCATCTGCGAGAAGTGATAATTCACTACTGTTTGCAGCATCATAATCATAGAGAACCCTGGCTTTCCTACTTCCACTGGATTCCTTCAAGTCACTGAGGGAGGGAGTAACAATTGTGCTACTTGTTGAAGGCAACAGAGAAGAGATTACTGGGGATGATGAGGAAGTGGAGGCGTTTGACACGGAAGCTGTGGAAGCCTGATTGTTGTTAGATATGAAGGCAGATGGAAAACTCCCAAGTTGTTTCTGCAGGTCCAGCATGTACTGGTAGCACTGAGCATAGTAAGTCATTTGGGCTTCCACAAAGTCATTCAGGCAGCTAAGATGGTGGGCATGTGTACTACTGATCCCTTCCAAAAGGAGTCTGGTAATCTCTGCTTGACGGTCAAATTCACTCTGAGTTATTCTTAATTCCTGTTCAGATGAGGCTCTAGTCTCTGCAGTTCTTGCCTTTTTCAGTCTGGTCTTTGCTGCATCCAAATCAAGTCTCTTATTTTGCAGTAGTTTCTTTTCTTTAGCAATTGTTTTATAATCTCCTTCTATAAAGTTTCTTAAAGGAGTAAGAAAGTTTATTGCAGGTGTATGAATCAGTTCTCTGACTGCTGTTCCAATTCATTTTTGTGTCTCTCTACATTTGATGAGAGCATTACCATAAGCAGTCCCTGGGCCAAACTCATTCCCCGCATCAATCATGTGTTGCCCCAAGAGTTCTTCGTTGTTTATATGACTTGGAGCTTTTCTATCCAACTTCTCATAAACAAACTCTTCTATTCTAGCATTAGGATTTGGCTGTAATAGCACCTCTGTTTGCTTCATAATTTTTTCCGTCCATTGTTTGGTACATTCAGCCTTGCTAAGAAGGTTCTCTAAGTGAGCATCCAATTCAGTCTTCTCTGCCTGACCAAGCTTTTCTTCTGTGAACTGCACCACGCGGCTGAGAAAGGTGCCCGCGTCCACTGCCAGCTTCTTCATGCTGAAGTCCATGATGCTTCCGCCGGGCCGGGGTTGGGACCGGGGTTGCAGCCAGAGCCGGAGCCGGAGCCGGAGACGGGCAGAGCCGCCGCTGCCACCTCACAGGGAGCAAGGAGAGGAGCCGGGAGACGGGGGCCTAAAGGTGTTATTTTCTTTAGCATTTTTTGGGGGTCTCCTTTAGCAAGCTGTTGACTTGCTTTTCTTGATTTTCTTGCATCGCTCTCATTTCTCTTCTCAATTTTTCCTCCACCCTTCTTACTTGATTTTCAAAATCCTTTTGGAGCTTTTCCATGGCCTGGGACCATTGCATACTTAATTTGGAGGTTTTGGATACAGAAGCCTTGACTTTTATGTCTTCCCCTTATGGTAAACATTATTCTTCCTCATCCAAAAGGATGGGAGAGAATACCTGTTCAATAAGAAAGTAACCTTCTATAGTCTTATTTTTTCCCCCCTTTTTGGGCATTTTCCCAACCAGTTACTTGACTTTTGGGTCCTTTGTCAAGAGTAGGGTATACTCCGGGGACCTGTAAGATCTCAGTTCCTCCAAGGTGGCACAATCAAGGGAGAGGTATTTACTCCCTGGCCTGGCTCCCAGCTGAGATTCAGATCAGCTGCTCAATTCCTCCAGGGGTTTTAGGTGGGGGTGGGGCTGCCACTCAGGGATGAGGTTCAGATCAGCTGCTTAATTCCCCCAGGGGCTTTATGCTGATCCACTCCAATACTTGACTGTCACTGCTGCCACAGCCACCACCATAGCTGCCCACTGCTTGCTGCTGCTGCTGCTGTGCCACTGCCTCCACTGCCTGGGGCTGGAGCTAGGGGAGGACTCCACTCCCTTCTTGCTTGGGTTGAAAAAGCCCTCTCACTGACCTTTGGTGCCTGTGGGTTAAGGGATCTGCGTGGAGATTTCATCCTGAAGTCTTCTCAGGTCCTGCTTCTCCTGGTGCCACGTGGTCAAGGCTGGGCTGAGCTCCACTCTGTGTCTGGTGAGACAGATCTTTCCCATGGGCCTTCCAGGCCACCCTGAGCTGGAAATCTCCTCCACTCTGTCATTCTGTGGCTTCTGCTCCTTTAGAATTTGTAGAGAGTCTTTCTTTACAGGTATTTTATGGGCTGTGGGGGAAGAGCTAGAGTATGTGCATCTTTCTACTCTGCCATCTTGGCTCCCTTTTAGGATTACTTTTAAGAACTGGGGATGCTTAGTCTGGAAGAGATATAGGAGAGAAGGCTAACTGTCTTCTAGTATTTGGGAGAGGAATGAAGCTGCTGCTTGGCCACAAGGCACAGAATAAGGAGTGCTGAATAGGTGGATGTTGCAGAGAAGCAGATTTACCATCAACTGGAGGAAAAACTAGTGAACCATTAGAACAGCCCCCAAATGGAATGGACAGTTTCGGAACATACTGAATTCTTCATCCCTGGAAGGAAAGGCTCAATGACTACTTCCTGGAAAAATTGTAGAAAGAATTCTTATTCAGGGAGATCACTACTGTGGTTCTTTCCATATCTGGGGCTCTATGACATAGATCTATATTATTATTGGTGTTTTCCAAATACAGGGAAAAGCATAGTTAGCTTCTTTCTCTGAGATGCACAGCGAATGGAAAGAACTTGGTAAAAGTTAAGCTAGATTTTTTGTGTGTACAACATTCCTTAGGTGTCACTGTATATTCATTTGTTTACATTGTGTCTGACTCTTCTTGATCCGATTTGGGGTTTTCTTGGCAAAAATACTGGAGGGGTATGCCATTTCCTTTAGCTCATTTTACAGATAAGGAAACTGAGGCTAATAGATTTAAGGGACTTGCACAACGTCACACAGCTAATAAGTGTCTGAGGCTAAATTTGAACTCAGGTATTTCTGACTCTAATCCTGACACTATCCACTGTGACATTTAGCTGCCCTTAGGTGCTATCATCCCTTATCAAAACCCACTATGCATCTAGGGCTTCCCTAAGCATTACTGAGATTATACCTGGGGCCTCTGGTGCATGGGTTAACCCTCTGTGAAACCTTCAGTTTCTGCTAATAGTTGAATTAGTAATATTCCTATTTGGAAATGGGTTGTCATTTCCAGAATCCTGGAATCTATAATGCTGGTGTAGCTGCCACCAGATGGTGATGCTGCATTGTTAAGGAACCCTGACCACATTTTCTTTTCTTACATTTCTTGCAATGCTTTTAGGACCCCAAATTTCCCCTAGAAACAAAGGCCGATTAAAAAAAAATTACCAACATTGAGTGTTATCACTTGCCTGCAAGTCATGAAACATTATAATCTCTGAAGAATTAAAAATGACTGTCACTCGGGGTACAACAGAGAGATTCGTGGAGGATATTCCCAGGCTGCAACACACAAAGAATAGGGAACTGGAAGAAGAGTAGTAAGGATGACATTAAAGAAATGTGGGACCAAAAAAGATGGGCTGATCACATGGTGAGAGGGATGGCTAGCCAGAGGATGGCATTAGTGCTCCATTGACATCTTAGTGATGCCCGCAGGAGCTGGTGAAGCTTCCCAGTATGCTGGGGGGACCTTCTATGGCAAACTTATGGAAGCATATGGATGAGAGTCCCAAAAGACAAAATGGTGTAGATGGGTTATGCTCAGTATCTCTGAAAACATTCATATCAGGGAAATCACAGATCCACTTGAGTATTTTTTAGTTTTCAGGAAAGGCCGGCTGAGCCTTAGAAATAAAACTGGTTCTAATTTACTTTAAAAAAAAATCTCCTTGAACAAATAAACAATCCTTCCCTCTCTACTTAGTCAATAATTGCATGGTGACTAAATGCCAATTACTTACAAGTTGTTTCAATTCAACTCAACAAGTATTTGTTCAATGCTTATTGTTGTTATTTTTCAATCATGACGCTTCATGACACCATTTAGGGTTTTCTAGGCAAAGATACCTCTGAGGGTTTGCCGTCTCCTTCTCTAGCTCATTTTTCAGATAAAGAACTGGGCAAACCAGGTTAAGTCACACAGCTATTAAATGTCTGAGGCTGAAACTCAGGTCTTCCTGACTCCAGGTTTGGCAGTCTATCCAGTGTGCCAATCAGCTGCGCTTATTAAATGCCTACTATGAGGTAAAAAAGAAACCCTGAGGATATGAAAAACAAAAAACAACTAATTCCTGCCTTCAGGGAGTTTATATTCCATGAATTGATGGCGGTTTATAACATGTTTACTGGTAAGTAGATTAAAAACACATCCAAAGTAATCTCAGGACATGGGGGACAGAGCACCCCAAATGAGGGTGTTTTTTAAAGACCTTCTGTAGGAGGTGGTACCTGAAACCTGCCTATATTAGTAATGAGGAAATAACATTTAATTTAGACTTTGAAAGAAAAGAACTTTTTGGACATAAGTGGGAGCTTTTTGAGCAAACTGTTACCAGTCTCCATTAACATGTATTATTCTGGGTCTTACAGGTCTTATTGTGGGGGAGACTTATGGGAAAACATAGACAAAAATCACACAGGATGAAATCTGGAGGGAGAGGCTGTAATCTGCATCCAGTACAAAATCCAGTCAAAGTATAAAAGTCTTTTTGTTATTCAGTTGTTTTTTTCAGTTGTTTACTACTGTGACCCGATTTGGGGTTTCTTGGCAAATATACTGGAGGGATTTACCATTTCCTTCTCCAGCTCATTTTACAGATGAGGAAACTGAGGCAAACAAGATTCAGCAACTTTCCCATGGCTAGTAAGTGTCTGAGGACAGAGTGGAACTCAGAAAGATGCCTTCCTGACTTTAGGCCCAGGCCCCTGTGCACTATGGTGCCACCTAGCTGCCCAGGTACAAAAGTAACACTCAGAATTTTAGCATCTTTCCCACTCTATTATGACATTTCCAAATACTGAAAAACAGTGCTGTGTCTTGAGCTGTGGGGAAACTTGTCCATTTAGTCTAGAGGAAAAAGCTGAGTATAGTAGAAAAAGTCCTTCTCCTGACTGGCCCTGGGCAACAGACCATGCTTCAGGCTTCCATACCATCACTCCATCCATCCAAGTCATCTCCTCTGCCTGCCACCACCACTGTACCTTCTCTTCCCTCCACCCCCAACCTCCTCACAACACCCTTCCCTTCGTCACTTCCCTTTATGTGTGGTCTTCCTCTAGTAGAGTGTAGAGAGAGGGCAGGATTTTCTCTTATTAAAATATTTTTATTCCTAGTGTTTAGCACAGTGCCTGGCACAGTAAACACTGAATTTTTCATTTATGCTTTCAAATAATTGCTAGAATTAATAATGATAATTAGCATTCATTTAGAGCTTTAAAGTTGCAAAGTGCATTTTGCCATCACAACAACCTTGAGAGGTACAGATGAGAAAATTGAGGTGGAATGAGGTTAAGTGACTTGCCCAGGAATCACATAACTAGGAAGTATCCCAGGTGGGATTTGAACTCAAGTCTTCCTGAATTTGGGTCCAGGGTTCTTGTCTACTACGTTATCTAGCTACTAAAGTATGAACTAACTAAACTTGATAATTCTCTGCCATCTGAACATTTTAAAACCTTTGTACTTTTGCTTAGGGCTTTTTCCTTTCCTTGGGAAACCTTCCCTTTCTGTTTTCACTGTGGAATTCTTAACTACTTTTTAAAGCCCAATTCAAATGCCATTTTATCTATGAGATCTTTTTTGATCCCTCAGATTGATAATGACCCTAGAGGCTCAGGGGTCAGGGGTCATCAGCTGAGTTTTAAGGACATAGCCAGAAGTTCACAAACTTATTTGCTCTACTGTTCCCTTTTAAAAAAATTACTCAGTGGCCCTCTGCAAATCTACTTTCTTTAATCATTCAATATTTTTTAAAATTTGCATCATTTAAAAAATATTTTTTTAAAAATGATACATCTTAAATTTCATACTTTATTGTAAATTTGTGATTTTTTTCTTTCATTGAAATTTTGATGACACGATTGTGTCATGTAACCAGATAGTACTGTATTGTAAACAAGTCATTACAAGCATATATTTCTGCTGATATATGCTGGACTTCGTAACAATGAATGACAGCACCTGCCAACACTTGCTTGTTAAGACCTGTTGGTTGACTTGACCACTGATCCATTATAACTTGCACTTTGTGTGTTTATTTGGAAAATAATGTAATTACTATGATTTTAACTCTGTTACACAATAGATGAAACATATACAAATGGTTTTTCAAAAATTTCTTCTCTTTTGTCCTTATGCTTCCACTGCCCCCTTATTTTTATTCAACACCCCCCAATTGCCCCTGAGGGTACTAACACTCCCCCCACCCCTCATTCCAGAGCCTCCCACAGGAGATGGTATCATCCACTTTGGAAACCTATGGATATAGCTGATCTCTCTGGGGGGAGGGGGGAAATAGGTTGCCCTTCCACCTGAGCAGCTGGACCTAAGATGGAGTAACTCATGTGAAAATCACCTGTGGTGTTTGGGAAGCCTTTTCTAACCGCTATTACTACTAGTGCCTTCCTTCTTTTAATTATTTCCTGTTTATCCAGTATATAGTTTGTTCATACGTATTTGTTTGCTAGTTGTCTTCCTTATTAGGTTTTAAGCTTCTTAAGGGCAAGGACTGTCATTTGCCTCTTTTCATAGGTATCCCCACCAGTTAGCACAGTGTGTAACACACAGTAGGTGCTCACTAACTGTTTGCTGTAAGAAAGGTAAAAACTGGTGGGTCTTTTGAAATTCTAGGTCAGCTCCTTCTCAATCTCATTCTGTTCCTTCCCTGACAGCCACCTCCCCAGTAGCCAGCAACAGCCTTCTCTCCTCCTTTCCTTTCTCCTCCCCATTGGTGCTTGCTCTAGATGTCAGAATTCAAATTGGACAGTTCTGGAGTGTGTGTGTGTGTGTGTGTGTGTGTGTGTGTGTGTGTGAGATACACACATGGATGTGCACATATACAAAAGTATACACTAATATCCACACATACGTATACATACTGTATATAAAATATACACATGTATATGCACACATATACTCACAAATGCATTTACATTTTCTGTATACATACATACACTATTTGCTATGTTATTTGTATATGTGTACACATATGCTATTTGTTACCCTATTTGTATACATATTTACACATACACTTTGTCATACTATTTTACTTACATACATATACACTCATATATTTTTGTTATGCTATATATATACACACATATACGTACATAAACACGATATACTATCTATATACATGGATACCTAAATATTATTATACTGTTTGTATAAACACATATAAATGTACATAAATGCCTGTATACTATTGTTATACGAGTTATATATACATAGACACACATATCCTAGATATATATATATATATATATATACTCCACTTCACTTGCAAGTCAAGGCCTCACCTTCCTGTTCTTGGTCATCTTTGAGAATGAAGGACAAACAACAACAACAACTTGTATGCCTGTCTACTATTTTTATACTTGTAAATATGCATATATCCAATATATTACTTGTTATACTCTGTATATACCTACAGACACGTCTATGCACACACAAATGATTTGTTATATTATTTACATACACATATACATATATGCATATATTATTTATATACATATACACATATATGCCCGTATACGTGTATATATATCCACATATAAACACACATATATGCACACATACTATTTACATACATATATGCATACACAAATGATTTCTTATATGGTTTATATATACACATACATACACAATATACTTTCTGTCATACTATTTCTATGTACATATACACACATGTAATTGCACATATAAGCATATATACTATTGGTATATACACATGCATACATACATGTACATACATATGAGTAAACCATGGAATCTCTTGCAGCCTCTCTCAGAGGCAGCAGAACACAGTGGGAAGCATGTGGGACACTGAATCAAGAAAAAGTAAGATTCATATCTTGCCTTAGATAGTTTCTAGTGATGTAACCATGAGCAAGTATCTTGATCTCCAAGTGTCCCAGGCAACTCTTTGAGCCTGTAAGTTGTAGAAGAGCTGACAGTTTATATTGGGAAAGGGAGTTTCCATACTGGGATTTCTTTATACTGATAAAATCAGGTCTGGAGAAAACAACAACAACTTAAAAGGTATTCATTTTCTGGGGGGATAGTAGTTGGTTAGATTCTATGCATTTAGAGCCACATGGGGATTTTTCAAGACAATCTGGCATTATTTGAAGAAAAGAGTATTAGATCTGGAGTCAGAGGACCAGGGTTTGAATCCAGCTCTGTCCTTCAATACAACTGTGTGACCTTGGGCAAATTGCTTAACTTCTCTATTCCTCAGTTTCCTAACCTGTGGAATGGTCAGATGACATAGTCTCCAAAAGCTGCTTCTGATCCCAAGTCTATGGTCCTGTTTAATCTTAATCATTTCATGAGGTGAATCTGAGGCTCAGATCAGTTAAAAAAGTGCCCAAGTTCACACCATGAATTACTGATGGAGCTGGAACCAGGTCCCAGTCTAATAACTTTTTTTAAAAATGATACCATGATGACTCTCTGAATTTATGTACTATTTTCTGAACAAAAATAGCTCCCTTGGCCTGGATTCCTAAGTAGCCTAGGGGAAAATAAGCCCTGGAGTAAATGGAATTTTCATGGCATGTTTCTGCAGCATTATGAATTATAAAGAAGACTGGATAAAACATAAAAACACAGGGGTCTGAGTCTAGACTCTTCCATTTATGAACCCTCTAATGTAATGGAAGTCTTTCACTTTTCTAGGACTCAGTTTCCTCATCTGTAAAATGAAGGAGTTGGACAAAATGATCCCTAGGGTCCTTTTCGACTCCAAAAAATCTGATTCTCATGTAATATTTCAAAGACATTCCCTCAGGAGAAGGAGATGTGTGAGTTGACAGGCAAAGGAACACCAGATGTCGTTTTGACATCCTTCATCTTGGCTAGGAAAAATTCACCAAAGGTGAATTCATTTTAACTTCCCTTCTTGGGAGCCTTTGTAGTACAGGGGATCCACAGATGCTCTGTGTTTAATGGGCTGAAAAATCATACATCCTGCTTTGAGCCAAAGTTCACTTGTACATTTAAAATTCTTCTGCCTGGCCTCCCCCTTTGAAGGAATGCGGGAGCTTGTGAGAGATAATTGAAACTCTCTCAAAGGAGGGATATCTCTGTCTGATGGAAAAACAGAGGCTATGAAGCATTCACTCACCTTTCTAAGCAGAGACCAGGGAGTCCACGATCTCAGGAAAATATCTTTTAAAATCATGATACTAATAAAGATTAGGAAAGAATGATATTGTTTCTAGACTGTGCCATAATTTTGACCAAAACCAAAACCATAATAGCTAGCATTCACATAGTGCTTTAAAATTTGGAAAGTGCTTTACAAATGCTATCTCATTTTATCCTCATAACAACCTGGGGCAGCTAGGTGGTGCAGTGGATAGAGCACCAGTGCAGGAATCAGGAGGATCTGAGTTCAAATCTCACCTCAGACATTTGACACTCACTAGCTGTGTGACCTTGGGCAAGTCACTTAACCCCAACTGCCTCATCCTGGATCATCTCCAGTCATCCTGATGAATATCTGGTCACTGGATTCCGATGGCTCTGGAGGAGAAGTGAGGCTGCTGACCTGCACAGCCCTTCCTCATTTAAAAAAAAACAAAGTCAAGTGCAAGTCATGTCATCATTTCTCCAATGGCATGGTCTTCTTTGGCAACGAAGGACAAACACACACATAACAATGCAGGGAGGCAGGTGTTATTATTATCCCCATTTTACAGTCAAGGAAACTGAGGTGGACAGCAGTTAAATGACTTGCCCAAGGTCGCATCGCTAGTTTCTGAGGTCACATTTGAACTCAGGTCTTCCTGATTCTAAGTTCTGTACTCTGATTAGCAATCTCTGGTATATATAGGAATGATAATCTACTAAAAAGAGAGATGAAAGAGTAGGGTTTGAAATATTTTCTAGAGTTGTTTGAAGGATTTCCAAGACAGTGGTGACCAACAGCAGTCCTTCCAAAGGATTTCCAAGAATTCTGCTCCTTTGGAGGGATTGGTGTTGGTCACCACTGTCATCAAATACCTCTCTGAAAAATATTTCCAGTCTCACCTCTGCCCTTCCTTCCTTAGAACTCATAGCAAGTCTTGTATCTTTCACTTCATTCATTTGACAGTTACTTTTGTTATGCCTTATGGAGTCTCTGGGTCTCACCTTTTTCATCTGTAAAATGAGGTGGTTGGATCAGATGGCCTTTGAGTTCCGCTTGTATCTCTAAATCAAAGTGCCTGTGATAGCTTATAGAATACTTCATTCATTTATTCTTTCTGGAGACTAAGAGCTGAAAGCAAATTGTTGTATTCTTGGAGCTAGACAATGACACAGATTCTCAGTCAAGGTTCTAAGGATGATTCAGGAGTAAATTCCATTATTACTTTAATATTATTGTGCCTTCGCTGTCTCAGGGAGAGGGGGGAGGGAGGGGGGAAAAAGAGGGAGGGAAGAGGGAGGGAGGGGAAGAAAATCCAAGATGTATGGAAGTGATTGTAGAAAACTGAAAACTAATTAAAAAATAAAAATAATTTTGTAATTGAATTGAAAAAATATTATTGTGCCTTTAGAAAAGGAGAATGATGTACAATCTTCAAAATATTTCTTAGGCCAGTTCCTATGAGTTTAGCTGAAGTGAGTCTATTGATTATTCTTCCACCGGTTCCCTTTTGGTTCCTCTTACTTCCTTCAAATTTCAAATTTCTTCTGCAGGAGACCTTTCCTTGTCCTACCAGTTGTGACTACCTCCCCTCTGAGATTACCTTTCATCTACTCTGAACATATCTTTTTAAGTAAGTTTAAAAATAATTTTTAAATTCAGAATTCAATCAAAAACAAAAACAGAACTGTTCAACATACAAAATAGAACAGAAAAAGAGCCTTCTGTAGGAAACCACAAATACCCAATATATGGTTTGCTTTTTAAAAAAGTCTATAGTAAATTCAGTCTACTACATTCAAAGTCATCTTATCTGTGTTTCCATGTAACTAGTCATTTTCATATTATTTCCTCCATTCAAATGTGACCCCCCTGAAGACAAGGACTGTTATGATATTTTTTTGTATCCTCCAGTATTTTGCAATGCTTGGCCCATAGTGACAGTATTTTTGACTGACTAGCAGATATGGGCTAGTTCCTTCCCGCCTTCCTTCTGGCTTAATATGTTGGGGATTTTGAGTCCATTCTAATGGTATCCTCTCCCTGTCTCATGCCACCATTCCTCCAGACCTTCCCATCTCCTATTCCCCAACCCACTGGCCAGCTGCAGACAGAGTGATTATGCTGGACTAATCATCCACACCCTAATGTATCAGGGTTCTTGTTTTCTGGATCACTTTTTAGGTGTGTATTGAGGGTGTGTGTGCTAGTGAAGATCCAGATGTGCCTGGAGGTGTTACTCAAGGACCTCTTAACTGGGAGAGACTAAAAAGAAAGGAAGACAAGTCAGCATGGAGGAGAACATCAAATCTGGGCTAAAAGGGGAACCAGGTTATAGGAAATTTGAGCTGGACCCAAGAGGTTTTCTTTTTATCATGTATATGAGTGATATGTGACAAGGATGAAACTGTGACTGGCATCGGGGACATTGGAGACAAGTCATAGATTTAGAATTGGAAGGGATCTTAAAGGTGGACTTCAGTCTTTTCTTTTTACAGAGGAGGAAACCAGGGCTGATAGTAGAAGAGAAATTATTTGCCTGAGATCACATGAACTAGTAAGTGTCTAAGACTAGATTTGAAATTGGGTCTTTCTTGACTCCAAACTTAGCATCTTATGCACTGATCCATCTAGATACTGTAGAACTCACAAAAAGAAAAGAAAAAGAAAAATCTTGATTTGATTGTGTAAAAATAATACTAGTTAGAGTTATTTATGAGAACTGCTTACTATGCCTTGTGCATAGTAGGCATTTAAAAAAATTGTTGAAATGAATTGATTCCCACACACAGAAGGACAGGCAGTCTAAGGTTTTGGAGGGAGCACTAGATCTAGATTTAGAAAATCTCAGTTGGAAACCTGGTTCTGCTGCTCACTGCCTGAATGACCTATGGCAATTCAACTAGCCTTCCTGGAGCTCCATTTCCTCATCAAAAAAATAGAGGCGATGGATCACCCCTGAATGGGTGACCTTCCAATTCTTAATCCACGATCATACACACACACACACACACACACACACACATACGCACATGTATATGTATAACATGTAAATGTAATACACATACAAAAAAACATATACATATATCACACATATGTGTATATGTATGTACATATATGTATATGTGTTCATAATATATCATTGTGCCAGATTAACTTTGCTATATATTTTATTTGAATACAATACTAAAATTTGTATTATCTGCTCACTTTTCTGTTTTCCATGTATGATTGTCTATGCAAGAATAATCAGTTATCTTTTTGAAAAAATGAGAAGGGACAGAAGTGAAAAGTGATTTGTAGATCACAGCTCTGAACTACCAGCTTACTTAAAGGTAGTTCCATGATCTGGGAAAGCTCAAATTTCTCTGGCTAGAGTAAGCATGGTCTTTGATGTTTTAGTGCTCTGCTTCCTCCTTCAAGAAAGGGAGGAGTCAAACCAGGTACTTGCCTCAGAGGTAATCTGAATGCTACCAAGGCTCTAAGCGTCCTTGCTATCCTTTAGAGAGTAATTATGGGTTGTGTTTGGCAGGCATATCTCTTTTCTCCCTTTACTTGAGGCTTAGTTCTTGGGTTTTAGCTTCTGGAGACTATGGACAGGTGAATGTTTGTCTATACTATTAAAAAAATGATTTGAGGAAACATTGCTATCCTTTGGAAGTTCTTGAGTAGTGAAGACTGAGAAAGAGGTCTGCGATAAAGTGTTTTAATGACAATCTTTTCAAGGCAACAACTAGCTGGTGGTCTGAGGACATCCAATGGCTAAACAGAATACAGATTCTTTGAGAAAGGAAAAAGAAGGAAATAGTTCAATTCTATATAGTGTTTTATTCAGCATAGCATAGTAGAAAAAGGGCATGCCAGTAAAATCTGGGTTCAAGTCCCACTTTTGACATACATTGGCTATGTGACCCTGAGCAAACCACTCAGAGAACTCTCTAAGACTAGAGGAGGCAGAGGAGGTGCAAAACTGCTGTGGTGGAGGTAGTTCCTACCTGTGGGAGTTCTCTATCAATGAAAACACAAGTCCAGTCCCTATTTCTATCCTTGACAGTTTACAAAGTACTTTCATTGCAAAAACCTTGGGAAGTAGGAATGACAAGTACAGTTAATTCTCAACTTTCTAGGGAGTAATATTCTCAGAAAATAGCTTGAAAGTAAAAAATACAAATGTTGATACATTGAACCTATGGGGGGAAAACTGTAAACCATTAAAACCTGTAATCTTTCATTAGATAAGGTTAAAGAAACACTTTGCCCCACGCAATTATTTATAACAAAACACTAATTCTGATAACACGCATTTTTCCTAACATAGTAACCCTGAAATAACCCATAAAATGCAAAACACAAAATAAAATTGGTAACATGCAAAACATTTTTTCTTACTGGTAATTCCCAAGAATCTGTGACCTTTTGTGCTAAAATCTCAACAAAATATACTGATTTTAGGCAATATCCACTTTTCATAACAGATGAAATCTACATAAATATTGTACAGCAAATGTAATTCTTAAAACTAAAGCATTTTTGAACCTGGACCTTACCTTCCACTATGTCAGATGGCAATGTGATGGCATTGTACTGTGTATTATACTGCTGTAAATCTCTCTACCTTGACAGTCCTCTGAAAACCAAGGAGAGGTTGCTGGGACTTTAGTCATTGATGTTGAAAGATGCCAAAATTGTCGAGATCTCAACATCATCTTTGACATTCTGTCCTTCATTGCTGTTGGATGGTATTGCAGATACTGAAGCACCCACCAGCTTGAAATAATCCATCATCAAAGCCTGTTTCCTGCACCATTTGAGATCCTTAAGGGTCTCAGATTACAGGAGCATAGCAGTGAAGTGCCTAATAGAACACCGTCCCCTCCCCAAACTTGAGTTCATGGTGCCTCCCATTTTTTCTCTACTATTCATAGTTAAGAATGTGCATAGTTGCCAATATGAAATTGAAAATGAAGTTACTAATAAAATTATGGGAATGTTTGAAGTTGTAGCAGCAAGCACCCTGACACATCCAGGATGCCTACTAGCACAAATTCTTAGATCTGCTTTTCTAAAAGAAAGGCAACTTTTGAGCGATCAACAACCTTCTTTAACCACATATACCAACAAAGAAAATATAGGCAGAGAAATAAAGACCAACAGACAGGGCTTCTGTCTGACCATAAGCAATACTAACATCACAGATCAACAAACCAATTCAGCTGTCTGATCATTACTTACATACACACATAGTTACCAGAGAGAGAAACGCCAACATTTGGGTTTTCAAAGTGGGAGGATGCTCCTTAACAGCTACCCAGATTGTCATCGGGCACATGAACCTTCTTCCAAAGAGTAAGCCCTAAGGTAAAACGTCACCTCAAAGTATATATATATATGTGTGTGTGTGTGTGTGTGTGTGTGTGTGTGTGTGTGTGTGTGTGTGTGTATGTGTGTATATACATATATATGTATATATAAGTGTATATGCACACACACACACTTTTCAGAACCTGAGGGGATGACCCTGGTGACCCTGTGCCTCATTAACAATTAACAAAAGGATGAGGGTCTCCTACAAAACAAGCCTCCTCTAATCAAGCTTCTCTTAATGGGCTCCACCTGAGGTCTATTAATGGGTGGGAAAAATCTTTTAACTCTCATTGCCTGTGGTTGTTTATATTACAGAAGTCAGGAAAGTTAAACCCTCAAACATTTAGGACCGGGTTTATTATTATCCATTTTTGGAAGGAAAATTTAGGCTGAAGAAAGGAAGCACCTTGCTCTAGGATCATTCAGCAAGTAAGTGGTGGAGTTGCAACTCCAAAGAGGACTCTGAGTCTGGTGCTTTTTCCCCCCCGTAGATCCTCTAACTGCAGTTATTAGCTGTTTAATGAGAAAAGCAGCTTTTCAGGTTTATAGATATTCTATGTAAGTGATTCTCCTGCTTTCAGGGAATGTGTCCTATGAGATAAGGAAAGCTTAGCCATGCTTTTCCATTCCAATATCACTGTTTATTTACTGTGTGACTTAGCATTAATCTCTCTATACTTCTATTTATTTGGCTGTAAATTGACATTCCCTAAGCTCTGTTAAGAGGGCATTGTGTCCCATGCTTCTTTCATTACTGTTGTGGTAGGTGTAATTATATTTTAAAAGTGCCTTTGATACTAGAATAGCCTTTATTTTCTTTTTGTCTTTTAAAAATAAATTTCTACTCATTCAGAATAGTTGGAGAATGGAGTATTTTGGATAATTAACTGAATTTGTGGAAAGATACCAAATATGGATATCCTTAAGTATAAATAATAAAGCATCTTGCATGAAAATGAAAAAAATGGACATTCACTATTTGCTTATCTCAAAAATTATTTCAGGATCTAAGGGGGGAATTCTTGAAAAATCTCTGAAGGTCCTTTGACAAAAAGGTGCTATGTAAAAAAACAACAACAAAGGATTGATACAAAATGATACAGTTAATAATTCCTAGGAAGGATTTCAGAAGAGATGGAGAGGAAAGTTTTCTCAACCAAAGAAGCAATCGTAGTAAAGAAGGCTGGCTGTTGATGGAGCAATGTAAACTTACATTACAGCTCATAAGATTTAGCATTGGAAGAGACCTTAGAGATCCTCAAGGTGAAGTGAAATAAACAGTGAGAAAGCAGAATTTTTCATCCAGGTCTTCTAAGCCCAAGCCAGTCCACCTGGCCAACATGCCATACTTGAGATCCTTTGTTGCCAGTGAGAGGGTGGCCAGATGGTACAGTGGATAGAGTGGTGGGCCTGGATTCAGGAAGACTCATCCTTCTGATTTCAAATCCAGCCTCAGATTTACTAGCTGCGTGATGCCAGGCAAGTCACTTAACCTTAGTTATCTCAGTTTCCTCATCTGTCAAATGAGCTGATGAAGGAAATTGCAAACCATTCCAATATCTTTGCCAAGAAAACCCCAAGGGGGTCACAAAGAGTCGGACACGACTAAAAACCAACAATAACAAAACTAAGTGTTGCCAATGATGTAGGAGTGGATTTAAAAAAATTACTCTCTCTCTTCTTACATCAGACAGCTATTAGTAGCCTCTATTTCCAAAGAAATAAAATTTGGAAATGCATAGTGTCTGGGAAGCTAGTGATTTGACTGAGAGAGAAGAAAGGCGTGCTAACATTTCATTTGCTAGCCAGGAGAGAAGTTATCTGTTATAGAAATTTATTAGACCTTTGGCATGACTCAAAGTTGGAAAAAAAAATTCCTCCCCCCATCAGCCCGGTATGTGACTCAAAGCATCAAAACACTTTAGTTCATGAGTCCAAAGTGTCTCCTTTAGCTTCAACGACTTTAAAGGATTCCAGCCAGCATCCCAAATCTACTCACTGGGTATCTTTGAAGTCTGTATATTTGCCAGTAATTGGCTTCATGGGAAAAAGGTACTTCACATCTCAGTGGCTGAACTGTTAAGAGAGTAATTAGAGAGAGATTCTCCTGGCACACAGAGCTGCTGATCTGACCTACCTTCTTAGAACTTGGAAAAAAACCCGTCATTTACCAAAGTGGATGACATTTTGAACTTTGCAAACAGGTCTTCCAGGATTTCTCTTGTTGCCTTCATTCCAACCAACCCTTAGGATTCTATGTCAAGCTAAATAACTTTCACAAAGCCTCCTTCCAGGACACAGGGGAAGTGAACTGAGGTATTAGAAGGGTGGTTAGTGAACTGAATGAACCATCTCTGATGAAATTAGATTAAGATATAAAACTAAAGAACATGCAACCAAGGTAGAGGAGGACATGTTATAGCTGGTCCTAGTCCACCACCCAAGAAAGTTTCTGGGATGTAATACATAAAAAGTGTAAATGGGTTCTATGTCTAACAATGCAACAATTGAGAAAAAAAAAGTTCCTTGCTAATCAAGTTACATGGAACATATCTGTAGAATCCAAGAATTAGAATCATAGAATTAGGAAGAATTGCAAATAATACTAGCTAATCATTGGCAAGTTACTTAACCCTGTTTACCTCAGTTTCCTTATCTATAAAATGAGCTGGAAAAAGAAATGGTACGTCAGTATGGCTGCCAAGAAGACCCCAAATGGGATCATGAAGAGTCAGACATGACTTTATATAGCACTCTAAGGTTTGCCAAGTGTTTTTACATGTATTATCTCATTTGATCCATACAACAACCTTTTGAGGTAGGTGCTGTTACTGTTTCTATTTTATGGGTGAGGAAACTGAAGATGAGAGGTTAAGTGACTTGTCAAGGGTCACATAGCTCGTAAGGCAGGATTTGAACTCAGGTCTTCCTGAGTCAAAGTCTAGCATTCTATCCACTGAATCACGTAGCTGTAAACCACCGATCCTCCAATCTCTACCTGAATAAGGAGTCCTTCTTTAACATATCTACCACAGGGTCATAGTGCCCCTGCTGGACAAACTCCAGAGACAGGAAATTCACTACCTGCCTGAAAGCAGCCTATTCCATTGTTGTAAATGTTAGGATGTTTTTCCTTATAGCTGAAATGTGTTTCTCTGCTGAATAGGACAATACAGAAAAAACATTATCCTTCTTTCACATGTCAGTGTTTCAAATACTTGAAGACAGCTCTCATATTCCCACTAAATCTTGTCAACCACATGTAAGCTCTGGAGGGTCCTAATAAGACAGAAAAATTTTGTGATTTGGGTCTGATGAGAAGTTACATGTCTATTTTCCTCAGGCTAGCTAGGGTAAGGAAGATTGTCATTACCAGGTTGACTGTGATGAATTTTTCAGTAACACCCCTTGAGAACCATCTACCAAAGTATAGAAAGGTTGTGATTGGCATTGGTGGAAGAAGTGTCCACACAGACAGAATTGAGCATCTTTGAAGTCTTGAAGTGTATGAATTTATTAATCTAGAATTCCATCCTTCCATGTCCAGGACTTATGAGAGCAGGGCTGAGTAGGGTCAATTACTGAATGTTTGAATGTGTGTGTGTGTGTGTATGCAAAGCTGTTCACAGATACTTCAGACTTTGTATTTTTAATTGCATTTTAATCTCTTTAAGGCTCCAGGACATATACATGTTTTTGAATGAACTGTTTTCTCCTATTCTCACCTCTTGGCTTCCCTTTTTACTTTGCTGATGGAAGGGAGAAGGGAGGGCAGTGACAGGCAAATCCCAGGACCCCTGCGCACACACAGAAAACAAAGGGCATTTGACTGTGGTATTTCATATGGACTTTTCAGGGAAAGCTATTTGGGACTGTAGTTCAACTTGGGACTGTATGTGTGAACCCTGAGGGGACTGACTGTTCTAATGAGTTAAATGATGTATGTTTTTCACCTTCCAGCCTTGGGTAGTCACTAATTATGTGCACTCCAGAATCTGAATACATTTGACTACTTCATGGGATTCATTATTTACATTAATCAATCAACTTGCATTAATCAGTTTGCTGTACATGCAGGTGGTTCTGTACGCTAGAGAAGGTGAAAGATCATCAGCATTGCACTTCCACCCCTAGGATGTTACAGAGATAATGGTTTCCTTATCTGGATGGAAGAAAGAACATAGGAAGGAAGCCAGAGTGAAAGGAAGGAGATAGGATAAGAAGAGGCTGGTGGAGTGTGGTACAGGCTATCAAACTGAGGGAATTTCTTCTAGAGGGTCTAGATTACAGAAGCTAACCTATTCCCAGCCTTGTAGAGAAAGGACAATGCATATTGGTACTGGGCAAAAAATTGGAGGAAAGAACCCTCCTGGGAAAAAATGATAGTGACTAAAGTGGTAATTTCAGAGTACATGCTGAGTGGGGCCAAAAATCCACCACAGTAATTACAACTGACATTTTTATTGGCTTTTGAAAATCTTTATACATATTATTTCATTTGAACTGGAAACAAGCATGAGATTTGAATCAGGGGACCCGGGTACAAATGTTTCTTATCACTTCCTGCCTCTGTGACCATGGGCACTTTATCCTCATTGAGCATCAGTTTCCCCATATGTAAAAAGAAGGGTTTGGATTTGATAAACTTCAGTTCTAAAATGATGATCTCCTTGGCTCCAAGTCTTGTGTCTGAATCCTTATGCCACATTGCCTCTACCTAGTCTAACATGTGAGGTCCAAGTGGGCAATCATATGGATATACATGTGTAGAAACAGGTCCAAAATCTGAGGGAGTCAGCATCAAGTATGTCAGGATGAGAAAACTGTTGTTAAAAAAATCACCATGCCCAAGATGGCTTTCTATAATGATGGTGATGTGTCTGCTATGGTGTTATCAGACTAAACACCATCCTTCCTCCTAGAATGTCTCCTAGAGACTTGGGATCCTAACTTAGAGGGAAGGTGTTGGAATTAGGCCTGGATTAGCCCTAGGACATACGTGCTTTGTGTGAGATCCCATGTTATCTTCTCAAGCCAATAACTGGAGCACTCTACCAGGCATTGAAGACAAATTATTGCTTCCTTGAGTCTAGGATTTCCTGGACTACATATTTCTCTTGCCCATAGTAAATGACTGATAGTGGGCAAAATTTTGATGGAGATAGTTTAGCAGCAAGGTTAACCCATTACTACAAGGACTGATGGAATACAGAGAAGTTCCCTACTAAGGAGAGTAAGTCTAGGATCATTGATTTAGAGCTGCAAGGGACTTTAGGGGCCATCTTGCTCTATGCCTTCATTTTATACGTAAGAACCGAGGCCCAGAAAACATGCCTACGGTCACACAAATTGTTGTTGTTGTCTATCTGTTTCATTCATGTCTGACCATTCGGGGTTTTCTTGGTATAGATATTGCAATGGCTTGCCATTTCCCTCTCCAATTCATTTTATAGATAAGGAAACTGAGATCAACAGGATTAAGTGACTTGACCAGGGTCACCCAGCTAGTAAGTATCTGAAGTAGGATTTGAACTTAGGTCTTTTTGACCGCAGGCCTGGTGCTCTATCTATCTATGTCACACGGAAATAAGCGTTAAAGGCAGCATTTGAACTTAGACCTCCTTATTCCAAATCCAAGGCTTATCCACTATGCTATACTGACTCTCTAAACTACAGGCTGATAGGTTATTGGTCTCATCATAGGGAAGGGAATTATTCCCTTTTCTGTCAATTTTTTAGAAAGTCTTATCACTTTATATGTCATTAGAAAGTAGCCACACCTGATTCCTTATACCTAAGGGCTGTCTAGGGAAGGATGGCAGTTGACCTCATGTTTGTATGATAGCATTGACTGTGGGTTTCTTTAGCCTATCTAGACCAGTGGTCTCAAACTCAAATAGAAACAGGGTTGGATATACAGAAACTGTGGCTATAATTACTGTGGTGAATTTTTGGCCCCACTCAGCATGGACTCTGGAATTATCACTTTAGTCACCATCACTTTTTCCCAGGAGGGTTCTTTCCTTATATTTTTTGCCCAATACCAATATGCATTATCCTTTCTCTACAAGGCTGTGAATAGGTTGGATATATAGAAAACTACAAACATTATCTACATGGCATTTTTATTTATTTTGTTAAACATTTCCCAGTTTGTAGAAAAATTGGGACACTAATGCATTGTTGGTGGAATTGCGACCATGCAACCATTCTGGAGAGCAATTTGGAACGATGCCCAAAGGACTATCAAACTGTGCGTACCCTTTAAGCCAGGAATACAGCTACTAAGTAAGTGTCCCAAAAAGATTTTTAAAAATGGAATAGGAAATATATGTACAAAAATATTTATAGTAGCTCTTTTTGCAGCGGCAAAGAATTGGAAATTGAGGGAATGCCCATCAATTGGGGAATGGTTGAACAAGTTGTGGCATATGAATGTAATGGAATACCATTGTGCTATAAGAAATGATGAGCAGGATGCTCTCAGAAAAACTTGGAAAGACTTGCACAAACTGAAGTGGAGTGAAGTGAGCAGAACCAGGAGACTATCGTACACAGTAACAGCAATATTATATGATGATCAACTGGGAATGACTTAGTTTTTCTCAGCAACTTTATCCTCATAGCTGGCCTCAGACAATTGCTAGCTGTGTGACCCTGGGCAAGTCACCTAACTCTGTTTGCCTCAGTTTCTTCATCTATAAAATGAGCTGGATAAGGAAATGGGAATTGGTATCTTTGCCAAGAAAACTCCAGATGGGGTCACAAAGAATCACACATGATTGAAATGACTGAACAACAAAAATTTTCAACAATGCAATGGTCTAAGACAGTTCTGAAGGACTTATTAAGAAAAATGCTATCCACCTCTCAGGAAAGAACTGATGGAATCTGAATACAGATTGAAACATCCTTTTTAAAAAAATATGTATTTTTCTTGGTTTTGGGGAGTTAGTTTTCTTTTGGGGGGGGGTATGTGTTCTTTGGTTATACTTTGAATTATGTTTTGATGACTACACATGTATAATCTATATAAAATTTATTGCCTTCTCCAGGAGGGGAGTAGGGAGGTGAGAAAGGGAGACAATTTGGAACTCAAAATTTAAAAAGAAAATGTTAAAAATTATTTCTATATATATTTGAGAAAAATAAAATATAACATTTTTCATTAAAAAAATTTCCAATAACATTTTAATCTAGTTTATATAGTACTCAGAAATTTTGCAGGTCTGATGCGCCCCCTCCCACTCCAGTTTGACACCTCTGCTAGATCACCAAGTTAGTAATTGGTAGCCATGGTCATACATGTGGGGTAAATAGAGGAAAAAACCAGTAAAGAAGCCCATAATTCATTTAAAAGGCCATGTTCCAAGTAGAAAGGAGCTGAGTGGATAGAGAACAATATGGTACAGTGGAAAGAGTACTGGATTTGGAAGCAGAGGACCTGTGTGACTTTAAGTGTCAATTAACCCCTCTGAGTCTCAGTTCCCTCGTCTCTCAAATGAGGGGGTTGGTTTGGATCTAAGGTGTCAAATTCCCATGCAACTCACTGGTCAGGGGATGCAGGAAAACTTCCACATTGTACCAGAACCAGAATAAAATGTAATTGAGAAATATTTAACAAAATAAGTAAAAACCCAACACAATATAGATAATGATCATCTGTGGCTTGCTAAGTCAAAATGCAGCTGGTAGGGATTGCTCCTATTTGAATTTGGTACCACTATTCTAGCCTGACTGACTACTTAGATCCCTTTTGGTTTTAAATCTATGATTTTATGATATATTGATTACAAAGCTAACATAACAGAATTCTTGAGGGCCAAAAGGGTGCCTCAGTCCCTAGGTGTTAAAAGGTATAGTACCTGAGATATGGTTTAAAGCTGACGTCCTTAACTTAGGTCTGCAAATTTGTGCTTTAATATATATATTGATAACTGTATTTCAATATAATTAGTTTCCTTTGTGATCCTGTTTGGGGTTTTTTTTTTAGACATTTAAAAAATTTATTCTGATAAGAGGTCTGTAGCTTCTCCCAACTGTCAAAGGAGTACATGCCATCAAAAAAGTTAAGAACCTCTGGTTTAAAAGCCACGTTTTTAGTAGAAAAGGGAGCTAAATGTCACAGTGGATAGAGTGCTGGGTCTGGAGTAAGGAAGACTCATTTTTCTGAACTGAAATCTGGTCTCACATATTTACCAACTGTGTGACCCTGGGCAAATCACTTAACCCTATTTGCTTCAGTTTCCCCATCTGTAAAAAGGAGCTAGAGAAGAAAATGGCAAACCACTCTGGTATCTTTGCTGAGAAAACCCCAAATGGGGTCATAAAGAGTCAGATGGAGCTGAAAATGACTGAACAACAACAAAAAATGCACCATATACTATGCTAAGCTCTTTTCATATGCTATCTCATTTGATCCTCAAAATAACTTGTATAGCAGATGCAATTATTATCCTCATGTTACAGATGAAGAAATTGAATCTTAGAGAGGTTGTGACATGTCCAGGGTCATTTTGTCAAACCAATGGATCATCAAAACCTCTTGTTAATGTGGGATTCCCTTCCCACCACCTTCTACAGGTTTATGCTAACTCTCCTGCAGGATGATCATGCCCTCCAGAATTCTACCATCTATTTCTGGAATCATTATTTCTCTAATTTAGCAAATAGCTTGTGCTAGTATTTTGTTGTCCTTTGTTTTCAAAGAGTTCCAGTGACATTTGGGGTGATGTCTTGGCTTGTGTGTAAACTGAATTTAAATGAGGCAGAGTTGCACAAAGTCATCAGCCTCAGTCTCTCTTACAGAGTCATCAAAGTTCAATGGCAGGACAAAAGTCAAGATGGCTAGAGATGACCAAGGATGCAATGGATGAGTCTGGAATCTTTGATGTCTGACCAAGCTCCAAGTCACTTAATCTGCAAATGCTTCTGGAAAATCTCTAAGACTCTAAGTTTCAAGGAAGGTGCTGACCTTCAAGAGTAGATGGAATTTCCTCATCTGGATTTTCCTTCTATCAGTGAAATCACAAGTCCAGTTTCCATACCTATTCCTTTCACTCAGTTCCAATTTGGTAAATATCTCCACTCCTGGCAGTTCACTAGTCAAGTATCCAGAAGGAGTGTTGGCCTAGGAAGGTGTAAGCACTCAAGGCTCTATAGCTGAGACAAAGATACGACTTTCTTCTATTTCTCAACAAATAGCACTGTGGCTCAGAGAGAAGAGGTGTAGAACAGAGTGAACTCCTTTGCCAGTCTTTCCCCAAGAAGCTCTTACAAAGCTGATGTCTCTGGTTACATTGGTAAGTAGGTTTGACTCATAATGGTCCCCAGGATTAGGTTAATTACACAGTATATGGGGGATGATTTTTCTGACTTAATGATACTAAAAATATTTCTGGAGTCCTGATGCAGGGGTGGGAGCTATGGTTCAGGATCTGGCAGTGGGCTATGGATGTATGAAGTGTATATCTATCCCAGGTAATGCTTCTGCCAGTATTGGGAGTGGAATGTGACCTTCCCCTAGTCTCCTATGGATTTATGCAAAACCAGCTAGCATTCCCAGTACCAATGGTAAGAAGAGGGAGTGTAATCTATTTAGGCTGAATACTTAAAAGCTGTCCGCAGTCTTGTATGAATGGATACAAAGTGAAGTGAGCAAAACCATGAGAACTTGTACACAATAACAGAAATATTTAATGAGGATTAACTATGACTTAGCTGCTATGATCAAGACAAAGTTCCAATATAATTCCAAAGGACACATGATAAAAATTGCTATCCATCTCCAGAGAGAGAAAATTGATGAACTTTGAGTGGAGATTAATACACACTTTTATCACTTTACTTATTTTTCCGTGTGTGTATTTTCTTTTGCAACATGGCTAAAATGAAAATATGTTTTTGCATGACTTCACATGCATGATCTATATCATATTTCTTGCCTTCTCAAGGGGTGGGCAGGGGGGAGAGATTTTGAAACTCAAAATTTTTAAAAATAAATATTGAGGACTTCAGAAAAATCTGGAAAGATTTCTATGAACTGATGCTGAGTGAATTGAGCAGAACCAAGAGAACATTATACACAGTAACAGCCACAGTGTGTGAGGACTGTTTCCGATAGACTTGGCCCTTCACAGCAATTCAAGGACCAAAAACATTTCCAAAGGACTCATGATGCAAAATGCCATCCATATCCAGAGAAAGAACGGCAGAACTACAACACAGAATGAAGCAGAATATTTTCTCTTTTGTTATGTTTTGTTTTGTTTGGGTTTTTCTCATGATTTCTTTCATTCATTTTAATTCTTTTATGCAACATGAATAATCTGAAAATGTGTTTAATAAGAATGTAGGTGTAGAACCCATATAAGATTTTATGCTGTTTTGGGGAGGAAGGGGTAGAAAATTTAAAACTTATGGAAGTGATTGTTGAACACTGAAAACAAATAAATTAAGTATAAAAATAAATAAATCTATGTTCCTATAAGAGAAAAAAATAAATGTTAAAAAAATTTAATGTAATTGGGAAATATTAAAAAATGAATAAAATAATTAGAGGGAGCACCTGAGTTCAAATCCAGCTTCAGACACTTACTAGCTATGTGACTCTGGGCAAGTCACTTCACTCTGTTGCCTCAGTTTCTTCATCTGTAAAATGAACTAGAGAAGGAAATGGCAAAATGTGAAGAGAACACCAGCTGGGGTCACAGAGAGTTGGACACAGCTGAAACGACTCAACAGCAGAACAATAACCAAAAAGATGTGGTCTTTTATTAAAGCCTGCTCATTTCATTCTCCTGTGTTCATCAAGCAGGTGCTATGTGTGTATATGTATGTGTGTGTGTGTGTGTGTGTGTGTGTGTGTGTGTGTGTGTAAATTACTCCTGTATGCACCTCTGATAGATTCCTTCACAATTCTCCTCAGGTTGGCTGCTCCTTAAGCCTCCAACATCACCCCAATGTTTCTTTCATAGATGACCTCACCTCTACTTTACTGAAAACAAAACAACCAAGGTACAGAAAAGACATCAAGACTTCTCTCATTTCTTTCTTTCAAAACTCCTGACATTTCAGTGTGTTCTTTAGTTTCAGAGGTTGATGTGTCACTTCTTTGCAACAAGGTCAATTTGTCCCATTCATTTTTTCCTCCAGACAGCAAAGTAGGGAGGATGCACCATTCACACAGTTGGCACAATTGCTAGTTATTCCTGTCCCCCCTTCCCCACCCCCAGGTTATGATAGTGCATCAAGGTCTTTTGAGTAAGTGGGGGGGGGAGGGAGGGAGAGAAAAGGAAGAAAGGAGAGTGGAGGAAAGAATGGGGGGAAGGAGAGAAAGAGATAGGAAAGGAAAGTGAAAGAGGAAGGGAAAGAGAGGAGGGAGAGAGGAGAGAGAGAAGAAGGGGAAAGAGAGAGAGAGGAAAGAGAAAGGAAAGAATGAGGGAAGGAGAGAGAGAAGAGAGAGAGGATAGAGAGAAAGAGGGAGGGGGAGAGAAGAAGATAGGAAGGGAAAGGGAGAGAGGAAGGGAAAGAAGGGGAAAGGAGGGAGGGAGGAAGGAAGGAAAATGAAAAAGGGAGGAAAGGAGAAAGGAAAGAGAAAGGAGAAAGAGAAAGCAAGGGAGAGAGGAAGGGAAAAGGAGAGAGGAAGATAGGAAGGGAAATGGAAGGGAGGAAAGAAAAGAGAAAGAGGGAAAAAGAGAGGGAAGAGAGAGAAAGGGAGAGGGGGAGAGGAGGGAAGAAGCAAGGGAAGTGTACCTGGATACAGACTCTTGTCCTCAGTTCTGTGTTCAGGGGCAAGTGAATCATACCTTGCAGCTTGAGTGGGCACTAGTTTGGGTCCTATTGCCTCCTCGAACAGAGATCTGGATATTTTGGGAGCTGTGATGGCAAGCCACGGCAGTCATGAAATATGTGAATGGCATCTTTCTTTCTTCATTTAATTTTTTTTTTTTTTGCAGCTTTATTGCATGGCAGTTGGAGACATTTTAGAAGATTTATATTTTAGTAGACTCTCTAATTTTCTAAAATAACAATAATAACTAACATTTATATAGTGCTTCTTATGGACCAGGCAACGTGCTAAGTGATTTACAATTATTGTCTCACTTGATCCTCACAATAACCTTGGGAAGTAGGTGCTATTATTATCCCCATTTTACAGATGAGGAAACTGAGGCAAATAGAAGTTAAGTGGCTTGCCCAGTCATACAATCTGCAAGTGTCTGAAGCTAGATTTGAACTCAGGTCTTCCTGACTCTAGGCTTGGACTCTTATCTATTGTACCACCCAGCTGTCCCATCAAATCAGGGACATTTTGAGAATGCTTGAACGTGCAGATTTCTGTCTGACTGGGTTCCAGATAACAAAGGTTTTACTGTACAATGAATCAAAAGCAGTTAGACAAGTATCACTGGACGAGAAATAAACAAGAGAGTGTTGAACTCAAAATGACAAAAACACTAAACGCTGAATTTGCCTAGTGTTATTACCATTTCCTTTTCTTCCCTCAAAGACACATAAATCACTTACATGTGGAAATAGACACATTTCCAAAATGAGTTTTACATTACAATCAATTTCCTGTTGAGAGCTGTTCCTCCCAGATTCTCAAAAACAATAAATCAGCAAGCCCAATAGATTTTCTTTTGTCCCTTTAATATTTTCTAAGCTATTTAAATTTACAACACAACATATTTTTAAAACTCAGCAAATAAGCCATGAATATAATCCAATGGAAATCTCAAAAGTAAAGGCCTCCTCATGTCTTCCTCTTTTCCCTTTGTTCATCTACTTTTAGCACCTATCCAGAAGAATAATATCTATCTTCTTAATTCCCCAGAGCAACTACTATGAAATCTTTGTAGCTCATCTCTAGGTCTATGGGCAATTACAAAGCTTATCAATCTTATTTTTCCCAAACCTCCTTTTTCTCACAACAAAAGTTGCTAATGGAAAAAACATGTATTGGAAAGGAAATTCTTTTTTTCCTCCCAGCAAACCAGAGATATTTAAAAAAAAACAACACCACACCCTTAACATCAGCAACAATGAATTGAGTGCTGCAGGCCAGCCAGAATTCTTGACCTCTGCTAGCTGCTGGGATTACAAAGGGAGTGGAGGGCTCATTGTTCTTAATGCTCAATATTAGACAGCAAGGGATATTGGGTAGAGCACTAGATTTGGATTTAGATGAATCCAATTGGAGTATCTACAACTTGCATCTCAACTGAGTGTGGGCAAATCCTTCATTTCTCTGGCTTCAGTTCTTTAATCTATAAAGTAGGAGCATTGGATAGGATGATCCCTAAGCTTTGAATCCTATGAGCCTATCTTTTTAGATTTATCTATATTGTAGCCCATTTTGGAATTCTTTTTACTGGGGTCAGGGGTCAGTGTGACTGGGTTTAATTTAATTTTTGAATGACAGCCTATTTGGAGTTGATTGTAATTTTGATTCTTTTAGAATTGCAGTCCTCTGTCACCATGGCATTTGTGTCAAAGTGTTGGGTTTTTGATGGACTGAATAGTTTGAGGTAATCAAAAGTCCAAGAAAGATAAGATCTTGTCTCTTCCTATTGCTCAGTTTTTGGGCCAAGCTTTTTGTCCATGTCCAGTGCCTATGCAAGATGTACATATTAACGGACTAACACAATGGATTTGGGGAATTTGACTTTTTAGTTTTATTTGTCTCCTTCCCCCTCCACCATTGCCTAAGGGGCATGAGGGACATGAAAAGTAGTATAAAAGATACTATGAAGGGCATGTATGCCTGGAAAAGAAAGAACAGTCATCTATTGAGAATGCGGGGCAACAGACCCAAGTAGCTAAATGGTACCCTAAAGGGATTAAAAAGTATAAGAGAACAAATAGACAATTTCCATTACAGAAAATTGAAGCTTCTTTATGGACAAAACAATGCAGCAAACATAAGAAGGGAATCTGTCAACTAGAAAAAAAATCTTTGTATCAAATATTTCTGATAAAATCTATCAAATATTTCTCTTGACCAAGGCACATAGGACCAAGAAACATTCTGAAAAAGAATAGATGGTCAAAAGGTATAAACAGTTTTCAAGAAAATCAATTAAGACAATCAATAGCCATATGAAAATATATTCGAAATGACTAGCAATAAGATAAATACAAACTAAAACAAATTTGAGATTTTACCTTACACTTATCAAACTGGCAAAGATGTTGCAAGAAGGAAATAATAAATGTTGGAAGGGTTGTAGGAAGGTAGATCCAATAATATGCTGTTGATGGATCTGTGAACTGGCCCAACTCTTCCAGAAAGCAGTTTGAAACTTTATAGAAACAGTCACTGAACTGTACCTACCTTTTGACAGAAAGAAAAATTCTAAATATAATAAAATATTCATAAAAGCACTCTTTGTGGTAGCAGAAAAAATGAGTTTCCCAGTCACTGAGGAATGGTTTAATAAATCATGGTATATGAATGTAATAAAATATTGGACCATAAGAAATGGATCAATAGAAATGAATAGGAGGCAAAAGAAACTTGATCCATATGAAATGATAAATGTGAAGAATTCAGAAAAACTTGGGAAGCCTTTTATGAACTGATGCAGAGACATGTAAGCAGTCCTAAAAGAATAATATGCATGATGACCAGAGTAGCATAAAAGAAAATAATACCAAAAGACATCATTATTCACATCAAAATAATGGCTATTCTTAACTTCAGAAGACTGGAGTAAAATATTTCTTTCCTCATGGTAGAAGAATAACACGTCAGACATGGTCAATGCATTACTCTCCTTCATTTAACTGTATTTCTTTATTACAAGAGAAGATTCTATGGGAGTGGAGTACTTGGAAATGATAGAAATGTGGGAAAAAAATCAATAAAATTTTTAAAAAGGCATGAGAAAGTCCTTTTGAACTTGGATGGATCCTTGAAGGATGATTTATGGGAATGCCTGGGTAAGAATTGTACATAGTTAGAAGACCTGCACCAGTGGAGGGAGGACTCATACCAATAAAATCGTGGTTCTGTCAAAATCAAGGCCATCATTTAACCTTCAGTTCTATACATATGTGCTTGGGGGTGTGGAAAGCTTACTAAGTCCTATTCCAGTTCTGAAGAAAGTTGACACTGAAGAGCCCATTGATTTAGGCTTCCCTAAATAAAAGAGTCACACCCAGTCTTCAAAGATGCAGCACTGTTGAGACTCAAGCTCGGATTTCTTTCCAGTTTCTTTGCCAGGTTAGTCATGAGTATTGGACGCACTTGTAGCCCTGGAAATGGCAGCATGATCCATCTCTTGAAAATAAAAACTTCTTTGCCAAATTTCCTCATACCTCAGTTTGCAAACAAGAAAAGATTCATAATGTTTGTGCAAAAATAAGTTAATCAGTTAAACAATAGCTTGACAGTCATCTGAACTTAGAAAGATGATTACCACAATGTATAGCACAAAATATGACCCAACATATATATATATGTGTGTCTATATAATATGTATATGTGTATATATATCCACACATACATATCCACACATCCAATGCATATATATACACATATGTATATATATACATACATATATTGCTGCTAACTAGAGTTCATTTTAGTATATTGATAAAAGGTAACAGCAAGGAGAAAGAAGGCCTTGATTAGAAGAGTAATTCCGATTCAGACACAAGAAAAGTTAAGGACCAACATAAGGGTACATTTTACATAGCATCTGGCATAATTCCTTTCACATTTGGGCCCCTAAAAAGGTTATCCCAGGTCTGAAGCACCTTGTGAGTTAGCATGCAATCCAAAGCCATAACTCATAAGTCTCCAGCATTGAATTTACGCCTACTAGTCAGCCAGAAAACACATTAGTTTTGAAAAAAAAATCACACTTAATCGAACAACATAACAAATAAAATACCCACACTTTCCTTACTTTACCTATGCAGGGTAAATACCTTCCAGAGATTATCGTATCACCAGCAGTAGAAGGAACACATATAGAGAATATATGTGATCAGGGATCATATATGGAGGTCCAAGTGCTAAATTATATAACTGTTCAGAGATTATGGGATGATTAAATAAGGCATGTTTCCTAGCTGACAGAAAAGTAGATTTCGTTAATTATTACATCATGTGGAAAAGATAAGTCACTGAGTACCAGGAGGCTCTGATTTTGCTTTGAAGAACAGGGGAGAAGATAACAGCGGCATCGAGGAAGGCCATAGACATTAGCAGGTAAGAAGACATGAGCAGAAGCAGTCCATTGACAGATATTGTACTCTGAGGAGGGGGTCTGCAGGTTTTACCTGCCTGACAAGGGGACCATGATATAAAAAAAAAATTAGGAACCTCTTCACCATGGTGACAGACATGGTAACAGATCAGGTGAACTTTGGGATTAAAGAATTTAGCAGTAGATGTGACCTTGGAGACTATCTAGTTTCAACTCCTTTAGATTTAAAGTATTTTAGTACTTCATTATTAGTACTTTATGTTTTCAAAGCACTTTTCGTTTGATTCTCACAACTCTGTGAAGTAGGTCCTTTATCATATTGATTTCACAGATGAGGAAACTGAGCCATGGAGGAGTTAAGTGACTTTGCCCAAGGTCACACAGCTGGAAAGTTTTTGAGGCTGGATTTGAACTCAGGTCTTTCTGACTCCAAGTCTCACGCTCTATCCACTGTGCCACCCAGCTACTTCATCTGCCTTATAGAGACCCAGACTTGTTCAATGTCACAAGAGAAGAACTAGAATTCAAATCCAGGTCATTTGCTTTCGAACCCAGGGTTCCTTCTACTACATCACAGTGCCCATTTGTTGTTCAGTCATTTCAGTCATGCCTGACTCTTCATGACCCCATTTTGGGTTTTTTTTGGCAAAGATATTGGAGTGGGTTACCATTTCCTTCTCTAGTTCGTTTTACAGATGAGGAAATGGAGGCAAACAGGGATAAGTGACTGGCCCAGGGTCATCCAGTTGGTAGGTATCTGAGGCTGAATTTGAATTCAGGTCTTCCTGATTCCAGGCTCAGGTTCCATCCACTGCATCACCCAGCCACCCTCCTGTTTGATACTGCTATTTCTATTCTTTTTGAAAGCACAAGCAGTCAGCCCCTTCCCTTTCCCTCTCAGACAATGGCCCCTTGGAAGAATTGCCTTAGTAAGACTAACAAAAAGAGATACAGTTTGAAGCCTCGTGTTAAGGTAGAATTCTATGAAAAGAAGGAATCAAGTCCTATGCAGATATTTGGGCTGTCAGGACAAGTTAGGATGCCAGATGTTGGGGGGGCGTGGAAGAAGGGGCTGAGTATTTCTAATTCCTCTCTCCCCTCCCTCACTGAAAAGTCATGCTCTCCCCCACGAGAATGAAAGCTTTTTGAGAGTAGGGATTGTGGCGTTTTTGTCTTCTCATAACTAGGGTTTAGCACAGTGCCTGGAACGTAAAGGTGTTTAATAAAAGATTGTTAATCAGGTACTTGATTGATTCTCAGATCAGACTATTTAATAACACTAGGTTTCTCTGAGGATAAATCTGGGTTGAATTTAATAGTATTTCTAAAAAAACAATGGGGCAGCTAGGTGGCACAGTGGATAGCAGGCTGGGCCTGCAGTCAAGAAGATGATCTTCCTGAGTTCAAATTTGGTCTTACCAGCTGTGTGACCCTTGGCAAGTCACTTTACCCTCTTTGCCTCAGTTTCCACATCTGTAAAATGAGCTGGAGAATGAAATGGCAAACCACTCCAGTATCTTTGCCAACCAAACCCCAAATGGTGTCACAAAAAGTTGGACATGACTGAACAATAGTTCAACAATTTAAAAAAACAAGTCTCAAAATGGCCAGATGGACTTGATTATAGTAAAATCTCAGTGACCTTAAGTAGTCCAAGAAATCACAGGAGCTGTAGGTATGGGATGGACTGTGAGGTTATTAGACTATCCTGCATGCTAGTTGCCTTCCTTTGCAGAATCAGGCGATTATCAAATCTCTACTCGACTACGTTCAAGAGATGGGAAGCCCATTCCTCACAAGGTGGCCCACTCTCTTTTTAGGCAGCTTTGATTATTGGGAAAGTCTTCTTAGGATTAAAACAAAAGCAAAGAAATTCATGGTGAGAGAAATCATGGATCATAGGATTTAGAACTGGAAATGACTTTTGATATCATCTAATCTACCTTTATATTATGATGAGAAAAGTTGAGAGGGTTAGTAATCCACCCAAGGTCACAGTCTTCCAGACTTTGTTCCAGGCAGACAGAGAACTTTCCAGGGTCACCAGCCCAGAACAAGTTTTTTATGGACCACCATCCATCCCTGGGAATTTTCTTGGCCAATTCTTGGCCAAGTGGCCTTCCTGGTGTCCCCTCTGGTGGGGCATCCCACTACCTTGACCCAATAGATAGTAATACTCTATTGGACAGCATGAAGGACTTTTCTCCTGTTCTCAGAGACTTGCCCTGTAAGGCTAACATCAGCTCCAGAAGCCACAAGATGAAGTGATAGCTTACACTAGCTTGTGGTCATGGTTTCAGTGGAAAGAGCGTTGAACTCAGACCTAATTGCCAATACTCATTCTGCCACTAACTATCCAAGCAAGGCATGTCCCCTTGGGCTTCAGTTTCATCTGTAAAGATCAGGGGTGGGGTGACTATGGACTAGATGGTTCAAAAGTTCATTTTCAGCTCTATGATCTTTCTGAACCAAGTTCAGACTTGGCAGGAAATATTCCTGCTCTGGTGGAACAATTTTGACAGGGTTTGGCTACCAACTCATTCTTATTTTTCCAGAAATGGGGATGTGTTGCATCCTTCAAATTGGAGGCTTTTCCAGCACTCTCCCAGTCTCCTTTTGAATTCTGTCTTACCTGTACTTCTTTCTCTGACTTCAGATTAGGGTATAACGATTTACAGTGATAGCTCAATATTGACTGAAAAGGAAGGAAGGAAATTAGCATTTATTAAGTGCCTACTATGTGTTACTTCTTGTGCTAAGTCCTTTGCAAGTAATCTCATGTGAACCTCACAGCAACTTAAATGGAGAAACAGAGACTATATTACCTCCATTTTACAGTTGAAGAAACTGAGGCAGACATTAAATGACTTGTCCACTATAAAGCTAGTAAGCGTTTGAAGATGGATTTGAACTTAGGTCTTCTCAACTTCAGGTCCTAGTGCTCTATTCACTGTGTCTTCTAGCTTTCTCAAAGTCCCAAACTGTTGGACCTCTTGTTTCCACAGATGATTTTTTCCTTCTGGTTTCTGCCCCAACTTGTGCATCCCGAAGAAGAGGGCCAGGTACTTGAGAGAGAGTGTCCAAAATAGGAAGTGACAGTAATACTATGAATTGTCCAATTGCCACATTGAACTTTAAAATAAAATAACTGAACTACTTGGCATGACACCATCAAGAGACAAGCTTGTTTGGCATGGGAACACTTTTGATATATTGCCTATGGATCAAATGAGGTATAGTGAGACAGTGGTGAATACTTGATGACTTGGACAAATGCTTGGAAAGACTTGTATAAATTCATCCCTTTATGAGGTGTTACTGCTGAGCATGACTTGTTTTTACCTGAGTATGGCAAACAACAGCTTGCCAATTCTATGTTAACCTTTCCCCCTGCTACTTCATGCAATTAATATTCAACTATTCCTATCACAAAACTCGATTTCCTTGTAAGTCATTCAGAATAGGAAAAGAGATTATGGTCTTAATGGGAAATGAGACATGAGCCAACTGAAGCTGTATTTGGAGATTTTCCTGAAGTAAATTTTGGGTGGCGCAACCTATGAACCAAATAATTCTTTTACGTTAAAAACCAATATTCCCAAAACACATATCTGATCACATCGCCTCTCTTCTCATTTAATTTTTTCATAAAGGCTGTAGACTTTTAGCTGGAAGGGGCCTTAAAGAGTAGCCAGTTTAGAAAGTCTTAACTTTTTTTGTGTCCTGGACCCCTCTGGTAGTCTGGTAAGAATCCCTTCTCATAATATCTTTTTTTTAAAGATTTAGAATTTATATAAAAAGATATATCTTTATACACATAAAGATATATAATTTATAATTATAAGATCATAATTGAAGGAAGTGCTAAATTTCATTTAGAGGTTGGTGAGAATGAAGACAACCTTTTTCCCCTTCCAAGTTCACACTCTGGAAATCTGTCCATGGTCTGGCTCAAAAGAACCTAGGTTAAGAACTCCTGATCTAGTCCATCCTCCTCATTTCACAGATGAGGATGCTAAGACTGAGCTAGATGAAGCCATTTGTCCAACTTCATGCAAATAATAATGGCACGGTTGGGAATTGAGCTCAGTTTCTCTGACTCCAATATTCTTTTCCATTGTCCCATGTTGCTCTGATCTTTAAGCATTTCCTCTTGTCTCTAGGATACAATATGAAATCTTGACATTTAAGGCCTTGCACTACCTGACTCCCATCTATCTTTCCAGGCTTAATGCTCCACATGTCTTCTTCTTTTAGTCTAATTGATCAGTTAGCTGTTGTACCCAAAGCACAATAATGTGCCTCAGGCCTCTTTTCACCTGTGCAAAGGTGATCTTTCTTGACCCGAATGGATGGTGTCTGTACCTGTGCTTCTTGGAATCTCTAGCTCCTTTCAAGATGCAAAGTCAGGTGCAACCTTCTACTCAAAGCTGATCTCCCCAATTGCTAATGGTCTTTTTCTCTGAAAATTAATTTACATTTTAAAAATACACACATATGTTTATATATGCACATAGACATATATTTACTTACATCAGTAGTTCTAAAACTTTTTTTTTTTTTTGCTCCCAGTGAAGAGATCTTTGCTGTGATGAATGATGGCACATTGAAAGAAGGGTTCCTGAGCAGTAGGAAGTTCAGACCTATTCTTCAGATTTTGGTAATCCTCGTTCTCCCTCCCTTCCTTCTCCCTTTTCATGCCTTCACTCTCATCTTTCTTTGCTTGTCTAGGATTGACAGAGGAAGATGCAAATGATTAAGCTGCTACTGTGATATGCCCATATCAGGCTAAGCTGGGAAGAACAGGTAGCAAATTGCAACTGGGATGTGGGTGTGTGGTGAGGAATATGGAAATCTTGGTGTGTGGGCATAGCATGCTAGTTATTGTAAGAAGGTGGTGGTATGTTTGTATCTAGAGAAGACCAGATTCCCTACAAATACCCCAGTAACTCTCTAAAAATACACAAGAAGGAAATTAAAAAAAAAAGATTATAATCTCCTCCATCCACTCCAAGACCGCACAGAAAGAATGCCAGAACCTACAGTGGCTCTGAGAAGGGATAAGCTAAGGTAAGAAAAAGGCAAAATGTTTAAGTATCTTGGACCATAGCAGGACACAGGGCCTGATCAGTGCCCAACACATGGCTCAGGTACCCAGCACATAAACCACAGCAAGAGATACGGCAGACACCAGAAGCCAGACAGCATAGTACCTAGGCAGAGCCATGTCCAACTCATAGTAGGAGACAGGGCCAAACCAGCACTAGACTATCCATCCTGGACCTATCACCCTAGTAATCTGCACCCAACCCATAGCCCATGCAACCTGTACTGGAACAGTACAGCAGACAGGGTCAGCCCACTGTCTAGGCAGTCCTCACTCACCCAAGTCACAACAGGAGAAAGAACCAGAGTAGCAGCTGGGGTCTTGTAGCAGACTTGGTCCAATACAATAACAATATCGGGTTGGGGCCTGTCAGGATCATAGCAAAGGATGGACCTGACTTCAGCTTTAGGACTGTGTAATAAGAAGTAGACAGGGAAGGGACTAAGGGCCAAACCTAAGCTGAAGTGCCAGGAGGCTAAGACAAAATCAAGGATTTTTTTTGTTTGTTTTTTTTTGCCAAAGATGGGACGTGGTCTCATGTACCACATTCAAGAATAAATGGACCTGCCCATCTTCTTCAAGAATGTGGGAGGGAGCAGTCTAACTCATGTATAAACTGCACTCCAGAAACTGAGACTTGGAGATAGGAGTAAACAAAAGAAAATGAAAAATGAAAAAAACATTATGGATTGAGAGAAACCCAAGAGGTAAATTCAGGAGAGTAATTCTACAGGAAGTCCAAATAGCCTCACAAAAAGAAACAATGTCCTGGACGGAATATTATCTGGAAGAAATGAAGCAAGAGATTAAAAAAATGCCATGTTAAGTGAAAGAAAAGGATGGTAAGGAGAATTAATGGCTTAGAATAGAAGGTAGTCAACTTTACCCAAGAATTGGACTTTCCAAAATTAGAATGGGCCAAACAGAAAGCAATGACTCCACAAAACAAGAAATAATAAAATAGAAGGAAAAATTGAAGAAGAAAAAAGGAAAAGTAACGTATATAATATCAAAAGAAACTGACCTGGAAAATGGGCCAAGGAAACATCATCTAGAAATCACTGCACTAATTTAAAATCATGACCAAAACAAAAAAGAAACAAACAAAAAGCTGGATACTATATTCCAAGAAATTATAAATGAAAATGGCTCAGAGAGAGAAGTGAAAGAAATCCATCAATCGCTTCCTGAAAGGAAAAAGTGAAAAAAAAGGAATGAAAATTGAAAAGTAAATACATAGTATCAAAAGAATTTTAATACATAGTATCAAAAGAAACTTACCTGGAAAACAGGTTAAGGAAACCCCAATTGAAATCTAAGGAACATCAAAGTCAAAATTCAGAGTTTCCAGGTTTAAAAAAAAATACTATATGCAACCAGAAAAGAAAGAGTACAGGTACAAAGGACCCCTACTTAGCATCTCACTAAATTTGGCAGCCAGAGAAGAGCTTATAATATGCCAAAGGGCAAAAGGTAAATGACTATAATGAAGAGGAACAAATCAGGCAAATTTTAGTATTCCTACAGGGGGGAAGATGAATCTTTAGTGAAATAGTTCTAAGCCTTCCTGGCTTAGAAAAGGTCAGATCTAAATAAAAGCTTTGAAATGCAAATACAAGAGTTAAGAGAAACAGAAAAATAAATATATCAGGATAATTGGAAGGGGCTAAATTGTTTATGTTCTGATGCAAAAAGAAACTGTGCTCTTAGATCTCTGTCTTCAAGAATTGTAAAAGGAATTAAATAAGACAGAAAGTTGGGTTTTGTTTCACTGAACTTGAAAGCAGAAGGATATGGGAATATATTTGGGAGTGAAGAAGGAAGAAGAAGAGAGAACTTAGTATCTATCTCATGTAGTAGGAATGGATAAAATGAAGAGTATTCAAACATGGAAAAAGCAGTGAGAGGAATAGGCATCTTGTTAACCTCACTTTTATCCATTCTATACAAATGAAGGTTGAACACACAATACACATATAAACACAAACAACTGATGTAGAAATATATTAAACTTAATGGGGAAATAGGAAGGGACAAGGAAAAGGGAAAATGGGGTTTAAGAGGGAGGGCAGGATCATTGAAGGAATAAGCATAATCAAATAAATATCAGGGGGTTAATCATGAAGGGGAGAAATAAAGAAAAAGTTTAAAAAAAGGCTTGTGATAAAGAATGGAGTAAGAGGAAGAGGAGCAAGAGTGGAAATGAATCACTTCAATTATAGATGACTAGTATTAAGTACAGTCTTTCTCCACCTTCTTTCTTAAAAGGGGCTGAGGCAGCTAGGTGGTGCAGCAGATAGAGCACCAGTGCAGGAGTCAGGAGGATCTGAGTTCAAATCTCACTTCAGATACTTGACACTCACTAGCTGTGTGACTTTGGGCAAGTCACTGAACCCCAACTGCCTCATCCTGGGCCATCTCCAGTCATCCTGATGAATATCTGGTCACTGGATTCAGATGGCTCTGGAGGAGAAGTGAGGCTGGTGACCTGCACAGCTCTCCTTCACTCAAAACAGTCTAATGCAAGTCATGTCATTATTCCTCTGATGGCGTGGTCTTCTTTGGCAATGAAGGACGAACACACATCTTAAAAGGGGAGCAGAGGGAAAAGAGGGAGAAAAGCACAAAAGGATAGGTTGGAGGGGAATATGCAATTAAAAATCTTAACTATGAATGTGAATTGTATGAATTCACTCATAAAATGGAAGAAGATAGCAGAATAGATTAGAAAGAAGAATCTAGCAATATGTTGTTTATATGAAACAAAAAACAAAATTAAAATAAAGGACTAGAAAAAAAATCTAGTATATTTCAAGCAAACTGAAAAAAAACAAGATTAACAATCATGGTTATAGACAAAGTAATAATAAAAAAGGGACATAAAAGAGAAAAGGATTAAATAACATTATACTTAGAAGCACCATATATAACAATATCAGTATTTTATATAATGCAACAATAGCATAGCATCTAAATACTTAAAGGAAAAGTTAATTGAATTACAGGGAGAAATAGTAGCAATACCATAATATGTACCCCTTTCAGACTTAGATAATTCTAACAAAAAAGATAAACAAGGAAGAAATTAAGGACATGAATAGAATTTTAGCTCAATTAGACAGGATAAGTCTTTAAATGAGAAGAGAAAGGAGTTTACACATTTTTCAGCTGTATATGGTACCTTTGTCAAAACTGGCTATTAGGACACAAAAACCGTACAAATATATATACAAAACCAAGACAATGATGCAAAAAAAGATATTCAATAAAGGCATTAAAAAAGATTAAAATTAATTTGATACGAAATAATTTAATACGAAAGAATAATTCAAAGGTCAAATCATAAGAACAACAGAAAAAATCATCAAGGAAAATGACAACAGACAATTTACCAAAACTTTTGGCATGTAGCTAAAGCAGCCCCGAGGTTACTTTGTATCTTCTTTGTGTATAGCTTTATGTTCATGTTGTCTTTTTTGTTAGAATATAAGGTCCTGGAGGGCAGGGGCTGTTTTCTTTTGCCTTTTAATCTTTGGTTCCTAGCGTAGTGTCTGACATATTGTAATGCCTTGAGAGTAAGGACTTGGATTTTGTGTGTGTGTGTGTGTGTGTGTGTGTGTGTGTGTGTGTACCTGCTCCCTCTTCCCAAAACCTCACAGTGCCTTGCATATAATTGGCCCAGTCAGTGCTTGCTAAATGTTAGTTCAATTAGGTTGAATTGGAGTACTTGTTATAATAATACTGCCACTTCATATTTATAAGTACTTTAAAGTTCACAAAATGATTCAACTACGCAAGAAGTATATAATGTGAAAAAATCAAAGTGATTATTCTGATGCTAGTTGAGGATTTAGGGAAATACAATCATTTGTGGAACTGGATTTATTTGTCATTACAAATTCTCTGGAAAAATTGCTGTAAGTGAGGGAGAGGAGAGCCTTCTTAGATGATAATCACATAACATTATATGCTTGAGTCTGAATCTCAGCTTTCCATTTTTTTCTAATGCTCCAGGCAATAAAACTTCAAGACCTCTCTGGTTCCTGTGCATTTTCCTCTTAAATCATTTGAGAGTCAGCATTTAGATATGTGGAAACTTCAATTTATTTCAGCTTTGCAAAGGAAACTAGAGTCACTGATAGTGACTCTAAAATAGACCCCCTTAACATGGGAAATCCAGAAACTGCTTGGTTGCCAGCTCATTCTTGTGTCCACCATCCTCCCCCCACATTCTAACCTCATTGCTTCTAGGCAGATATCTTTAAGCTATAAATGGCAAATCATTTACCATTCCTTCAGAAACTCTCAGGGTGATAAGCAGGGATTAAGTATTAATGGGGACCCAGAAACGGTTCTGAATACTCCAATGTCAGCTGGGGAAACTATCATTCAGCTTTTGGGCCGCTCATCAATAGTTTTAATTGGTTGTTATACTAGCTAACATTGCTTAAAGCCTAGCCTAATGCAGGCTGAGAGCTTAACCAGACAGACAGGGGATATTGTAGGGTGCTAGCAGACTCATCCCCTCCCATCGGATCCTCCCCTAGACAGAATCATTGACTGATGATGCAAAATCAAACAAAGGCATCCTGGAAGAAGTATGGGGTTACATAGTTTCCAGAGCAATGGTTCCCAGTTCTCAGACTTCCTTCTACAACATTGCTTCTATCCATTCCTTTCTTTGCATTCTAACAGTCACCACCCCACTTCAGACCTTTATCATCTATTGCCTGGACTATTGTAATAATCTCCTATTGTAATCCATTCATCACATAGCTGCCAAAATGATTTTTCCTAAAGTACAGCTGTGACTGTCACAATCCTTTTCAATAAACTCTTCCTTTACTTCAATAATTTCTTCCATTAAGCATTTAAAGTCCTTTACAACCTGGCTCCATCCTATTTTTCCAGTCTTAATACATCATCTCCCTCCATACACATTATGATCTGGCCAAACTGACCTTTTTAATGCTTGCTGAAAATGAGATTCCATATTCCATCTCTGTGCCTTAAGAGGCATAGATTATCCTACATGCCTGGGATTCAATCCTTTTTCGTCTCTGCCCCTAAGAATATCTAGCTTTCTTCAAGACTGAATTCAAGCATCCCCTTTCACATGAAACCTTTTCTGATTCTCCTGGTTCTGAGTGACCTCCTGGTCTCCAGGCCAGACCTCCTGTGGAAAACTAATGAGGAGACAAGGACAAGAGTCACATAGGTTGGGTAGGTATGGATGGGCTGTGGATAGGTATGGATGGGCTACGGATAGGTATGGATGAGATCACAGATCTATTTGAGCCTGTATGAGGCACTGTGCTAGGCATAGGGGGTTGTAAAGATAAAAATGAAATGGAGAGGAGAGGAAAAGAGAAGGATTAAGTTACACAAATAATTACACAAATAAGTAAAGATGAAGTAATTTGAAGAGAGAGTGAACAGTAACAATCTCAATATTTATTCAGGAATGGTTCTAAATGTCTCAAAGGAAACAAAGCCTTTTAATTCAGCCTTTAAGGCAGGTTTAGACCTTTTGAATCCCTCCCACATTCACAAGAATTATAGTGAAGGTATTTCTGAAAGCACTGGGACCCCGTATGAGCCAGAGTGGTACCCTGGAAAGAACGTAGAATCAGAGAACCTGGGTTCACTTGTGGCTTCACCACTTACTATATGTGTGATCTTGGGTAAATCACTTTACCACTCTGGGACTGTTTCCTCATCTGTAAAATGAAAGGGGTTGGATTAGATGACCTCTAAATTTCTTTTCAGTACCAAATCTATTGTTCCTATGAATTAAAGAAGGAAGAGAAAGGGCCTGAATAATCCATAAGTTCTCCCATCCTCCCTTTAATAGCTAACAATTGACTATATTAAGTTAGTAACTTTATAGCTGTAATAAAATGTACATACCATATTTGTTAGGTGTAATAGCTTCTGCCTGTACAGAATTTCATCTGTGGAAAAAGGGATGATTGCTATTCCATACTGGCTTAAACTTGGGCTGCAATAAATATTTTTCAATGGCTTTTTTTTTTTAAAGAGAAAGCACAAGTATTATATTTTCACATCATGAAATCCAAGCAATTATTACAATTGTGTTAAAAATCCTAACCTAGAAAAACCCAGGATCTTTTGCACAAAGGCAGAAATGTTGGCTTTTCTCAAACTGTTCTCAGAGAACAATGGGCAAATGGCATATAATATTTAGATCTCTGAATGTAAAAGCTGTTTAAATCTTTTGGGTCAGATTCAGTAGAAGAGATTTTTCCCTTTTATGAACTCTAGCTTCATCTTCCTCCTCATCTCCCGCTCCCAATCTTGCCAAGTGAAACTCCTGTGGAAATCTGTATGGAACCAGGTTGGGCTCTGGCAAGTGATAGTAATTGAAAGGAATTTTGGCACTCTGAAAGGAATTTTTAAACAATAATTCAAATACTCTATAGATTATAGATATAAGAAAAGCAAATCAAAAGCTTTACTTATTGCCTAAGGACTTCTCTGTCTGAATCACAAAAGAGAAGAAATAGCCACTGGGGATAGAAACTGAGAGAGATGAGTCTTCCATAAGGAAAAATCTATATTAGAGTTGCCATATTCCTCTCACCTCTAAGCAAAATGCTTTATATCTAGTAAATACTTGACAGAAGTCAAGGAGAGATAAGGTAATGTATACAGAAGGTGGGCCTTCAAATCAGAAAGACCTTGTCATACATACTAATTGTGTGACCCTGGACAAATTACTTTGCCTTTTTGTACCCTCAGGCAACTCTCTAAGTCTTTAAGTTTCATATGAGTTGCTGATCTGCATTGGTGGAGGGAATTTCCATACAAAGAGTGCCCCACCTTGATGAAATATTAAGTTTACATTAAAAACTACAAAAGTTGAATTGTATTGAAAGGCAAAATAATAACAAGACAAACACCACATTCTTAAGTGTAAGGGGCAGCTGAGAAGCAAGAAGGGAAGAATGGGCTTACTTCAATGTAAAGTATATTTCTAATCACAGAAATACTCAAAAATGTATTAAATTATAAATAGCTTACAGCTTAAGATCCTGTCTCACACTTTTAAAAAAATTCTACCATAGTACTTGACACAGTATTAGGGGGTCCATATAGTATGCACTCAATAAAAGCTTTCTTATTAAGAGACGAACAAGGATGGGTTGTCAATTTAACTAACTACATTAATAGGAACATCTGGTAACTTCTCATTTTTAAAATCAGAACTTCACAAAATAATTTAGTACTGAAGATCTACAAACTCATTGGGCTCCTTTCTCCTGAGGAAGCATTCTCTGTCTGCATCGCACAGACCTGGAAGTTAATAGCCTCCACAGGGTCCTGGCAGTTAACAGTCTCGAAGACTCTTCGAGACAGAGACAGACACAGAGAGACAGAGACAGACACAGAGAGAAACAGAGAGACAGAGATTTCAGAGAGAGACACAGAAAGAGATACAGACAGACAAACAGACGCAGAGGGGGAGAGAGAGAGAGAGACAGAGAGACAGAGACAGAGAGACAGAGAGAGACAGAGAGAGAAGGAGACAGAAAGAGTTAAAGATGACATTTGTGTTGTAGACCTGGGTGTAAACATTGTAGTTTGTCCTTCATTTTTTAAGAAGAGCGATGACACCATGAGGCGATGCCTTGATTCTTGACTCTCCTGTGAACTGGATTTAAGTGAGGCAGAGCTTCGTAATATTGTCAGCCTCACTCTCTCTTCTAGAGTCATCAAAATCCAGGGGCAAGACAAAAGTCAAGATGGCCCAGGATGCACTGGATGACCTTGTTATCTTTGATGTCTGACCAAGCCCTAAGTGCACTATAGTGCCTCCTTCCGCTGCTTTCATGGCCATTGGAACAAATTGGTCTCATCTGCCCAATCTGCTGGGGAAATCTTCATATGCTTGGGTACACACCCCTCTGCCTCCCTGACTGGTTTGGGCTCTGGGTGACTGGGAGAATGGTGATACCTCCAACAGTAACAGGGAAGTTAGGAAGAGGAGAGGAAAGATATTGGTTGGAAAGATAATGAGTTCAATTTTGGATGTGTTGAGTTTAAGATGTCCGTAGGACATTCAGTCTGACATGTCCAATAGACAATGTGAGTCTAGAGGTTAGTTTCACAGATTTCTGTTCCTGAATCTAGGTCACTTGCTACTTCATGGAGACAATAGATGCATATCATTACACACAACCCAGGTTATGCCTTTTAAATCATTTTTTTTTAAGTAATGATTATGGTATGCTGTTTCAGTAAGTATACCTAGCAAGAAGTTCTTCGTTTTCCTAAAATAAAGACATTTCACCTAGAATCAGAAGTGACCACGGAGACTACTGAGTTCAATTCTCCTAATAGTAGAGATGGGGAAACGAGGTCATGCTCTATATGTGTCACACACATAGAACACTTTCTGGCAGAATTCAAAGCCAGGTCACTCAGTTCAAAGAGTCAGCTCTTTTCACATTGTACCACATCATCTCTCATGTTAGCTCGATCTCCATAACTCTTGATCATAAGATCTATGTAAAGAATTAGATATTTTTTTAGGTTTTTGAACTGATAAATTATACCACTGCTTTTGGAATCAAAGGAAATGGTTTCAGTCCCTGCTTCTGATGCTACCCAGATTGCATCTGGACGAGTTATTGCTACTCTTCCTCTTCCATTTCCTTTCGTGTTCTTCCCTACCCTGGGCCATTCACACCCATCTAGGCTGCTCACCTGCTCACACCACACTCATTGCTTCTGGTGAGATAGAGAACTACCATAGCATCACCTCCCAGTAATTAGGTCCTAAGGTCCATCAGGCAACCAAGAGGCCAAGTGGTTAGACACGAGTTCAAATACAGCCTCAGGCACTTAATAGCTGTATGACCCTGGGCAAGTCACTTAACTTCTGTCTGCTTCAGTTTCCTCAACTATAAACTGGAGATAGTAACAGTATCTATCTTTCAAGATTGTTGCCAGGATCTAATGAGATATTAGCTGTGAAGCTCTTAGTTCAGCACCTGGCACATAGTAAATGCTCCTCACCTTCCTTCAGGCCTCACCATCCATCCCTGCCCCTATACAGACCCCAGGTACTGTCATCCACCTACTGATGCTATCTAAGGACCCTTGGGCCTTTCCATGCTCTCCTCCAGTGAGAGGGGGCATCTTCTTTATTTTTCTATTTGTATCTCAAGCACTTAGCATAGTGCTTTGCATAAACTTAATGAATGCTTTTTCATTTTTATTTATTTATTCATTTATTCTTTTATTATTTATTTAATTATTATTCACTTCCTTTGTGATATTAGGCAAATCACTTTCCTTCCCTGGGTCCCAGTTTCCTCATCTATAAAATAAGGAGGTTGATTATAGAAGACCCAAGGGTCCTTTCCACCTATGACCTATGGTTTAATTTTTCATTTGTGTGCCTGTTTGTGACATATCTAGAAAAGTCACATAATGATTAGTTATCTATTTCTTTGGGTTTTTTTGTAACCCACAAGTATGTATTAATCCAGGTTTGGAAGCATCATGGAAAGAGATTTAGACTTGGAATTGGCAGATCTGTCCCTATATCTTGGCATATACTAATTGTAAGACCAACCACAGGCAAGGGACAGAAGGTCCCTGAATGACCTGGGTTCAAATCCTGCCAGAAAGTGTTCTATGTGTGTGACACATATAGAGCAAGTTACTTAGCTTCCATGGCCTCAGTTTCCCCATCTCTAATATAAGGAGGATTGAACTCACTATCCTCTGTAGTCACTTCTGTCTGTCACCTTTTGTCTCTCTGAGTCTCTCAGTTCCTCAAATGTAAAAGAAGGGTAATGATGCTTTCATTCTATCTCCTACCAGGTTGTTTCAAGCAAAGTGCTTTCTTTGTAATTCTTAAAGTGCCTTGTCAAAATAATTACTTCTCTGACTACCAAGCAAACTCCTAGGATACTTCTTTTTACTCTCTAGTCTATGAACCCAGGCAATGCAAAATGACTTTAATATGAACAAGTATATGACCATAGGATGGTGCAGTGCATGTGACATGGTGGAGAGAGAGAGCTGGCCCTGTCATCAAGATGGCCTGGATTCCCATCCCACTTCTGACACACACTGACTGGACAATCTTGGCTACCTCACTTGCTTTCTCACAGTCCTAGGTACCTCTCTTAGACTCTAAGTTGCAGAGAAGGTAATCACTTGCATTGACATAAGCAGCTTCCTATCTGGGTGTTCAATGGAATAAAAAGTCCAGTCCCTACTGCTTATGAACATATAAAGTCTAAGGAAGAAGTCAAATCATCCTAAAACGCACTCTTTCAACCAGACACAAGCAATTTTGAGATTATTTATTGTTCTGGACTAGGTGTTCAGAACCCTGTCCACCCCCATTAGCACCAACAACTGACAGTTAACCATAGGTCTGACGGTACACGTTGCCCTGGGTTACAGAAATGGAAGCAGACTTCTCTTTCAGTACATAGTGATTCTTTTTTCCCCCTTTTTCTTCTATTCCATTTTGACAGGTAAATGGCAGTGTGGGAAAGGATGGAACAAGTTACCACGCAAACAATGCTGACTGATGATGAACTGATGAGAAGGTACTTGGCAGAAGCCCTTAATGACAGCTGCTTTGTACAACGTGGAATGTAGAGCCTTCCTGCACTGGTAGGGAAGCCCATGAAAAGAGCTGAAATGGAAGGGCACATTGGCAGACATGCTCGATTTCTAAAGCCTTAGAATTGTGACTTTTAAAGATTCTGCTGGGGTTAGGTGGTACAGTGAATGGAGTACAGGCCCTGGAGTCAGGAGGACCTGAGTTCAAATGTGACCTCAGACTTACTGTGTGACCCTGGGCAAATCACTTAACCCTAACCGCCTTACCCCGTCCCCCCCCCTCCCAAAAGATTCTGCGATTCTGCCAATAGAAACAGGTCAAGACAAGTTCAGAGGTTTGCAAACCTAATGTTAAGGAACTATTTTAGCATTCATTCTCTTATCCACTAAGGAGCCTCTCTGCTCTGGACACAGGTCCAAGGAGGTTCAGTCCTGAGAATGCCTGCCCTTTTGTGAAGGTTTGGGGTTCCTTTTTTTATACTCTTTAGCTTATTATTAGCTCGGCCTACCCATGAACAACAGTGGCTTTTCCAGTTACTTAAAAGTTTTCATATAGTTCCTGGGTTTGTTTTGGCAGGTAGACTCCCAAATATTTCATAATGTCTGCTGTAGCTTTAAATGGGATTCCTCTTTCTATCTCTTGCTGTTGGGTTTTGTTAGTAATATACAGAAATGCAGATGATTTATGTGGGTTTATTTTGTAACCTGCAACTTTGCCACAGTTGTTTATTATTTCAAGTAGTTTTTTACTTGATTCTCTAAGTATATCATCATATCATCTGCAAAGAGTGATAACTTAGTTTCTTCTTTGCCTATTCTAATTCCTTCATTTTCTTTTTCTTCTCTTATTGCTAAAGCTAACATTTCTAATACCATACTGAATAATAGTGGTGATAATGGACATTCTCGTTTCACCCCAATCTTATTGGAAATGCATCTAGCTTGTCCCCATTGCATATAATGCTTGCTGATGGTTTTAGGTAAATACTGCTTATTATTTTAAGGAATGCTCCATTTATTCCTGTGCTCTCCAGTGTTTCCAATAGGAATGGGTGTTTTATTTTGTCACAAGCTTTTTCTGCATCTATTGAGATAATTATATGATTTCTGTTAGTTTTGTTGTTGATATGATCAATAATGCTGATAGCTTTCCTAATATTGAACCAGCCCTGCATTCCTGGTATAAATCTCACCTGATCATAATGTATTGTTCTCATGATAAGTTGCTGTACTCTTTTTTCTAATGTTTAAAATTTTTTGCATCTATATTCATTAGAGAAATTGGTCTATAATTGTCTTTCTCTGTTTTGGCTCTTCCTGATTTAGGTATCAGAACCATATTTGTATCATAAAAAGAATTTGGTAGGACTCTTTTGCTAATTTTCCTGAATAGTCTACACAGTATTGGAATTAACTGTTCTTTAAATGTTTGATATATAGAGAGAACTGAGTCAAATTTACAAGAATACAAATCATTCCCCAATTGATAAATGGTCAAAGGATATGAACAGGCAGCTTTCAGAGGAAGAAATTAAAGTTATCTATAATCATATGAAAAAATGCTCTAAATCACTGTTGATTAGAGAGATGCAAATCAGAACAACTCTGAGGTACCACATCACACCTGTCAGATTGGCTAACGTGACAAAACAGGAAGATGATAAATGTTAGAGAAGATGTGGGAGAGTTGCAACACTGATTCATTGTTGGTAGAGCTGTGAGCTGATCCAACCACTCTGGAGAGCAATTTGGAACTATGCCCAAAGGGTTACCAAAATGTGCATACTCTTTGACTCAGCAATATTGCTTCTAGGACTGTATTCCAAAGAAATCATAGAAATGGGAAAAAGTCCCAGATGTATAAAAATATTTATAGCAGCTCTCTTTGTGGTGACCAAGACCTGGAAATCAAAGGAATGCCCATCAATTGGGGAATGCCCGAACAAATTGTGGTATATGAATGTAATGGAAGACTATTGTGCTATAAGAAATGATGAACGAGAAGACTTCAGAGAGGCCTGGAAGAACTTATATGAGCTGATGTTGAGTGAAAGGAGCAGAACCAGGAGAACTTTGTACACAGTAACAGCCACAGTGAGTAAGGACTGTTTATGATAGGTTTAGTTCTTCACAGCAATGCAAAGACCTAAAACATTCCCAAAGGATTCTTGAGGCAAAATGCCATCCATATCCAGAGAAAGAGCTATGGAATCTGAACACAGACTATTTTCTCTTGTGTTATGTTTTGTTTCATTTTGGTTTTTCTCGTGGTTTCTCCCATTCATTTCAATTCTTCTATGCAACATGACTAATGTGAAAATGCGTTTAATAAGAATGTATCTGTAGAACCCATATAAGATTGCCTGCTGTCTTGGGAAGGAGGAGAAGAAAATTTAAGACTTATGGAAATGATTATTGAAAACTGAAAACAAATTAATTTTTAAAAAAGTCAGAGGGAGATTATTAGAAAAGATTTTTAACTTTGCAGAAGTATTCATCATAGTATTCCTTTATAGAGAGCTACCTTAATGCATTTCAAATTTGGACCTATTTGCAAAAATTAAATCTATGCACACATATCTACACCAAAGAACTCAGACCTGCATTCTAGATGTGATATCACATGATAGGACTGTACCATAAACTCAGAAGCAGTTGATTTGAAATTGTGACTCAGGGCACTGATTTTTTGGAATTTCCATAAGAAGAAGCTTGGATAGTCTGGAAGCATCTAAATCTATCTGTTTTTGTTATTTCTTATAAACTGTGTTTCCAATGTGGCTTCCAGGCCTAACAAAATTAGGCCTAACAAAATGTGTTTTAGTCCTTGGATTGGATCTGACTCAGGAAATAAAGATGCAGACACACAGATATGTTTGCAGAATAGATTTTTTTTCTCCAGCAACGGGGAATAAGGAACGTTACATACTTGTCATCTCTTCTGTACCTCATCCAGAGTGTATCGATCAAGGTTAAGAAGACACTGTTCAAAAAAAATAAGTCTTTGTCCCAGGATCGATATTTTCTCAGCATGATATGCAATGTTAGTTATGTACTCTTCAAAGCACACTGCATGTTTTCATTCAAGATCGTTTGGATTAAAAAAAAAAGAGTAAGAAAGAAATGATCCATGGTCCCTAGGGAGCCATCCATGTTTGGTCAAGCTGGGTTTAAATGCTGAGTCATTCAGAATTTCTGCCAGGAAAACATCTTAGCTAAAATTCCTAAGGACCCTGAAGACAAAAGAAAAATGTGTTTTCATAGAGACAATCTAAACATAGGGCAGATGAAATTGTAGTATTTTGAAATCTTTGCAAAGACAAAAATTACTCAAGGAAAAAGATTCCACTTTCTGCTCTTTGCAATACAGACTTTAAAGGAATCATATTTAAAATAATATATTCATTTTGGTGGGAAAGCACTGGAGCAAGTCACTAGTCCAAAGTGCTCTGTAGTTAATAAAAGCAAGAATTATGGAGTGGTTATTCTGGGTAAATGTGCCTAGAATTATCTACCCCAAACACACATGTAACTAAATGGCTTTGGGTTGACCACTTGTTATTTCTCCTTAAGAACTGTATTAAGTATTCATAGATGTGGAAAGGATCTTAGAAAAAAAGAGTCCAATAACCTCATTTCACAGGAGAAAGAAACTGAGGCTTACAGAGGTGTTCAAGGTCAATGGGACTTCAAAATCGCTACAGAATTTGTATGGTGCTTTGAGGTTTGCAAAATGCTTTACATGTGTTACTTCCTCTCAACGACTCTGTGAGGCAGGTGTCGTTATCATCCCCATTTTGCTTATGAGGAAACTGAGGCTGGGAGTTGTGTCTTGCCTTAGTTTCCTACTTCCAAAACTTTTTCCAGTACATTTTGTCTCCTGATATATCTGCATAAAGTTATATAAAGGTATAGCTCTATATGGATTCTTTGTCATGAAACAGTCTTCAACCTAGAAATGCTTGGTTGATAGGCAACTTCATTCATTTACTTGCTAGTTATTTTTTTTTATTATTCAATCATTTTTCAGTTGTGTCTGACTCTTCAGATGCTATTTGAGGTTTTCTTGACAAAGATGCTGAAGTGGTTTCCTATTTCCTTCTCCAGCTCATTTTATAGATGAGGAAACTGAGGCAACTAGGGTTAAGTGACTTGCCCAGGGTCACACAGCTAGTAAGTGTCTGAGGCTAGATTTGAACTCAAGTCTTTTTGACTCTAGGTCCAGGGCTCTATCCACTGCACCTCTCAGTTGCCCCTTGTTAGTTTTAAGCGTATGCAATTGGTTGAATTTGCCTCTAGTTTAAAATACAAACTTCTATGTTTGGCAATTAAAGCTTTTTTAATCCTAGCTCCAACTTACCTTTCCAGGCTACTCCTCTTCACACATTATAGTCCATCCCCATTGCCCTTCTGCTGTTCCTCAGCGATTTCCATATGATAGTCTACCTCCAGTCTCTGTGTCTTTGTACTGGCTGAACTTCCATGGATGGAATGCATTTTTTTCCTCATCTTCACTTCTTAAAATTCCTCGTTTGCTTCATGTCTCAATTCAAACTCCTATATCAGGACTTTGTTGCATCTTGTCCCTTTCTCCCCCCACCCCTCTGTTTTAGTGCTGCCCTCTTTCCTAAAACTAATTTGTGTAGATTTTGCCTGTGTAGACACTCTGTATACACTTTGTTCCGTATGTTTATGCATGCATTTCCCCCCAATAGAATATAATGACATAGCTTTGTCTTTGTATCACAGTGGCTAACATGTTCTTTAGTTGTCATGGTCTATGGGGCTTTCTTGGTAAAGATACCGGACTGGTTGGCCATTTCCTTCTCTAATGTGTTGCCATTTTACAGACAAGGAACTGAGGCAAATAGGGGTTGAGTGACTTGCCCACAGTCACACAACTAGTAAGTATCTCAGACTGGATTTGACCTGAAATCTTCTCGACTCCAGGCCTGGCACTCTATCCACTGTCTGTACCACCTAGGGGCCTGTGCCTTGTATATAGTAGGTGCTTAATGCTTATGGAAAAATTTTGAAAAGTCATCCTTCACATCCAAGTTCTGCTCTTTCCTTCCTCTATCCCCAACTTTCCATTCTGTCATTGCTAGAATTCAGTCTCCAAACACTATCAAGAGTGTCCAGTTACCAAAGACTCCCATTTAGCCCATACCCATTCTCCGCCCTCTTTAGGATACAGAGGTGCTCAGAACTGAGACCAAGAAGACAGGATTAAGAGAATTCTGAGCTCATGGCCAGTCCTAGTACTATTTGAGCTACCTCATGGTTAAATAGATTTTGTGGGATAGCCTAGAAACCCAACAACCATTTATAATGCTTTTTAAAATTAAAAGTTGTGTTTTAAGCTCTAAACAACTGAGATATACAAATGGACTTTTGTAACAATGCCTTTATCAGGAACTGTTTCTTTGTTATTGTTGAGTCATTTCAGTCATGCCTGACTCTTAATGATGCCATCTGGGATTTTCTTAGCAAAGATACTGGAGTGGTTTGTCATTTCCTTCTTCAGCTCATTTAACAGTTGAGAAAACTGAGGCAAACAGGGTCACCCAGCTAGTGTGTTGGGTCAGATCTGAACTTGCGTCTTCTAGACTCCAGGCCTGGTGCTCTAGGGAAACTAAATAATGAGATGGACAACTTATGACACCTTTCTTGCTAACTCTCAATAAATATTTATTTGTAGAAAACCCAATCAATCCCAAATAACATAACCAAACTCATTCTTAAAATTTAACATAACCCATATTCTTAAAAGCCCCAATGAACCAGAATCAAAAGGTTCAGAAGGTCCACAGGTTGAACTGCAATCAGAACTTTTACCAGGCTATCCAGAGATTAGCACAGTCCATGGCACATAGATGTTTAATAAATGCTTGTTGCCTTAACTTGGTGACCTCAAAAAGCAGGAATTAAAACTTCTGTTTTACATTAAGAAATAAAGTTAAAATACCAGTTAGCACTGGGGGTGTTGCAGAGAAAATTCTGACCTTGATCCTCTCAGTAAAACTGGGAGTTGGAATCCCACTTCAAATGGACTCTCTTTGTAGAGGTGATGCAATATGAATAGAGGGCCAGGAGTTGGGAATCCTTGAGTTTAAATCTGACCTTAGCAGTTTACTGAGTGTGTGGCCCGTGGCAATTCACTTAGTCAGTCTGCCTCAGTTTCCTCATCTGTAAAACAGGGGTAACAATAGCACCCTTTTCTGGGGGTTTTGTGAGGATCCAATCAGGTTGTAAAGTGCTCTGCCAAGTTCAAGCGCCATATACATGTTAACTATTACTATTCAATTTAACTTTCAACCCCTTTGCTTCTTTATATTTGGACCAGATCTGAAGCACAGAGTGAAATGGAGGTAGGTGCGAGCTGAGCAGTGGAGGGGTTCTGACAACAAGAGTCTTGTAGGCAGTGGGATCGTGGGGTAATTAGATCATTACAGGATTGACCAGTGCAACCCTGATACCCAGCACTGTGCCTGCAGCTAACAAGTAATGACAGTAATTCTCTGCTCTGGTCACATGACATCTGGAATATTGCTTTCACCTCTGAATGAGAAATTGTAGGAAGGATGTTGGCAAGATGGAGTATCTCCACAAGTGGGGGGACTAGTGCGGTGAGGATGCAAAGACCTATGCCTTGGGAGGACCAGTTGAAGGAACTGGAGTTGGTGAGCCTAGAAAAGACACAACTTAGGGGGAAGCAAGACAACTGCCTTCAAAAATTTGAAGTGATGTCACATAGAAGAAAACTTAGACTCATTTTGCTGGGCCTGAGAAGTAAGAACTGGAAGACATGGGTGGAAAAAGGCAACAACATGAACTTTATCTCAATGTAGAGGAACACTTTTTAATAATTAAAGATGAAAGGGGCAGCTAGGTGGCAAAATGAACAGAGAACTGACCTTGGAGTCAGGAGGATCTGAGTTCAAATCTGGCCTCAGACACTTACTAGCTGTGTGACCCTGGGCAAGTCACTTAACCTTGACTGCTTCAAAAGAAAAATAGAGATGAAATAATCTGCCTCAGGAAGTGTCACTGGAGGGGTTGTACAGGGAATTATTGGCTTGGTAGGGATTGAACTACATGCCCTCTGAGTCTTTCAACTGAGATTCTCTGAAGAGGTATATAGTAAATGGTCCCCAACCACAAAGAATTCAGTCAAATGGACCACAGATGTAGAAAGATGAATAACAATGGAAGGTAGTATATCTTTAGAGAGAAAAATACATGGAACAGACTAAGTAGCATAAGAGTTCATAAGGAGTGAGAGTGGAGGGGAGAGGCAGTTGGAGAAGACCCTGTAGATAGCGTTGTGCAGATGGCATGAAGCTCCAGAATGCTGCAGGGTTTTCCAAATTAGATTCTTAATTATTCAAAAGTTCAGCCTAACAATATATAGAAGAAATGTCAACATACGGAAGGAAAAGAAGTGGATAAGGAAAGCTTTTTGTCCAGATCATGGTATGCAGTTTAGAGGGTGAACTCATAGATCTAGTGCATCTGTATGTATATCTCAGATAGATATTGTATGTATGGATAATGAGCTGGTTCCAGAATTGAATAGGAAGAGAACAGGCTGGGTTGCCTTTCGGAAATTATACAGCTCTTTTAGGCAGTTAGAGTGACCGTAGTGCTGGGTTTGGACTCAGTAAGACCTGAATTCAAATTTAGCCTTAGACACTTAGTAGCTGTGCAAGACTAGGCAAGTCATTTCAATGACTGTCTGCCTCAGTTTCTTTAACTGTAACATGAAGATCCAATGAGATAATATTTGTAAAGTGCTTAACACGGTGTCTGGAACAAAGTTGGTTCTAAATAATTGTTTCTCCCATTCCATTCTTTTGGCTTAAGCTTCTTCTTGAGATAAAGACCTATTTTTAAAAAATCATTATTCTTGTGGTAATATTGCCAATCATGGAATACTCCAGTCTTTGAAGAATTCCCGTTGAAGGACACTAAATAGAAATGGAGAAGTTCACAGTGGGTGTGAGGAGGCTGCAATATATTGCCAGTTAAGAATAGTGGTGGAAATGATGTCAATGAACAAAAGATCTCTGATCAGAAAAGGATGTGGGCTGATAATATATCAGGAGTGAAGGAAAACTGCACTACGCTTCTTTGATAGGCAGGTAATGCCAAGAGAACAGGAGGAAGGCCTCCAGTGAAAGGTTTAGCAGAGTATATGGACAAGGAATTCATAAAGGTATGGGTGGCTGGTTAGCTGCACCACTGGAGGGAGTATCCATAATGACATTCACAAATCCACTGGAATATAAAAATTAGTTTTGGGGGATGAGGTAATCAGTTTTGCTTGAGTAGAAGACTTATGTAGGGGTCTAAGAGAAGTTTGGAGGGCTAACTTGGGGCTGGTTAGAAGTGAGACCAACAAATGTGAGAGAAAAATGAGTGAAGAGATAGGAGAAAAGCACGACATTGTCGAGGGAAGAACTAGCTGCATAGTCCCACGGAAATTTCAAATTTAGAAATTTTGTCTCTTGCAGGCATGACATCCCTGATGGAATTTCAGGAAGTTCTTGGTCAGCAATGCCATACACAGTGTAGAAGAAGGAAGGTGGGCTGGGAAATAATAGCATTTATAAGGGACACTGAGATAGAGAACTTGGTTGTATAAAGGAATAATAGGGGAAAGGAACATGTCAGAATAAGACACAGGGAAACTGAAAATGTTTTGAGGTAGACAAGAAAGTACCAATGGAAAGAGAGACTGATGATGTAAAATAGAGGTATAGCTGATGGAACAAGATGGTCCTAAAGGAGGTGGGAGAAGATAGGATTAAAGCAACAGGTGGAGGAATTAACCTTGAAGAGGAGAAAGGTCATCTCTTATGAAAAGGCTCAGAAGAAAACAAGGATGGCAGAAGAAACAGATATTTGGAGGTGGAGAAGGGGGTGGATGAGTGAGTTCCCAAAGGACAGTGTCTACTTTCACCAGAAAATGGGAGGGGAGGTCCTTGCTGAAAGTAAAGGGGAATAAGAAGGAATATGACAAACCACGCTTTATCTTCTGTCTGAGAGAAAATAATTTATTAATGGCATGTAGTCAATATTTCTTCACTAATTCTGATGGCATTTATGTCTCTCTCTCTCCCTTTCTCTCTGAAAGAGAAAGAGATAGAGGGAATAGAAGACAGAAAGACAGAGACAGAGAGAGAAGATATCAAATAGGAGGAGATATGGATTTAGGTGGTTTACTCTGCTAAAGTGTTTTTGTGACTGAAAAATTTAAGAATCTTTGAAAAATCAATCTGAATAACTTGGGACTAAAAAAAATCAAGATATGTTTTCATTAATTATCCAGACTGGGTCATGTCTACACAGTCCATATTCATTATGTACATGCCATCTCTGCCCTTCATTTTGTCTCACGTGGGTCTGACTATAATTAGATTGACTTATTGTGATAACATGTGTGTTGAGAGAGATGGAAGTTTTACATTTAATACCATGAACAGCTTTTATTGAGGCAGGAAAAATGTTGTCTTAATTCAGTTCAGTGGGTTTAAAAAATCAATTATGCAAGCATTGATTAAAACATCAAAGAGGCACTTAGATAGGCATACACATCTCTGAAAATACACTGGCATGGTCCACATGTCTTTCATTGTTCAGCTTCAGAGCTTTGAATAGATCATAGTTTTTATTTTTGGGGGTATACCAGAATGCTCAATTAGAATAAAGCACAGACCAAAATTGTCCCCAAGAATAAGGACATTAGAGCTTCAAAATCATATTCCACCATGGGCTAAAACAATCTCCACTCACACAGAACAGTGCAAAACAAATTTCATTGGGTGGACCATATGGCCTCTCAGTTTAACTGTGCATGTTAAGATATCAAGGACAATTAAGACAATCATTGATTCAGAACTCCATAAATCAAAACTACAATTCTCTTTAAAATGTAACAATTGATGGGAGGAAAAAAATCTTCACAACAGCACAAAATGTCCATCTGCTCCCCAACTCATTCTGCATACAATTCCTAAGGTTTATGAGATCTGAAAATAATTCCAGTTGAAGTCATTCATCTCATCGTGGCAGCTGCAAATTCATTTGCTCCAGAAGCAATCTAATCTTGTATCTACACAATTATTTTTAATGGCTGAATTAATGTAGTAACCACTTGTATTTGGAAATCCATCTTAGTTGCATTATCAGGACCATGGACAATGGGCAAGAGGATTCACTGATTTACAAAAATGTACTGGTCTTGGACATTTATGATTACAATGAGAACAATGTTGTAGCTAATCTAAGCTATTAATGATAACTTATTTTAAAAGATGGAAAGGGACATATTTTAAAGAAACAAGTTAGAGGCAGTCTTTTAGGAAGTGATATGAAAAGCACCCAGTAGAATACCATTAGAGAGGACCTAGAGTTTTATACGCATATATAGGGGTAGAGGGGCAGGTAATGTATTTTAAAGCCTCTCCCTCTTGGATAAGAAAACACTAGATTTCCACAGGCTCATAGATTTTTGATGAAGAGAACTGTAAACATGACTTTTATTTAGGCTCAGTTTCAAAACAGTCATAAGGCAGCAATATTCAAAACTTGTTCCTCTTTTCTTTTCATCCCTTCTTGCCCTATAAAATAACTTGTACATGGGGCTCTCCTCGAGACTATCACAAAAAATAAGACAATTTTTCAAACATCCCTTAGGATTATAAAGTCAAATTCTTGATACCTTGCCAGGAAGCACATCACACACACATACACACACACACACACACACACACACACACACACACACACACACACACACACACAGTAAATGAATCCTAACCCTCCCCTTCTGCTCCCCCCTGAGGAGCAGTTATGGACCAAGCTCTAGAAGGGAGAACTAAAGTCCAGGGAAATCTTTTGCTCCTTGGAGTCAGTCTGTGAAGGTGAAGGTGACGAGGACAGCCTGGGCTCCTTCTTCCTCTGCAAGCTGGATTGATTGCAGTCCCTTCAGGAGCCACTGAATGGCAAAACTTTCAGAAAATTCTCTGCATTTTCCAGTAGATGTCCTCACAAGGCAACAGTGCCAAGGAGACCTGATGGAACACAGTGAAGTGTGGGGTTTTGTTTTCTTTTGGTTGGTAGCTAGGAGAAGGGGCAGGCATTGGATCATATTATTTAGAACTGGGAGGAACCTTGAGAGCATCTCATTTAATCTCATTTTATAGATGAGGAAACTACAACTCACTGAAGTTAAATGACTGGCCTAAGGTCATAGGGGTTATAAGGAGCATAGGTGATTTCAAATCCAGTGTTCTTTCAATGCTACTATGCAACCTCTAAATAACAACCAAATACGTAAAGGATAGGCAGTGGGGGGAAAGAACAACAACAACAAAACCCTCAGGCCTGGGATGAGATGACAAAGTGGAAAACAAAATAATATTTACTTTCCATTTTTAACCCTGATGAGCCAATCATAAAAACAACAGGATAAGAAAACAATGAAATGGGGCTCTATAATTGGCCATGGTCTGCTACTGTGGGATTAGCAATAGGCCCTCAGGGGCACTAGAAATGTCCAGAATAGAAGGTTATAAGGAGGATGCTGCATCATTCTTATAGGCTGGACCACTTGAAAAAAACAACCTGTCATATTTCAGCTTAGTTGCAGGACAGAATGTGACAGCAAATTCCTGGGGCCCCAGAGTGCCTTGTCACTGAGCTCTCACAGGCACAGACTGCCTACAGATCTGATGATGCTTTCGTCAGCCCTGCTTTGCGAAGCCGGGGGTAATTGGATGAAACTCAGCCATCCTATCAAAGAGCCTGGGCAGTGTATATTGTACCCCAGCTTTCCTGGGAAAACTGAAGGCAGATGAATCTTTAAACAATAAAGCTTGTGTGTGCATGAGATAATGGTCTAAGTTTTAGGAGCATAGTAAAATATTTATCTTACTTCACTGGTATCTAGCAAATAATCAATATATGACACTAGCAGTTTGCAAAATATCAAAACGTATTTGATCACAGCTTGCTTGAATTACTCAAATATCTAAAAATACAGACTAGGTCATGTCACCCTGGGATGGTGAAGGACATCCAAGCTTCCAGAAACCAACCCTCGGAACCAATAGGAAGGGGAGAGCCAGGATAAACACAGATGCATTTTATCCTCAGGCCCTCACTTCTCCTCTTAACTACAATGCAGGGGGGCAGGGCCCCTTGAGACAGGCTGCATGAACTAAATTCACTTCCCCTGGAGAAATGGCTCTTTCGATAATGGTCCAAGTTTTAATAGCGTAGTAAATCCTGAACAGCCATGCTCACTTGAAAGCAGAGTTTGATAAATAATGTAGGGGTTGGTTAATAGAGAAGGTTGAGGTGTGAGATAAGGATAGAGGGGACAAAGAAGGCATTCTGTGAACACCCATTGTACACGAGGATAAGGGCTCATTCTTATTCTTCAGAGGCTCTCCTAATCAGGTGGGGTATCTTGGTCCCAGAAAAAACTATTGAACCCTTGAACATTAGAGCTGGCAGGAATCTTAGAAATACTCTAGTCTAGATGGGGAAAAGGAAGGTTAGGGAAGTAAAACTGACCTGCCCATGCTCACACACTGTAGCTCAGGCCTCCTAGATGCTAGTTCAGAATTCTTTCCATTACTTCATAGTTAACGTTTCTATCATGCCTTAAAAGTTTCAAAGCACTTTACACGTATTATATCATTTGAGCCTCACAACAACACTGTGAGGTAGGTATTATCATTACCCTCATTTTGCAGAGGAGGAAACTGAGGCTGAATGACTTGTCAGGGTCCACACAACTAGTAAGTATCTGAGGCAGGATTTGAACTAAGACCTGCCTGATTTCAGGGCCAAGGCTCTGTCCATGGTGTCAGGCTGCTTCTCCATGCTGCCTTTGTCCTCTCATCTGTTTTGGGGAACCACATCAAGAAGGCACATTGTTTTACTTCTTCACAAAGAGTGAATGGGGGTGATGGGCAGGCTTAAGTATTTGTGCAAAGAGTCTTGGGGAATGATACCATCACGGGATTGATCTGGCCTCTTCTGTTTATGATTGACTCAGAATCACAGAGTCTCAATGTAGGAATGGATGTTAGAGGCCATTTCTTCCAACCTGGGCCTGCATGAGAAATTCTCCTATAACCTCCCCAACCAATATTCATTGAGCCCCAGCCTGACCACCTCTGCTGATGGGGAGCTCATCATCTCCCAAGGCAGCCCATCACACCTAGGCACAGCCCTAAATTGCTTCCAAGTTTTTCCTTATTCTTCCAAAGACAGGTATATGAGTTTCTAGTCTGCCTGCAGGAATGAGTGGTCAGGAGATCTAGGAAACTAGAAACTGTCTTGTGGTTTATCTTTTTTGTTTTCTACACTTGCCAATATAAGGAGTAAGAGTGGTGATAGTGATGATAGTGGTGAGGGGACCACCGGTAAACACAGGATCACATATTCTCAGAGAGGGAGAAATCAAATAGTATAATGTCATGAGAGGAGAGATCTGGGTGAGGCTTCAGTGCCAGCAGAGATGGCTTTGTTCCAGGGCCCAAATTGTGCTTCTTGTTTTATTTTCATTTTTCTTCAAACAAGATGGTCATTTTTCTCCCACTTTATATTAGAGGCAATGGCCTTATCCCATTAATTCAAAGTGTCTGGGCTTCTTGATCAATAATAAATGCATCTTGTCTTTTAGCCAGTCATGTGGACAGAGAGCATTATTTTGATCTTGCAGAATTTAATTTGTCCTGAGAAGAAATCATTGTAGGCATTATCATCTGAAGAGGAAGGCAAGTAGAGTACATGGCACAGTTCTCAATAACAAATTGGGTCCCCTGCAAGTGCCCCTGAGTTGAATTTTTCCTTAAGTGAAATCCAATGTCCTCCCCAATCCCTGTCTCAAGTTATAAATTGAAAGGGATGAGTTAGTAATTTTCCTAATTCTATTCTGATTAATAGCCTAGTTAAGAGGAATGACCCCCTCAGGATCTCAGCACATACTTCCCACAAGTTCCTCTGACTTACTATTTGACACCTCTAATAGGTTCCCATTTTCTTTCTTTTGCCCTCAGTACACAGAACAGGGTGAACAAAGAGAGTCAATCTCCTATATGAAAGACTTCTTTATCTTCTGTCTACAGCAGCATTGAACTTTACATAATGCAAATACAAGTTAATTTCCTAAATAACAAGCTATAAGTAGACAATAGATGCTAGAAACAGGACAGAATGTCACCTTCCTAGCAAAGAAACCCTCCCGTCAATATGATACTACTCATTGATCTGATTCACTGTGGATTGAGGCTTATTCCCTGCTAGTCTGTTTCAACAACCACAAAATCTCTGCTGGTCCTCCAGATGATTTTGTCCTTTAGGCTTTATAAGGATAACTGTACGCAGATCCAGAGAAATGGAGGATGGCATTTTTATTGGATGTCCACTGGAAATCACACCCACAGTGGGGAGTGACTGATCCCGGGCAGGCATGGCACAACACAATACCGAATTTAAATATTTAACAGAAGATTAAATGATAAGTAATGTGACAAAACCCAGAGTATTGTAGGTACCACCTATCCACAGATAATAAAGTTGAATGGTTGAGAAATAATAACATTGTCCATTGGTTTCAGTTTGATAACTGTCCTTCAGTGAAACTGAAATGAGAAAGTCACAACTTTAAAAAAAAAAATGCAGCACTTCTCATTGATACCAATACAACCATAACACGTACTACAGTGTGGTATGTAAATCCACAGCTGGTCTTTTTTTTTCTTCTTTTTCTTAAAAAATTTTTTTTATTAACAGAATGGAAATTGTCTAATTCAAATATTAGTAGTATAACACTTAAGTGCATTTCAATCTGGCCACAAAATATCATAAACCCTTAACCAGTGCGTATTACAACAATGGGAACACAGAGTATGACATTTATATCCCAAGATCTTTCTTCTACTGAAATAAAGACTCAGAAATATAACTCCAGCTGCTGGGAAATTCCCACTTGCCTGAGGCTTCAAAAAACTGGACTGTTGGTATCAATTTCAGTTTTTATTAAGGGTGGGAGGGGAGGAAGAATTGGGGAAAGGGAAGGAAAGTCAAATCAAGACAAAATTTTGAGCTTTAGGACCTGCCCCCAAATGTCCCCTGAAATTGATCCATCTACTTTCTAGATGTTCATTTAATCCACAACAGGGTATCCTCATTACCGAGGCCATGATGGAATTAGAACATGGAGTGCTGGGAAATTCTTTGCTGGGAACATTTCTTCTGTTGGTTTCCACATCTGGTCTCGAGAGTAGCAAAGTCCTTGGAAAAGTGCACTGCGCCTTCCTCCTGTGCCGACTGTCCACATTGGTCAGACTGAGCTGAGCTTTACAAGGCCACGCACTGAGTCTTCATGCAATGAGTCTTGACTGGCCAAGCTTAGGACATGCAGGGTGTGGCTATGTGTGATAGGACTGCCTGTTGACAACATACCAGGGGGCGAGGGGGCTTCCTCTGGTGTAAGGAACTGATGGCCATCATGCTCCTCTTTCAATGGTATCATATCTGTCAAAACAGTTTCTGATGTGAGATTGGGCATGGAGGAAGGTGGTGTTGGCTGCCCTAGGGACAAGGTAGCACAGGGAGCGCCCAGTGTGGTCTTTCCTGGCAAAGGGAGCTCCTCACTGGTTAGGCTCGGTTCACTCTGGAGCAGTGGTGTAGCTGCAGCCTGCAAAACGAATTTGGTGCTCTGAATGCACTGGTCTTGGTCACACTGGAGAGCAGGAGGCAGCCGGAAAATGCAGCAAGTTGGGGGAGTTGAAAGGTGCCAAGGGATGAGAAGAGTGAAATGCAAGAGGAAGAGAGGCACATGGAAAGAATAGGATGTGAGAAAAGAAAAATTCATTAGTAATAATTGAGTTAGACAACTGCCAAAAAGCACTGCATGCACAGATATCCAAAGTTTCATCCTGCTATTTATGGCATTTGTACCTGGCCTCTAAGTAACCCACTTAAACAAATATATCATATACAGCACTCCAGTAAATGTTAGACAAAGTACATAACCATGGTAGCCTGTGTCCACCTACACACCCGCCATTTTAAAATACATTCACTTAAACAACTGTCATTGCCTGGATCAGAGAACAGAGATAGCTTTTTTTATGCTACAAATGGTTTCCTCCATATCATTTTTAAAACACAACACAAGAAGGAACTACATGGATATAGCAGCTTGGATGACTTGTGATCTTCCTTGTCGGAGGGATGAATTCACTCATCAACGAGGTCACAGATCCACTGGAATATCTTTAAAATTTGGAAGCTTCTGAATCCCAAGAACAGACTGTTCTCCATAAGCCTAAGAATGTTCTGCTACTGAACTTTCTTTATTGCCATCATCAACACCTCTACTTCACTTAAATATATATATTTAATGTATTACATGATTGTACACATATAACCTATATCAAATTGCTGATTGTCTTAGGGAGGGGGATGTGATGGAGGGAGGGAGAAAATTTGGAACTCAAAATTTGAAAAAAGTTAAAAAATTGACTTAACATGTAATTGGAGAAAAATAAAATATTATTATTACATATATATTTTAAATGGATATTAATTAATATTTTTACATCATCAACATTTTTCTAGTACCCCTTTTCCTCTCCCCTCTCTCTGATTCACTTTTAATTGCTTATGAGTATCTAAAAGTTTTATAGGATGAATCATTCTTTCCTTCAGATAGTCTTATGCTATCTTACTCTAAAGTGTCTTGGAAGAGACCTTAGAAGTTATTTAGTCTAACTCCCTCATTTGATAGACAGGAAATTAAAACTAAGATTAAGGGAAGTGACTTGACCAAGGTCACATAGCTAGTTAATGTCAGAGCCAGGACCAAAAAAGCACTCTTTTTTTTTCCCACTCCAGGAAACTGTTCTTCTGTACGTTTCAGTTTTGTTCCCAGTGCTTAATACAGAGCATGGCATATGCCATATTTTTACTGACTCATTTTCAGCCAGTTGCGAAGTTTTAAGAATGGTGCGGAAAAGAGATAGGCAGGGGGATTCCTAAATTCCTATTTAGTCTATGGGCTGGTTTCAGAGACAGTTTGAAATAGCTTTGACATGACCTAGACATCTAAAATTTTGTTATAAAAGATTAAGATACTTTTGACTAAATATATTAAAGATGAGTTCTCTGTGGTGCTAAACACAGCATACCACCATAACTTGATAGAAATTTTGAAATTAGACAATAGGTTTATAGCAGTGGATTTCTGTCTTGGTTTTTCAGAATACAGGTTTTATAAACTTCTCATCAGCAGTAAGATCAGAGGTATTACAATGACCAACAGCCACTTTTGTGACCAAGAGAGATTAATGTCTTCCTGAAAATCTAGAAAGTACATATTATCCCTTATCCTATTACATCACTCATGTGTTGGCTTCTCTCCTCTCCTTATCAAACCTTTCTCTCACTATTCTGCAGGAAGTACTGTCTTTTTGATTTCTCCATAATTCAGGGTTTTGCTCTTCTAAGAATTAGAAGAACTAATGGTGGGCTTTCAGAAGGATAATGAGAGTTGCCCTTTTCATTCTCTTTCTCTGGATATGTGGCTGCATGTCAGTTTGGGAACAGTACAATGATTTGGGTGGTGGGAGGGTAGCTCAGCTGTATGAGTAGTGAAGCAGGACGGACCTCTGATTCATGGTAGTGTAACAAGATATGAGAGTTTATTGTTAGATACTAATTCCCAATACTAATTCTTAAATACTGATAGAGTCACAAATTTATAAGAATACATATCATTTTCCAATTGATAGATGGTCAAAGGATTTGAGCAGGTAGTTTTCAGATGAAAAACTCAAAGCTATTTATGGTCATATGAAAAAAATGCTGTAATTCACCATTGATTAGAGAAATGCAAATTAAAATAACTTTGAGGTATCACTTCACACTTATCAGACTAGCTAATATGACACAAAAGGAAAATTATAAATGTAGGAGGGGATGTAGGAAAATTGGGACACTAATACACTGTTGGTGGAGTTGAGAAGTGATCCAACCATTCTGAAGAACAATTTGGAACCTTAATCTAGTAATGCCCATACTAGGTCTGTATCCCAAGGAGATTTTAAAAAAGGGAAAAGCCCCTGTTTGCACAAAATATTTATAGCAGCTCTTTTCGTAGTGACAAAGAATTGGAAATTAAGGGGATGCCTATGGATTGAAGAACGGCTGAAAAAATTGTAGTATATGATTGCAATGGAATACTATTGTGCTATAAGAAATGATGAGCAGGATGATTTCTCCTGGATTTACATGAACTGATACAAAGTGAAGTTAGCAGAACCAAGCAAACATTGGATGCAGTAATAGTCACATTGTTTGATGATCAGCTACAAATGACTTAGCTATTCTCAGCAAAACAACGATCTAAGACAGTTTCAAAGGACTCATGATGAAGAATGTCATCCATCTTCAGAGAAAGAAGTGATGGCATTTGAATGCAGATTGAAGCATACTATTTTTCACTTTCTTTATTTTTCCCATGGTTTTATTTCTTGGTCTGTTTCTTCTTTTACAACATGACTAATATGGCAACATGTTTTGTATGATTGAAGAAATGTAAACTATATCAAACTGCTTACTGTCTCAAGGAGGGGGGAGAGGAGAAAGGGGGAAAATTGCAACTCAAAATTTTAAAAAGTGAATATTAAAAATCATCTTTACATGTAATTGGGGAAAAATAAAATATTATCTTTTAAAAAGAGTGATAGCATCAGAAAGTAACAAGATGGATCAGTGGTTGGCTCTCTCTTTCCATATGGTTGGTGTGGTCAGTGTAAGGCCTGTTTTGCTTCTTAGACCTTGGGGTTCCTGGTCATTTGAGAAACAGGAGTAACTGTTATGGTCAGCAAAACCAACCCTAATCATCAAATTTAGTGGTAGGGTTTAGGAAAGTATTTGAAACGAAAATTCCATGTAGGTCCTTGTGAAATGGCTCTGTCTACTACACTACTTTCTAAGCACAGGGAAAATTGACTAAAGTGTTCTCCAAAAAAATGTCTCATGAACGTTTCAAACTCGACATATTCAAAATGGAACTTATCTTTCCTCCTAGTCTCATTCCTCTTCCTATGCTCCTTTTCCCATAGAGCACATAACCATCCTTCCAGTCACGCAGTTTCAGATTCACCCTTTCTGACTTCCTATGTCATTTACCAAGTTTCACCAGTTCTACCCCTTCAAAACCTCTCATGCTCACCCCCATTTTTCCATTCATATAACCTTAATCCTTGGTCCAGTTCTCATTACTTCTTGTCTAAACTATTCCAATAACCTCTTAATTGATTTCCTTGCCTCCAGTCTTTCCTTTTCCAAACATAGGATCAGAGATATAGATCTGAAAGGGATCTTGATAGAGGTCATCTATTCTGACTCCCTCATTTTAGTTTTGTGGACACTGAGGCACAGAGGTTGATCAAGGTCACAGAGCTAGTAGGTATCTGAGGCAGAAGTCTAATTCATGTCTTCCTAACTTAAGGCCAGCCCTCTATCATCTCTACCCACCTGGCTGTCTCTAGCTGTATAATGTACTCTTGCCAAACTGGCATTCCTAAAGCACAGGTCAGCCCATGAGATTCGCCTGATCAAGAAACTTCAGGTGCTTTCTCTTATCCCTTCACAGTCTGGCTCCAATGGATCTTACCAGACTGATACTCGACATCTCAGCCAAATTGGCTTACTTACTGTTCCCTACAAATGACATTCCATCTCCTGATACTTCTCCTTTACACAAACTGTGCCTCATGTCTGAAATGCAATCCTTTCTCATCTCCACCTCTTGGAATCCCTGGCTCCCTTCATGGATTAGCTCAGGGGTGGGGAACCTGTGACCTTGAGGCCACATCCTGCTGCCCCAGGTCCCCACGCCTGGATTAATTCAAAGGCCACTTCCAATAGCAGGTCCTTTCCTGATCTCTTCTCTGCCCCCCAGAGCTCTCACACCCCATCTCCACCAAATTGCATTGAATTTATTTTATTATATTTATTTATCCTCTTCCCAACTTCCTATAGCGACTCAGTCCCTCAGGGCAGGGACTGTTTTATTTTTGTCTTTCTCTTTCCAGAACAGAGCCTGGCACATTCTCATTATAGCACAGGGGTATGAAAGAAATATTTTTTTAATGCATGTAAGTGAAGAAAACTGAGTTTTTTTCTTGTCCACTAATAGCTACAACAACCAGCTCTCATTTATAGAGGGCCCCATGAACATCGTATCATTGGATCTTCATAATAGTTTGCAATGATGGCTAACGTTTATATCATGCTTTAAGGTTTACAAAAGGGCTCTATATACATGATTTTATTGGATTCTCATGACCTTGTAGGGCGGGTGACAGGAGTATTTTTATTCCTATCCTATAGATGAGGAAACTGGGACAAAATGAAGCTAGGGGACTTTTCCAGAGCCGGGTAAATAGTAACTATCTGAGGCTGAATTTAAATCCAGGTCTTCCTGATTGCAAGCCCAGCACTCTATTCACTGTGCTTCTTAGCTGTGAGGAAGATGCCATTATTACCATTTTACAGATGAGGAAATCTGAGACCCAGAAAGGTTAAGTGACTTACTTGCTCAATAGCTAGTAAGTCACAGCTATGATACCATATTATCTGATTCCAAGTCACTGCTTTCTACCATGGACTCAACCTCATTGAAGGACTATGAGGGGAAACAGGGTGAGGTCAAAAGTCATGCTTTACTTGATATGAATTTTACCAGTTTGACCTCAAATCAATGAACCATAGACATACTTCTTGAAACCCACTGAGCCTCATAACCAAATACCCGGCTTTCTTTCTCCTTGCAGGGAATGTCTGCTTCCATTCTCACACTTTCTAATGGAGGGATGAACATGCCACTTCAGTAGCTAAGCAGTTGACGCTAAGTCTAGTTTCTAGTTTCATGACAATCTTACATTTTTTTGTATAGAACTCTGTGTATAGTTTAGGAAAAATGGTTCAATCTTGACAGATTGGAGGAATAAGAGGAAGGTTTCCTGATTAAACATACATTTTTCTGGCAAGTATCCCAGGGACTTGAATACAATGTCCTTTGCTAAGAAGTTTACTTGAAAATTACCATTTGGAATTACTGATGACAGCTAGTACTTCTATAACAGTTTCCAACTCTCCATGACTAAATATAACCTCTCAATATTCCTGGGGCTTTGCCAGTAAATTTAGTCTCAAGATTACAGTTGTGAGAATTTGTGATCTCAATTTAGTTGTTCTTCCTTGATAAGAGAATCACTTATCAATTTTCTGATATGAGAATCACTTATCATTTCTCTATGAAAGTATCTTTTACTTGCTGAAATTCCCACTGACTTGAAAGGATGATGAAATAAGTTAGATTCGTTCTTTCCTTTGGTGATTGAAAGGAAGGCTCTCTATTTAAAACTTTCAGATAAATTCTATTCTGGGGATTGCAATCTGTAGCACTTAGAGAACAATAAAATTTTGAGCTGCATGTTAGAGACCAATCACTTTATTGTATAGATGAGAAAACTAAAGCCTGGTAATTGTTGCTTGTACTACTAGATGGTAGCTAGGTGGCATAGCAAATAGAGCTTTGGAATTGGAGTCAGGAAGAGACCTGCCTTAGACATTTAGTAGCTGTATGATTTTGGACAAGTCACTTGACCTTAGATGATCCTTATCTCTAAAATGGGGATAATCATAGCACTTACCTCACAGGGTTATGGGGGGCAGATGAGTTAACAAGCGCTTTGCAGACATTAAACCTCTATATAAATGCTGGTGATGAGGATGAGGATGTCTTTTTCCCCCTTTAAGAGAAACCTTGTGGTGTAGTGGATAAAGTACTGAGCGTAGAGGTAAGAAGATCTGGGTTCAAATTCTATCTCAGATGCTAGCTATGTGGCTCTAAGTAAATTACTTAACTTGTCCGTGTCTTGGGGACTTTATTGGTAAAATGAGAGTGTTGAAATTGATGGTCACTAGGGTCCCTTTCAGTTCTAAATCCATGATCTTTTTTCCCCTTTTCCTTTCTTCACTTCCTTCAAGATCACTTCAGCTTTACATCATAGACCTTAACATTACCCCTCTGCCCCACCCTCAGGGAGGATGGTGGGGAGCTTCTCCTAGAACCTCTACTCACAGAGGTGACCCAGGCCTGCCATTTCTTCATTTCCCAGTTGGCTGCCCTTTTCTAGACCCCTTGATCATGCCTCTATGCTGGGCACCTTCCTTCCCACCCCACCTTTTCAGCTTCCTTTTGTATGCTGTTTTCTTCCATTAACTTGTAACAACCTTATCACATAAATGAGTATTATTCTCCATTTTACAAATGAAGAAAACTCAAGGTGATAAGTTAAATGACCATCCCCAAGTTACACAACTTCTAAATAGTCACTAAAACTAGAATCTAGTTCTTTTAAGTCCTGTGCTCTTTTCTCCACATCATGATGCCCATATTAGAGAACTGAAAATTAAAACTCAAATACACTAAAGAAAAGCTTATATAAGAAACACTATAATAAAATCCTTTTTTTGTGAAGCAAGAAATGTTTGAAATAATGTTTTTTTCCTTAAATCTGCAATCAACCTAAAATATAACTACATTTTTAAGCTTTTCAGTGGGTAGAAACAGGCACCCTCATACACCATGCTATTAGTAAGTTCTAGTTTATATGTTTTATAAACTCAGGGAAAAGATTTTCTTAAAGCTGGAAACCCTTGTGAGGAGCTCAGCTGGGTCTTCTTTTAGGGTCATATGTTCAGTCTGGAGCTCTGACCCTTAAGCAAGTGGTGAAAAACTAAGAAAGGATGTTAAAAAGGTAATATCAAAAATAGTTAAAGGGGAGAATGCCAAAAGAATCAAGGAAAAGAGTGTTTTTATAATGGTTGTTGTGTGGATATACAGGAAGTTAGTTTGTGAACTATAAACTGCTATGTTATACAAATTGCCACTGCTGTTCTTCCTTTCCTTTACTATACCTACTACAAAGGGGCCCCTCCCTGACCGCTTCTTAAAGAGGCCTTCAGTTATTCACTGAATGGGCTTTACCTCCTTCTAAGTCAGCACTTGAAAAGGCCTTAGCCTAAAAAGGCCAAGGTCTCCCATTGCATCCTGGGCCATCTCCAGTCATCCTGATGAATACCTGGTCACTGAATCCAGATGGCACAGGAGGAGAAAGAGAGGCTGGTGACCTGCACAGCTCTCCCTCCCTCAAAACAAAGTCAAGTGCAAGTCACGTCATCACTTCTCTGATGGCATGGTCTTTTTTGAAAACAAAGGACAACAACAAATTGTAAACTCCTTCAGTGCAGGGACTGTGTATTTTTTGTACTTGTATTCCTAGCACTTATCACAGTCCTTGGAACATAGCAGGTGCTTAATGAATGTTTATCAATTGACTTGCTTCCTTTTTCTCCCCTCTTTCTTATTCTGTGTATATTCCCAGCCAGGGTCCCCATTAGTACTATTTAGCTTTCTCCCCTATGACATTCAAGATAAAAAAAGTTGTTAAATCCAACTGAATTTGGTTGCTTTCTTACTGTTCTTTTTGAGTCAATGGTCTTGACATTATAATCTGATGTGTTCTGTGTAAGCCTAAACTCAAAAAAAAAAAAAAAACAAACCCAATCTTTTTTGTTGCTTTAAAAAAATATAACAAGTTCCAGTGGGCACTTTCATAGATCTTCCACCACAGCACTGCAGAAGACATGCACCATTAAAAATGGAAACAAACACTGGCTGAATTGTAGCAGTCAAAATTACAAGAAATATGTTTCATCCAGTTTATTGGGGACAGAGTTTAAATAAATCCAAATATCTAGCTGGAGGAAATATACTTTATCTTTTTTAATCCATGGGAGAAATACACAGAAGCAAGTACATCAATACCAGACAAAATGTCTACTTTATTTTCAATGTAGACTTGCATCCTTGACTTGAGTTACTGTTGTTTAAGCAGAGAACAAACAAAAGACTATTTTTGAGCCACATATAATTATCTGTATTTCTTCCTGGGTATTGAAGGAGAGATAGTGCTGGATAATGGATAAAGGACTGTCTTGGGTGCCAGGAACACATGCTGGGTGTGTGACCCTGGACAATCTTAGTGTCAAAAACCAAAAATTGAAGAGAAGGGGTTGACATGCATGGGTAGAGGGAATTGTCTCACGCGGGAGGTCTTTATATTGATGAAATTACACATCAAATTTACCTCCATTTTGATAGCTGTTCATTTCCCCTCATTCCTGATTCTTCCATTTTATTTTTCAGGGGGTGGAGGGTGTCATGGATGACTATAGTTCTTGAAAATATCAACAAAAATGACCATATGCAGTTTGAAAATATTTTGTAATATTTTGTAACTTTCCAATCCAACAAGTGCCAATTGTGTGTAAAGGTCCTGGGAATACAAAGACCAAATGAACCATGACTGATCGCTGTTTGAATGCTCACTTCCAATTTTTGGACATATGGTTAAATGAGTGCATGAGGAATTGATTCCTCCTGTTAGATAGCTTCCCTATTGATCTCTGGCTAACTCCTAAGCATTTATTGGGTCATGGAGCCAAAAGATTATAGAATCATAGATTTAAAGCAAGAAAAGATTTAGAGTATAGCAAAAAAAAAAAACCCAAACTATAATCTAAATCATAGAGTCAGAGCTAGAAAAGATCTCTGGGAGGTTATCTAGTCCAGCCCACACCATTTCATAGATGAAGAAACTGATACCCAGAGAGTAAAGTGACTTGCTCAAGAAAGTAAAAGCAGTAAAGTGACTCATATGATTAGATCCTAAGTCCACGGAATCAAATTCATTGATCCTTCTTCTCCCACAGGGGAGTATATAATTTCATTCTGTGTGATCTTACACACACACACACACACACACACACACACACACACACACACACACACACACACACACACACACACACACACACCTTCTTATGCTTTTTTGTCCCTTATTCTTTTGACTTTTCTGCTTCTCTTTTCCCTTCCCTCCCTCCCCTTTTTTTCTTCTGCTTTTCTTGCTGGGAGTGTTTTCCTCTTCTGCCATCAGAGGATGACAACATTCTTCCCTCTATTCTGATTAAAAGCTTCATTGTATCACTTGTATTTTGGCACATACGTCCAGAAATCTTGGGGCTATGGTCACCTTTTGATCCTTCCTACAAACTACAAACTCCCAAGTAAAAGCAAGCCCTCATGTTGGTGGCAAGTAGCAGTTTACCCAGTAAGTGCAGTAAAATGAGAAATAAACATTATCATTTACTCCTCATAGTGAACTCTTTATGAGTTAAGACCTTCAAAATGGAATAGAAAGCTGTATCTAGTAAGGGGATTGGTCAGATCAAGTAAGGTTTCTATTACTGCACAAAAGGTCATATCTATAGTACCAGTGCATTGGCATTATTTCAATTAAGTCACTTTGACAGCTAATTCACTGCCCAAATGAAGCTTTAGCACTTGGAGAGTTGAATTTCCATATCTGTCAAATACTATCAAATGGAAGATCTGGCCTTAATGGGGACTTTTGCATACCATCCTGACTACAGCTCATGAGTATCCAGATAACCTTACAGTAATGGAGTGGATGAGGACAGAATTTTCAAGGACAGAAGCCTTGAAAATTTTCAGTTCCAATTTCTGGGATACCATCTTATCCTCATCTTCTATTTTCCTTTTGAGTAATTTTATAATGAATCATTTTCATTTTAGGTTTTAGATACTAGTCCCTCAATGCAAAAGCATATGGATTATTGAATGAAGACTGAAATAATCCTGACCAAAGATACCTAGCAGTAAAACTCAGCCTGCTACATATGAAGGGTGCTAAAGACCTTTGACTCCAAGGTTTGTTTATTCCTGGAGGGCAAAGATCATCCTTTCCAATCAAGAGAGTCATGCTTCATAGTTACGTGCAGCATTTAGGGTTGGCAAAGGGGGCAGCAGTAGGTTAAGCACCCACTGACCTCATGGGCACAGGATGAGCTCTTGTCGGCTCTACCCTTGGTATTGTCTCTGGTCTTTAGTGCTACACTTATACTAGGCTAATAATTCATTTAGGGCCTACTGGGACCACCTGTTTGATCCCAGTGTTTCTTTAAGCAAAGCTTAAAGTGTGTATAATGGTGTGTATAATGTCTGACTCCTCATAATAGACTAGCTGAAATCAGTTCATATTTTATTTTTAGGAAAAGAGGTCCAGGAAGGGTGAAAAAAGGATTTTTTGGGGGGGGGGTCTCCCTTGAGCTGGGTGATCACAGATTTTTACTTTGCATCTGACCTGATCCAAAGCATAAGAACCTATCAAGACAAAGTCTTGTCTAAACTTTAATTAAGAGAGGGGGGAAATAACATATCCAATCTACCAGCTAATCCTACTGTGGCCTATGCAAACTCAGCCCCCTCTTCCATTAGTAGGCAGAGAGTTCAGGGACAGCAGAAAGACTCTTCCTTCTCCCCTAATAATTCTCCCAACCTGTTTGCCTGTACCTGAAATTACATTCACAGAAGTGATAGTGATGGAGATAAGGTTTAAAAGAAAAACAGGAAAAGAAATACATTGACAAAGTCTCACTAAAGCAGGGGAGTGTGTGTAGGAGTTTTACATCAATGTTGTTCTAGAAATAGCTATTGTGTAAATAAAATGTAAATCACTGTGGGGCTGGAATAGAAGGAGAAAGGGTCAGTATATAAACAGATATAGAATATATCATTTTTTTCCATTCTTATTTAAAGTTTGGAGGGGCTAATGTCTATATAGCCTCTTCTTTTTTAGCTAAGGTTGCGTGGAAAATAAATAAAGACCATCAGTGTTCAGGATGAGTGAGTTAAGATCCTTTTCACTTGCAGCTGAGTCCTCAGATATAACACTCTTAAAAATGACCCATTGTGGAAATTGTTAGGAAATGACAGGATCCTAAGAGCTGATTTGGCTGGATAGGGAGGTGTTCTGGGGAGGATCAGAGATTGGCAGTTGGAAGGGACCTTAAAAGTCATCAAATAAGACTCCCTCAATGAACAGAGGATGGATGAGGGGTGAAAGCATGAAGGTACTAGGTGCTTATAGCTAAATGGATGAATGAATAAATACATGAACTATGCGTAGCATTCATATACTGTTTTAAGCTTTACAAAGTATTGTACATAGGCTGTTTTATCTGATCACAGATCTTGAGCTGGGTGGTGGAGTAGATAAGAGTATAGAGCCTGGAGTCAAGAAAACTCATCTGACTCTTGTTAGCTGCATGACCCTGGGGAAATCACTTAACCCTATTTGCCTCAGTTTCCTTGTCTGTGAAATTAGTTAGAGAAGGAGATAGAAAACTGCTCTAATGTCTTTGCCAAGGAGATCCCAAATGGGATCATGAACAGTCAGGCACAACTAAAACTACCGAACAATAACAAATAGTTTTTAAAAAACCCAACAAAATCTCAGAGGATATCTAGTTTAATACTCTCATTTTAGAGATGAGGAAACTGAACCACAGAGTGACTTGCCCAAAGTCAGAGTAGTCATTATCAGAGGTCAGACTCAAAGGGGCTCGAATGCAGCATCCCTTTCCAGGAAAATGTGGTGACTGAGACAAAATCTAAGTCCTTCACAGTTATGCCCAGGCCAGCCCTGACCCTGTGCTAACATATCTTCTCTTTATAAAGGACCCTCTACTAGAGACTCCATCCCTCCATGGGGGAGGGAAGGAAGCAGGGATTTTTAAAATGACTAAAAGTTACGTACAACCTAAATATTCCTCGTTAGAACTTTCAAGCCAGTCACAGAATGAAGACACATTCGGACTTAGTTCCCTCCAGTAAGAGGAGAGTAGAGTTCTACCTTCTAATGGAAAATAGTCCGCTATCCCATGTGAAGGTTTGAGGGAGGGCAAGTGTTCTTTATGTAAGTGGTTCCCATAGTTAGCATATTCCTGCTGGCAGGGGTCACTTAGTAGTTGGGGGGCTAGCCTCAAGCCTTGTCATAAGTACAGCATCTAGAGGCAGAATACAATGATGGAAAGAACACTGGACAGACTCATGTTCTATCAGTTACGTCATTTTTCAATCATGTCCAATTCTTCATGACTCCATTTGGGGGTCTTCTTGGCAAAGATACAGGAATGGTTTGCCATTTCCTTCTCCAGTTCATTTTACACGAAGAAACTGAGGCAAACAGGGTTAAGTAACTTGCCCAAGGTCACACATTTATTAAGTGTCTGAGGTCAGATTTGAACTTAGTTATGTCTTCCTTACTCCAGATATGGTGCTCTATCCATTGTACTACCTAGCTGCCTCACACACCTATCACTTATTGCCTGTGTGATACGGGACAAATCACTTAACCTTTTTAAGCCTTTGTTTTTTTATCAACAAAATGGAGACAATAACACCTACAATGACCTATCTCATAGGATTGTTGTAAAGAACACGTTTTGTAAATGTTCAAGTTCTTTATAAATGTGTTAGGATTACTACTAAATAAGGTAATACTTTGCATTCAATAAACCTCTGCAGATTTATCCATGACCTTGACTCTCTCTTCTCTAGCCAAATTGAAGGAGATGAGGTAGGGCAGAAAAGTCAGAGTTCCTACACACACATCCCCTTCTCACCCTAAAACAACAACAAAAGATTCTCTTCTCCTAGATTTTATATCTCTGGCCATTTGGGAGAATCAGTAGCCAGTCAAATCCCTAATTGATAACTTGAGAAATCACAACAGGAGGGAGGAGGGGAACCTAATCTGAAACTACCCAGAGCCCTTGGGGTAAAACTGAAGCAAAACTTCCCAAAAGGAAGTTGAAACTAAGGGTGAGGAACCATGGGTCTGTGGTTAAATTTCTACCAAGGCAAGCATGCTAATGAAATGATTCTGCTGTGACCCAGAGAATTCCATCTTCCAGATAGACTCTTCCTGTTAGACTGCTGTGACCATTTCATTAGAGTATTACCCCTTGAAGACTTATCCAGAGAAAGTAAAGAGCTGTTTATACAGTGTTTAAGGCCATTTAAAAATAGAGACTTTTGCTGAACTTTTCTTCCACTTAGCTTTTTTCATATATTATCCCTATTAGCATTCAACTGGACCAAAAAATAAGATTTGCTTTGGATAAAATAACTCATAATTAGATAAATCTTGATCCCGAATGTAATTTTCAGGCATTATGCAGTGAAATAGCTTGAATCTTTCAAAAAACAAAGATAAGATAGACTGCTTTTGTTGAATGAAGGAGGGAGACAGGGTACCAAATCTACCTGTATCACAAAGATTTTGAAATAAATCTCTAAAACCTTCTCCAATATGCAAAATATTCAGGATCCCAAGAGAAAATGAGCCTTCATTAAAAAAGCAAAGCCTACAACGCCTAAAAAAAAACTATAAGGGTGGGATCAGCTTAGATAACTACCCCATCTCCATTTAAAGAAATCATATCTATGCCTGGATACCTTAATCAGATGAGAGCACCTCTCAACGGAATCAAATCAATCAAAGCCTTTAGACTAAGTGAAAAAAGATCCTTGAAGAATTTAGATGTCTTTGAGAACCATTAGATGAGCTGGAGTTATACTTCATTGGAAGTGCTTTTAGATTTCATGAAGAAACTTGGCCAGTGGACTGTCCATCGAATATTGAGTCAGTTTGAAACTGAAGTATTTAAGTGAATGATGAGCCTGGCATTCTATGAGTAGCCTGAGCTATATCTTAGTGTAAATTCAATATCCTCAATAGTATAGTATTTCATATACTAAGGTAAAAGAAGAGTAACTTGGAGGTTCTGTCTTGACATTTCAAAGACCAACAGAGTATGGAATGGACTTGTTCTGGGGTTGCCTCCCATACCACCTTCCTCATTGTTGAATGGAAACATTCTTTCCACTTTGACACTCAGATATCACTGTCTTCCAAGTTGGTCTTGAGACTTTAAGTGTGGAACAGGGTAATAGCCCACCGGGGGGAAAAGGATGGAACCCTTGAGAAGAAATTCCTAGTTAAGTGGAGGAGAATCCTTCAGCCTTGGTGTCTTTTCCCATTTTCTCTTGGGCAGAAGAGGACTTTGGGAGTCTTAGAGGACTGGAAAATTTGGACTTTTTCATCAATGTCCTAGCAATGTTCTCAGAACAGAAACAGCCAATTTCAGGGTCTACAATACTTGCAGGAGACAAGGACAGACTTGATAAGATGTTGAAAGGCAGCTTCACAAGAAGTCTCAGAAAAATTACACCATACCCAAAGGGAAACATTTTGAGGACTCTAGCAAAAGTACTTCCAGGAGTTGTCAGTAACCCCTTTTATTACATGTGCTCTAAGTTACCCTAACCCTAAACCTTCATATGTCCTTGAAGGAGAATGTGTCACAGACTTTTAGCGGAGATATTTGGGATCCAAATATATCACATTAGTAAATACACCTTTCTAAAAGCTAATTTAGGATAGACGATTAATTAATAGAAATTGACCATGCTAGTTGGGTCACATAAGCATTAGATTACCTCACAGTCCCTGAGAGTCACCCCTAGTATTTTGGAGAGGAGTTATTGCCTCACTCTGGTGACCTTACCACAGTGGAGTTAGGGCTGGAAGAATGAATTCGGAGACTGGACTATACCGGCCAGCCGTAGGCCTTGGCATAGACTAGCCAAGAGGCAACGTAGGACTTTCACTTTTATGATCTCTACTCATTTTTCTTCAATGGTCATACCTAAAACTATATCTTTGTCTTTCCTTCCTCCTTCCTCCCCTCTTCCCAACTGACTGGAGACAGTGTGATTAGGATAAGACATTCAGTCTAAAAATTCCAGGTACCATTCTGTTAATCATTTCTATGCTGCCTCTTATTTCTAGAAGCTTCTGTCCTCCCCCTGCAGTTCATTTCCATATTTTTAAAAGAGTGACAGTGAAATTGACTGAAAAGAGTATATAAGAGGAACTGTCCAACTACATTTTAAAAAAGTTTGTGAACTGCTGTTACCCAGAAGCCTTCTGCAGGTCTGCATACCTATTCTAATGTGGTGCCAGATTCCTGGCAAAATTCTAGAATGTAGGATTAAAGAAAAGATTAACAGACATCTAGAAAAAGAAATGATGATTTCAGAAAAGAGCTAGTATGGCTTCATCAAGAACAAGTCATTCAAGAATGACCTCAGTTCTGGGGTTTTTTTTTTTAATACTATTGGTAAATTGGGAAATGTTATAGGTATAGTTTACCTAGATTTTAGCAAAACATTTGCTAAAGTCTTTCATGTTATTCTTGTGGGAAAAAATGGATAAGGGATGGATGAAACTATAAGAAGATTGATTGAGTACGAGTTGACTGGACCCAAAGAGTCATCATTAATAGCATAACATCAACTTGTAAGAGCAGCTAGGTGGTAACAGTAGATGGAGTGGATAGAGTTCAAATCCAGTCTCAGATATTTACTAGCTGTGTGACCCTGGGGAAGTCACTTAACCCTTTTGCTTCAGTTTCCTCATGTATAAAATGAGCTGGAGAAGGAAAGGGCAAAGCACTCTAGCATCTTTGCCAAGAAAACCCCATGAAGAGTCAGACATGACTGAAACGACTGAATATGAACATAAAATTGTAAGGTGGTCTCTAGTGGAGTGGCACAGGGATCTGTGCTTGGTCTTGTACCATTTAACATTTTATCAGACACTTGGTTAAGGGCACAGCAGGCACGCTTATTGAATCTGCAGATGACACAAAAGTGGTGGGGGAGGTACGACAGCTAACCTGCTGGGTGTCAGAGTCAGGCTCTAAAAAGCCCTTGAAAAATTAGATCTTTGAGCTGACTCTAAGAAGATGAAATTTAATAGGAATAAATGCAAAGTCTTATAATGACTTTAAAAAATTTGTGAGACAGGATTAGCTAGTAGCTGTCTGAAGAATTCAGGGGTTTCAGGGGACGGAAGGTCAATAAGTCAGCAGTATGTTGCTGATGTGGCAGACAAAAAAAATTACTAACACAATCTTGGGCTGCATCAAGAGAACACTCTCTTCTATGAAGGATGAGGTGATTGTAATCTTGGTCAGACCTGGAGTTCTGCGTCCAGTTCAGCCCATCCCATTTTATGAAGGACAATTATAGGATGGAGAATTCTAGCAGAGGGCAAGAAGGACAATGAGAGGCCTCAAAGTTATGCTACGTGAGGATTTTGTTGTTGCTTAGTCATGTTTTAGTTGTGACCACCTCTCCATGACCCCATCTGGGGTTTTCTTGGTAAAGATACTGGAGTGGTTTGCCATTTCCTTCTCTAGCTCCTTTTACAGAAGAGCAAACTGAGGCAAACAGTTAACTGACTTGCTCAGGGTCCCACGATAAATAAGCATCTGAGGCCAGATTTGAACTCAGGAAGATAAGTTTTCCTGACTTTAGGCCCAATGCTTTATCCACTAAGCCACTTAGCTGCCCTATTGAATAATAATATGTTCTAATTAATCAATAAGTTTATTCCTATTTCTGGATCTACGAGCAATTTATTGTTATGGTCCTGGACTAATTACTTAAATTTCATTTGCTTTAATGTTCACATTTGTAACAATGGGGAGGACAATGATTCCCAGAATCCCAGGATTAGAAGGGGCCTCCAAAGTCATACGATAGCCCAGCCCATATCTGAGCAGGAAACCTCTCTCCTTTCTTCATGTAGTTTATTAATGCTATCCTTGCTATTAAATACTTCACAGAATTGGTAGACTATGACACTGCCATTCTAACTCATTGGGTGGTTGAGCATGTTAATCATTTAATAAAAGGTAAGGAGGTACATTTCTGTGACTATCAACCACCATTTTTAATAAAATCATGTTTACCCACAGAACAGAAGTTAATCTGAGCAACTGATGTTGAAACAGATGGAAAGAAACTTCTCATCATGCTGTTTGGTCCATGGAGCTTGATACATGACTAGGACTCAGGGAACACTTGCAGACTCTTTTGACTGATGAGGCCCTGGTTGGGATGTTGTGCCAGGTTGAATAAATCAGGGCAAAGGAATGTGAAATTTTGCCCCCAAAGACTAAGTTCAGTTGGCACTCTTGAAATATTTTAGCTCATTTCTCCAGGTTTTGACAGTTCCTGGAAATTGTTAGGTACATAACTTCCATTTAGTACTAACATTACCCAAAATATAATAAGAAACAAAAACAATGTGGAGCTTGGGGGATAATACTACAAATCGCCTTAGGCAGAAGTTCCTACATATTTTAGTTGAAGACTTTTTGACATCCTAATGGATTGTATGGAACTACTTTTAAAAAAAAATTTAATAAAAAAAGCAATTTCCTTTTGCTTTAGGCTCTACTATCAATTGATGCTTTTTCTCCTCAGCTGATCCTCGGCCCTATCTCTGTCTTTCCTTCCACTTTGTAAATGACTCCCAGCTTCTCAATTTTCTCCAGACCCTTTTCTTGATCTCCATGGGAAAGTAACCCTGATGCCAAAAATTCCTTTTCTTTTTTTAAATAAAAGATAACTCAAGCAACTAAACAACAAACATTAATTAAATATTTATCATGTACCTGACAATGTGGTATAGGAGACCAGGAAGCAGGAAGACCTGGTTTTAAGGTCTACCTTGGACACATTCTGCTCATGTGACCTTGGGCAAGTCTGATAACTCTGGCCTATAGTCTAAGACCATAAGTCTCACAGATGTTTTCCATCTCCATTAGATGAGGGAGTTACCTATGCTGTTGTTTGTCCTGTTCTCTGAGAGGACCACGTCATCAGGAAGGAGATGCCATGACACGCAAGAGAATTGGATTTAAGTGAGGGCGGGCTGTGCAAAGACATCAGCCTCATTTTCTCCTCCAGAGTCATCTGGGTCCAGAGGCAAGACATAGAGTAGGACGACTGGAGATGGCCCAGGATGCTGTGGGGGACCTGTCCATGTCCCTAAGAATCAGGTCCTATGCTAGCTTCAGGAAAACAATAAAAGAAACAGTATCCCTTGAAATGATGGCCTGGGAAGCAGGTATGTCTCAAGAAAGGATTTTGTTTGTTTGGGTTTTTTGGGTTTTTTTTTTGGTTATATCATAAGAAAAATACAACTGTTTTAATTTAGCCCAAATTAAAGTGGAAATACTGTATGGGTTGAGTCAACGTTTGCAGAATGAGGAGTACAATATTTACTTTCTCCTAGGTGAAAGATGGTGGCCCTGAACATGTGGCTATGTGTGCATTCAGAGGTACTTAGAACATCTATTATGCCGGAGTCATAGAAATAGATAAGTATCTCCCTGAATACAATAGGAGCTTAATAAATGTTTGAAATGAATTGAATATAAGCAAACTCATACCTGAGCAATAACTGTCATTCACATATTCCTAGCATCCCTGTTATTAAATGAATGCTTCATAGAATTCCTCTACCAAAGTCCCCCCTTGGCTTCCTGGCTATTCCATGAACCAGATACTCCATCTCTCCATTCTGGGCATTTTCTCTGGCTGTGCTGCCATGCCTAGAATGCTGTCCCTCCTCAACTCCATCTACTCACCTTGTTGGCTTCCTTTAAGTCTGAACTAAAATCTCATCTTTTACAGCAAGTTTTTTCCAAACTTCTCTTAATTTCAGTGCCTCCCCTCTGTTATTATTTCATAGTTATCCCATAAATAGTTTGTTTTGCATATATTTGCTTGGTGTCTCCCCCATGAGACTTAAGGACAGGGACTGGCTTTTGCCACTATTTGTATCTCCAGGGCTTAGCATAGTGCTTGGTATAGAGGATGCGCTTAACAAATGTTTGCCTCATCATGGTATGGAGGGCTTAGGGTCACAGGATCATAGATTTAAAACTAGAGGGAACCTTTGAAGTCATTAAGACCAAGCTCCTCATTATACAGATGAGGGAATTGAAGCCCAGAGAGTATAAGTGACCTGCCTGGGGTCACATAGAGATCCAGTGTCTGAGGTAGAATTAAAACCCATGTCTTCCTAACTTCCTACCCCAGCAGAGCACAGGTTCTGGCAGAACAGCAATGCTGGAGGCCCTCTGAATACATGACTAGGGATAGATGGTTTGTGCTTGAGGACTAGCCTAGCTGAGTTCAGGCAGGATCATCACTGATTGGCCACAGGGTGATGAATTTTTTTTGCCACAGAAATTCATGAACTGCATTGGTGGAGGAATTCCCTACTGAGATAAAACTGAACATCTATAGTTGTTTTTGAGCTTTTTTCAGTCATGTCTGACTCTGTGGCCCCATCTGGGTTTATCTTGGCAAAGATATTGGAGTGGTTCGTCATTTCCTTCTCCAGCTCATTTTTTTTTAACAAATGAGGATACTGAGGCAAACAAGGTTAATTAACTTACCCAGGGTCAGGTCACATAGCTAGCAAATGCCTGTGACTAGATTTGAACTCAGGTCTCCTGATTCTAAAGCCCAGTGCTCTATCCACTGCACTACCTAGCCGCTCAAGCTCTAGTTGAAATATTTACATAGCTGATAAAGTAATGAGGTATAGCAATAATTTTTCTAGAACCTGAATCATCTTCCAAAGACTTTTTATGTTAGAGCATGTATTTCTGTAGGATTCTGATTTCTGCAGCTGGAAGAGATCTGGGAATTCATCCTTTTGGGAACCTTCTACTGTTTGACAAATGAAGGATACTGAGACCTACAAGGTTTAAGTTATATAGCTTGATTGTGGCCTCCGAGGTAGGACTAGAACCCAAGCCTACTAATTCTAGTCTAGTGTTCTTGGAACTACACCACAGTCATATTCCCTATGCCATATTGGGCCTAAAGTCCATTGCAGTGTTGAGTACATACAGCTGATCCTTTTCCACAAGAATTTGTTTAACTTTCCTGCCTTTGCTCCTCAAGAAAGCAGTGATCTTTGCTATCTATATTTGCTATTTATATTTGCAATCTATATTTCCAAAGAGAAATGCCATCAAAGAAATGATGACATGACTTGCACTTGACTTTGTTTTGAGTAAGGGAGGGCTGTGCAGGTCACCAGCCTCACTGTTTCCTCCTGAGCCATCTGGATCCAGTGACCAGACATGCATCAGGATGACTGGAGATGACCCAGGCTGCAATGTGAGACCTTGGCCCCTTTAGGCCAGAGTCTATTCAGGTACTCACTTAGGGTGGGGTAACACTCATTCAGTGAATAGGCCTGTTTAAGAAGTAATCAGGGGATGGTTCCTTTAATGAGCCAAAGAAAAAAATAACAAAATCAAGCTGAGAGGGAAACAGCAACAGTTACTACTGATAATCACTCTTAAGGCAGGAGGGTCCAGAAAAGAGCCCTTAAGTGGAGCTTGGGCAGGGGCCTAGTGTTGTTCAGTTGTCTAGTCAGAGTGCAGTAGGTTTAAGGGGAAGGGAAGAGAAGGGGAAGGGAGGAAAGGAGAAGGGAAAGGGGAAGGAAAAGGGGAAGGGAAAGGAAGAAATCTAGCCAGTAAAACCCAAGTTAACTGGGCATCCTCTGGCCATCCAAATTTACCTTGCTTTGGAGAGGAGAAGGAAGGGGAAGGGGAGACAGACAGGAGAGGAGGAGCTGAGTTACCCAGCTAGCTGGGTCCCCATTCAGGCAGCTGGGTCTACTCACTGATTGCTGTGGTCATTCTTCATTGCCAAAGAAGATCATGCCATCAGAGTACTGATGACATGACTTGCACTTGACTTTGTTTTGAGTGAGGGAGGGCTGTGCAAGGTCCCCAGCCTCACTTTTTCCTCCTGATATTTTCTCTGATGGCATGGTTCTGTTTGGCAATGAAGGACGAACACCACAACAACAATTTCCATAGAACCCATCATGTGGAGGAAAAATATTGATAAGTAGCCCATTTCTCTCCTAACTTGAAGGTCCTGGCAAGAATCCTATTGGCTCAAGGCTCTTTGCTCTCCTTCATAAATCATTACAGAAACTGGTGTGAGGGGTTATCTTCCCATTTATGATTTCAGCTTCCTAATAGTTACAGGATTACATATATCTACCAGTAGAATATAAACTCCTCAAGAGCGGCCAGTGTTCCATTTTGTTGATCTTTATCACCTAACATAATGGCTAGCACATAGTAGGTTCTTAATAAATCTTTGAAGAATTGAATTGAAATACTTCCAGTCTATAGCATTCATTTAAGCTTTTAATCATATAATGTTTTATGATATGCAACCCGAAAGACTCCAAATAGTGGTTTGATGATGGTAGTATATTACAACATCACAATAACAGCTGCACGATCTTTAAAAATGGAGAAATACTTATTATGTCTGAATAATTGACACCCACCTGTATTAAATGGGAAGTCCAATGATATTTATGTACACATGCATAAATGGTATCTCCTCCACCTGAGTTTTGTCATTCATCATTCATTCATCACAGTGGAAGGAATGTCACCATTAATAGACTATGCCAAGCTTGGGCAGGTCCCACCAAGTTGGAAAGCCTAGTGGCAGACTGTGTGACCATTGTCCATGGAGCCTCCAGAGTTAAATGACCCTGGGAAAGTAGCTCAAATTCTCCCAGCCTCAGTTTCTTTATCTGGAAAATGGGGACAATAATCTCCCTGACCTTACAAGGTTTTAGGAAGCTCAAATGAGAGAGTACATACAATGCTCTTTGTAAACCTTAAAGTACTGTATAAATGCTAGCTATTACGGTGAGTTGAGGAATGCTTTTTTGAACACAGCGAAGCAAGAAGGGATTGCAATCTGCATCAGTGAGAGTACTAACAATAATGGAATCTTCTGAAGTATTGGCATGTATGTGAAATTGTATCTATCTGTATAGTGTAGGGATAGGGGCTTGACCTGGGATTTCACTATAATAGGGAGCTCCTAGATAAAAAAAAGAAGAAACTCCTACTAACAATGTAAATTCCAACATTTTCTGCCATTTGTATTTTTAGAGAGCTGCTGGAATTCTGAGATATTAAATATTTGCAGGTATGAGTTAGAGGAAGAATTTGAACCCCGGTCTTCTTGGCTCTGAGGCTAGTTCCCTGTCCACTATGCCAGGCTGTCTCTCACATATATAAAGATGTAAGGTGATGGATGTTTTCATCATGTTACCATACACGCACAAAAACCCTGCCCCCTAAGACAAATGTCTGCCCATGTTAATCCTTCAGAATCATGGTTGTGAATTTGAAAACAAGAACAAGACATTTCAGAACATTGAAATAGCAGTCAGTGTCCATCTATATGATTCAAGAAGTGGGAAAAGTGCTTTGGAGTCAAGGGACCCGAGTTCAAATCCCCTCTCTGACAATTAGCACCCATGTGAACCTGAGCAAAACACTTAGTCTCCCTAGTCCCTTGTTTCCACATCTGTTAAATGTTCTGGATGGCCTTCAAAGTTCCTTCTAGTTCTTGGCCTACGATGCTATGAATGGAAAGAATCTCACAGTGGAAGTCAAGAGAACTGAGCTCTAGTATTGATAACGTTAAAAGGAATGCTGAGCTTGGCATTCAAAGACGTGAGCTGGAAATCTAGCTGGTACACATCTGTGAGACCATAGGCAAATCACTTTTCTCTCTGGGTTGTTGTTCTCTCATCTGGAAAGTGGAGATTGTAAGACTCATAGGGATATTGAAAGGGCAACACTTTATAAATCTGAAGGTCCTATACAAATGTCAATTATTAATATCATTATTTTCTGGGTGACTGGCTTATCAAAACCTCCCAGGGTCTCAGTTTTCTCATTAATAAGAAGAAAGTGGGCTGGGAAGGTAGTGTGCTGGCTCTGAAGTTGGGGGGCCTGGGTTCAAATCCAGCCTAGCTATGTGACCCTGAGTAAGTCACTTAATCCCCATCATCTCTCAAAACAAAAAAAACAAGAAGAAAAGGTGGGACAAAATGGTCCTCAAGACACTTCCTGCACCTCTTAAGACAGATTACATACTCCTCTCTTTCTTCCCCTCCCCTTCTCTTTTTCTGTCTCTCTTTTTCTATAACTGTCTTGGGGTGGACAAAAGGAAAAGATAAGCTCTCATGAAATAGTGCGACAAAAATCCAAGAATTTGTATCTATACAATGAACTCGCTCTTAGAATTCACCCAATTAAAAGAAATGTCATAACTGGCATAAAGAGCATGATGTTTGCTGTCATGTCCAACAAATAATCATTTTATATAGCTCTGAGTAACCAGAGAGGCAGTGTGGAGTCATGGACAGAAAGCTGGCCACCGAGTCCAGAAGACCTTAACTCAAGCCTTGCCTCTTACATATACTGATGGCATCACCCTGGGTAAGTCACTTAGCTCCTCTACTCTAGCTGTAGAGAAGGTATTGACACACATTGGGAGAAGGAGGTCCCCTCACCTGTAAGTTCTCTATACCATTGAAATGACAGCTCCAGTCCCCATCTCTAACTCTGAGTACTCAGATACTTTTGAGACTGTGACCTTGCCTTGTAGTTATTAAGAGAAATTAAATGCTCTGGGAAATTGTCATTTAGTTCTTAACTCCTTGAGCGTGAACATTGTTCTATGAAGGCCTAATAAAGATGGGAGCAGAATGACTGGGAGCCATGAGAACACCATTTATCCCAGGAAAAAGGCAACACAATGGCTGACTCATTCACACAAAAGTGTAAATGACTGATAAAAGAATATTAGTTCAAAGTTCTGAGATACCAGAGAGAGTACATGAGGCTAGAAACCTAAAATATGGGGTAACTGAAGTAGAAGAAAGGTGATTGAAAAGTGAGACTAGAGTTGCCAAAGTTGAACTTCATCTATTTCACAATTAGGAGAACTTTGCCTATCTTGTTTTTAATTTTTATCAATAAAACAGACATTTTTATACCGTTTTGAGCACTTTATACACATTCTCTCATTGGTCCTCACAACAACCCTGTGAGGTAGGTACTGTAGGCATTCTTTTAGGCAGATGTGGAAGCTAAGTCAGGGAAGTTAGATGACTTGCACAGTCATTCAGTTAGAGAGTGTATGAGTTAGGAATTGAACTCAGATCTTATAATACCCAATTCACTTCACCAGTAGCACTTAAATAAGTCTCTTTCAACATATGGCAGGGGTCGACTCTTCATAGCACAGGGCTATGAGTCATAGAATCAATATCACATACATACAAACCACAACCTCATGTAATTTGTAGCTAGAATCCTACCTCCCCTACCATGGCATTTGCTACCACCTTAAGTTAAATCCTTGCCTTCTCTTGATAAAACTCCTTTAAAGTATGAGAGTAAGGCACTGCTCTTCCTTCCATGGAGAAGCAGGAAAACCCAGTTAGTGTATTATTTGATTAGCTTGTATCAAAGCTAAAAGCAAGAAACATTCATAGGAATCAGGCGAACACTGCTATATGCTGGCTCCTACCATGTTACTCTGAGACTGTGTGGCCCCATACATGGTGATTCCATTTGTTGGTGCTGCTGGCTGGGGTGTGTCCGGCTGAATAAATCCTCTTCTATCAATTAGGCTGAATAAGAGAAAGGAGAAAAGGTAGGGAGAACGAGTTGAAAACACAAGACATATTCAGAGATGTTTCTGATTTTCCCTCTCTCTAAAGACTTTGTCTGGTGTGTGTGTGTGTGTGTGTGTGTGTGTGTGTGTGTGTGTGTGTGTGTGTGTGTGTGTGTGTGTGTGTGTGTGTGTGTGTGTGTGTGTGTGTTCTGATTGCCAAAAGACTCATTCCCAGAATATTGGCTACCACATCAGGATTTATTTTGTGTACATAGCTACTCATTAAATATGAAAGGGTTTTAATCAAAGTCAGCAAGAATAATATATGCATTGTTGAAATAATGGACCTTTCAAAGTATCAGTTCACAGGACAGCTTCATATAAATGTAGTGTGGAAAGGCCTGTTGGTGGAGACTTGGTCTCTTATTATTGCTACATGTCAGGCACTGTTATATTAATAAAGTACTGCACATGGTACCTCACTCAACAAGAGGTTATAAGGTAACTGGAGAGTAAAATAGGGGCATTGTGGGTCAGTAGAGACAAAGGGGAAGAAAAATAAAGTAGAGGAATAAAGAGGATTCTAGAGACAGCCCTCATTCACTCTAGCCAAAGTTTAGCTCGGCACTAGAACTCATGTTCTGATTTATGTTTTCAAGTTACCTAAGTCTTTGATGGCTAGGGTGTATGTGTGTATGTGTACATGTGTACTTATGTGTGTATGTGTACACATGCACTTATGTGTGCAAGTGTATACGTGTGTGTCTGTATGTGAGATGATAACTCAAGAAAGGTGATTGGCAATGCTTCACTGGGGGAGTAAGTAAAATTTGAGAGGACACCTGGGAAGGAGGATTTCCTGTGTCTTCTATCCTTCACTTCTCCCTCCTGTCCTGGTTGTATGAAAAGTATCCAAGATAGTCAGTTGACAGGGCAGTGAACAAGTGAAAGTAGCCCAGCTGTGTTAGCTTTCTCTTTAGATGGCAAAAACCCAAGGATGTTCTAGGGTCTGAGTATTCTCTGGCTCCAAGATGGAGGCAGTAATGGGCAATGGTTATGTTAAGTGTGTACACACACATTTTTCTCCCTCATTTTCAAAAAGATTTTATTTTAGGGGCATTGTTTATATTCCAGGGGTAACCAATAGTACAAACCGGCATATAAAAAAACTTATGAAGTAATAGTTTTGTTGTGCTTAGTGCTGGCTAAATCATTAGAGGAGACCATGGCTCATCGCTTGGCACAGTGCCTGGCCATAGTAAATATTCAATAAATGCCAGCCTTCTGACTGACTGATTTTAATCTAAAGAAGCTCTAGTTGTAGTTGACAGCACTGCAAAGGATGGTTGGAAGCTCTTCCAAAGCACAGACTGCCTTTTATCCTTTGTATACCCACAGCTTAGCAGAGTGCCTGGCACACAGTAGGGGCTTAATAAATGCATGTTGATCGAGAAAGCAGTTGGAGTTGTGTAACTTAGCCTAAAGAAAGGAAGCTTCTCAGGGCAGGGATTGTATTTTATTCCTATCTCCATGTCTCTTAACACTTCATAGAACCAAGGATGGATAAGCATTTAGTAACAAACTAAATGAATTTGTTAAATTTAAAAGCTTAGCTATAGCAGATTCAGGGCTTCAAATAAATACAGGATTGGTGTAATGCAACCGGAGACTAGCCACTTTCCACCTCTCCTCTGAGACAAGTAAGACGAGAGTTAATTCAGTGTGAGGGAAGTTTAAGTTAAGATATAAAGACTGTCCTAGAGTCAAGGTTGTTGGATACTGGAATGGTTCACCAAGACATGTTGTTTCCAAAGACTGAGTACAACTAACTTTTAAGGCAGTAGGGGGAGGGAGGGAGAGGGAAGGAACAAGGGAGATCTATCTAAGGATAGAGATAGTTCTAATGAGATGGCCTCTAAGGATACTTTCTAGTCCTGTGGCTCTCTCTCTGGTGGTTATTTTCAGCTCATCAGGAAGTAGAGAAAAACCTGATGAAAATATTCACAGTAGAAATGCTCAGCTTCTCTTTACAACAAATAAACCAGTTCAGTTATTTAACATTACTGATGACACACTCTGAATGAGTCCCTGACTCTGTCCACAAGCATCTTAAAAGGCAAGTATAACCTTTGCTGATTCCCAGATCACCAGTGAAAATCCAAGCTCCCAGCCATGGCTCATGCCTCCTGTGTTGGAATAAGGTAGACTTTCCTCCAGGATTAATTTAGAGTTTTTGAAAAGGGGTGAATTCTGGTAAGACCATGGAGATGTTTTCAGGATTCTGTGATATGGCTGAGCTATAGTAATATTATAGGCAAAAATCCCTGGGCTGTTTTGTTTTTATTTAAAAACAAAACCAAAAACCAAAATCATCATATTCCCCACCATCACCTAAATCTGACCACATTCTCTGGGTATTGTTATTGACTTCCACCCATAAATCAACTTGGCCATCTCATGGACTTTATTCCAGACAAGTTCTTGCTCCTTATGACAAAATAATAACACTTTGGTAAAGACTGACGACAAAAGTCTTTGCCTCACTCTCTTTAAAATGGATGGAGAGATTTGATTCTAAGAAAAATTTGAAAAGAACATTTTTTCCTCTATTTTCTTCAAAACAACTTCCTCATATTTTTAAATAGCTGAGAAAATAGAATAGACACACTTGAAATCAATCCTACTCTTAATAACTGAGTTTAAAGAAAAACCATGTAGCCAAAAACAGTCAAAGGCTTAGACCAAACCCAGTTATGGGAGAATTAATTTTTGTTATTGCAAAATTAGATCTGTAGAGTGAGCAACATGATTGACTACAAGCATAGAGCTAAGAATAAGGGGAAAAAGATTTTTATAAAAGGAGAAATTCTATAAATCCTTTCCCTAAAGACAATCCCAGTCCTCCTTTAAAAAGAAAAAAATTTGGGAGATGTGATAGATGATACCTGTTGGGTTTTTTCTTCTATTACAAATATAAAAAACAATCCAAGTCATAAAATAGTGAAAATTCCCAATATATTCCTATGCCTTATTCTTGCCTAATCAGTAATTCCCAACTGACTCTCAGAACTAGTCCTTCTGAGGAGTACAGACCTAGACCTTTGGGGTCTTATACACCCTTCTTCCACCCTCAATCCTTCATTGTTCTAGCCCTCTGATCATCTATAAGTATGTCACTGGAAAAACATGACCTGGTTATGTTTAGATTGTTTAATATAACAGATTAATATGACAGAACTGGAAGAGACTTATTTGGTGTCTTAAGTTCAGGAGAATAATAAAAAACAAAAATATAACCCCCCCACCCCACAAATGAACAAGAATTGGAAGAGCTCTTACAGCCAATTTGTATTTGACAAAGAATTTCCTTTCCCATACACCCAACAAAAGGTCCTCTAATCTTTGCTTGAGCATCTCTAGAGACAGGGAACCCACGACCTCCAAGGAAGTCCATTCTACTCTGGAATATCTCCAATTCTTAGGAAGTTTTCCCTTTTCTTCAAACCTAAATTTTCAACTTCTGCATGTTACTCATAGTTCTGATTGACCTTCTGGAGCCAAGCATAATAATTCTAATTCCTTTTCCATATGACATCCCTGAAAAAACATGAAGATGGTAATCATGTTCCCCTAGAGTGATCTCTTTTCCAGGCTAAACAGTTCCTTCAACCAGTCCTGATATGGTAGGAACCCAAGAACCTTCATTGTCCATCCTTTGCTCTCCTCTAGATATCCTTTAGCTTAAAATTGTGACATCAAGCTATACGCTGATTGAAACCATTGTTAATATTCTTGTTTCAGAGGAAACTGCAAGAGTGAACTTTCAATTATGCACACCAATGAAATAGTCCAGATAATTCAAAACAGTGTATAATTAAAATATTATGTCACATGAATGCATTGCTAATTTCTTTTGTTTTATAAATACCTCTTCACCCAATAATGTTTTATACCTTAATAATAGTTGGTTGATGTTCCATGAACTCACACTAACTGATCATGTAGCCTGGTAACCCAGAAGCATCATAGGCCTAACTCAGAGGGAAGTGGATATTTTCCCAATAACTTTTGATGTAACTTGCATTTTTACCATATTTGGATGGGAAATGGCAGATGTACCATTGTACTGACACTTTTAGAAACTTCATCTAAAGACCCAAGATCATGGAATTTGTTAGTGTCCCATCCCCCACCCCACCACATACATAGGCACTTGACAGAAGCATGTTGATGTTGGAGGTTATGGTGAACCTAATGGAGGTAGTCCCAGCATGAAGACCAATGCTAGGACTAAAAATCAGCTGGGGAAGAGCTGGACAGAGATATTCAAGAGTCAACAGCACAGTGGTCCTTTAGAGTCTTAAACCTGTACAGTTGACTTCATTCCCTAATACTTAGGTCTTGCAAATCTCTCCCTTCTCTGACATATATCAGCATTTACAGTCTGTACCATACTGTACTGGAATATTTGTTATCTCTTGTTGTTTTCCAATAATTCAATGTATAATATATCTCTTCAAGCACATGCTAACTTTCTTCTGGCCTGGGGCAACTTCTTATTATAACCACAGTGCTAGGCACATGGGAGGAAATCAATACTTGTTGACTTCATGATTAATCATATATCTGGAGCCTTACTCAGCCTTAGGGAATTAGTTTTTATGTTTGACACTGATTCTGTAAAACAAACAAGCAACAAAAAAAATCTCTATTCTATTTCAGAAACCCATTTCCTGAAAATTTTTTTCTGCACCAGATAAAATAAACTGAAAATCTCACAATTATCTGGTGAATTTAACTGAAACAGACAGCTGGCTTGGGTAATTTATGTCTTAAAAAAAAAACAACTACCTTTGGTTGTCTACTTAGATCAAAGTCTCCAGATGATCAAATCAACATTTCACTTTGCCCTGTTACAGCTACAGCTTAACGATTTAATTTATTTTACGTATAAAGCTTGAGATCTATAATGAAATCATCCCTTTCAGAGGACATGACTTTTGGGGAAAGCTTACCTTGGAGAGATAGGCCCACAGAGGGCAGCACAGCAATTTGTAATGATGTTTCCATAGCTATAGGGATTATAATTTTCTTTACCTCTTTTATTTGACCAAGATCCTTTAATCTGAAAGACATGGAGAATTTATCACATATGGGATTCCTTTTATTGAAATCACAGTTTAGGCAAACTGGCTTTCAGGGCATTGCTTATAGATATTATAGACACTGCATAGATATTGCGATTGCCATAAGAGAAACCATGAAGTACACTTTTTCCAAACCTAGGAATCCTAAATTTTCAATTTTGAGCAAGTGAATTAGGTAAGGGAGAAAGGGACTTTATAAAGAGCTTTCACCTTTTAATCCTACCACATGGCATTTAAGGGTAAAAAGAATTTTTTCCAAGCTTGCATTTAGTATTCTGAAGCAATCAATAGTTAAATAGATGGTAGATACAATTGATCTAGCTCCCCAAAGTGATTAACATTTCTTCCAGGAAGTAATTTATCTACTGGAAGAATTCTGGTTCAAAGTATAGTTCCAGTAGTCTGCTCTGTAACATCTGCCTAAGAATCACAAAGAATGTCTCTTGTGGTTTCCAATGATAAAGTCCATAGAAACTACACAGGATTATAATTCCTGAATTAACGCATCACTCTTTAATTTGCAAAAGCATATTTTACATTTCTATCAATCTTCACGTCTTCTTTCGGGCTAATCTGGTAGATTCTGTTTAGCTATTTTTTCATGTGTTTATAAATGCTTCTGTAATAATTGTTTTTTAAAGTTAGTGTTCAGATTGACGTGAGAAATATCTTTAAAAATTACTTTTTAATGCCCTTATTGTAAAATCTTTCAGGATTCCGAGAAAGATAAATGATAAGAGGTTTAATTAAAAACAGGAATAAGACAATCCATCTCAGCATTTGGACAGAGGTATAGAACAGAGATGGTATTCACATTTTTATTCTGTGATATCACATCGCAATAGTCTCTTCATTTAAATAGATGCAAAGTTTTGTTTGTTTTTTTGGAGCAGACCTCAGATTTCATTGGCACAGGGCTCTGAATAAGGAAATTCCATTGCCCAATGTATGTTGTTTCCTATTGCACAACCTCAAGGCTTAAAGAGTGCTTAAAACACTGAGAGATGAATGACTTCTCAAGGGTCACACACAGCTAGTAAGTGTCAGAAGCAGGATTTGAACACAGGAGACAAGGATGACCTTTTTTCCATCTCTCTATGCTTCCTCTGAGATGCAGTGTATCTCTTAGAAAATGATTTTTAAATCATATAGCCAACTCCCTCCCCTTCCCTTTGGTGCTCTATATTAGGGGTCTACTGGCCAGAACTTACTTATACATGAGTATAAGAAAATGTTTAGGGATTCAAACAGGTGAAATACAGGGAGTAATGGAAAATGGTCTTTTACTAATTCCTGTTTGTTTCAAAAGGAGCACAGTTTAAATGTCCTATACTGTGTGACTCTGGGTAATTCACTTAACCCTGTTTATCTCAGTTTCCTCGTTTGTAAAATGAGTTAGAGAAAGAAATGGCAAACCACTCCAAGAAAACCCCAAATGGGATCATGAAGAGTCAGACAAGACTGAAACAATTCAACAACGGCCCCATAGAAGCAAAATCAAAATCACCTGTACTTTCCTACCTCAGTTTCTAATCAACATAAGTAAACATGCACACTCCCCATAACGTCACTTACATCTTCATTTGTGGTTTGATTGGAGCTGATCAAATATGTGTGGAAACCTGAGAGACCAACAATAGACCAAACAGAAAAGAAACACACCACGGCTTCCAACACAGTGATTTAAAGTCAAGGAAGTAAATTGGGAGGAAAAGGGAAAATTTACACAGCTTAAAATGTTATCTAAAAAAAACAACAAGGGCTTAAAAGTTTAACAACAAAGACATGATGTATTTTTTCCATTGTAAAACTTTTTAGTCTATAACCATATTTATTATTTGGTCAAGAGCATCTTACACAATATGCTGATTTCTCCTTATACCTAGATTAGTATATCAGCCTCCTCCTGGACTCCAGGGTCTCTCTACTTCAAAACATCTTTCTTATATATCACTGCCAGACTAAAATAATTTTGATCATGTCACTCTCTTGCCCTAAACCTTTTATTAGCTTCCTCCTTCTGACTAGGTCAAGTGTAAACTCCTCTGCTTGGTTTTCAAAGTGCTTAATTTGATCCTGCTCTAATTATGTAACAGTACTGGTGTCTGACACTCACCCTTTGCTCCTCTCTGGCCAGCCTCTTCACTGTCCTACAAGTACTCTATGCTCACTTTGGCCTCTGTGACCTTATTCATATGCTGTACCCCATGAATGAAATGCTCTCTCCTCTTTCCTCAATTTATTTCAAGTCTTTCCTATCTTTCAAAATCCAGATCAAGCAAATCTTCATAAAGCCTTCCCTTATCATTTTGGACCTCATCTATTTCCCTCTCTGACCTACTACAATCATGTAGTTCTGGGCACTTGCAGCAATGATAGTTTATATTATATCAGCTAGCACATAATCATATTGGGACTTGTCTCACTCATTGTGGCATCATCTTTGTTCAGTTTTTTCATTTCTAACCAAAGTCCTTGAAGGTATGAACTGGGTACCTGGCCTAGGAGGCAAGATTTCAAACCTTTCTTCCCTCCATTTTATTTATCTTATATGTCTGTCCTATTCTTCAACCCCTGTTTGAACAATCAAAAAACACAAATAAAACTCTCACAAAAATATACATAGACCCTCAGAAAAATCCTCGAATTTGCCATAGCCAAAAGATTTTTTAAGTGTCTCATTTTGCACTTTAGTCTATCATTTCCCCCACTGAACAACTAAAGAATACACAAATATATGTGTACTGTATGTATATACACGTGTATATAGAACATATACATAAAACATATGTATATGTAAATAAAATATAAAATACATGTAAAAATCCTCACTTTGGCCATATCCCAAAATAAAAAACATATATCTCATTTTGCATTTTAAGACCATCACTTCTCTAGCAGGAAGTGGATACCATGTGCTTTGCCCGCAGTCATTTGATCTGTCTCAGTTTCCCTCACAGTGAAATGGGGGTAATAAATGAGATAATACCTGTAAAGCTCTTTGTAAAAGTTAAAGTGCTGTATACAAGCTAGCTATCAGCATCGTCATGGTTTATCATGGCATGATTTCAGTCTTGCCACTATTACTAACAGTATATGACCAAGAGTAAGTCCCTTACTAATTCTCACATTTTTATAGTGCTTTAAGATTTATAAATCACTGTCTTCATAATAACCCTTCATGCATTAGATCCTCATTTTACAGATGAGGAAACTGAGCCTCAGAGAAGTTAAATGGCTTGCCTAGGGTCATGATGTAGTGAGCAGAACTGGAATCTGAACCCAAGTCTTTCCAAATTCCAAAATCAATGCTCTTTTCATTACATTTCCCTGAACCTACCTCTTCATACCTGAGTTTCCTAATCTGTAAAATGAGGAAAATTCTAATTGTACAATATACCTCACAGGACTGTTGTGGGCACATACTTTGCAAATCTTAAAGCACCATATGAATGCTATTACTATTATGCCACTGGACAGCACCCTAAGAGGGTGCTTTGCACCTAACAGATACTCATTAAATAGTGATTTTCTGAAAAACAGCTGAACAACAATAATTGGATGACCATCATTCCTTTCTCTTTAGAGGGCTTGCTGTCCGCCCTTTGGCCACAAGGATTTCTGGTCCACTTCAGTCATCTAGGCTCTCTAGACCAACGCTCATGTCAACAATAGGGAGCGCTCTGTTCTGTGTTCCCAGAAGTTTATATTTTCAGTTCTAGAACTTAATCTGGCATAGTCTCTCAATCACAGACTCTATATTCGGCTCCTGAAACCTCATTTGCTCAGAGGCTAGTATCCACAGGTTCTCCCAAACATCAGATGCTGTGGCTGTCTGTGGGAGGATCCTTATGCTAATTCGAGCTGTATGCAAGGCTGGACCATGGCAATGGCGAAGCCAACCAACTTTGTTTCCTATCTCTCCCCTCCCTTTTTTGAATCTTGTCCTCATTTAGTGATCCCTTCCTTCTCATGAGGCACCCAGGGTTCTCTACTTCTCAGATCTTTTCTGTTAGGGGCAGAGTGTCTAGCTATGTCCTTGTGACCTTATTTTTTATGGGGTTCCTCTCTCCCTTTCCCCTCCCAAGTTTATGCATTATTATCATTACTATTTCATCCCACTGTATTATAAAAGAGGATGCTTGGAAGAAGAACCCTAAGGAATACATCTATAATGGTAGCATTTCAGACAATGCAGTGACAGGGGAGGGTATGTGTTTTTGATCTACATTGGGTCAGTCCTAGAACTCTCTCATATAATAATTTTCTCAAGATTACTTTTCATTTAAACTCTATATATCTTGTAGGTACAAGTTTCTTTTTGTATATTGTTTTCCTCATTAGGATGTGAGCTCCTTAAGGGTGGATATCATATTTTGGCCTCTCTTTGTATCCCTTGAACTTAGCACAATAACTGGCACATAGCAAACACTTAATAAATGCTTAATTACTGACTACATAGGCGATGACTTGGTGATAGGACTAGCTCTGGGCTCCTGACAAACAAGAGAGATGACCCTGTGACTCCTCATCGCCTGTCACATCAGAGGAAGTCTAGCAATCCACAGGATGTGTCTGTAATATGTAACTCAAAAGAGGAGAAGTCTGGTATTCTCTACAATACAAGTTAAATCAATAAACAAATAGGATTGTAGCGGTTTGAAAAGACAGGGGAGTTCTTCTGTCCCACAAGTGTTTAAAAATTCTGTTTCTCAGGGAAAATGATATACACCATGGGTCTGGAAGTTTAAAACTACAACATACATCCTCATCAATAAATTATAAGCCAGAGAAAGTAAATATTCATGACTTCCTAATGTGTCTAAGGAGAGAAGCTATTTATCAAGTTATAAAACATTATCATTGATTTTTTTTCTCAGGGTTTGAGATTATTCATATTTAGTTCAAAAAAAGGCATAACTTACTCCATGAAATTTCATGCCTTGCTATGCTACTATTAGCTGAGCATTACCAACATGGATGGGGAGAGAGGTGGTTTATAAAGTAGTAAGGAGCAGAAATGAATGATTACCTGCTCTGTCATCTCTCATTCTACATCAGGACAAACATGTGGGAGGTATTATCTGCTCTAATCTGGAATCTCACTTGTCTTGATGTCAGTTAGTTCAGCCCTGTCTGACTCTTTATGACCCCATTTGTGGTTTTCTTGGCAAAGACATTGGAGTGATTTGCCATTTCCTTCTCTGGCTTATTTTTATAGATAAGGAACTGAGGCAAACAGGTTTAAGTGACTTGCCCAAGGTCACATAGGTAGTAAGTGTCTGAGGCTGGATTTAAACTCAGATCTCCCTGGCACTGTACCATCTAGCTGTCCAATCAGTCAATAAGTAATTATTAAGCCCCTACTGTGTGCCAGTGGCACTATGCTAAATGCTGGGATACAAAGAAAGACAACAAACAGTACCTACTCTCAAGGAGCTCACATTCTAATGGTGGAGATGATGTGCAACAACTTGTTATTGTGTTGTGTTTGTCCTTCATTCTCAAAGAGGACCATGACATCAAGATGATGATATGACTTGCAGTTAACTTTGAGTGAGGGAGGGCTGTGCAAGGTCACCAACATCACCTTCTTCTCCTGAGTCATCTGGATCTAGTGGCCTCATATTCATCAGGACGGCTGGAGATGGTCCAGAATGCAATGTGAGACCCTGGTCCTTTCAGGCTAAGATCCTATAGCATTCTCACTTAGAGTGAGATACACCCATTCAATGAATAGGCTTCTTTAAGGTGTTGTTCAAGGGATGGCCCCTTAAATTAAAAAAAAATCAAACTGGGAGGAGAAGACTCTCAGGATTCCTGGGTAAAAGAGAAACAATTACACTAGGTGGTGGGGAGTGCTAGGTGGGTGGGGACTTGTTGTCCAGTCTATGAGCTCCAGAATGAATTGAGTTTGAGGCTTGATCTTTGAGCAAGAAATGTAGCCAGTAAACCCAAAGGAAAAAAGGCAACTTTTCTCCTCCTCGTCCTCCTCCTCCCTCCTCCTCCCATGTTCCAAAAAGCTGCAAAACAACTCTGTACAATCAAAACACATGCTAGGAAAACTGAAGATAATCAATAGAGAAAGGTCCTAAGACTGAGGAGGAAGGACTGGGAAAGGCTTCTATGAGAAGACAAGATTTTGTGTGGGACTTGAAAAAAGCCAGGGAGCTCAAGAGGTGGAGATGGAGAAGGAAAGTTTCAGGCAAGGGCAGAGCTGGTATGGAGTCAGGAGGTGAAATGACTTCTATGAGAAACCACAAGGAGGTCAGTGTCACTGGATCTTAAGAGTATATAGAAGGTTTTTAAGGTGTAAGAAGACAGAAAAGGTAAGAAGGAACCAGGTTCTGAAGGTTTTTAGGAAACTTAGATATCTAAAAAAGAATAGAACGCAGAAGGTTTTTTTTTTTTTAAAGCATCTCTGACAGTGAATAAAAGAACCTTTGGCTGACAAGCAGTAATTAAAATATTCATGAGACACAAAAGCCTGAAATTACACCTGAAACTTACCCCACCCCTGCATTTTCTTTGTAAACTGAGAAATGGAGAATAAACAGGAAAAAGAGAAGGAACAAGAAAGAAAGAAAAAACAAATTTTAGAAAACCAGTGTAGTAGACAGAAGAAATGGTGGCAGAGATCACATATAGCAGCAGTGAAGATTAGAACCAGGGAAAGGTTCTAATGGAGACCAATGTCTTTGAGATAGCTTATCCTTTATATCTCCATAATATTTCTTAAATCTATCTCCTCTTTACTTACATAGCTACTATCATAGCTATCTACTGGTGTATCAATGCCAGTTTCCCAAGTGGTTTCTCTTTCATAAGTCTCTCCCTCATTCCAATTCATCTTCCGTGTAGCTGCCAAAGTACTGGTCTGACTATCCCACTCCCTACTCAATAATATCTTGTATTCTCTATTACTTCAAGCATCAAATATAAAATATTCTATTTGGCATTTAAATCTCTTCATAATCTGGTGTTCTATGGTATCTTTTTCAGTTTTATTAACCATTACTACCCTTGACATGGTCTAAAAAACCAGCTGTTCCTCACACACAATGCTATCCATCTCCCATCTCTGTTTCTTTGCACTGCCTAGAATGGTTTCCCTCCTTACTTTCAACTCTTCGAATTCCTGGTTTGCTTTAAGACTTGGGTTACCTGCTTCTGTATAAATAGGCTTCTGTGTAAATAAACTTCAAGGTTTTTGATCCAATCAATTAAGTGCATGCTAGGTACTGTCCTAGGTGCTAGAGATGAAAAGAAAACAGATCCTGCTCTTAAGGAGCATATATTCTATTAGGGAGCATACTATTTTCACTCTGTGTGTGTGTGTGTGTGTGTGTGTGTGTGTGTGTCTATTCCCTTTTGTTCTGTTTCTTCTTTCACAACATGACTAATGTGGAAATGTTTACATGATCACATAACCTATGTATTGCTCACCATCTTGGGGAGGAGAGATGTGAGGGAGAAAAAAAGCCAAAATCTTAAAAATATGAATGTTGAAGACTATCTTTACATGTAATTGTGAAATAAACACAAAGTAATTGTGGTAGAGGAGGCACTAACAACTATGGGACAAGGAAGGACCTCATGGAGAAGGTGGCACTTGAGTTAAGCTTTGAATGACACTAGAGATGCAAAGAGGGGAAGGTAAGGAGAAAGACTGTCTCCCATTGCAAGACATAGGGACAATCTGGGCAAAGGCAGAGAGATGAGAGATGGAACATCCTGTGTGAATAACAGCAAGAAGGCCATTGACATTTGAGTAAAAGAGTAATAAATAATAAAGCTGGAAAAGTAGGTTAGAGACAGGCTGAGAGGGGCTTTAAATGGCAAACAGAATCGCTGGTATTTTATCCTTGAAGAAATAGGGAACCACTGGAGTTTATTGACGAGTGAAGGAAAATTGCTTTGGCAGTTGCAATGATAATGGATTAGAGAGGGAAGGGATGGGATTAAGGTTCTTCCATTTCTTAATCTTGAACCATATTTCCCAATATAATTATTATTATTATTATTATTATTTTTGCCATACTCTCCTAGGCCCATCTTTGCACTAATACAACTAGGCAGCAATATTTGTGCTGACTCATTTTGGAGGACCTTATTAAGTCTTTCATACCATTTCTCTACCTCTTCATCTTCTATAATAAACATAGTTGCATGAGCTACTATTGCCTTTGTGATAATTATGAGGCCTGAAGATGAAGCTTTCCTGACAAAATACCATGGACTTAGGGTAGAGAATGAGACACGTATTTTTGAGGCATGACTAAGATGGGATTTTGTTTTGATCAGGCACATTTATTACAAGGATTTTGGTTTCTTTTTTTCAAGAGGATGAAGGAAGTGGTAGGATAAAAAAATAGATTTTTAATTAAAAATTGATTCAAATTTTCAAAACTGTTCTCGTAGTAGTCCTTTCGCTTAGGTTCATCATGATCATTGATTATAGGGGCGACTAGGCAACAAAGTGGATAGAGCACTGGGTCTGGAGTCAAGAAGACAAATTCAGAAGCAGTCTTGGACATTTACTAACTGTAAGACCTTGGGCAAGTCACTTAACCTCTGCCTTACTTTCCTCAGCTGTAAAATGGTGAGATGATATAGCACCTATCTCCCAGGGTTGTTGTGAAGGACAAATGAGATAATATTTGTAAAGCACTTGGTATAGTGCCTGGCACATCAGAAGCATTATATAGATACCTGCTATCATTATCATCATCATCATCATCATCATCATCATCACCATCATCACCATCACCGCAAGACAAAATAACTGAGTGTACTATAAATCAATTTCTTGTTACTTAAAATAAAGCTATTATTGGTTCTTATATGTGAAAACTATGAACAATTCTCAGGGGGAAATAGCAATAATAGAAATCATAGCCTTTAGAATGGGCACTCCCTATTTTTTTTTGGCTCTCATTGCTCACTAAATCTTCCTTCAACAACCATCTTCATAAAGGAACACTTATAAGTGCAAGCTGAGTTCTAGCAGTTCACAAGCAATCAATGGCATGAAAGCAGTTAAGTAAATGTGACACTTTCTATACTAATCTCTTAAGTGCTTCAGAGGAATTCTATAAATAGCAAAAAGATTCCACTATTAGCTAATAGCTATGTCAAAGTGACATAGATTCAAGGTAACATGCAAGGCACACCATATTTCTGCTCCCCCTTTAACCCTTCTCTTCCTTTCCTCTTCTATTGTTCCCCAATCTTCCCCTCCCCACATTCCTCATGGACAGAAGAGAGCTGTGGAATGTACAGAAAAGACTAAACAGCTCAGGAAATTGTGAATTCCAGGAAGCAAAAGAAAAATGTATCTCAGACTTCGGTGCCTGCATGAGTAGAGAAATGGGAAAGGAGTTGTGGGAGGCAGAAATGGATTAAGAATTAAGGTCTAGAGAGCTATGCAGACCTAATGGTCTGAGCACCCTTCTTTATCCAAGTGTATTTTTGATTGTTTTTTATGAGCTACTGTAATGTTTACTGTAAAGTAAATAAGGTACACGCTAAAGTTAACATCACAAAATTTTTGATTAAAAAAATTAAGTAGGGTACTAGGCTATGCAGTGTGTCTTAATTCCAGATTTCATTTTTTTAGTCATAGGAAAATTTTTAAAAGTTATCTCATCCACAGGAATGAATTTTGTTTTGCTCTCTTCACTATAAAGAAGACAGCAACCTGGAAAGAGTTACATGAACTGATGCTGAGTGAAGTGAGCAGAACCAGGAAGACACTGTACACACTAACAACCACACTGTGCAGTGATCGACTATGATAGACTTAGCTCTTCTCAGCAGTACAATGGTGCCGAGATGGAAAATGCTATGCACATGCAGACAAAGAACTATGGAGGCTGAATGCAGACCGAAGTATACTATTTTAACTTTTTTGAGGTTTTTTTGGTGGCTTTTCCCTATTGTTCTGCTTCTTCTTTCACAATATGACTAATGCAGAAATGTTTACATGATTGTACAATGTATAACCTACATCAGATTACTTGACATCTTGGGAAGGGGGATGGGTGAGATGGAAAAGAAAATTGAAACTCAAAATCTTATAAAAATGAATGTTGAAAACAATCTTCACATGTAATTGGAAAAAATAAAATACTACTTAACCGCCCCTGCCCAAAGAACTAATATGATATTACTTCATAGAAACAAAACAGTTCACCTACAAACGAATAAAGGATAAATGATACACATATATATGTACACATATGCGTGTGTGTGTGTGTATTCATCTATCTGTCTGAATGAAGACAGCAAACTGTATGGCAAAAAGCAAATTCCTTTATGCTTTGGTTTCCTCACCTATAAAACAAAGGGTTTGGACGAGGTGGCTTTTACGGTCTTTCCCAGTTCTTGATCTTTAGATCTAGAATCTTATGAATAAGGGGGAACAAGAATTATAAACAACCCCTGGGCAAGGACCCAGTTATGGAGCAGCATCAAGTGCCACATTCATAGGATTGTCAGGGTAGCAGGAGCAGACCATCTGTTCAGAGCCAGGGTTGGGAGATGCTCTGAGGCTAATGCCTGCTACAACAGCAAACAGCATCCCGGGTGTGCCCCTCACCACCAAGACATGCTGAGCAATAGTGAACTGGTAGAGAACCCTCCCCCTCTTCACACGCACTCTTGTTTCTGGTGGGGGGGTTAAAACCTATAGGAGACTTAATCAGTACGTAGAAACTAAAGGCAGCTGAGTGACCTATTAAAACCCACCACTGAATGAATCCTTGAGTGAATTCTAAAAGTGTCACAACTGAGCTTGAAGGAAATGCATGATGTGGAGAAGACATAGGCTGATGATGTGGCAAGAGCCACATAAAGTGATACTGAGATGAGAGATGGACAATGGGAGTTATCCACTGGAAAAATAGAGGAAAACTTCTTGCCTGCTAGATGGCCTTCCTGTGAAGAAGCTTTGGATGAGGCACACAGGATAGGCAGGCATGGAGAGGTCAAAATCTGCATTGTTGGAGACATCTTCAATTGATGATATCACACAATCCATCTAAGTATTCAGGATATCACCCAGCTGCAGTTTGGATAATTAGGTCATGGTATTTCTGTCTAAAGTGGACAGAGAGCTCCCCTTGGGATCAGGGAGATGTAGGTTCAAAGTTCTACCGCTGACACATGGTGTTTGTGTGACTGTGGACAAGTTGTTTCACCTCTTGGTCCTACAGGTAACTCTCTTAAGACTATAAATTGTAGAACTGTTGCTAATTCATCCATCAGTCAACTAAGTACCTACTATGTGTCAGGCATGCGCTAAGCGAAGGGGAGATGAGCTCCTTACCTTGAGCCCCTTGAATTCCATAACAGGGAAAGAGAAGCTGCCAGAGGAGCCAGTGCAGTTCTGTCTTCTTTTCTGAGGGTTACAGGATGGGGCATCTTTAGATACATCAGTGCCATGGTGTGTGATTTTATGAGTGATGGCATGAATTCTAAAATTGCATAGAATTCTAAGAGGTCCTTATGCCGTTCTGTCCTTTGACTTGTTTGCTTCTGACTTTTAAAACTTTTTTTTAAATGTACTCTGTCATTATTTTTTAAAAGCTAAAGCAAGATAAAGGCACAGGAAAGACACTGATGGGAGAGCAGATGTCAGCAGTTTCCCCTCTTGTTCTTTAAACACAGCGACTGGATCAACACATTATGCAATTTAATATTTAGATTCAAGGAACTGTCACTGTGTTTTCCTCATCAACAAGATGCCACTGTAATCCTTAGGTATGAATGTGAAAACATGACTTGTACGAGTCACCTGAGTGCCTATCATTGTGCTCAGGGGCATGAACTACTCTACTGTGTGTATGACAAACTCTTTGAAGATTGGAAATCCAACTAGAATCATTTAGGCATCATTTTGTCTAGCTGCTTGGCTGTGGAATAGGCTTTCTCCTCGTATCTTTATGGAAGGCTTTCAAAAGTTCATAGTTGTTTTCTCAAAAAGAAGTCAAGGTTGTAATCCTATGAAACCTCATCTGATGACAAGAGACACTGAGACATACTTGTCAGAAATTCATTAGTTGGACTAGTGAAGCATTTTGAGTCCTGGGAAGATCACGGAGTTAGCAAACCTGAGCAACATAGTTGTGCAATTTGGAAGGTCCCTTAATCCTTCTGCAGCTCCATAGTATCCTGCAGCATAACAGCTGCCTTCCCTATTTTTTACAGATGCACAGACATTTAGAGCTGGAAGGATAGAGCTCATCAAGTCCCACATACTCTATTTTAAAGAGAATGAAATTTAGTCTAGAAATAAAAGTGACTTATCCAAGGTCACATAGCCAGTTAGTGGTAGAGGCACAACCAGAATGTGGGTTTCCTGCTATCCAGATCCAAGCTCTTTCCACATCATGCTGCCCTTCACATTCCATTTTTTTAGACAATCAGGGTTAAGTGACTTTCCCAGGGTCACACAACTAGTAAGTGTCTGAGGCTGGATTTGAACCCAGAACCTCCTGACTCCAGGGCAGTGCTCTATCCACTTTGCCACTTAGCTGCCTCTCACATTCCATCTTTGACCAGCAACTCTCCAGGACCCATTTCTGACCCTATTAACTCCCATTTTTGACCATGTCTTCTGCACCAGGGACCTCACCTTTGGGGACCATCTGTACTAAAATCATCCCTTGGGCCTGGCTACTAAACACGCTGGTTTTGTTTTTAGAAAACAACGTGAAAGTGTGAAAGCAATTTGAAATCATGACAGCACCTTCTGCAATGACAATCATTCACTGTACACCCTGTATATCTTGAATGTACATAGCTATTTATATACTATCTCCCTCATTAAAATATGAGCTCCTTGAGGGGAGGGACCAAGCTTTTGTCTTTCTCTGCATTCCAGAGCTTCGAACGGTACCTGATACACAGTAAGCACTTAATGAATAACTGTTGACTGACTTTTAACACTACGTTTTTTAGACTTTTCCCATTGGTGCTACTTTTCCTTTTTAAAGGGATTCAAACCAACTCATTCTCATTCAAAGTACTTGATTGGGGAAGGCCACACAATGTGCTCTCCTGTGTCTTTCAAACTAGCTGGCCACAGAATGAATGCAAATTGGGGATAAAAAGGCCTGTTAGAAGCTACCACAAATGTGGAATCAATTAGTATTTGATTTACCAGCCATTGAAAACCCTTTTCATTTAGGGCGCGCTGAACAATAATTCGTGATTAGAAATGACTGTAATCCTTTTAATTGGACGATAATGCTATGTTATGCTGAAATTATTGTTTCTCAGCAGGAGTTCCCTTAACCCAAGGTCTTGCTCAGTTGGGAAAAAAGACCAACGGAATTAAAGTCTTGCTGATGCTGTGTGGTTGATCCACCACAGGTCTATAGAGTGCTATTTTTGACCACTCTCCCCTTTGACTGCTTCAATCTTTCAATGCTTTAGTAATGCACAAAGATGGTGTCACTACCCTGGTTCTACATGGGACAAGTATTCCCTGCCACCCCGTATTATTGGAAACATAACGTTTTTTTCATATGTACTTTGTACATTCAAGAATATGCAAAGAATTTAGTAAAGCTAAGTCAGGACAGAAGTTAAGATGACTTGTCTGTGTGTGAACTTTTATACTCTCTCCAAAAACATGTCCCAAACTGAACTAATTATATTATATTCCTTTCAAAACCAGATTTCTTTACACCCATATTTTTTTTTCTCATTAGCACTGAAATCTCTGAGTTATCTTTGACTTTTGGCACTCTGTCATCCCAAATCCACACATCCAATAGATCATCAATTTCTGTTTAATTCTTCCAACATATTATAGTATCTTTCACATCTATTTTTTCTTGGCACTTGAACTATCAACACACTAGTTTTGTACGTTATTATGTCATACCTGAACTATTAAAATAGCCTCCAAACTAATCTCTTTACTTTGAGCTCTCTTTTCCTTCTAATCCATCAAGAATACCACAACCAGATTAATCTTCTTAATGTCCAACTCTAGACTGATTCTAAAGCTGATCAGAATAGAAACTTCAAACTGACTGGTGATATTTCCCCTCATTCTAACTTCAGGTTCTTACTTTTAAGTAATTTATACTCTATCAGGGTAAGCAGAGGAAAAAACATGCACACAACACATACAGTGTAAAATATGTCTTACATTATTGCAAAATATGTATAAAAAAGTGCAACAAATGCAAATATGCAAAATATGTAATACCTGGTGTGGGCAGATCATTTCACATCTCCAAATACATAACTATCCCCAGTACCAAACACTGTGCTTGGCCCATAATAGGACCTAAATAAGTCCTTGATTGAATACTTGTTGATTCCTGACTCTGGGACTGGCTCCCTATCCACTGACACATTGCCTCTTACTTGCAAAATAATCAATTTGATCCCTCTGGCAGGTAATGATTTTCCCCTCAGATATCACACAGCCACTTTGCTTTACAACTTCTTGATGCATTTATTGAATAATATTTTGCACTGTGATTTAACCCTCTACTGGACTGCAAGGAAGGCAGGGACTCTATCACATGCAAACTTTTCATCGGTCCTAGTGCCTATCAGAGTGCTCTGCACACAGCAAGCACTCAATGCATATTTGTTGAATGAGTGAAGATAGTGAACTGATCCTAAACTATAAGATACTTAGGGGTAGGAAGTTTAGTAATTTTGTCATCGCTCACAGTGCCTAGCATTGTGCCCTATACAACAGAGGACCTCAAGAAACATTTGTTGAATGAATGAAAGGGAAGCGGACGTTATATTGTAGGCAGGACATGTCTTGTTTTGGACTACTTGAACCCATGCGTACAAGAATAACAGGGCAAATCCTTTTTCTAGGGGGTTTTTCTGTTCCTTTCCCTAAAACAATCTGGACAGTCTCCAAAGCTCCAGATACTCAGACCACTGACCACTGATCACTCTGGCTCTGAGAGCGACAGGCTCCCTGTTCTCACTCACCTATAGTTCAATCATGACTGGATGAGCTATGTGGTATGAATTAAAGCAGTGAGGAAGTAAAGGGATTGGTAGAAAGTGGAGAAGAGAAAAAAAGAAGCTGTGGGAAAAAAACAGGAAGACTACAGATGGAAGTTAGGGAAGTGGTGGATTCAAGAAATGCATGCCTAGTTAGTTAGAAATTACAGCTCTCTGGTTGAAAGTAGTTGCAGCAGCTTGATTCTCTATCAGATAGTGTGAGAGAAGATCACATAATCATAGTATCTCCCATTTGGAGGAACTTTGGAGGCCATCAAGTTTGACCTGTCCTTGTACAAGACTTTACAACATACCCAACAAAGGCTGCTCATATAGCCTTTGATCAAAGACCTCTAGTTCCAGTGACATAGAACTCACTCCTTATCAAATATCCCACTCCACTTTGGGACAGCTCTAAGTTTTTCCTTTAGATTGAACCTAAAATTGTCTTCCTACAGCTTTCACTTATTGTAACTAATTCTTTCATCAGTGACAAAATGGAATACATTGAATTTCTTTTTTGCATCCGTCCTTCAAGTGTTTGAGGACAGCTATCATGTCATCTCGGATCTCTTCTTCAGGATACAGAACAGGTTCCTTCAACTAGGACTCACACAGCATGACCTTGAAGCACTTTCCCAGTTTGATCACCTTTCAGTTTTTCAGTCTTTCCTAAAATGTGACACCCCAAAATGAATATCCATTCATTTCACTCAACAACTACTACAGTGCCTACTATGTACCAAGTATAAAAACAAAGTCTCTGTTATCCAGGAGTTTTTATTATATTGATAGGAAATAAAAGAATTAAATCCAAAGAAAGGAAGTAAAAGAAAGGAAAGGAGAAAGAAAAAAGGAAGGAAGGAAAGAAAAGAAGGGAGTAAGGAAAAAAAGGGAGAAAGGAAGAAATATAAAATATATACACATTAACTACGAAGTATTTAAGGGAGGGCCCTACAATCTGAGACTCCAATTGTGATATGACCAGAGCAGAATACAGTGGGGCCATTTCTGTACATTATTCTTCTCTCCATGCAGCCTAATATTAACTAGGCACTTCTCGTTTATCAAGTGTTTACTTACAGTGAGCTTGTAATCTACTAAAATTCCTAGATCTTTATCAGACTAAAACTATTATTTAGTCACACCTCTCTCATTTTGCACTTAAAGAACTGAATGTTGGAACTCAAGTAGAACTTTGCATTTTTCCTCATAAAATTTAATCTTACCAGATTTCTTGAATGAACAGTAATCTTGCAGGGTTACAAGTAATCTGTTTTCCCCTTGCTGTTTCCTCAACTTTTCCTCCCTCTTCTCTAACTCTATCTCTGGGGTACTACTACATGTGAAAGTATCCTGTAATATGTAAAATGCTATGCAAAGGACGTTATTATTATCATGATTCCCTCCCCCTCCCACTAGCTATTTCTTCTGTCTTTATCTGTCTTTACTCTGGTCCTACGCTCCTCTACGCTCCTTCCTCTTGTACCTGTGGGCCCCTGGTTCAGTGAACAAGGGCTTTTTTTCCTTTAGTCTGTTACTTTCTTTTTTTTCAACATTTACTTCAGGCCCACTGACAAAGTATATACTTTTGAAATCTCCCTTCCTAGAACAATAATTTTTGACCTTTGATAAAAACATGCTGTAGGGCAAAACTCTCTCAGATACGAGGAAACTTTAGCTCTATTCTCACTTTTTTCATTACTGAAATATATATGTAAATTTACACACATATCTATACATGTGCATATATAAATATAAAGGTGATCACTTAGTGTATACATAAATACACATACATACATATAAATGAATGAGATATACAGATCACTTAGTGTGATTACCATATATATAATATATAGTAATATATTACTATGCTCACATCCCCTGCATATTGTAATCATATGCATTATATTCGTATATGTATTTCAGTAATTAAAAAATATATTACTATAAAATATATTTTGTAGGCTATGAGGATGACTCAGTTCAATTCCAGCCTCAGACACTTACTAGCTGTGTGACCTTGTGCAAATCATTTAATGCTGTTTGCCTCAGTTTCCTCATCTGTCAAATGAGTTATAGAAGGACAGAGGGAACCATTGTAGTATTTTTGCTAAGAAAACTCCAAATGGGATCATGAAGAGCTGGCCAGGACTGAAAACTGAACAACAGTCACCACCTTAAGAACTTGGTATTCATCTAGACACTTCCTTTGGACAGACTCCGAGTCTAAAAGGAGAGGATTTGTGAACAGCAGCAACGACTGTAAATTAAACTCCCAAATCTTCACGTACTAGCAGGTGAAAGGTGGAGTGGCCTTTTTGGGTTTTTTTTTTTTTGGCTAGGTCAGCCCTGTCCACCAGAAACCAACCTGCAAAACACAATGCAGAAGAAACAGGCTTAAGAAGTGGCCCTCTACACCACACTGTCTTTCCTAAGGCTAACATAAAGGTGCTTTTATCTCCTCAAAAAAACAACACAACCAAAGTATAAAGCGTCCTTATTTCTGCCAGTTGACAGGCTCATTATGAATCGCTGGCCATCAGTACCTTTCAATCTACTCCTTTCGTCCTGTGCTAAAGGAACAATTGCTCTCCTGGACAACGCTTCAAATCCACAGGCTTGCTTCCTTAAAGGCAACTTTCAATTATCTGCACTACTGGAAGGGAACAGTGGCATGGAGAATACAAAAAGTCATTTATGCCGGACGTGGCAGTCTATTTACATACTGTTATGTGGATCTTGATGCTTCTGAGGAGGAAGCCTGGCACAATCCAAACAAGGTGTGGCACTGGACGATCTGAGTTTGAACACCAAACCCAACCCTTAACACCTGTGTTACCCTGGGCATGTCACTAAACTTTTCTGGGACTCAGTTTCTTCTGCTGTAAAATGAGGGGGTTGGACTAGATAACCCCTTCCAGCTCTAAATCTATGATCCTCTGAGGTTACTAGAATTAAATTACAAACAGAATAATGAAGTCCCTAGGTGAAGTTTCCATTTGAGAAGAGCTTCCCAGACTCCTCATTTCACTGCCCCACTGATCTCTTTACCTCACTTCTTACTGGGAATGGCTAGCATCACTTTCTGTTCTCTCTATGCTTACAATCTTCCTGGTCCTGACCTTTTCCAGATAAGCGGATGGAGCACTGGAGAGAAATAAGGGATTTTTGTTCAATGAGCATCTCAGGATGGCTGAAATTTGTGTCTTTGGGTACTACAGTATCACCTCTTTAGTTCTTGTTGAGTTATAGACTGGATCTAGATATCAAGTAAGTAGAAGTGGTAAGGAAAATACTTTCTCAAGAACAAACTACAAAAAACAAAATGTGGAAGATGACCACATCTTCATTTTTTAAGTCAACAATGGCTTTGTGAGGTTTTAAGTTTTCTTTCACAATTAGGATTCTAATAAAGTGAAATACTGACAGCTTTAGCCTCCAGCACCTCTGTGTCTCTTCTATCCTGGGTCAGTCTGAACTAGAAAGAGGGAAGAGAGGGTGAGAAGTAACTCAAAGCTGATCTGAACTCTTGAGGCATCTCTCTGGTTGGATGTAGGTAGAGCGAGTTCCCTTCAAATTTATTTGGTATTGACCTAAATTTAGGGCAACCCTGAAAGCTTTAGACCTCGAACTTTTGTGACCACTAGTGTATTTTGGGGTAGGTAGGTGGTGCAAGGAATAGAGCCCTAGGCTTGGAATCAAGAAGACTTATCTTCACGGAAATCTGGCCTCAGACATTTACTAGTCGCTTAATCCTGTTTGCCTCAGTCTTCTCATCTGTAAATGAGCTAGAGAAGGAAAAGGCAAACCACTCCAGTATCTTTGCCAAGAAAACCCCAAATGGGGTCACAGAGAGCCTGACATGACTGAAATGACTCAACAACAACAAAAGTGTATTCTGAGAGGAAAGAAAATACCTCAGGGGAGACATCAAGTATGTGTAGTTTAGCCCAGGCTGGGATGGGTCTGTTACTATAGGTGGGTCTCTGGTCTCTCTCTTAGCAGTTCAGGACTCATGGCTGGTCTATTAGAGCAAACCACAGATACCAGTCACTAGGAGACTAGTCGAGGCTTTCTAGAGAGCCCTAATCTCCTCAAAAGACACGTAGATAAAAACATACCCCATAATTCCCATTCCAAGGACATAACACACCATCTTTACAAAAAAGCTGATTCGGGGACAAAACTAGGATCTCAAAACAGGCCACCATCCTATAGCTTTACTTATACTATTATCGCATCATGGTACTGGAATGATGTTGTTCTATATATATGTATGCATGTGTGTGTATATACACAAACACGCAGACATATATCTGTTGCTGCCATATGTGTATATATATATGTATATGTATATGTATATGTATATGTATATGTATATGTATATGTATGTGTTGTTGCCTTAGCAAAACTCCAGAAGCTGGTCTCATAATCTTGAGCACCAGGGGATGCTCAGGGCCTGCAATCAGCAGCAGCTTTGCCCAGCTTGTTCTCAGACATCACCTGCAGTTGTATGTGTTCTTCCTCACACTAACTGTTCCTATGACCCTCCCACCTCTGCATTGCTGTGTTTACTGACACCATTGATCTGAACTCTGTAATCATGACCCAAGGGGACAACAAAGGCTCTGTACATGGAGAGAGGAGCATGGATGGTACTGGTAAACTGATTTGGCAAAACAGCCCATCTCACTCTATCAAGGGATATTTTGACTACTGTTTGATATGACTTATTGGACGCTACTATTATATTCTTGATAATAATCAAGGAAGATAGTCAACCCAGAAAAGAGTTGAAACTTTCTATTGATTGAAGGGATCATCTCCTATATGTGTCATGGACATTGAGAAAGACAGAGCTGAGGTTTTCATGAGTTTCCAAAACTGGGTCATAGGAGAAATTTTGAAATCTATGTTGGTGAATAATTTTTAAGTGAGGCAAAGCAAAATTTTGCTCTGGACCAACCCTGATCAGGGTAGCTAGGCAGTAGAGTAGATGGAGTGCTGGGATTGGAATAAGGAAGATTCATCTTTCTGAGTTCTAAACTGGCCCCAGATGCTAGCTATGTGATCCTGAACAAATCACTTAACCTTGTTTGCTTCAGTTTCCTCAGCTGTAAAATGACCATGGCAAACCACTCCAGTATCTTTGCTAAGAAAACCCTGAATGGGGGGTCTCAAAGAGTTGGTCCCAAATGAAAATGACTAAACAACAATCCTTGGTCATTTCCCTTCTTTATTCCTTCTTCCTATCCTTCCCCCAAATGGTTTTCCTAATACTAATTTTCCAGTTGATATTTTATTCCAAAGTGCTGACAAGCATGTATTAACATGTTTCTGCAGGACTGCTAACAAAATATGTATTCTCTTTGGTGAGGAATAGGGAGATATCCATTATACAGAAATCTAATTAGACTCAAGATAATAACGCCCAGAGGGCATAAGTCTATTGTAAAAAAATGCAACTTTTGGATGACTGTTGCTACATGTCCCTTGTCAACTATATTCTGAATGAACCACAAATATGTTAAATAGTAACTATTATGGAAAAAAAAAAAACAACCCAGGATCTGAATTGTATGTGTTGCCTAATTACAAACATATGACATAGGACTTGCTCAGTTAATGGCACAAATTTGCTGGGTCCAATTATATTCTCAAGTCTCTGATGTAACCACTCATTGAAAAAGTGGTAGGGAAGAAAGTCGCAGACCACTCTGTGTCATAGCAAAATTTATAACATTTCCTTCCTTCCTTCCTAAAAGGTAGTTATTAACATTATTACTACTCTATACTTTTAGGATATGTTTCTTTTAAAATGCTTTTATATTTTAAGATAACTGATTCTGCCCGACTTCCTGTGGGGTAGGGATGATTTGGGAGTTGATGTTACCAATCCTCTCTTGCATGTAAAAATATTAAGGCATTGGAAGGTCAGGCAAACATCAGACTGCAGATTTGTTGGTGAGGGCAGGGATTCTTTACATCAAAAAATATTTCCTATAAGTGCCTGGTCCAGAGCTCTGCACACAGTGTGTGTGTGTTCATCCTTTGTTGCCAAAGAAGACCATGCCATCAGAGAAGTAATGACATGACTTGCACTTGACTTTGTTTTGAGTGAGGGAGGGCTATGCAGGTCACCAGTCTCACTTCTCCTCCTCCAAAGCCATCTGAATCCAGTGACCAGATATTCATCAGGATGACTGAAGATGACCCAGGATGAGGCAATTGGGGTTAAGTGACTTGCCCAAGGTCACATAGCTAGTGAGTGCCAAGTGTCTGAGGTGAGATCTGAACTCAGGTCCTCCTGACCCTGCACTGGTGCTCTATCCACTGCACCACCTAGCTGCTCCACACACAGTAGGTAGTTAATAAATGCCTGTTGAAGTTTTCTATACAAATTTGGACAGGAAGTTAATAGTCAACCAAGTCAGAACTAGGATTTAGGATTCTTCTGCTAGTATTTCAGACACTTGACTTTACTATTGCTAACAAGTCTTCCTGGAATTGGTAAACTGTATTCTACAGAAATCACTAGAAGACCTGAGGCAAGAAGGGAGAAAGAGAGCTAGAACAAAATATGCTGAGCTTTGCCTCTTCTGTGTGTGGGGGGGGGCGGGGGGGAAGGGAACAGGAGGAAGGGGGTCAGGGGAGCCTGGAGGCAGGAGGAAGGATGAGCAGGGTAGCTCAGCTCCTAGCTGGAGTTAACAATACAAGGCTACTCAAACCACCCTGTGTTCTCTGTCAGAACTTATTCAGCAAGGAAGCATAAGACCTCAGCAGGCTCCCTGCCTTTTTTGTGCAGCTCTTGAGAAGAAACAGGTGCCCAAACACTGAGCAGTTTGAAAGCAGCCACCCTCATGACTACAGAAAATATTCCATGTGTACAGAGACCAGGCCCAAAATTAAGTTCTCAAACATTTATAAAATTTATAAAAATGTGTCTAATACAGTTTTTTTTTACCATGTAAACCAAATTCCAGAAAGATTTAGACACTTAGATTTAGAACAGAGACAAGTTGGAACAGTATTGTATTATCAAAGCAATGTTCCCTTTAGAAGGATGGATACTAAGAACCAAAGAGAAAAGGCTAATAAATCCTAATCTTGCCACATGTCTAGAGAAGACCTGATTCTGATAGAATCCTGGGTGTTTCTTCTTGAGGAAAGGAGAGGTCCTGTTACTTTCTGATACTGCTTTACATAATCCCAGGATTTAATATTTCCAATGCAACCTCCTTTTTCTCTATGGGTCCCATAAAGCCACAAGTAGCAGAGTGAGCTAAAGAGCACCAAATTGGTATTAGGTTCATGTTGGTTCATAGGATCATAGGTTTAGAGCTGAAAGGAATCTTAGAGGCCATGGAAGTCCAAACCTTCCCTATTTTATAGACAATGAAATTGAGGCAAAGACAAAATCACACATCCAGTAAGGAGCTAAGGCACAATATCAACTCTGGTCTTCCTAAGTTGAAATCCAGAACTCTAATCAGGACCCTACTGGCTCACAAGTTAGCTGTATGAACTTGGGGGTCAGTTCTTTCACTTTTCTGGTCTTCAGTTTCATTATCTCTACAACAAGGATGTTGGGGTAGATCAGATGTTCTTAACCTGGGATCCTTAAACTTAAGAAAACTTTTTTTTGATAACTGTATTTCAAAACAATTGGGTTCCTTTGGAATCCTTTGCAATTTGATTTATGAATTTAAAAACTTTCTGAGAAGGATCTATAGGCTTCACCATACTGCAAAAGGTGTCCCTGAGATATAAAAGGTTACCAGCCTCTGAATTAGGTGATCTTTATGGTTCTTTCAGTTCTGACATTCCATAAATAAAAATTTATTCTCCAATCCCCCAATTCCCATATTTTGCTATCTTTAAATTGCTTCCTAGTTTCCAGAGCAGAGCTGCATAAAAAAAATGAAAATTGGCTAGAAAAGATGGTGTATACACATACATATATATACACACATAGATAGATAGACAGACAGACAGACAGATAGACTGATATAGATATAGATATTTTTAGGGCTATTTCCAGATTCTTTTTAGATTCATATTACTTTCTTGTTTAGATCTTAGGTATATGGGTCAGATCTTATTTCATAGATATATTATCCAACATCATATTAGGTATAGGGAATGTACCTGTGATTTCACTGATAGAAGGAACTCCCAGATGAGTAACTTCCCTCCATCAGTGAGGATCAGCACTTTCTCTGGAATTAACAATCTTAGTGAGTTAGCCAGAATACTGAGAGGTTAAAAGACTTGCCTGGGGTGACATAGTCAATCTGTCAGAGAAAGGACGGGAATGTAGATCTTCCTGGCTTCAAGAACATCTTTATCTACTCATATAAGAATACCTCTCCATCACCATATTCAGTTATTTTATTCTTTCAGAATTGTTCATTATAAGATGTCAATAATTTCTAAGAGAAATGAAGGGTTCAAGTCTAAATCAACTAGTTACATGAAGCAGAAAGATGGCAGAATTATAGAGCTGAACTGAACCTAGATTCTAGAACTTATCCCTTTCTGGTTTGGATTTGCTCTTTCCTTTCAAGAAATTAAAATAACTGTACCTGTAGAATTGTATTCCTTAGATCATTATTTGCCCAACACACAAAAGGAATCTGCTGGGTCGATTAGAGCAGTTTTCAGAGGATCAAGAGAGTACTCATGTTGGTTCAAATGACAGCTGAGCGTGAATTGTCTTCATGGAATGCTGTCTATACAGAACTGTATAAACAATGATTTGGTTCTTCATTTACCCACATGGGCAAAAAGTCAATGTTACCTTTAAATGCCACACTAATAATAAAGATGATGATGACAATTGATATTTACATAGCATTACTATGGTCTATGAAGCTCCCTCCCCACCCCCACCCCCCCGCCACTGCCCTATATTATCTCATTTGATTCTCTTTATAAACATGTGAGGTATGTGATAGAGATACTATTAAACCTCTGTTTTTGCTTTTCTTTGTATTCCCAGTGCTCAGAACAGTGCCTGGTACATAATAGGGGCTTCAAAATGCTTGTTTAGTTGACTGGACTTGACATTATCATCTCCTTTCAGAAGTTCAGAAAAGCTATGACTTGTTCAATGTTTATAATAAGGGATAAAGAAAAAACTAGAGCCCAGATCTTCTGACTTTTCTTCATTATACTATACTACCTCAACTCACAGTTCACTTTTCTCTCCTACCCTCAGAAGGAATTCAATCTACAACCACCACTCTGCATTCTGTGTTCAATTGATTTTCAGTCTACAAAGGGAGTTATGCTGGCTCTTCCCACAGTGGGAAGGTAATAACTGTGGTGGACATATTGTCTGCCTGTTCAAAATATAAGAAGTAGAACTCTTGACCTTACTTTTTCTGCCCAAATGGCAATGGCTTCTCACATCCAAGTGGTTATTTTTCACACTTGGCAATCTCACTTCTAATTTAAAGACTGGAAAAATCAGGTATGTTACTTCATCAGTTCAAAGATGATTTCAGGGGATACTACCTGCAATCTCTATGGCTAAGAAAGTCTTCCTGGACCACAGAGAATCTCAGAGGATTTAATCTGTTGGAAGTGAAGCTAGGGATGGGGCAGAAAGAAACAATGAGAATGAAGGAGTCATAATCCACACACAGTGTAATAGCATCTTCAAAATGAGTGCAATCAGAAGTCAAATGGAAAGGATATCTTGCAGGACTGTCCTTGAGAGCATTTAGAAAACCTGTTTGCTGGGAACCTGTGGAAATGAAACCAAGATTTAACATCAAAGCAATCTATTTTTCCCCCAAATAAAGTGTAGTTCATGCTGAGAGCTTATATCTTTGTGAAAATTGTATAGGTGTCTAAAGATCAATTAAATAATTCTATTCTATAAGTGCTACAGCATGCAGTTTACTTGTAGGAGACTGAGATTAGGCTAAAGTTACTCAACAAGAATATGGCAAGACTCATAATCAGACCTAACATCTGCAGGATATTTTCTGAGCCAGAGCAGATGGAAGTCTGCATACTTCCCCATCAATTATGGTTCTGATTACGCCTTTGTTTTCTTCTTCATTTTAATATGAAAACAAAACACCATGCACTATTTTTTTCCACTCTGTCATGAAAGGCTGTTTTCTTAAGATCTGTTAACTTTTGAACCTAGAAGTCCTGTAAAATGGGCTACATCGTAAAAGACTTCTGCACCCAGCATAAACAAGATCACAAACTCTGAGTTTATAACTTAATTCTTTTAGATGTAATACACTTAAAGTATGAGCTATCAGAGAAAGAAAAAAAATCATCATTTAAGGGTCTGAGTAAAATTTTATCTGACCAGAGGATATTATTTTTTTTATTTATGCATTGGCATGTTACTTTGCTTTGAAAAATAAAATGCTCATCCAAAGGATCTCTTTTACAAGTTGTTGCCAGTAGGGTAGAGACACCATCAAAATTACTGACTAACTAGGTTACGACAGGCTTTTGCATGTTATCTATCATCATTATGTTTTAGAGAACATAGGTTCCCCTGCAATCCAGCCATGTAAATGGAGCTGAGTTGTAAAGGGGGCCCACTGAAAATGTGAGCAGTCATTCTTGGCAGTTTAGGTAATAGGACAGCTACCATTTGGAGGTTTGCTTTCCCAGTTGTACAGTCCATTCTAGAGCTACCAGAAAAGTTGCATACTCTCCAGCTAATTCATCATTTTCTCTTCTTTCCTGTACCAATCCTACACCCCTGTGAGGCAGAGTAGCTCTGTGGGTGAATGGGAGTTGATGGTAAATGACATAAAGAAATGTGTAAGAAACAAATAATGGAAAAATTGATGTTTAAAATACCTCAACCCCCATGGACCAGCAGGGAGAAAGAAAGTTCTTCTTTTTTGCTCTTATGCAAACCCTTAACAGTGAAGAACCAAAAGAAGTTTAAGTCTTAAGGAAGATAGTTCAGGGAAGGCAGTCATGATGCAAAATTAGGACACTAAAATTGTTATTTCTTAATCTTACCCTATTGAAAATAAATGAGACTGCTTTTCTAAAACTTTCATCTCTCTACTTAGAAATCCAGAATTGTAGCTTTCAAAAACTTATGTCCTATGTGCGTGACACAGATTTTTAAGATAACAATACTCTTTACCCTTCTTTGACTTTATCTCTTGCCTTTCTTACTCTGTGGACACAGATGATAGATGGCTTATCACTGCAATCGAGCAGATTTTAGCCTTTATCAATGTTTTTTGCATTTGGGGATCAAAATAGTGATCCTATGAAGACATTCCCCTCTTCCTCCATGGACCACATGATAGATAAGATGGAATTGAGCTAAAGGTTTCTTTTTCTTCCTTCCTTCCTTTCTTTTTTCTTTCCTTCTTTCTTTTTCTTTCTAGGGGTATGTGTGGAGGGGCAGGTAGGGAGAAGCAAAAGAACATTGGTTTTTATTTGTTTTTGTCTAAGAAAATGTTATGATGTATTGCAGGCTGATAGATTGGTAGAAATTTTCATCTTTTTAAAAAATGCTTTGCATGGGAAGATTGATGAACAATCAATGTTGCATAAAAGCAAAAAGTGAAAATGGCTGCTAATAACTGAGGCCAATTTGAAGAAAACTGAAAATCTTTAGTTGAAGACCTTTGTATATCACAACCCAACCGTGTCAACAAGAATTAGGTTGCAACTTCCTACTTCAGAGTGTATATTTTTAGTTTGTGTGTACGTGTGCGTGTGCGTGTGTGTGTGTATGTGTTTGACTGTGTAGTGGGGAACTAGGAGTGGGGGTAGAGAGAGAGGGACACGTACACAGAGAGACAGAGGGTAAAACTTGTATTCCTGTAAATCTTTTAAAGGTATTGGGTCAGCTATAACACCATGAGATAGATACAAAAGCACTATGGAGTGTTTAAAAGCATCATACTGATTACCATGAGTTCACTCTGCTACTGGTACTTTTTCCGTAGTTGTGTTGAGTAGTTACTTCTTCTGAAAATACTACGTAATATTCTTGGTTTTCCTATCATTACTCTCTCTCGTGGTCTGTGTGGCACTAACTAGTCTGTAACCCTGATAACACACAGGAAAGATGGCCCTGGAGAACTATAGTCTGCACTGTTGGAAGGAGCTAAATAATTTAGGGGCGGTTTCCAAACTGAATCTTAAGTTTCTTCATGTACACCCACCAAGCATAAATGGTTTTCATGTATATGGTTTGCTCCAAACCAGTCCATTCCAAATTCAGATGAAAGGCTCTTAGCTCCAGAATATTGGTACTATTATTTGAAATATAGCTTAAAATTTGGGGCATTCCATTTACTGTAATGTGTAAATACTGAATAATTCCTAAGACATGCCTCTTTTCTTATCCTCTCCATCCCCCTATGCCTCAACCAAACCAAAAAAGGGTAGGAGAAAAACTTAGATTCCTAACTTTGGCATTAGCAACTCCATTTGGGGTTTTAGAACCGCTATGATGAAAGAGGAAGCCTATTTTCAGATACCTCCGGAAGCATGCCAGCAAGATGCTCTCTACCTTCTAATGGGTGGGTTATACTTTAGGAATGTGGATAAGAAATAATGTTAGTCTTTTAATGTTGCTAATGGAACTCTAATGGATCTTTAAAGGCTTAAATTTATAGCCCAAAGCCAATTAACTCCCTTCCCATTTCTATCTGACAAGGGGAAGGGAAAGAATAAGGGACAAAAGAAATTCTTAGTGATCTTTGGAATGACAACTCAGGTTTAGCAGGAAGAGAACACATACCTAACCCTCAGCAAAATCAGCTTAACGTCATTTGAACCAACCTTCTTAGGAAAGGTAAATGCTTCTTAAGTGTTTTCCTCATAGTCTTTTTATTCACCAGACAATAACTTGGTCAAATATTCTAGTCTGACATCTGAAAATTTTTATTTATGACAAACTTTGCATATGTCAGTGAAGCCTTAATTTTTTTTAAAAACAAACTAAATTTGAAAGGAAAAGAGATATAAAAAAGAAAGAGAAAGAAGTTAAAATGACCCAAGAAACCTGGTCCAGTCACATACAATACACTCTGGTTTTTAGGGAACTCCCAGCAAACTCTAACTCCACTAAACTGCCAGCATTTGAAGTGTGGTCCTTAGGGGCCAAGTGTGGGTGATCCCTTAAAAGAACCACCCACAAGAAGTTGAAGTAACTTGATATTTCTGTAGTTTGAAAGGTAAAAATTATATCTGTGGTCTCAAGGAACCAAGCTCTGTAAAGGAAAGACTGAATTGGTCACTAAGTTGGAAACCATTCTTGGTAGGATTGAGGAAAGTCATGGGAAGAGGGGAGGGAAGGGAAGAAAAAAAGGAAAGGTGAAAAAAGCAAAAAGGGGGGATAGGTTGGAAATGAGGAAAAGGAGAAGGGAAGGAAGGGAAAAGAAGAAAAAGAGAACCCTGAATGATCAAAATATTAAATCAAAGTTAAATAAATCAGAAAACCAAAGTCAAGCAAATGATTACATACAAAATCTGATTTTGCCAGCATACTTACGAAGAATGACGTGGGTGATAACGAATGCAAATATAAAGACTGTCAGAAAAGACAGAGATAAAATAAACATATAAAAAAATCTGTAGTTTCTTTTCCCCACACAGTTGCCTACCCAGGGACAGTGATGATCAAACCGTTCTGAAATGAAAGGCAGAAAAAAAATATGGAAATCAATTAATAAAATGTCTCTTTACTTGAGGAAAAAAAAACCAAACCTTTGAACAATATTCCAAAATGATGATGTCACTGGTATTTGTAAACTAACCTTTAAGAAAAGTATTTAGCTTCATGAGATTTCAAGAGCAGCATTACCCTTCTGGCTAAATTTAAATGCATGATTGAGATGATCTTTCGAAAACAAGATATGCCTTCTTATTAAACTGCCACTTTAGAAATGTTAATAGGATTTCTTATCACACTTGGGGTTGAAAAAATAAAACTTCTTTGCTTTTATATATTAACTCTCACTTAAAGATTTTCTAACGACAATACTCAAATGGATGTAGGATCTTATCGATGTGGGTATTCCCTCCCATGATGCAGATTATAGCATACAATGTTATTCCCATTCTATAGATGGAGATCTGTAGTTTACATGGGGATCCTTCACTAGAACTAGAGAATTCTGGGACAGAGAATATACCTGGGATGTCTGAAGGTAAAAAAATGTTCAGTATATGCTTCTTCTTTACTTTCTCATCTCATTATTTTCTCCCCACCCCAGCTATGTAGGTCCTTCCCAAAAAATGGTTCTTCTTGATCAGTGGTGAATGACTGCCTTCAGAACAAGTCTCTAGGACCCTAATCTGCTCCCTATCCCTAGGAGTCTTGGGTTTGTTTTTTTTTTTAAGTAAATGTAAGCTTTCTTGTCACCATGACAATTTAAAATGAAATCTTTAATGCATTTATGATTTCTTTTTTCCTCTACAAGCAATGACACAGTGTTTTTCTTTTCTCTCCTATTCAGCTGATCTATTCAAAGTGATATTGCAACACACCCACTCACATTTCGGAAGCCTGCACAGTGGGTGGGGAAGAAAAACGTTAGGCATATGACATCTCTTTTTTTCTGGTTCTTTTCCAACTTCAGTACCCATTTTATTTTCATATAAATAAATATATATGCATATACACACACATATATATTCACACACAAATATTCATCTATGTGAGGTATCTTATTACTCTATATTCGGATCCTAGAGAGGGTCATATATATATTATTTTATACGGAATGCCTTTTTCTATGCATACACTATTAACTGGAATGCCTGTGGGGATATTTGGATTATGACAAACATTAGAATGATTAGAGTCTTACCAGGAAAACTGAGTATAAACCAAACAGCTCTGCCCTGTGGTTACCAAATTCCTCCAACTTGCCTCCGAACCTTTTGCTCCCCTAATTACATGTATCAAAACCTCCAACTCTTGGTGAAAGCCCTATCTTCCTGATAATTCTCCATTTGCCTATCTATTGATCTTTACCTGGCTCAACCTTATAGCTCCCCAGTCTTCATCCTCCTCTGCCTCTTTCACTGTGTCCTTTGGAACCACCAATTTATCGTAAACAAATTCTTCAACAGTATAAACTTTTTCCTCTTAGACTATTTCTGCCTCACGACATTAATTGATACCTGACTTTCTTTTGAGAATGACATGGTTTTTGCTACTCTCTCAAATGATGGTGGCTCCTTCTTTCAAGGCTTCTTTCAAGCCTTTTGGGAACTGGGGCCAACCTCCTCACCCCAACTAAGCTTCTATTCCTTAAAGTAGGAAAAAAGAGGCGAAAGCTTAGCCACGACAAATGAATGGATGGCTCTAGGCTAGACCCGGAACACAGATTCACCCTTATTCCTTCCCTCTGTTCTGGTGTTTGCTATGGCTAGGGAGCCATAAGTCATGATCCTAAATAAACACAAACACATGGAAATAACTTACATTTACCAAAACAAAGATTTAAGGAAAGAAAACCTAGGAACCCCAACACCAATGGCACCTCCACTAGCCATGCCTTGCATTCCAAATAGATTCTTCTACTCTTTTACTAGCCTGTTTTAAATATTCAATCCCCACCCCAACACCACTATGAAAAGGCATTTTTTTCTCTCTCCCATTCCTCTCCACTAATTGAACAAAAAAGAAAAAAAAAGAGTAAACCTTCATAACAAATATCCACAGTCAAGTATAGTAAATACCTTCATTGGTCATGTCCCCAAAAGGCTCTCATTCTTCATTTTGAGTCTGTTACCCTTCTTGCAAGAAGTAGGAAGCATGCTTCATTTTCAGTTCTCAGGAATTGTGGTTTCACCAGACATTCTGTCTGCTCAAAGGCCAGACTTCAACTCTATTTCCTCTATCTGACAACTTTCCCAAGGAGTTTTAGCTCATATTGAAAGAATTAAGGAAATCTATGTTCAACTCTATCTTATTGTTCCCTGTAGCCTTAACCAACAGGAATTTCCTACTAGAAGCTATCCTCAATGGACGTCTGTACCCCAATAGTTCCTCATTATCCTTACAATATTTATATACTGCCACAACTGATAGGGAAAGAAACTATTCTCCTTGCCTCTTCCTCTCAGTTTCCCCCTTTTTGCTTGGCACTTACTCAAAAATGTCACCTCATTTGATGTTCATGATATCCTATTATGCCAGCTTCTCTTGATTCTTGTTACTGCAGACACTCCCTTCCAGAATGCTCTTCCACTTATCTCAATGACTTAGATACCTGACTTATCAATTTTCTTTCCAGCCCATCTTCTGCTGCCATTCTTGATGACTTCAACGATCACACTGATGACTCTTTTAACAGTTCATCCAACCTCAATTCTAAGGAACTCTTCCATCCAGTTGCAGTCACTCACACTTTAGACATTCTCACCACTCAAAACTGCTATACTTCCTAGATCTTGAACTTTGAATTTCCCCAATCTCACTGCAGTCTCCTAATACTTCCACATCCTATTAGCTTTACTTGCTCTTCAACTTATTACAGTCTTTGAGCCTTTGATTCACCCCTGTCCTTCCAGGTCTCCCCCGCTTGCTCTGGTGTCTCTCCTCTTCGTTTACAGTAGTAACTCTATGGTGTACCATTTCAATAAGCCTCTTTTCTCTGCCTTTGAATCCCTCACCCCTTGACCTATCGTTGTTTCTGCCTTGTCAACTTTTCTTTCTGACTAACTTTCAGATATGTTTTCATTGCTTCTATTCTTTAGAGTTGTTGAAGAAACCACACCGACAGGAACTACTATAAATTTATTCTGCTGGACAATATTTGAATTTTTCTCCAGTTGACCCAAGTCACCTTCCCCATATCCTCTATTGTAAATTTTCTTTCCAAGTCTCAGACTCATTTCACGCCTAACTCTCCCAACAGATAACCTTGCATTCTACATTATTGAAGAGGAAAGGAAGGGAATAAGAATTTCTGTAGCACCTACTACATGCCAAGCATTGTGCTAAGCATTTCGCAAATATTACATCATTGGGAACCCTGAGGCTACCTACCATGAGCACCTTCACTTCCCCTTCTCCACATATCAATGGTATCCTTGCTCATTGGCAAAACTAGCTTTTCTCCATCTGTGCCTCTGAGCACATATCTCCTTCATGCCCTTGCTTGATCAACACTTTCTGCTCTAGCTTTCATTTTTCTCCCTTTTTATTTGTTTCATCTGCTCTAGCACTATGCTTAGTAACAATCAAATGATAGACAGTAATAATAGCTAACATTTGAATAATGCTTCAAAGTATGTGAAGTGCTTTACAATTATTATCTTATATCATCCTCACAATAATCTTGGGAGGTATGCTACCATTATCCGTATTTTACAGATCAAGAAACTGAAACAGAGGTTAATGACTTGGCCAGAATCACATAGCTAGTAAACATCTGAGGCCAAATTTGAACTCAGGTCCTTTTGATTCTAAGTCCGGTGCTCTATCCACTACAATACCTAGCTGCCAAAAAAACAAATAAACACCCTATTACTCCTTCAAGCTATTATTGTATCTTAGAGTTTCTTTAGCATATCTGTGAGGAAGACTGTCAAAGTTGAGTGATGAACTCCAATAATAACCCATAGTTGTTGGGAGTCTTTCATGAAAGAATCACACCCACTTTCCAGGGCTCCAACCTGCCTTTCTGTTGACTGACAAGTGTCCAAGAAATTCTATTTTCTGTCTTATAAAATAGGTTATTTTTCTCATTGCACATAGAGGTGGTGTTTACAAAGATGGGTGTGGACTGAGCAGATAAGTTCTGGTTCTTGGAAACTTGTGAGTAAATTAAAATGTCATCACCACACTATGATCCAGCAGAAACTGGAAAAGAATGGTTAAAAAATGCTGCGCTGTGTTGGTGGGTATTACAAAATGAAAGGGGCATGGCTGAACTGGTGCCATGACACCCTTCCTGTTTGTTCTGGTTATTAAAATTAAGAAGATGTATTGTGTAACTAGCCAGCTCTGTAAAAAATGGTGACCTGCGCCAACTGACCCAAGAGATCGGCAATGTGGGCAAATGGTATAGTTCTCTGATTATGATGGTATTAATGACACAGTAAGAATCATAATTAAATAATAATAATAGTGACATATAGATGTTGGTTACCATTATTAGCACTTAAGTATATTATGTCATTTGAAACTTAGAGCACTTATAGATGAAGAAACTGAGGTTCAGAGAGGTTGTGACTTTCCCATAGTCACATGGCCAGTAAGTGTCTGAACTAAGATTTAAACTAAAATCTTCCTGACTCAAAGTCCAGAACTCTATTCATTATGTCACCTAGTTGCTTCATGTAATTAGGAACAGATAGAGTTTTTTTTAAAAACCATCAAGAGGTAGGAGGCAGCTGGACTTCACTTGACAAAAGTTTTGATAGAGCTTAGGTCTCAGGACCAGTGAGAATGGGAGCCTCAGGACTAAATTAGTGATACAATTGTCAGTGCATTGGAGAAGTTGGGGATCAGTTTTGATGACACTAAAAACTTAGTAGTACTTATCATATTTGGCATGGGCAACTGAGCCAATGGCTGTCAGATCAATGTGGCTACCAGCTGTAGAGTGTCTAGAGAGAGAAAGATGGAGAGATAAGCTGGTGACACTGAAGCTGAGGATTTTTGTGGTGTGGTGTTTTTTTTTTTTTTTTTGGTGGGGAATCTATAAAAGACTGGTTTCATGAGTTATAAGTCAGATAGGTTGGCAATCAGTCATGTCTACTACCACCAACATGGCTTAGGCTGTACAGAAATATAATCTTACATAGTAAGAATATAGGACATGAGGCTCTTAAAGGTGTTGGAATACACCAGGCCTGGACCCAGAGGGTATAATAACGATAGTTTCAGTACTAGAGACAAAAGAGTTGGCTGGTTAGTCAAGCGCTCAGTAGAGAAGACTGGGGTTTGGGTTAAACCACTAGGTTCTCCACTTGCCTTGCAAACTGAAAGGTCCTTGGAAATACAAGGAACTGCACAATATGTTAATAGTAGAGGTAGAGTGATGTGAAGAAGAGAAAAGTGGATCTGGAAGTACACCATGTGGATCTGAATCTTGGTTATACAATTATAGATCTGGGATGAATCACTTTATCTTAATGAGACTAATTTTCTGAACTTTTACTTTTTTTTTTTCAGACTAGGTTTCCTCATCTTGCCCAGGCTAGAGATGAAGGGGTTTACTGCTCAATATGAGAGCTTTGACTTGCTTTGTTTTTGACCTGCACCCGTTCACTCCTTCCTTAGGCACCGTGGCAGCTCATTCATTCCTGAGGATTTACTCTACATAGCGTACTGTAGCTTACAACTACTGAGTCCAAGAGAACTGCCAGCTTCAGCCTCCTTGAGAGATTGGATTATATAGGTGGTACAACCATACCCAGTTTCCATTTCTTAATTTCAAAAATGGGGGGAGTAGGAGGTTTGAACTAGATCATCTGTGAGTTTCTAGATCTAATTGTGATCTTATGATATATGCTCCAGAGACAAGCAGCAAGAATGTTCCCTGGAGATCGGACGTGTTCACAACTGGTTCCCCATATTTAGTATTCGAAGGTGGGATGCTAACCTATTTCTGTCAGTCTGAGTAGCTAGTGCAGAAGGTGGCAATAACCAGCACTTGGCCCTCATCATTCCTAGTGTGCTTTCACTATGTAGGGAGTGTCAAAGCCCCCTGATGCCATCCCAACCCCCTGGACCCAGAATCGGGATGTTTTCAGTCAATGTCAGTGTAGACAGCACTTCATTTGACCTTTGATTCTTTCCAACACAAACAACATGTTGGCTAGTGGGTAGGGACATCCTAGAAATGTTCAGATTTGGGCCAAGAAGGTAGGTGACTTGTCCACATGGCTCTGTCATGTTTTTAAAAATTTCTTTGAGAGCATGGTAGAAAACAGAAGAAAAAGGTCAAGGACATAAATCATTGCCATCAAGGTTTTAATTCATGACAGACCCTGCCCCACAGAAGCTGCATACACAAGTCAGAGCTAGCTACTCTAGGCCTGCAGAATAGTCATTCAATAAATATTGCGTTTGCTCTGTTAGGCACTATGCTAAGAGCTGAGAATACAAAAAAAGGCAAAAGACAGTCCCTGCCCCAAAGGAGCTTACATGCTAATGAGACTAATGCTTAATGAGACAACAAGCAAACCACTACATACAAACAACATGTTGATAAGATAAATTGATGATAATCAAAAGAGGGAAGACTCTAGCATTAAGGGGGCTTGGGAAAGGCTTCTTGTAGAAGGTAAGATTTTATTTGAGACTTAAAGGAAGTCAGGGAAGCCAGGAGGTAGAGATGAAAGGGACCCAAGAAGACCCTCCATTTTTCCTAGAGAAAGGATTGGTGGCCTTTGACTATCACAACCACCAGAATAAGATGACTACTGATCCTTTCACGAAGATCCTGGACATAGTTTATACTTGTAAGAAGCTGGTCAGGTAAAATTACTTTTCAATGAAGCATCTGAAAGGTACAGTCTGAGGACGAAGGCTATGTTGGTATTAGGGGAAATGGGAAGAAATGAAATACAAAACAGGGATGAACAAGAATGACCCTTGCAAGATGGGTTTAGGTACATGGGAGAGCCATCCACTAGGAACACAGAAATGAGCATGGTACAGAAAGTCAGGGTCAAGTAACCTGGGGTGAAACATATGGTTGACGGATCTGAAATGGATAGTTTGAATTGTTCCTCTGACTGATCGTGAGTTCTGCATTTTGGGCTTTGGTCACTCATACTTCTTTTGCAGAGATATGGGTACAAAACCATGTGTATTGTTTCCTCTAAGCAGAGATTCCAACGATGAATGGTGATGCACAATAATAATAAAGATAGCCAGAATTTACATAATACTTTAAGGCTTGCAAAGTACTTTACAAATATTATCTCATTTAATTCTCACAACCTTAGGAGTTATATACTATTCTTATTCCCATTTTACAGTTGAGGAAACTGAGGCAGAGGTTAAGTGACATGTCCAGGGTTGCACCAATAAAAATGTCTGAGGAAGGATTTGAACTCAGGTCTTCCTGATTCAAGGCCAAGTGCTCTAGCCAAGGGACCCCTTAGCCTCTGGGATGATGCTCAAGTGACCTAGCTTTTTAAATGAATCAAAAGAGGAAAAGACTTACCACACCAAAGAAGAACAGTTAGCCTGGGAAGTCTTATTGTTACTAATAAAATGCCTTCATCTGATTCACCCTTGATTTAACAACCTATTAAGGATAATTTCTATGGGGGAAGAAAGAAGGTGTTTGTTTTTTTCAATTGAAAAGTGATATTAACTGTTAAATTAGAAACCTACAATACTGTGGTTTTCTAATAGAATGTTAGATGGCAAAAATTATAGCTGAATGGGTATGAGACACTCACGATGGAGTATGGCATACTCTAAAAATTAGGGATATGTATTACAAAAATTTTGCTTTTTCAATAGTAGAGGGAATGGAGAGAGAAAATCAATTTTTGTTAACTGAAGACATTTAAAATTTAGCTATTGAAAAACAGAACTAGTGTTGGGAACAAATGTGCAAATATCAAGAAGACAAGTTGAAAGGAGTGCATTTTTAGGACCTTTTATTATTAGATGTTTTTTCTTGGCTGACAACAACCTGACAGCACAACATGAAGTTGTTTGGTTATTTTTGACTCTTTGTGATCCCATCTGGGGTTTTCTTGGCAAAGAAACTGGAGTAGTTTGCCATTATTTCATTTTACAGATGAGGAAACTGAGGCAAACAGGATTACATAACTTGCTCAGGGTCACAAAGCTAGTAAGTACCTGAGGCTGGATTTGAACTCAGGAAGATGAGTCTTCTTGACTTCAGTCCCAGTGCTATCACTATTGTGCCATCTAGTTGCCTGCCAAATTGAAGACCACCTTTCTCAGCTAGGAATACAGGGAGGCAGAAATGCTCTCATTTAGCTTTTCTTCTTATCTGTAAACAAAGAGAACTTCTGTGGTCATCCTAGAAAAATCAAATAGCAGTTGGGAAGATAAAGGAAAGCTTCATATCTAAGGTGGTGATCAGACTGTCTCTTGAAGAAATAAATGAATTCTTCAATTGGGGAATGGCTGAACAAGTTGTGGCATATGAATGCAATGGAATACTATTGTGCTATAAAAAATGATGAGCAAGTAGACTTCAGAAAAATATGGAAAGACTTTCATGAACTGATGCTGAGTGAAATGAGCAGAACCAGGAGAACATTGTACACAGTAACCGCCATATTGTGCAATGACTGATTTTGATAGACTTAGCTCTTCTCAGCAATGCAAGGACCTAAACACTCCAAAAGATTCATGATGGAAAATCCTATCCACATCTAGAGAAAGAACTTTGGAAGTATACTATTTGTTTTCCTTTTCTTTTGTTGTTTTGTTCTGTTTCTTCTTTCTTGTGGCTCCTCCCATTAGTTCTAATTCTTCTTCACATCATGACTAATGTGAAAATATGTTTAATATGAATGTATAAGTAGAATCTATTTTGCACATCGCTTTGGGGAGTGGGGAAGAGAGGTATGGGGAGAAAATTTAAAACTCAAAAGTTTATGGAAGTGAATGCTGAAAGGTAAAAATAGATAAATTAATTATATAAAAATAAAAATGCAGAAATTAAAAAAAAAAGAAACTAAAAAAGAAGAACAAATGAACTCCTTGAGGAAAGGTTGGGAGGGAGAGCCTTCCAGACAGAGGACAGCTAATATGAATTCCTGAAAACAGGGGATAGAAACAGAAAGAAGGTTGATTTGGATGAATTATAGGCTATGGGAATGGTATTAATATAAACGAAGATTCAAAAGGTGGATTGGGACTAGATCATGAAGAATTTTAAAAGCTTAACTGAGGAGTCTTAATTTCATCCTAGATGCAAAAGAAAGCCACTAGAATTTATTGGATATGAGAATGACATGGTGAGATCTGTGCTTAAGGAAAATTGCCATGGCATTTGGGTAGAGGCTTGACCACAGAGAAACTTGAGGCTGGGAGATCAATCAGGAGACCATTTCAATAGTTTTGGTGATAGGTGATGAGGTCCTGAACTAAGGTGATAGTTGTTTATGAGTAGAGAGACAGTGATAGATGCTGTGGAGGGAGAAATGACAAAATTTAGCAACTACTTATACATATGAGAGGAGGAAAAGGAAGGAACTGAGGTTACAAATCTAGGATACTGGAAGAAGGTGGTGTCTTTGACCAAAATTTGGGTGAGTTAGGGAGAAAGATGAGTTTTATTTTCAGTGTGTTTGGTTTGAGATGTCTCTAGGATACTCAGTTTTAAATATCCAGCAGAGAATTGGTGATTGGAGATGGAAACTGGAGACAGATTGAAGCTGATGGATTCATGGATCTGTTAGTTATCTGCATAGAGATGATAAATACAACCATGAAACATATAGAGATCATGGAGAGGGGAGAAGTGAAAAGAAGAGAGGACCCAGGACAGCTCTAGGGAAGACCCAGGGATAGGGTAAGTGATAGGAAGGGTAGTCTAGCAAAGAAGGCAGTTAGATGACTCAAAGTACTGGCCTGGACTCAGCAAAACCTGAGTTAAAATCCAGCCTTAGGCACTCATTAGCTGTGTGACCCTGGATAAGTCACTTAACCTTTGTTTGTCTTAATCTACTGGAGAAAGAAATGGCAAGTCACTTCCAGTAAGTATCTTTGCCAAGAACACCCCATGGTGTGTGTGTGTGTGTGTGTGTGTGTGTGTGTGTGTGCGTGTGCATGTGCATGCATGTGTGCGTGTGTGTACATGTGTGATACAGTCATACATGACTGAATAACAACCAGAAATGGAGCTGTAGGAGGAGCAGTCAAATCTATAAATACAATTTCAGAACACTGTTGAAGAAAACAATTACAGACCTCAATAACTGGAAATACATTAATTGCTTGTGGGTATGCTGAGTCTATATAATAAAAATGACAGTGCTATCTCAACTGATTAACTTACTCAGTTTCATATAAATGAAATTAACGAAGGATTATTTTTATTAAGTTAGAAAAAAATAATAAAATTCACTTGAAGGAACAAAAGATCAAGTATCTCAAGGGGAATAATGAAAATATATAGGAAGGAAAGGGTTTTAGTGGTAACAGATTTCAAATTATACTACAAAGAAGTATTCATCAAAATGATTTCATATTATTTGAAAAATGGAGGAAAAGATTAGAGAAATGATTTTGTATTGCTTAAAATTTAGAGGAAGAACAGAAGCAAAAATTTTAGTAGCCTAATGCTTGATAAACCCAAAGACCCCATCAAGGGTCTATTTGACAAAAATTGCTGGGAAAACTAAAGCAGTCTGGCAGAATTTAGGTTTCGACAACACGTCGCACCATATATGGAGATAAGTTCCAAATAGTTACTTAGATATAAAAGATGGCATCATTAGCAAATTAGAGAAGCAAGGAACAAGTATTATTAAATATCTAAATGTATTAGAGACCATTGAGAACCTGAGATTGACCAGAATAAGGAAAATTACAATATGGTTCACTTAATGTGAAAAACTCTTAAAAACCATAAGGAGATGAAAACTCATCTTACATAATTAAATATTTTAAAAGACAGAAGCAGGAATAGTAAGAGGGTTTACATTTAATTTATATTTACATGTATAAATTTCCAGAAAATGTAAACGCCCAGGAAAAAAGGAAAAACTTTTTTCATTAGGAAGTTCCTCTGTCTTCCCCCCTGAGAATTTACTTTATTTTCTAGAAACTGAAAAAAAATGAAAAGGTTTTGATTTTTAAAAAAAAGATTAATAAAATGTTTGATGAGATGTTCATAAAGTGACCCAACTTCTCCCCTTCTCAAAGCTATGAAATAGGAGATTTTTACATTAAAAAGAAATCTGTACTCTTTCATCGTTGCAATTCCTGAACATAAAGGGATTCATGCTGTTGCAGATCTCTTGGATCTAAGACTCAAAGGCAGACATGCAAGTGATGGTAACAACAGTATCACCACCTTTGACAAAACAAGCTTCAAGCTTTGGGCCTGGTATTGGAAATAGAATTTAAAAGATTGCAGAAGATAACTTCTTTTGGTGTCTGTCTAGGAATGTAGGTGGGTTCACAGAAAACCCACCTGACTTGCAAGTGAATTGGATTTAAGTGAGGAAGGGCAAAGTTAACAGCTCACTCTCTCCTCAGGAGCCATCTAGGTTGAGTGGCAAGATATAGATCAGGATGACTGGGGATGATCCTGGATACAGTGGGAGGCATTGGCCTTTTTAAGCTAAGATCTTTCTTAGGTTTCAGTTTTACTGAGGCAATGCTTATTCAATGATTAAGACCAGGTAAGAAAAGAAGCAAAGAATGGCCTCTTTTACCTAATTAAAAAAAAAAAACAAACCCAACAACAACAATCTGGGAGGGGAAGATGCTCAGGGTTTCTGGCCAAAAAAGAAATAATTGCTGTTTACACACACTCTGAGCCATCAGAGCTGGGACAAAGACCAGGTGAGGCTTGGGCTGGGACCTATTGTTGGCCAATCAATTAGAGCCAGAGTGATTTAGGTTTAAGGAACGGTCCTTAAAAAAAGAAATCTAACCTGTAAACCCCAAGATACTTTGTGATGTTTCAGCAATCAAAATATATATTCCTTTGGGCAGAGTACCCACCTGCAGATAAGGGTATGATTCCCTATGTGGAGAGAGGGAGATAAGGGAGGGAGAGGGAAAGAAGAAGGAGGGAGGAGGGAAGGAAGGAAAGAAGGAAGGAGCTGCATTGCCCAACTGAACTGGCCAGTTGGGTCCCTAGTGGGGTAGCTACTACTACTCGTGGATCATTGTTTGTCCTTCTTTCTTGAAGAGGACCATGACATCAAGGAAGGTGATGTCATAACCCCTGAGCCATAGCAAGGAATTTCTTCTGTTCTGAATAGGAACAAAATAAATAAATAAAAGGAGCCTCATGAGATCATTTCCCAAATCTTTTTTGTTTGATGCAGACTAAGCTGAGATTCCCATCTCTAAAGGCCAAAGTAGAATGGAGAACCAGCCAACTGTCAAGGGAAAAATTTAGCAGTTAGGTGGCATAGGGATTGAATGTTGGAATTAAAGTTGGAAAGACTAGAAGTTGGAAAATTCAAGAATACCTTTGAGTGCCTAAGTCATTTTGACTATTATAAATACCCAAATTAACTATAAAGAACCTATGAAGAAAGATGCTATCTGCATCTATAAAAAAAAAGGAGGCAACTGACCTCTAAGGTTCCTTTTACCTCCAAATCTCTTATTCTCAGGGCAAACCCACTTTTGGAAAAAGCAGAAAGTATAATAACACAATCTTATGAAACATATCTCTTTTCTAAGCAAGTCAGAATGATTTAATACATTTTCTTCCTTATTCTTTCAACATCTGTTGGCAAGAACTGAGAGGAGGCAGAGTGACTTGCTCCAAGACAATCTTCTCTGATGTTATTCCCCCATTGTGAGGGCCATGGTTTTCCAAATCAGGAGAAGCCAACCTGGACCTAGTGATGGGGAATTTCCCAGGGTAAAATGATGCAAAGTGAGAAACATGGCTACTTTGATTAAACCCATTTTTCCAGGAGTTAGAGTTAACTGTCTTTATGGCACACAATTAAATAGTTCGGGAAAGGAACAATGCTTTAAAAACTATAAAGAGAATCCCCTGGAATTGGTGTTCTTACAGAGCCACCCCAGCATCCAAACTAATTGAGGGGGTTCTATTAAAGCAATCTGAAACTATAAAATGTTATATAAATATCATATAGCAGCCAATAGGAGGTGGGGGACCCTTGCTTTTTAAAGATCTTTGGATAGATATTGTTTCTGCTGTAAAACATAATAGTACTTCACTGAGTCACTATGGTCTAACATGTAGACCTAATTTATTTTAAAAATCCAAACCAAACCACACCACACTAACCAAAACAGAAGTCAGAGGGCTATTCAGCATTCCATGGTTTCTATTGCTCTGGGACTGAGCTCTCCTCTGTCTTGTAGGAGATTAATATCCTGTGACAGTGGGTTTTGAGAAATGTGAACCAGACCCATCAGCAGGGCAGGACCATCAGGGTTTTGCCTCGGATGGCATTTGGGGGTAGATATGCTTCCTTTCTGATGAAAACATGCTTCCTTCTCAGAGAGTTTCAAGACAGTCATCTCCATGCTCAGTGGTCCTCTGCTGGCCTGTAGCAAACAGCATAATCCTCCTCTATGACCTGGCCCTCAGCTCCTAATTCCAGGATCATACTATTTTGGCAACTTTTTCCTAGGATTCATCCTCATGTTTCTAGTCCCCACAGAAGGATGGGTTATACTTTCTGAGGGATTTTCTAGCCTACTTTCCTGATGCCACTGAAAACTTCAACTCTTGTGCTGTGTGTATGTGTATGTATGTCTCCAGATGAAAGAATTCCTAGTTATAGCTCTGGGCATGGTAGGAAGATACATGATTCTGGCCACAGAAAAAATTATATTTCCCATTGGTTTACCAACAACATACACAGAGTACCACGAGGCAAGAAAAAATATTTAAAAGAATAAAAATACTACAGCTGGAAAGAATTGCAAAGGTGACCTAATCCAGTCTTCCAAGAAAAGTAAAAAGATGGTAAGGGCATTTAGCTGCCCTTAGGGAGTTTAGGTCAGCAGGTCTATACCAACTATACCCCAGGAAACTGAAAGAATTTGCAAAGATAATTACTAACCCCATGGGTTAGGAAACTTTGAAAAAAAATGAGTGCAAAAAATAGGCAAAAATAGTCCTGATTTACAAAATAGGTAAGGTGGATTTTTCAAATTATGGGTAGTGGCCACTTCAATTCTTGATAAGACTGACTCTAGAATAAATTATTAAAGGGATGCTTTGTGATCATGCAGAACAGGAAGTAATGATCAGTAGGCTACAATATAGCCCTGTAAGGTAGGTGCTATTATTATTTACACTTTACAGTTGAGGAAACTGAGGCAAATAGAAGTTAAAGTAACTTGCCCAGAGTCAGACAGCTAGTAAGAGGGTAGGAAGGTATAAAGGGAGGGGAAAGAGTAAACAATATAGAAACAGATAGAAAGACAGAGAGAGGTGGAGAAAGACAGTCACAGAGTGAGAAATAGAGACAGATACAGAGATCATAGCTAATTTTTTAAAGAAGTGAAACAGAAAAAAAGTGGCTTATTGATGAGAAAAGCTCCACAATAGAGGGAGCAATGTGTATGTTCTGTATCTAAGAGGTAGCAGAGCACCTGTGTGAGTGCACAGTATTTATTTACCTGCTGATATTACTACGTTGGCCAAGGTCATTCTGTAGCAGTGTGGTAAGGCTCTGTGTAAAGAGGACTATATTTTCTGTGTAAGCAAGTTGGTATCATCATGATTATCCTTGAACATCCTACATCCCATCCAAATGTAACAGTTGTCTCTGCCCACCTACAGTGGGCATCCAGAGGAAAATGGAGGTGGAGAGAGCAGGTGATAGGTCTTTTGTTAAATGTTTCTGAATGAGTTGTAAAAATTCCAAGCCGCCTTTTCTGTTTCCAGCAATGTGGAATCAGGGCAATTCAACACTAAAGGAGGGAACTGACCAGTGAAAATATGAGTACTTCATTGCTTCCTTCTTTAGCTGCTGTATTGTTTATTTGGACTTGGAAGACTGAGGGTATCTATGATTCTCTGTTCCTATGATCTTATAACTGACATTCTCCCATTGAAGTCTTTGGCTTTTCCCAAAGGACATGCATAATTTAGAGATATTAGCCCTTTGGAAAAAATTTTCCTCAAAAACAGAGATTTTCATTGTTTTTTTAGGAGGAAGAGAGGTGAAATTAATTAGATAATTATTCTATCATACTCCTTCAAAATTTCTCTTATCCAGGCATATCATTATCCTTTCATTAGGCAATGGGTCATTCTGGATAAGTAAGTTATCTAGATGCAGTTTTCTTCTCCTCGCAGAAGACAGACCTGTCCCATCTTTTGTCTTTTGACTCTGGCCACTGCTACCAAGGCCACTTCTGCTGCTCTGCTTCCACTTACCTCTGCTATGGCTGTGTTGTTTCTAACTTCTAACACTCATTGACAACTTTTTTCTTTTGTCACACTTTTTATCTTTTGGAATAGAAAGGTCATGCATGAACTTCCCTGACACTACAGAAAGGCTGACCTTAGATAAACTCTTCTGGCAACTCCTAGCACTCATTCTTTTTGCCAAGTAGATCACTAATCACAATATATCACACATCGCTCTTCTCAGATGTCTTCCTTGTTGCTGGGTTGTCACAGGCTGTTCCTTCACTGCAATAGACATCTTGCTGGGAATTTCAGTTTCGGGTTCAGAGTCCTTCTGAATTCTTTGGAGTTTCAGAAAGCTGGTCTGAGGTTTTATCATACTTTAGACATAGTTTCTAGTAACTACAGCAATAATGGACATGAAAAATAAATGTAGGTTTTGGAAGAAATAAATTTTTTTCAAGAATATTTCCCCTTTAGGTTAGAATCTGTGGCACATTTTAGAAAACTGTGAAGATGAAATGCTGTGATGGACACGCGATATTGAGAGCTAGTGGAAGTGTGATTTTTGTGTACAAGGACATTGAAAAGTACTTAGTTATTTGAACATGACTGAAGCATCATATTACAAGAGAGGCTCACAAAATCATATGGTGAACTTCCTGTCTCGCAGAGGAGTTTCAGCATGATCAAAGATAAAGAAATAGCAATTTTCCTGGTTCATCAGACCAAAAAAACCCAAACCATACATCAAGTACTAGTAGGCAATGGGTTTGCACAGACATGCCATGTGGTGGTACAAATGATTACTTTTGTCATGCAATAAACAAGCTGCCACTCCATTAGGATATGACTGGAAAGTTAACTCAGGCTCACCAAAGCCAAGAAAATATTACAAGATATAATGTTACTTTGGCTAGCTTTCAATAGAAAATGATGGAAAATGTACCACATAAAACTTCAGTGGAACTTAATATACTACAGTTATTGGAAACTTTTTTAAAGAAAATTTGTTTTAAAGAAAGGGCTGAATTTTAAAAAATATATTGAAGATTTCATTAAGTATCAATCAGGCAGCATGCATTTATTAAGTGCCTACTATGTGCTTTGCACTGTACTAGGTTTTGAGGATAGAAAGAAATAGATGTAATGGTACCTGTCCTCAAGAGGCTTCGAGTTCATAATGAGAGACAATATGTATATATCTAAGTGGCAGAAAGGAGATTTCAATGATATTCTAGAAAAGGGTATGAGTCCTCAGTAAAGGTTTATGTTTTTTAAATAATCATTCTTCTTGCAGCTGGGTGGATAGAGCTCCAGGACTGGCGTTAGGAACACTCATCTTCCTGAGTTCAAATCTGGCCTCAGACACTTACTAGCTACGTGACCCAGGGCAGATCCCTTAACTCTGTTTGCGTCAGTTTCTTCATCTGTAAAATGAACTAGAGAAGGAAATGGCAAACCACTCGGTTATCTTTGGCAAGAAAGCCTCAAATAGAGTCACAAAGAGTAGGACATGACTGAAAAATGACTGAACAACAAATCATCCTTCTTGGTAATATTGTCAACAGACATGAAGGGACAAGGAAGGAAGAAAAAAGGGCAGAGAGCAATTTTGCATAGTACATTTCTACATGAAAAGCTTCATCCTGCTTAGCAGTCTCAGCCTCCCTCAGTGGTAAGTGAATGAACACTCAAAGATTACAAATGACCAAGTGAAACTAACAAAGGACACACTGGAGAAGGCACTTCTATGCAGGGGGTAAAATGATGATATACTAGTCCTTTTGTGAAACAACATTAATCCCTGGGTGTTTACAGCTATTTGACTTTTTTTTGGTAAATAATATTTTATTTTTCCAATTATAGGTAAAGAGAGTTTTCAATATTCACTTTTTCTAAGATTTTGAGTTTCAAATTTTTCTCCCTCCCTTTCCTCCTACCAAAGACAGCAAGCAATCTAATACAGATTATACATGTGCGATCAATTAATATATATTTGTATGAAACATGTTCTGCTAAAGATATTAAATGGAGAACTCACATCCTATATCTATAAAATGGACTAGATTAGCTGTTCTCAAAGTGTGCTCAGAGGACCCCAGGAGGGTGTGTGTGTGTGTGTGTGTGTGTGTGTGTGTGTGTGTGTGTGTGTGTGTGTGTGTGTGTGTGTGTGTGTGTGTGTGTGTGTGTGTGTGTGTGTGTCAAAGCTCTTTTCAAAATAGTACTAAGATATAATTTACCTATTAAAACACTACTTCCTTTTCCAACTACATATCTGTGTGAGGACATAGTTTCTTTACATACTTTAACCAAAACAATATGGTAAACGGATCAGATACAGAAGCAGATGTGAGAATCCAGGTGTCTTCAATTAAGTCAGACATTAAAGAAACTTGCAAAAATACATACAACAGTGCCACCCTTCTCACTAAATTTCTTGTTTTGGGAAATAGTTATTTTTCTCATAAGAAATATTATTTATTAAAACATGTAATGAGTTTATTATTATTTTAATGAGTTACTAAATATACAAATTTTAAATGATGAGTTTTCATTTCTAAGGTAGCTAAGGTGACTCACTGGAGGGAGTGCTGGGCCTGAAAGTCAAGAAGACGATGTCAAATCCAGTCTCTGATCCTGGGGCAAATCACTTAACCTCTGTCTGCTTCAGTTTCCTGAACCTTAAAATGTAGATAATAATAACAGCTCCCTCCCAGGGATGTTTTGAGATCAAATGAGAGAATCATTGTAAAGTGCTTAGTGCAGTGCCCGGCATATAGTAAACACTATATAAATGTTAGCTATTATCATTATTACTCATATTGCTATTAAATATCAATAGATGTAACCCACATAAACAAATCTCTTTGGGGTCCTGAATAACTCTTAAGCACAGGAAAAGGTTTCTGAGAACAAAAACTTTGAGAACTATTGGACTATGTGATTTTTAAAGATCTGAATTCTAAATCCTACAAATGTAGGATAGCACCGATGTATTTCCCTATGACTACTACTAAGTCATAGATGGGTTGAATTTGTTGTTAATGAAAGGAGTTGTCTCATACTGATGAAATCACAGATGTGTGATTTGTATATTTGGATCCAGTCTGCAGCCATATGGCACAGGATTGAGCTGGAAAGGATCTAAGAGGAGGTTAAGTGATTTGCCCAAGGTCATATATCAGTGATGAGCTTAATTAATTGACTTATTGATTGACTAACCCTTTGGCTTTGGAGCCAAATGTCCTTTCTACCGAACCATAAGCTTTCTCTGTCATTCTGGATTCCTGATTCCATTGGAATTGAATAAAATGGAAGCTTAAACCAATGTTATAATCTTCCTACCCTGCTTCAGTTCTCCACCAAGGAATTGTCTTTATCTCATTTCCTTTCTAATCTTATTTAACAATCATATTGCTTTTCATAAGGTAAAAGGATAAGGACTGGACATATGATTTCACTGGCACAGGGAACTTCCTGATGAAGGAACTCTACCAATTCAAGTTGGCACCTTCTTCAACTAGAGTCTTGGAGAGAGGTCTAGAGTACCAAGAGGCTAAGCGACTTTCATACAGGTCATATAACTAGTATGTGTCAGAGGAAGGACGTGGATTTCTTTTTATATAGTTATAAAAAAGAAACCTTAAAAATAACCATGACAAATGCCAGTTCCTCTTTCACTATGTGTCTCTCAAATGGGCCATTTGGTCCAATTCCTCCACTTTACAGATAAAGAAAGTGAGGTTAAGTTACTTCTCAGATTTTTTCTATGTTATTATTTCCACTTGTTTCATGGAGGTCATATGTAGGCTCACCAAGAGATCATTTGTTAAACTCAAAACTGGCATGGATGACTTGGTTTTATGATTTCAGAAGAATACAAATATCTTCCATAGAAAGAGTTCTTTGTTTTTAATTTTCAAAGTTCTTTCTCCTACATTGGACCTTTTTGTCCTCATAATATTTTTTTGTGAGAAAAATCAGCAAATGAAGCTGAAGCTCTTTGCCTGGCCCCACCCAGTTGGACCATACCAAGTACAAATACTAGGACATGGTTAAAAAAAAAAAATTCTCCATATAATTGAAAAAAAACCCAGCCTGAAATACTTCAAGATCTGTTTAACTTAAGTCTTCAAAAATCTTATTAACCAACCCAGGATAAAAGTTTCTGTTTGGACTTTTCAAACCAAACCAAAACAATCACCATATGACATTTAGTTTAAATTAATGGTTTCTTAGAAAAGGAAGGGGATGATGGTAAATATTAGCATCCAGAAGCATTAGCAGAGCATAGCAAGTATGTGTATGTGTGTATGTGCCTATGTGTATAAGTATGTACACCAGATTTTCAAGTTGTTTCCAAGTGTTTTATTAGTAGCTCACCAACTGCTCTATTCAGCTGAGTTCTTTCCAGGTCCTGAGCCCATAAGTCTATGGTACTTTGCATGAATGATACAAATTCACCAAAGGGCAATGGGAAGACTCCTGGAATAGAAGATGGCAGAACTAGACTCTGGTCTCAACTCTGCCACCGAAATGCTATGGGACCTTATGCCAGTTGCTGAATTTCACTGGGTCTCAGTTTATTCATCTATAAAATGGGAATAGTAATACCTACCTTCGCAACTTAACAAGATTGTAATGATAAGTTAATGGATGTGAAGTGCTTAGAAAAAATTCATGCTATGGAAAACAATATTGAACATCGATACAATTGCTAAAATTTGGCAATGCTTGGAAAGATTAAAAAGTCTTGAATACATAAAAAGTATTATTATCAGGACAAAAAAAGATATTTCAATTACAAATTGTTGCTATACCCTTAGGTTCTTACCCTTTTTGGTGTCAGATACCCCTCTGGCAGTCTGGCAAAGGCTATAGACCCCTTCTCAGAATAATGTTTTTAAATACATAAAACACAGAATTATAAAAGGAAACCATTACATAGGATTACAAATGAAAAATATTGAAATGAAGTTATTAGATATTCTATTTTCTCTTCTTCTAATCTAGGCAATTAATAATTTTGCAAATATTCTTCCATTTCACTTAAATTGTTAAATTTATTGGCATATGATTGGGCAAAATAATTCCTTATTGTTGCTTTAATTTCATCTTTATTAGTGTTAAATTCATCATCTGCATCCAGAAGAAGAACTGATAAATAGAAGTATGTATAAAATAATTTTACATATATGTGTATATATGTCTATCTATATAGCTATCCCTATTTGTGCTTAATGGTAGCCATCTCTAGGGTTTGGGGGGAGGAAAAAAAAGAAAAAAAATACATGATAATTTTGTTATATATTTAAAAGGAATAGCAAGTTGTATGTAATAGATTTGCAGTTTTATATGGAACCATATTTTTAATTATACTATGTTACAGATATGCTTGTTTTATTCCATAAATTAAAAAAAGAAATGCAATTATTAAAATATTTTCTAAAAGCCAAGTTTACTCACCTGCCAAAATATAGTGATTCATTTTGACTTGTTAGTTTAAAAAACAAAATGAAACATTGTTTTTCTAATTTACAAAACAGATTGTCGTAGCTCATTATTTAACTATATAGCTAAAGCACAAAGGATACTGTTTCCTTTAAAAAAAAAAAAAAAAAGAACAACCCAGACTTACTCTACCATTCAGGCCAAAGCTGTCTACCTCCAAAGTCAAAGAGAATCTTTTCGAGTTATTTCCTTCTTAACAATTGATGGAGCTCAGTGGGATGAGGTGAGACAGTCACAACATTCCTAGAGCAATGAGGCTCAGATACAAACAGTGTTCACTACTGCTGGGGTCAGAGGTAACTGACTATCTAGTGTCTAATAGCTGCAGAACATCTGATTCACTCCAGGATCTTGAGCAACTACAGGATTAGAATGGGAGAGATCCTAAGATAGGCTGGAATATTCCCAGTAGGAGGTATTGTCACAACATTTTTTAGTTATTTCAGCCATGTCCAACTCTTCAAGCCCCAATTTTGTTGTTCTTTTTGCACAAAGATACTGGAGTGGTTTGCCATTTCCTTCTCCAGCTCATTTTACAGATGAGGAACTGAAGCAACCAGGGTTAAGTGACTTGTCCAGGGTAACCCGGCTATTAATTCGTATCAGTTAACACGAAAAGTCCGATGCTTCTAACCTGTGTGACCTTTGGGGAGGTTAGCCTAAATGACGTCTGACATCTCTGCCACCTCCGAATCCAGGATCCTATAATACTGTAATTTCCAATTACAGTGTGAGCTCATTAAGGGTAGAGATCAAGTCATTTCTCTTTGCATATCTCTTGGTGCCTAGTCCAGTGCCTTGAGTATTTGAGGCAAATATTTCTTGATTAAAAATATTCCCTTTGAAAGAGAGGATCTTAACCATTTTTTGAGAGAATCTAGTGAAGCCAATGAGCCCCTTCTCAGAACAATGTTTTCTAATGCATGAAATGAAATATATAGGACAACAAATGAAACCAGTTATCTTGAACTACAGTTTTTAAGTTATTAAAGAAAGTTCATGGACCCTACGTCAAGAACCCTGGTCTTAAAAGACTTCTCAAAATCTCTCCATGAAACATGAGAAGCAACAAGGAGTCCTAGCCAGCCCTAGAGTTAGGAAAATCTAGATTTAAATCTTGCTTCTGACACATACTGTGTGACCATAGATGGGCAAGTTATTTAACCTCTTAATGCCCCAGGGATCTCCCTAAAACTATAAGATATAGACCAACTAGTGCTCACTGGTATTCCTCAGCGTAGGGTGGAGATGGGAGGGAGTCAGTACCAGTAATTCTCTACACTTATGAAAACACAGATATATGAGTATGTATACATGGATATAATTAGTGGGCTGCTAGGATAGAGCACTGGACCTGGAATTAGGAAGACCTGAGTTCAAATCTAGTTTCAGACCCTGTGATCCTAGACAAGTCACTTAAACCTGTCTACCCCAGTTTCCTCATCTGTAAAATGAACTGGAAAAGGAAACAGCAAACCACTCCAGTATCTTTGCCAAGAAAACCTCAAATGGAGTCATGAAGACGCAGACATGATGGAAAAGACTAAACAACAACGTACTTATGTACACAAGTGTATATACACATAGGTATGTATATATGTGTATGTATGTGTATTTTATACATGTATATGTATCATTTTTTGATAAAAGGAGATATATGCATATCCATACACATATACCCATAAATATATTGATATATACGTTTACATGTAGGTTTATATATACATACATACATATGTGCTTGCAAGTATAGGAAAGTATATATGTCTGTCTATTTCCTTTTGTTATCTCAAAGAATGCTGATGGGTAGATATACATGTATGTTAAGTGTAAATATAGATCCACAAAAATAGATGTGCTCTCTAATTTTTCTTGCCCTTAAATAGGAGATAGCTCCTGACTGGGGTTGGGGGAAGGGAAGTGCAAGGGGAAGTTATACAGTTGGTTTTCAACTAAGTAAGATGAGAATCTGTCTCTTTTCACCCTCTGTTTGCATGGGCACTGCTATATCCTATGGCATCTTGGACACCCCAAAGGATGATATCACTAGAATGGAATAGGGGAAGAGTATAAGAAAACAGGAAACAGGCCTTTTGTGATAGCTCTGCTACTACAATAGTTAACTCTGCTGAATTTTTCAGAGGCTGTTCATGCAGTAAGTCTGTGCACCTAAAAACTCCATAGGTAGACCATCAATTTTCCATGGTCACTGTGCAACTCTCAAGATCATCCTGGATAGACTGGAGAGAAGGATTTAAGAGTGAAGCAGATGTGATCATTTCTTCCCCTTCTTGCCAAAGGGGGTTTATTCTTAACATACTCTAGAATGGGGAGGGAAGTTTTGATGCTTTTAGCATTTCTATCAGGGTTTAGAGAAAAACTAAATTTTATGAATTGTAAAATGGTGGTAAAATGATTTGTCCACAGCTAGGATAGGATTGGGAGGGGAGGTTGTGGTGGTGGATGAGGAGTGGAAAAAAGGACAGGGAACATGATCAAAAGACAGGAGAACTGAGTTGGCTCTGGTATCTACCCCTTGAACCCAAAACAATCAGTTAAAGATAATGGATAAATTGCTATATTGTGATCTGATCCTGCTCCTTGAAAGAAGCTCTTTCTCCATTGTGAAATGAATGCAGCTTCTAAGGGTTGACAGGCAAGTGAAGATTTTAATAAAAATGGCAAACACAAACCACTAGAAGGTTACTAGGTTTTTTCAGTCTGGAGACATTTACTGCTATGAAATACACCATTGCAAAAGCCTTGAAAAATGTGTGAAAGGTCAGTGACAATTTTGCAAGCTGGTAAAGTTGCTTGCAAGCTGAGCAGGATTTCCGAAAAAAAAAAAAAAAAAAACAAAACCAAAAAACCAACCCAAACCTGTCTTTGTGAAATACTGCAATGTCCTTACATTTTCAGGTTTTATTTATAGTAAGAATGTCAATGTCAATATGGTTCAGTTCCTTTAGTATTATGTCAACTTGTTGGTGATCGGAGGAGGAACACCAATTTAGAGCACCAACAATTTAATGTGAATGGGCTAAACCAGAGGTTCTTGATCATTTTTTCTGCCCTGGACCCCTTTGTCAGTCTGCTGAAGCCTATGGACCCCTTTCTCAGAATAATGTTTTCAAAATGCGTAACATAAAATACATAGGGATTACAAAGGAAATCAATTATATTGAAATACAGTGATTAATAGGGGCAGGTAGGTGGTACAGTGGATAGAGTACTGGGCTTAGAGTTAGGAAGATTCATGTTTCTGAGTTCAAATCTGACCTCAGACACTTACTAGCTTTGTGACTCAGGGCAAATCACTTAACCCTCTTTGCCTCAGTTTCCTCATCTATAAAATAAGTTGGAGAAGGAATTGGTATGCCACTCCAGTATCTCTGCCAAGAATACCCTAATCAGTCACAAAGAGTCAGACACGACTGAAACTGAATAATGCAGTGATTAATACACATATTAAATACATATTAAATAAATATTAAATACATAATATACATTAGAAATAGTTAGCATATGTGTATACTTACACACACACACACACACACACACACACACACACACACACACAAGATCACAGAATTCTGTGATTCTTAACATCCCCTGTTCTCTTTTCTACTCTCTACCACCATTACCACAAAAACATACAGAGGTTGCACAGGATTAAGAGACATTTTGAACTTTGTTTGTGTTTCATGGATTCCTGTGCTCAAAGAATTTATCACCCAGTGATCAGCCTACTAATGATGAGCCTGCTTGTTCATTAGCTAGACTGGTCCTTTTACAGTTAACCCAGTTTATTGCCTGGATCATATTAAAAATCTTTACCTCTTGATGGAATTCAGTAGACCAGAGATGTCAAACATGTGGCTCACAGGGCTCATACAGCCTACATCATTCCCAAGTTCAGCCAGAACCATAACATTAAAATGTAATTTGGAAATATTTAACAAAATTAATTAATTAAAAATATAAACACATGGTTTTCTAAGTCAATATGTGGCCAATGACCCTTTATGTACATTTCAATCCCTGTTTCTATTTGAGTTTGACATCACTATAAGCCTTTGAAGGTTCAGGGTCATCATAGCACCATGAAAAGTCATTGGAATAAGACTTTTATGAAGTCTATATAAATTTAGGAGAATGGCATAATCATTAGCTTAAGAGATGAACGCTTATGAAAGATGAGAAAACTTATTAGATTTTACTTTCATTTTGTTAGTTGCCTTAGGCTAACCAATGTCTGTTGCTTAGAGGAATCAGTATTGTAGTATAATAAATATTAAATATTAGTGAGGTACAAGGCTTTTAAAAAAGATTTGCTAGAAGAGGCAACAGCTAGTCAAATTAGTAAAGAAAGATGGTTCTAGGCATAACTAGAAGTAAGACAAAAAATATATGGAAGAAACAGTGGGAGGGAATAGAAGGAATCACAGAACGACAAATAAGGATCCCCAAGAAGGGAACATGTGACAAAATAAAAAGCATGGGAAATAAGGATAGATGGAGGGAGCCAAAATCATATCTGGCAACTGTAAATAGTTTCAACTCGATGTAAGTTCAGAGTTCATGTAAATAGTGGAGTTAAAGAATTATATTTTTTAGGTAAAGGTTAAATGTGCAAGCCCCAGGCTTCTCTAGGACATTTTTCTGCCTTTCTCCTACTTCCTACAACCTCACCCTCCACCATGATGAAGGGCTTCCATCTAGATGACACCAAGAGCCGGAGGTGTAGCTAGGTGGTGCAGTGGATAGAGCACCAGTGCGGGAGTCAGGAGGATCTGAGTTCAAATCTCACCTCAGACACTTGACACTCACTAGCTGTGTGACCTTGGACAAGTCACTTAACCCCAGTTGCCTCATCCTGGATCATCTCTAGTCATCCTGATGAATATTTGGCCACTGGATTCAGACAGTTCTGGAGGAGAAGTGAGGCTGGTGACCTGCACAGCCCTCCCTCACTCAAAACAAAGTCAAGTGGAAGTCATGTCATTATTTCTCTAATGGCATGGTCTTCTTCAGCAACGAAGGATGAACACACCAAGAGCTGGGCCACCTTCATGCTAATTATGTCCTTATGACCAAATTATTTTCAATCTTTTCTGTCTTGGAAGTGTGGCCCCCAGGTCACAGATTCCCTACCCCTGTACCAGACCAAGGAACTGAATTGAATTTCTCATTCTTAACAGCAGCCTGAGCAATGCCCCCAGATAATACAGATAGAATCCTTCCAGAATTGACTAACTCAATGCCTGAGTCTTCTGTTTGACCAAGAACTGAGAAGGAGAATCTGAAATCTTATTTACATTCTGCATTACAACTCCAGGAACCTACCTCTGGATTGACAACTGGCTTGTGTTCTGAAGGTTTATAATAATTCCTGTTTCTCTCCACAATTCTGGCATCCTATGGTTGCAAAAGCTTGTTGGAATGTGCCACTTTACAAGTAATTTTAGTCCTTTGTGTTCAACCATAAACTAGATAGAACAGTTTTTCTGCAGGCTTGTTTCCATTTGGGTTATATTGAATAAGATGAAGGGGACAATTAGTGGAAAGGAGGAAAGGAGGAGGCCTATAGGGTTGGAAATGCATGTTAAGTGGAGCAAAGGGCTTTGGTAAGATACCATGACATGCTTTAAGCCACAGAAACTTGTGTCCACCAGGAAAAGAAGTCTCAAACTTCAAGTTCTGGGAAAAAGATGGCAGACAAAAATGAAGGAGTTATACTTTTTTCTGGTGCTACGTACCATGAAAATATTCCTGATGCACACATTTAGTTGATAACAATGACTTGAGCAGAATTTCTAAGTCCAGACTTCTGCTCACCTGAGCTGCATCCTGAAGACAATTAAGGTGACTAGAGTGTTGTATTTGAAGTCAGGAAGACCTGAGTCTTCTGGCCTTCAATATGAGACTCTCGGCAAGTCACTTAACCTTAATTTATTCAGGAGATATTAATAGCACCTACATCCAGGGTTGTTGTGAGGATCAAAGAGATAACATGTAGAAACTTAGTAGACTTTGAAGTGGTATACAAAATGCTATCATTATTATTCTTTGGTGACTCAACAAAAATTAGAAATTGACAAAGAATTTCTGGAACTACAGCCCCAATTGTTTGTTTTAAAAATTACAGTTTCAAATATTAGCTAACTGAAAAAAAATCCAAAATATTCTATACTAAATATGTCAAATCTTCTGATGTAAAAGAAAAAAAAATACTGTAGCTCAATTCAATTTAATGTTACCAGTGCTGCTTGCTATCAATTGTGATTTAAATCCCACCACAATCCAGGTAAAGCAGTGTCATGTCTCCAGCTTGTTTAAAAGTCATCTGACATAGAGGAGGTCTCACATATTTCCTGTTGCAGTTCTCCTGTTACTGATGGGTAAAAGATTGATTTATTCTTTAAAAAGGTTTAGATTACCTAAAAGCCTCCAATTAAACAGGCTAAGCCCATATTATTTTATATTGGATTCAATTCTCTTCAATGAATAAAAATGTATTCCTCATTGCCTGGTAATGCTGCTTTTTTTCTTCCTCATGATGCAAAAGTGACGTCTACATACTGTACCAAGGAACCATCTACCAATTCATTATAAGAAGAAAAGATGCTGCAATTTCCATTCTTGGCTTCCAGTGTTCTGCTCAGATTTTATCTTGCAAGAAAAGTAGAATTCTTTCAATAAATGCTTTCTCTCTAAAAATATAACTATAGCAAACTCTGCAATTACACTTCCTGGTTGGCAACATCTGCTTTCCATGTTGTTTTGTTGAACACAAAAGGTCCAGATCACTAGTGTGCTAATCAGTCATGCTAATCCCCAAATTTAGTCTAATTAGTTGGAAAACCAAAATGAGACAGGTTTGAATATCTGTGTTCTTTTCTGAGAGGGAAGTAGGGGTCAGTTTGGTGTGTATCCGATTTTAAAGTCAGCCTCCTATCTTCTCCATGGGGCAGGACCCATAGTTCCAGGGTCAGGCCGCCTGTAGCTCTCAGTGGTACCTGATAAAGGTGCTGATATTATTCTATTATTATTCACCACATATACTCATTTATTTTGTCCTTCCTTTTCCTCCTTCTCTCTTTCTCTTTTTCCTCTTACTCTCTTTTATCCTTTGTGCATATTATCTTAGACACTATAATTCTCTTTTGCATACATGCCCTCTTTGTGGGTTAAATGCCAATTAAATATTGGTAGAAGTCAAAAACTACATCTTTCTCGAAGTGTGGAAGCCAAAACTCTTTCTGCGTATTATCTTAGCCACCATCCTGAAGGACTAGTAGATTGCCAAGGTGGTTCTCATTTTTAAAAAGGGGTTCAGAGGATATATTTAAAGCTAGATACTGGTGAATATTACTACTAGCAGGTTAGAAGAAACAGAAACGAAAAACTAGCATCATTGAAATTTTAGCAATATAAAAATAATGGGGAAAGAGGAAATGATATTTTGATGAGGACCTAGGAGAATAAACATAGGAAAACATGGACAAGAGGGAAGAAATACAAATAACTTACATATTGGGGAGAAAGCCCTTGCTGATATTCTACTCCAAAAATTATTTTAAAAACTGAATCACTGTGGAATGGCAGAGAATATTTTATCATGGAAAGGAAACTAACTCAGAAACAAAAAATAAGTTATTGGGTAAAACAGGCCATTTTCTGTATGAGAAAGGGTAAATGTTGGGATCTCAGAGATAAGAATAAAAATGAGTCGCAGTCAAAGTTTTCATAAATAGTATATAAGAGGAAGACCCAAGGACTGCTTCAGGTTTGCAAATGACATCACAATCTTATAGCTTCCAACATGCCAAGCCAACAAGGATAAATCTCAGGGAACTCTACAGAAGCAGCATTATCTACAAACACAGAGTTAATCTATACAAATGGCAGCTGAGCTTCAAAGTGGACAATTTGTTTAGGGATTGCCTTCATTTTGGTAGGAAATAATTCAAAATTAAACCCGTAGGACAGAGGTGGGGACACTATCCCCTCCAGGCCATACATGGCCCTCCAGGTCCTCAAATGGGGCTCTTTGACAGAATCCAAACTTCACAGAATAAATCCCTTTAATAAAAGCATTTGTTCTGTAAAAGTTGGACTCAGTCAAAAGGCTATACCCGAGGACCTGGAAGGCCAAATGTGGCCTCAAGGCTGCAGGTTCCCCACCCCTGCCTTAGGAAGAAGGTTAATGAGCATTCAGCAAAGGGCCTTGGGAGTCATTATGGAATGTTCCCTGTTGACATTTCCCCAGCAGGTTCCTTCAGTCAAATGGGGCTAGCAGAATGGTGGGAATTATCAGGAAGGATTTTAGAAACCAAAAAGGCAACATAATTCACTTTCCTAAAAAATTGCCACTGTGATGCTGTCTTTGTGGGTTAAATACCAATTAAATATTTTCATAATTCAATTTTAAAAATGTCTTCCAAGAGGTCTGGAGAACCAGAACTCTATAGAATCCTTGTTGTCAGACCTCTAGAAGGACCTAACTGATTTGGAAAGCTTCATAGCAGGGTAAAATGATCAAGGGAACACAGAGGAGTGCCCAATGAGAAGAGACAAAAAGATTAGGAATCTTCCGTCTGGAGAGATGAAAGCTAAGATCTGTTATGATGAGAGTCTATAAAACTGTGAAGGGCACAGAAAGGACAAACTTGCACTTCATGACAAATCACAGTATACTAGAAATAGGATGAAGTAAATGAGGACAAAGCAAAAAAAAAAAAAAGAACTACTTTGAACAGTGAGCACTAAAATTATGGAACTTGTTATTAAACTGAGTGTCAATAGAAATAGGGTTTTAAAAAAATTAACCAATGACAGATTAATAATTTTCTTATTAAGGGATGAATTACTAGTGGTGCTTTGGGGTAAGTTCATGACCTTGAGGTTCACTTCACGGAGCACAATCACATCTCCAAAAAAATTCCCTGGTTGTCTCCATCAGAGATAGAATACAGGGATAGATGGAGGGAATGTGGGTCTGATCCAGTATAAAAATTCTTATGTTATGTTCTTACATTGCCTCCTCCCCCCCTTTTTCTTCTGTCTATGTTTCATGAATGCTGATGCCCAGCTTAACTTCTGATGCTGCCTGATGATAATGACTTCTGTGAGTTAATGAGTTAATGAGTTCTATCTAGCCCAGTAAAAGGAAATTGTCTGTAGATTTAGGGAACAAACAGTGGGCAGTCTATGAATGAACACAATCACAACTCTCCAAGGATGCAGGGGACTTCAAGGGTCATCAGCTGTAATCTTCAACCCACTTTTATAGAAGGACTTCAAAAGGACTACAAAACACACTTTGGAGGAATTTTGGGTTATATAAATGTCAGAAGCCAGAAAGATACAATGAAAGATGCACATGTATAACCTATATCAGATTGCTTACTGTTTCAGAGAGAGGGGAGAGAATGCAAGAAAGGACAGAATTTTGAACTCAAAACTTAAAAAGACAACAAAGGTTAAAAACTGTTTTTACATGTAATTGGAGAAAGTAAAATATTATTTTTTAAAAAGACATGTCAAATTGAAATAAAATAAAATAAAACATGGAGCACGTTGTTTAAATCCATGAGATGCAGAATATGCCAAAAAAAAAAAAAAAAGATAACGAAAGAGAACAGCGCCTAGAGTCAGAGAGCCCTATGTGACATGGCACAAATCACTTAGTCTCCCACAGCTTCAGTTTCCTTATCTTTAAAATGAATGATTGGATTAGATGGCTGCTTGGGTCCTTTCTAGCTCTAGAGTTATCATCCTATGATTTTATCTACCTTTTAATAGCACTAAGAAGTCTCCAAACTAAGATTGGGGATCTTTCTGTACTTTCCATACTTGGCTCCTGATTCTGTGGCGGGGATGTGTAAGGGATCTCTACCCTTTTTCAATATTTCTTCCTCTGGACAAACTTCCCAGTCAGCATCAAAACTGGGGCTTCTAAATATAAAGACCTATATGTAATGTTACATGGCCCACAATCCATTCCATAACTCTCTGTCCCTGCCTCAGCTGTTCCTGAGGATTTAAAGGAGGAAAGGACTGTGGCATAATGAAGAGTCAGGAAAACCTGAGGTGATCTTAACTTGGACAGCCGAAAGCTGTGCAGCCCCTTAGGTAAGTCTCTTAATCTCTCAGAGACTGTTTCCACCACTTATCAAATGAGGGGGTTAGAACAGACAGCCTCTGAAGTCCCTTCTAGTTCTAAATTTGTGATTGTATGATCCTATGACTGAGTCACCTACTGGTAGTATCAGGTCTCCAGCCTTAGACGTTCACAGAATCTTAAGGCAAAAAAACCAACTCTGCCTCTTGCTTCTCCTATGGCTGCTGTCAGCTTCCCTGTCCTTTATAGGCCCTTTGCACTTGGAGAGATGAATCTAAGGAGGGATACACTCTCTTTCTCATAGGATATATCTGGACATCAACCATACTGCAAGGGAGAGGAAGAGTGAGGGAGGGAGAGAGAGAGAGAGAAGGAAGAAGAAGGAGAGGAAAGGAGAGGAGAGAGAGAAGAAAGGAAAAAGAGAAGAGAGAGGGAAGGAAGGGGATAGAGGAGAGGGAGAGAGGCAGAAGGCGGAAGGAGGGTGGGAGGGAAGGAGAGAGAGAAAGGCAAGCAAAGAGAGAGAGTTATTTATGACTAAGGAAACAGTCTAAGAACCTCAAGCCTAGAGAATTGGGATCAATGACAAGAGGCTATCTTTGTTCAAAGCCTAAATTCCTTTTGGGTTTTTCACTCTAGAAGGACCTAAGAGAAGTGTCTATAGCTAGCTCCCTTTAACACAGTGTCTGCTCATGTGAAAGTGGCTCTCCTTTTGACAGAAACCTGAACATAAGCATTCTACAGACTGAAAACACACACGCACACACACACACACACACACACACACAGAGTTTCTCTTCCTACTCACCTACGCAGTTATCACAAAGGCTACAATGAGAGGCACGAGGAGGACGAAAAATCTTGCAGGTGAAACAGTATTTGAGTTTCACCGTCTGGCCGTTGATGATGACTTCTCTTGTTCGAGGAGGTGGGCGGTACCCCCCTGAACTGGTACCATTGGCTATATCTAGTGGAAGAAAGGAAAAAGGAAATTCTCAAAAATAATAACTTCACAAATTTTTCTCACAGGCATTTTGTTGCACTGTCCACGATCTTTTAATAAACTGGCCACAAGAAGCTTATGGTATCTGACATCATATTTTTCCCCTAACAGAGGAAGCAGTCAAACATAGATGACATTTGCAACCACCTTGCCTTGGCATTGCTTATAGAAAGTACCAAGCAACAGATTGTAGAGAATGACATAAATCATCCAACAGCACCCTAAAACCCCATGGCACAGTTGCTCTCTTTAGGAGGAATGGGCACTTATTTTGAATCCTACAAAGTCTGGACTATCACCTGTGTCTCTTTTGAAAAAGAGTTCCACAGAGGCAAAATAAAGCATAGCTATTCATTTCCAGTAACATGGACTTACAGTAACCATGCACTTCTTTTTTTTTTTTATTTAATTAATTTATGTGCTTTCAGTTTTCAACAATCACTTCCATAAGTTTTAAATTTTCTCTCTCTCCCTCCCCAAGATAGTACGCAATCTTATATGTGTTCTACACACACAGTCTTATTAAATACATTCTCATATTAGTCATGTTGCATAGAAGAATTAAAACAAATGGGAGAAACCATGAGAAAAACTAGATCAAAACATAACAAAAGAGAAAGTAATCTGCTTCATTCTGCATTCCGTCTCTATGGTTCTTTCTCCAGATATGGATGACATTTTGTATCAACAGTCCTTTGGAAATATTTGAGATTCTTGCATGGCTGGGAAGGGCTATTTCTTTCAGAAACAGTCCTTGCACACTGTGGCTCTTACTGTGTATAATGTTCTCCTGGTTCTGCTCATTTCCCTCAGCATGAGTTTATGTAAGTCTTAACCCTAACACCATCCCTAAACAGGCACTTCCTGAGAGTAACAGCTGATAATGCTTTTGGTTCAATGATGCTAATGAAGGGAGTGAGGACATTGAGTTTAGAGAATAAGAATTTTGGGGGTGGGGTTGATGATCATTGTCTCCAAAAGGTTGCGTGGAAGATAGATCAGACTTCTGTGTTGTTCTAGAGTGCAGAAATAGAACAAATGCATAGAAGTAATAAAGAGTAAGTTAGAATTCAACACAAGGAAGAACTTCCTAATCATTAGAGCTGTTCAAAAATGGAATTGGCTGCTTCATGAAATAGTGAGTTCCCTCATCATCACTGGGGAGTGGGTTGAACCAAAGACAGGTCTAATGCAAAGGATCTATGATTTTATCAGCATAGGAGAACTCCCAGTGTGCAAACCCTCATTCCATTAAAGCAAACTTATGGGTGCTTTATATGACTTAGGAGAGAAGTACCAGAAAGGTAGCTGAGCAACACAAACTTGCTCAGGGTCATATAGCTAGTTAGTAACAGGATTTGAATCCATGTGGTCTCTATCCTGACACTATATCTAGGTCTCTAGCTACTACATCAGACTCTCTGTCCTGTATATAGTAGTTAGCAAATGTCTTAATTTGATTTATATAAACATAAGGCATAAAGGTGAATACATTCTCCAGCTTATAGACATACTGTCCTCTTGTACATGCATTTCCACATTTTTCTCCTTAAAGTGTATATCTCTAACACTCATAGTCCTTCACGGCATCTGTTTACACATATATAAATATATGTGTCATCCTTTGACCCCCAGCATCACATCAATACTCAACTCTAGGTCTATACAACATACACCCAGAATTTTCATGCAGGCTACTCCATGATTCAGAAAAGTTGGATAGTATCAGAGGAGTATTTCTTCATTCCTTATCAGAATGGTTTTACACTGAGTAAATAATCTTCAATGTGGTACAATTTCAGGGGTGCCACATAAGTCCTGGTTAACTCTCTCCCCCCAATCTCACATTCTTTGGTTGGTACCTGAAATTCCACAATCAAGATTTAAATCCCTTTCACCCTTGACTTTGATAACTGTCAAAAGACCTACTGGAGGGGGTAACATTTTAAGGTGATATGTATTCATCATCTTAGAGAGAAGGAAGGAAACAAGAACAAGATCTGATAGGAATTTTGCAGAGGAGATGACTGAGCATTGGGTACTTGAGATAGGAGGAAGGAAGAACATTAAGGAAGGGGAAAGGGTTTGAATGAGGAATTGAGAGGCACCAAAGACAAACTCCACCTAATTAGAATCTTTGTCAAGGGCTGGTCCTGTTCCATGGAATTATTAAACAAATATCTGGCAGTCCCATATGCCTGAGCAACCAAGACACTAGTGGGTCAACTCATGTGCCCTGACAATAGAAACATCTCAGAATTTGATACAACGGATGGCTGCCCTATGTGGTGCGTTTAAGATAGTATTGAGTTATGCTAAAATAAAGAGTGGCCATCAATCTCCAATAACTTCTATTTTGGGACATAAAGTGGAATCTCATCCAATTAACATATGGAAAGTTCTTTCTAAACCTTAAAGTCTTATATAAATGCTGGAAGCTAGGTGATGCAGCAGATAGAGTGCCAGACCTGGAGTCAGGAATACCTGAGTTCAAATTTGGTCTCAGATACTTCCTAGCTATGTGACCTGGGGCAAGTCATTTAACCATTGTTTGCCTCAGTTTCCTCATCTGTAAAATGTGGACAATAACAGCACCTATCTCCCAGTGTTGTTATGAAGATCAATATGATAAGAATTGAAAAGTACATAGTACTTGGTACTATGTGCCTGCACTATTAAAATGTCAGTTTATTACTATTATAGCTAACATGGCAAGTCTCTCCAGTTCCAACTCATCTGTCATGTGTAGTCTTAGAGAGCTAAGTGTGGCACTGAGATATTAAGTGACTTCCCCACATTCACACAGACAATATGAGTCAGAGCTAGTGTAGACTTGAATTAGGGTCATTCTAACTCCAAAGCCAGTGCTCTTATCTATTACTTTAGTTAGCTCAACTTTGCACATAGTAGGTACTAAATAAATATTTGTTGAAGAATGAACAGATGGAAGAGTTTTGTAAACTTTTAAAGGATATATAAATATGAGTTATTATTTTTATGAACCATAATAATTTGAAAAGTGAGCAAAAATAAATTTCTTTAAATGATACATGGATCAGGACAAACCATGTGTGTGCCCAAGCCAAGTATATGCCAAATGAGTCTAAATTAAGTTATTTGGTCTTTCAGGTGCTCTATATAATCTTTGTTTCAATGGTTCCTCCAGTTTTCCCAAAAGATATGGTTAGAAAAGAGTGAGGCTGCAGATGTGATATAGATTTTTTTTAAAGTCAGGATACTAATATGTATTTAATTAGAAATTCCTTGAATTTTTCATGAAATATTCAGGACAGATATGAAGGCCAAAAAAGATTTATTTACTAAATTTCTGATTGGTCATTGACAAATCTGTTTGTGAACAGGCTTATATCAGGTTCTAATGATCTTGCAGTTCCAAGCCTCATCATTATATACTTATAACTTTATTGTAAAGTTGAACTGGAGGGCAAACTTGAATAGACATATTCTATTAGGACTTGGGATAGCGAAGCAAAAAGGAAACACAAAGAAACTCATGCTTTTTGGCGACATAGCTATAAAACTTGATGGTGTAGACTGGTGAAATGGGTGTAGGGAGTCAGGGGATCTGGGTTCTAGATTCATTTCTCTATTAGTTTAGATCTGTTACAAGTTCTCTGCACATGGGGGGAAAATTGCCTTGTCTGCTCATAATATTGTCATAGATGACAATATCTAATGTCTCTGATTTCAACATTGAAAAGTTAAAGACACTGTGTAGATGCATGTTATCTCTAGCAATAATAATGATATACATACAACAAGAGATTAAATAAGGCTGACTCAGTTTGTTGGAAAATAAGCATTATGCGATGGGCATTGTACTAAGTACTGTACTAATCTCAGCAAATCAAACCCTTACTATGAGTATTCAGAGATACATTCGCCCTTTTGCTTTATGCTATCTTCAAAATGCTTTGCTACCTTTCATTGCCTAGCCACCCCCTGCCACTAATGTCTCTACTAAGTGATTATGTTTTGCCTTGGAAAGTCCATAAAGTCCATCCCCCAAAGGCCATTGTGTGGTCACTACTCATGTCAATCTTGTAACATATTTACCTTTCAGAGACTGCTAACATAAGACCACTGGGTAGGTGGGTGGGTAAGGGGCGGGGGAGGCATGTTTGCAATCCTGTGCAGATTATTATTTCTCATTTATTAATATTATTTGAACTTAGCTTTATGTGGTTAAAAAATCGTCTAACCCAAAAAGTTTACTATAGAGGTCAGGCTTAGACCAAAAATGCTCCAGGGAAACCAGATGGTTGTAAGGATTACTTAGATCCCAGCCAGTGTTTGTTTTGGGTTCCTTTAGGTCTGGTTTTGGGTCCATGCAAAGTTTGTGTTTTGGGTTCCCCAAAAGAGATTGACTTACTTGCTGATACATATCTCCAACTGCCCTTCTTTTGGAGACTACCTACTGCCTACTTGAGGCCAATCAGGAAAGTGTCCTTATGCTCTTTTCTGAACTCTATATAATGTAACCTCATAAAGACTCGAAAAGGGAGCCATCTCTTTTTTCCAACTCTCTCTCCATCTCTCTCTCTCTTTCTGTTTCTGCCTCTCTCTCTCTCTCTCTCTCTGCCAAACAACCTAACACATTTCTTTCTAAAACTATTTCACATTTTAGGGTTTGTTCTCACAAATAACACTTATTAATGGCCTCTGAAGAAAGGCCCTGGAAATTAATGGCTTCAAATCCCCTCCTTAAAAAAAAAAAAAATCTTATTCCAGTCTCAGTATTTAGTAAATGGAGATTATTAAACCTCTCTCTCACCTATTGAGACTAAGATGACCCATGCCTGTGAAGTTCCTGCTCTTTTGTGGTATACTGGGGGTCCTGAAGATTGGTATCCTGGTCTAATCCTCAATGTTACTTTTTATTAGCAACAATTATGCCCTTGCTTCTCAGTGCATATGTGTGGTTGGATAAGAGCTATTTAAAAAAACAAATAACCCACAGTCTTCTTTAGGTAGTGGAAAATGACAACAGGAAAATTTGCAGAAATCCTATTGTAGCCCTTTTGGTTTCAATGAGTCCTTTCCCATAAAGGGTAGAAGGACTTCTCTGCCCCATTTTTTTCTCAAAGAATCTTGAAAGCTTGAAGAAGGGTTTTCCCTCTTAAAGAATTGTTTGATTCCTGGCAAAGACACATAAAATAACATAGCATTTTGTGACTAAGTCCATGTGAAAAACTAGGTGAGAAAGGAGAGAGAAGAAACAGGGATGTTTTCCAGTTTTTAACTTTAGAAACATTCAATTAGTTGTCTACTTAGCAGTGCTGTTATAATGGCAGGAGCACTGGTTTTGTTGAGGTCAAAAGACCTGAGTTTGAGCATGGGCTCTACTAATTAATAACTATGTGATTATGGTAAATCACTTAACTTTGCTCAGCATCGGTTTTGTCACCTGTAAAATGGGGATAATAATACTTGTATTACCTTTCTCAATAATTACCCGTTCAGGAGTGTCTGATTCTTTGTGACCCCATTGTGGGTTTCTTGGCAAAGATAACTGGAGTGGTTTGCCACTTCCTTCTCCAGCTTATTTTACAGATGAGAAAACTGAAGCAAGCAAGATTAAGTGACTTGCCCAAGGTCACAAAACTAGTGTTTGAGGTCACATTTGAACTCATGTCTTCCTGACTTCTGGTCTGGTGCTCTATCTACAGCACCAAATAATTCTTCCTTCTCAATATGAAAAGTATATAATTTGTTGTTCAGTCATATTTGACTCTTTGTGACCCTGTAGATCATAGCACACCAATATTGTTCATGGGATTTTCTACACAAGGATACTACAATAATTTGCCATTTCCTTATTCAGTAGATTAAAGCAAAGAGTTAAGTGAGTTGCCCAGGGCCACACAGCTTGTGTGTAAAGTCCAATTTGAATTCAGGTCTTCCTGACTTCAGGCCAGGTAACTCTATCTACTGAGCCACCTAGATGCCTCAAGGTATATAAAGTACTACGGAAAACATAAAAAGTTTATTATTATACTATGAATGATACCCCTAAATTACCTGAGATCTTTAGCAAACTGTATATTAATAAGTCCTATTATCATATCCACTTTAGAAATAGGTGATATAAATCTTTCCCAATAAGAGTGATCATAGAACACATCACAAATCCAGCTGCTTCTGGGCTTGACCATCCCTATCCAAAATTCAAGAATGACTGAACTGTGTTGTTTGAAATCTGTGATCCTCAAGGGGTGGAGTCAAGATGGTGGGGTGAGAGCAAGTACTCACCTAAGCTTTAAGACAAATTCCTTCAGATACCTCTAAAAAGAGAATGTGAACAAATTTTATAAGGGCAGAATACAATAGGAGACAGAGTGTAGCAGATTTCCAATATAGGACAGCCTGGAAGGTCAACAGGAAGGATCTGTTGCACGGCTGTGGAGGATTGCACAGGCTATACCAGCACAGATGCCACCATAGCAAAGTCACCCAGAAAGCCCTGGGCAGTCTGAAGCAGCAGCAGCACTGTGGATTCTCAAACATCTCAGTCCAGGATGGGAGTCCAGTGGAAGTGAGCAAGAGAGAACTGCAGAACCCCAGGTAACTGCAGTAGCAGCTCCTGAGACTATCAGCCCGCAGATTAAGTGTCTATAAGTCACCTACTTGAACTTCTGGGAGTAAAGATGGTGGAGTGATTGGTAAATATTATATCCCTCCTTGTTGACCTTGAAAAACTCAGAGAATATTTCCCCAGGAAAAATCCAGGAACAGTGGGATCAGCAGAAGGGGTAAACAGTCTCTCAGCCCATAAGGCTAGGAAAATCACAAAGGGGGGGGTCCCTCTTGCTGTGGCTGAAGGGGACCAGTGCAGGATGGGAGCTGTCTAGACAGCCCCACCTCAGAGAACCAGGAGGAGATCCTGAGCCCCAGGGGCATGGAGCCCATAATCACCAACACCAGGATCCCAGGCATGCTTCAGCTCAGCCAAGGAGAATCAGGAAGACACTAGTGCAAATGGGGTTCATCAACTACTGAGCTTGCTTATGCTCTACCTCAGGAGACTAGATCTCCTGTGGCTGAACCAGCCCTCCCCCATACTTAATGCATCTAGCTTCAGGGTAATGCCACCGAAACTCAGAAAAACTTCACCTGGCCTCTGCTTTGGCATACCATTCAGCTCAGCACCAGGTAAGCTGCAAGATTTTAGCTTCTAGCTGAAAGAACAAGAGGCCACATAAAGCCTCAAGTTCTAAGTACAGGAACCGTGGGACAGAACCCTCTGTGCCCCAGAAACAGAGATCCACTTTAAAAGCCAGGAAAAGGGTGATTATAATGAACAGGAAGCAAACCAGAAAAGATAAGACCACAGAATCTTTCTATGGGGACAAGGACCAAAACATGAATACCAAAGAGGTCAACATTGGGACTGTACACCCATCTGAAACTTCAGAAGGGAATATGAACTGGTCTTAAGCCCAAAGAGCATTCTTGGAAGAGCTCAAGAAGGATTTTAAAAGTCAAATTAGGCAAGGAGAAGAAAAACTGGTCAATGATTTTTAAAATATGTAAAAAGAAATCATGGAAGAAGTTAAAAAGAGCAACTGGACAAATGAAAAAGGAAACACAAAAAGAAAAACTGGAGAAAATAACTCCTTAAAAGAAACAATTGGACAGATGGAAAAGGAGATGGAAAAGTTAACTGAAGAAAACAATCTGTTAAAAATTAGAATTGGGCAAGTAGAAGCTAATGACACTATGAGACATCAAGAATCAGTTAAACAGAAACTAAAGAATGAAAAACTAAAAGAAGATGTAAAATATCCTATTGGAAAAACAACTGACTTGGAAAATAGATCCAGAAGAGAAAATCTAAGAATAATTGGTCTACTAGAAAGCCATGATGAAAAAAAGAACCTGGACAATATCTTTCAAAAAATCATCAAGGAAAACTGCTCAGAGGTCCTAGATCCAGAGGGCAAAATAGTCATTGAAAGAATCCACTATTCACCTCCTGAAAGGGATCCCAAACTGAAAACACCAAGGAATATCATTGCCAAATTCCAGAACTATCAAGTTAAGGAGAAAATACTGTAGGAAGCCAGAAAGAAATAATTTAAATACTGAGGAACTACAGTCAGGATCACATGGGACTTTGAAGCTTCTACATTAAAAAATTGGAGGGATTGGAATATGATATTCTGTAAGGCAAAGGAGCTGGGACTACAATCAAGGATCAATTATCTAGCAAAATTGAGCATAATACTTCAGGCAAAGGGATGGACATTCAATGAAATAAGGGATTTCCAGACCTTTCTGATGAAAAGGTCAGAGCTCAATACAAAATTCGATCATCAAACACAAGTCTCAAGAGAGGCATAAAAAGGTAAACCAGGAAAAAAAACCTTATTATTCAATATGGGCAAAGTGTTTACATCCCTATAAGGGAAGATGATACTTGTTAATCGTGAGAATTGTATATTTATTATGATATATAAAAGGGATATACATAGATTGAGGAAGTGGGTATAAATTAAATGATGTGATGATAAAAATGTGATTTAAGGGTGTGAAGGGATTGTAATGGGAGATGTGAAAAGGAGGAGGCAGAAAAAGGTAAATTACATCACAGGAAGAGGCACAAAAACATATTATAGTAGAGGGAAAGAAGGGAGGGAGATGAGCACTGCTTGAGATCTACTCTCATCTGACTTGGTTCAAAGAGGGAACAACAAACTCAGTTAAGCACAGAAATCTAACTAGCTCTATAGGCAGTAGGAGAGGAAAAGGGAAGGGAAGCTAAAAGGGAAGGAAGAAGTAGTGAGGGAAAAGGGGAGTAAAAGGGAGGGGGGTTGAAAGAAGAGAGGAAGACTGAGGGAGGCAGTGGTGAAAAATTAAAACTATTGTGGTGGGGAAGGGAGAACTAAAATCATAAATGGGAGGAAAGAGGATGGAGGGAAAGACACAGATAGTAATCATAACTGTGAATGTGAATGGGATGAATTGTCCCATAAAGCAGAGGCAGATAGAAGAATGGATTAAAAACCATAATCCAACAATATGTTGTTTACAAGAAACCCATTTAAAAGAAGGGGATACACACAGGGTAAAGGTCAAAGGTTGGAGCAGAATATATTGTGCTTCAGCTGATGTAAGAAAAGCAGGGGTAGCAATCCTAATCTCAGACAAAGCAAAAGCAGAAATGGATCTAATCAAAAGAGATAAGGAAGGAGACCATATCCTGCTAAAAGGCACCATAGACAACGAAGCAATATCATTACTAATCATATGTGCTTCAAGTGGTATTGCATCCAGATTCTTAGAGGAGAAGTTAAGGGAGTTACAGGAAGGAATACACAGCAAAACAATACTGGCGGGGGACCTCAACCTTCTCCTCTCTCAACTTGATAAATCTAACCTGAAAATAAACAAGAAAGAAGTTAGGAAGATGAATAAAACTCTGGATAAGGTAGATATGATAGATCTCTGAAGAAAACTGAATAGGGAGAGAAAGGAATATACCTTTTTCTCAGCTGTACCTGGCATATATACAAAAATTAACCATGTACTAGGGCATAAAAACCTCACAATCCAGTGTAGAAAGGCAGAGATGGTCAATGCATCCTTCTCAGATCATAATGCAATAAAAATTACATGTAATCAAAGTCCATTGAAAGATAAAACAAAAATTAATTGGAAAATAAATAATCTAATCCTAAAGAATGAGTGGGTTAAACAACAAATCATAGAAACAATCAACAATTTCATTCAAGAGAATGACAATCATGAGACAACCTACCAAAACTTATAGAATACTGCAAAAACAGTTCTTAGGGGAAGTTTTATATCTTTGAATGCCTGCATGAATAAAACAGAGAAAGAGGAGATCAACAAACTGGATATGCAGCTGAAAATCTAGAAAAAGAACAAATTGAAAATCCCTAAGTAAATATCAAATTAGAAATACTGAAAACCAAAGGAGAGATTAATGAAATTGAAATTAAGAAAACTATTGAATGAATCAATAAAACTAAGAGTTGGTTTTATGAAAAAAGTAATAATATTGATAAACCTTTGGTCAATTTGATCAAAAAAAAGAAAGAAGAAAACCAATTTGCCAATATCCAAAGTGAAAAGGATGAACTCACCTCCAATGAAAATCAAAACAATAATTAGAAATTGTTTTCCTACCTGTATGCCCATAAATTTGACAATCCAAATGAGATGGATGATTATTTTAAAAAATATTAATTGCCCAGATTAATAGAAGAGGAAGTTGAATACTTAAATAATCTCATCTCATAAAAAGAAATTGAACAAACCATCAGTGAACTCCCTAGGAAAAAATCTCCAGGGCCAGATGGATTTACAAGTGAATTTTATCAAACATTTAGAGACCAGTTAATTCTAATATTATATAGACTGTTTGGGAAAATTGGTGGAGTCCTATCAGCAGCACCATTATATGCAATGGGGATAAGCTAGATGAATTTCCAATAACATCAGAGGTGAAACAACGATGTCCATCGTCACCACTGTTATTCAATATGGTATTAGAAATGCTAGCTATAGCAATAAGAGAAGAAAAAGAAATTGAAGGAATTAGAATAGGCAAAGAAGAAACTAAGTCATCACTCTTTGCAGACGATATAATGATATACTTAGAGAATCCCAGAGAATCAAGTAAAAAACTATTTGAAATAATAAACAACTTTGGCAAAGTTGCAGGTTACAAAATAAATCCACATAGATCACCTGCATTTCTATATATTACTAACAAAGCCCAACAGCAAGAGATAGAAAGAGAAATCCTATTTAAAGTTACAGTATACACTATAAAATATCTGGGAGTCTACCTGCCAAAACAAACCCAGGGACTATATGAACACAATTACAAAACACTTTTCACACAAATAAAGACAGATCTAAGTAAGTGGAAAAACATCAGTTGCTCATGAGTAGGCTGAGCCAATATCATAAAAATGACAATTCTATCTAAATTAATTAACTTCTTCAGTGCCATACCAACCAAAGTGCCAAAAATTATTTTGTAGAGCTAGAAAAAATAATAACAAAATTCATTTGAAAGAACATAAGCTCCAGAATATCAAGGGAACTAATGAAAAGAAATGCTAGGGAAGGTGGCCTAGCCCTCTCAGATCTCAAATTGTATTATAAAGTAGCAGTCATCAAAACCACTTGGCACTGGCTAAGAAACAGAGGGATAGACCAGTGAAATAGATTAGGTACTCAAGACACAGTAGTAAATGAATATAGCAATCTACTGTTTGAGAAACTCAAAGACCTCAGCTTCTGGGATAAGAACTCATTGTTTGACAAAAATTTCTGGGAAAACTGGATAACAGTGTAGCAAAAACTGGGCACAGACCAATGCCTGACACCATACACAAGAATGAAGTCTAAATGGATTCATGATCTAGGTATAAAGATTGATACTATAAACAAATTAGGGGAGCAAGGAATACTATATTTGTCAGTTTTATGGAGAATGGAGAAATTTTTGAGAAACCAAGAGATAGGGAACATCATAAGATAAGTTTGATTATATTAAATTGAAAAGTTTTTTTTACAAACAACCCAACGCAACCATTGGGGGATGGAAATTAAGAGGGAAGCAGAAAACTGGGAAAGAATTTTTGCAACTAGCGTCTGTGATAAACGCCTCATTTTTAAAATATAGAGAGAAATGAGTCAAATGTACAAGAAGACAAGTCATTCTCCATTTGATAAATGGTCAAAGGATATGAACAGGCAGTTTTCAGAGGAAGAAATTAAAACTATCTATAGTCATATGGCAAATGCTCTAAATCACTATTGATTAGAAAGATATAAATCAAAATAACTCTGAGGTACCACATCACATCTATCGAATTGGCTAACATGATAAAACAGGATAAGATGATAAATGTTGGAGAAGATGTGGGAGAGTTGGAACACTAATTCATTGTTGGTGGAGCTGTGAGCTGATCCAACCATTCTGGAGAGCAATTTGGAACTATGCCCAAAGGGCTTCAAAAATGTGCATATCCTTTGAACCTAGGACTGTTTCCCAAAGACATCATAAAAATGGGAAAGGGTCCCACATGTACAAAAAAATTTATAGCAGCTGTCTTTGTGATGGCCAAGAACTGGAAATCAAAGGCATGCCCATCAATTGGGGAATGGCTGAACAAATGGTGGTATATGAATGTAATGGTACACCATTGTGCTATATGAAATGATGAACAGGAGGACTTCAAAGAGGCTTGGAAGGACCTATATGAACTGATGCTGAGTGAAAGGAGCAGAACCAGAAGAACTTTGTACGCAGCAACAACCACAGTATGCGAGGAATTTTTTGGGTAGACTTAGCCCTTCACAGCAATGTAAGGACCTAAAAAATTCCCAGTGGACTCTTGAAGCAAAATGCCTTCCAAATTCAGAGAAAGAACTATGGAATTGGATAGCAAAATGAAGCAGACCATTTTCTCTTGTGTTATGTTTTGTTTTGTGTTGTTTTCATGGTTTCTTCCGCTCATTTTAATTCTTCTATGCAATACGACTAAGGTGAAAATTTAATAAGAATGTATATGTAGAACCTATATAAGATTGCACACCAACTCAGGGAGGGAGGGGGGATGGAAGAAGGAAAGTAGGATAAGGTAGGGGAGGGAGGGGAAAATATCTAAGATATATGAAAGTAATTGTAGAAAACTGAAAACAAATTAATTAATAATAAAAAAAAGAAATCAGTGATCTTCACCATGTAGGGGACTTCAATTTGTGGAAACTGCCTCCATTATTAATGAGGGGCACCACATTTGTGATTTATAGTCAGAGAGTTGCCTGGGTCACTGGGAGCTTGAGTAACTTGTCTAAGGTCACAGAGTCAATATAGGTCAAAAGCAGAATGTGAATCTAGGTCTTCTTGGCTTCTAGGCCCACTCTCTGGACCAGGCTGTATCCCAGTGTTACTTACTAAACACATATATTTACAATCATGAAATAGAGCTATAATGGAAAAGAAAACAAAATGCCTCCATATTCAAACTTGCAAAGCTGATAAGATTAGGAAGTATTATTACCAGGGGATTATACTTTCTGTCAAAGGATTCACTAGTGGAATCCTTTAAATTGGAAATACCTTTGAGCACTTATGTTTTACAGTTCATTAGCTGAGACAGTCTGTCAGTGGCATCTCAGAAATGATAAGTCAATGGGAAAATATGATTTGAACTCCATTATGTTTTTCAGAGCACATCTACTGCCTAGAGTGAAGTATGCTTGTATAAAATATCATACAAATAGTTGGATTTCACAGCTACTGAATTTTCCTAAGCATCTTTTCATCAGGCCTCTACAGAGCTTAAGACTCATAAACTGCATTGCACAATGGTCTCATCTATCTCAAAGGAAGATGGGTTATTTTAATAGCACTTTAACAAGAACTGTTTGATGACTGTGTCTGGGAGTGAAAAAACCCACAGGAAAATAGAAATGCTGATTAGATTTTAAGTGAAATAACAGTGTCTATCTGAACTCTTTTAAAAGTGAGTTAATTGGAGCCAAACAGTTTACCTATAAATGTCTATGTGAGAGTACAAAATGTGCGTGTCTTGATGCATTTGTCTCAAGAGGAGATAGTTGTGATAATTTTATCTCTGACAAATCTTCTTGCAGAAAAGTTCAAAATGAGATAGAAACACATTTTCTCAATAATTTTGTGATGAACAAATTAAATTTAACATAGGAATTTAAGACAAAATATTCTAACAGAAGTTACCAGTTTCCAATACAAATTTTTTTCTGTTCTTTTTTTTTGAGTGGTTCAGGATATGAAAGCTGTCAAGTTTACAATTAAAAAAGAAAATGATAAAAATGCATTTGAAGATTTAGGAAATGTGTGATGTGTTTCTCTTCTATCTACTAGGGGTATTTGGTGTTTCATTGTAAATATAAGCTTTAAATAAATGTAAAAATATTTTTAAAAATATTTATTAAAAATATATTTAAAAAATAAATGTTAAAAAAATTCCTCTACCAAAGTCTATTACAGATAAACCTAGGCAATGGAATGTGAAAAGGATGGATTGCTTCTTCAGATTCATTCATTCATTCAGCCAGTCAACAAATATTTATTACATATCTACTAGATGACAAGTGGCGTGTTGAATGGGAGAGCTGCCCTTGAAGGTAAGAAGACCTAGGTTCCCATATTGTGGTGTGGCCCTGGATAGATCATTTAATCTCTCAGTGCTGTAGAGTCTAGACAACTCTCTAATATAGCACAGAAAGTGCTGATCTGCAGATAGAGAGGCTTTCCTTATCTAGAATCCCAATGAAATCGTAGGTCTAGTCCTATCTCTAGATTCAAGATAGAGTGTTTAAGTAAAGATAAATGAGACGTAGTCTCATTACAAAATACGATTTTTACACATTGCAAAGACTGTATTGAGAGGGTCAATAGAGAGCAGCAGGCTAGAACAACAACAACAACAAAGTCCCATAGAACTAAAAGGAGGAGAGAAGATTATATGGAGATAGATAGATAGATAGATAGATAGATAGATAGATAGATAGATAGATAGATAGATAGATAGATAGACAGACAGATAGATAGATAGATATACACATACACACACATAATATATATGTGGTAGACCAAAGCATGACTGGTCTGAAGAACAGGAGGGAGGTAGACTATCCCCTAATAGCTCAGACAGGCAAAGGACAGAAAGAATGGAATATGCTTTGAGGAACACAGAAGAGAGTAGATGAGCTAGGATTTCCTGAGGTCAGGACTAAGAACTTCAAATCCATTTTCTTATATGGGCAATGGAGGGAAATGTGAAGTAAGCACAATGGAATCTGAGACTGGTAAAGTAACTTTAAATGGTAAAGAGCTGTACTCCAATGATCCATGTAGATTAGAACTGTCAATCAATCAACAAACATTTGTTAAGTACCTACTATGTGCTAGGCACTGGGCTAAGCACTATGGCAAAAAGAGGCAAAAGATGGTCTCTGCCTTCAAGAAGCTTACAATAAAGTGCAGCTTATCATCTAACGAACTGGAGGCTAGATATACAGACAAATGCTGGCAGGTTCAGATGAGGAAACTGAGGTGAAGTGACAAATTGTTAGAACTTTGAGGATTTCCCAAAGAGAGGAGACCTCTGTTGCTATTGTCATCTATAATCTACTATATGATAAAATAAAACAAACAAAAAAACCTTTCTATGCTTTAATGGGCATTAATATGCCCTATGAGACCAGGAAGAATATTTTTGACTAGGGAATATGGAAGGCAGTCCTTGTTCTGAAATCAATATTATGACCTGATTCTATATAGCCTGCTATCTGTTGCAAATCTGAGATGCTATTTCTAACTCTTGATGGACATTCCATTACCAACCTGTTTCTTTGTGCCCAGATTTAACCTCAAACTTATAAACTTAGGTTACTTTTTGCTTTCTACCAATTTCTTCTTGTCCAGTTTAAATACCTGGATACTGAGTTTTTTCTGTCTACTATGATTCAGAACTTGGCCTTGTGACTCCCAGATTCCAATCTTGGTTTCACTTGCCTAATTCATCATAGCCATCTCCTAGTCTGCCAGCTGGTCTGGGCTTTCTGTTCTGATGACCCAGCTCATGTCACACAACCCAACCCCTGATGACCTCCCTTTTTCTGTGACTGTCCATGATCTGGCACTGATAAAAATGAGCAGTATGGACAATGAATTCTAGTCAGAGGATGGAGAGATCACTTTTGGTTATGGTGGCTGAAGGAGGCTTCAAGGAAGAGATAAGATTTGAGCTGGCTGGTAGACTTTTTAGAGAAAGAGGGCAAAAAGGATGTTGCCAAGTAGTCAGAAAGACAGGGCAGGAAGATAGGTAAGAGATTTGGGAGCAAAGATATATAGAACTAGGAAAACAAGAAATGTGTACAATGCATGAATAGAAATAGTGAGAAGTAGTAATAGAATGGAATTGTTCAGAAAGAATAGAGAATTATACAAACAGAGCTGAGTTAGTGTGTGCAGGACATCTCCTACCCAAATTCCCTTTAATTCTCCCAAACTGACCACGTAACCTCTGCTCAAACACTTGCAGTGTTAGGGTGCTCACTGTATCCTGAAGCAGATCATTCCATTTTTTGGAGAGTTTGAATTGTCATTCAGACCCTACGTTACTTTTACCCACTGGCCATAGATCTATAAGATAAGCTTTCAGGTATCTGAAGGTAGAGAAATCATATATCCCTCTAAATCTTTTCTTCTTTAGGCTAATAAGCCCAGCCTACTACCCTTTTTTAAATCCTTGTATGGCTTGACTTAAAATCTGATTTCCATCCTGATAGCCCTCATCTGAAATGGTGCTAGCTTGTCAATCTTTCCTAATATGTGTGGTCAAGAATGAAACAGAATATTTCAGATACGGTCTGACTAAGGGAACCATTACCTTCCTTATTGTGTACACTGTATCTCCACTCATGGAGCCTAAGAAATAATTTATTTTGGAGGATCACCATGACACACCATGGACTTATAATGAATTTGCAATTCACCACAACTTCCCATTCTTTTCACATAAACTATTGTTAAACTATATCTCCCTGGTCCCATATTTGTTTTTGAATTTTTTTTGAATCCAATTGGAGGGCACTATTAGATAAAGGAATATACATACACATATCAGATATTTCTATACTGTAATGCATTACAGCAGAGAGAATGACAGTCTAGCATAATAGTAAACTGGACCGGGTGTCAGGAAAATGGGTGTCTAAAGCCCTCTCAACATGGATTAGCTCTGTGATACTGGGAGAATCACTGAACTTTTCCAAGTCTTAGCTTCCTCATCTATGATGTGGGGATAATAATAATGACCTCATAAAGTTGTTCTGAGCCTCAAATGAGAAAATTATGCTATATAAAGGATGTTGTAAAACTTAATATGCCGTGTCAATGTGAGCTATTATTTTGAAATGAATCTGTGATTGCTTGGGTGTGGGGCACTCCTGATTCAGTACAGATGGGCAAAAGTTCTGCAACCTATAATCTTAGAGAGGAGGTTAGGTAGTGGCAGTGGACAAAGTGCTTGGGTCTACAATCAAGAAGACCTGAGTTCAAATCCAGTTTCATACACTTACTAGATGTGTGACTATGGGCAAGCCACTTAACTTCTGTCTGCCTCAGTTTTCTCTACTGTAAAATGGGAATCTTAATAACACATCTCACAGGGTTATTGTAAGGATCAAACTTAAAGCACTTAGTATTGTGCTTTTACTGTACTAATACTGTGCCTGACACAATTGGGACTTAATAAATATTTATTCTCTCCCCTTCCCTTTCCTCTACTTCTTTTAAAATTTGCTTGAGATACTTAGAGATTAAACAACTTAGCACAAGTCACAGAATCAGTATTTATCAGAAGTAAGACTTGAACCCACATTTCCTCATTCCAAGACACTCGCTTTCCTCACCCTATGTGCTATACAATATTGCCTCCCATGTTTATCATCATCACCACCACCACCATTATCACCATCATCATTCAAATTCTGGAATTCTGATTGGAGTTCAGATACAAGAATGGCAATGGGACAATTCACTTTCCTATCATTGTTCTTTTATGTTTAATGTTTGGTAGATTATTGTGCAGGTAAAAAAATATCTGATTGTTCTTTGTAATTGATTACTTACTATTATTGTTGCTAAAGTATATTATTGGCTCTTAGACATCTAATCTCTCCTCTACTCAAATTAAATTTATAAATTTTCCAGAGTTAAAATAGTACAGAGAAAAGATCTATACTGAATATGAAATGTTAATATTATTCAAAAGGTCAAGTCAAAATTAGTTGGATAAATATGAAATGGCTATCTTCAGAAACATATGATAGGCCACTAGCTAATGACTACAGTTAATGCTGACATTAATCAAAATTTGAATCTTAGCTATATGTACACAAGAGGATTTATTTAAAATAGACTCAATTAAAGCTAGACCTCATTAAGCAAGGTTAGTCGCGTAGGTGTAGTATATACTCAAGATAAGTAACATTACTAGGTGGATGTGAGTGAGCAAATTGAAACTGGAACTCAAGAGTGAACATCAATTTTCATTCTTAATGCAGGAAGTTCAAATTTCCAGTCCTTAATGGAAAATGAAACTCACTTAGAAGCAGCATAATCTTATGTGAAGAGTGTTGCTACATTTGGAAATATAGGATCTTGGTTTGACTCTCAACTCGGTGACATACTATCAGATAAGAGCAAGTCAACCTCTTTGGACCTCAATTTCTTGGCTTGTACAGAGAAGTGGATGACTACATGACCTCTGAAGTCCCTTGCAGCTTTAAATCTTTGAATATATGATATTAATAGACATTATAACAAAATTTATATATGCTAAAGTACTTAGAGTAATGGTGATATAAGGCAGCATGTTGTATTTTGTAATACCAGGTCTTAGGTTTAAATATTGGCTCTATTACTTGTTGCTTATATAATACTGTGAAAAACCACTTAACTGCTTTGTGTCTCAGTTTCCTCATTTGTAAAATGAAATTGTTGGTTAGGACATACTCAAAATTCCCTACAAGTTTTAGATTTATGATCGTCTTAATGTCTAAATAGTTGGAGCCCAGAATAAAATCATTCATGAGAAATAAATCTAAATCTTGATCTATAATATGCAATGAGCTTCAGCTTCTCTGTCTTTTAACTCCTTAGATAACACAAACTGTACATAGCATAGTTAATAATTTAATTTAAACAATTTTTAAAAGTAGAGGGACTTAAGCAAAAAAATTCATATAGAAAGTTAAAATAAGGAACTGGAGCAAAATCTGTCATACTTCAACTGAACTCAAGAAGGCAGAGGTAGAGTAATGTCTTCAGATAAGGTAAAAGCAAAAATGAACTTGATTAAAATAGATAATCATAAAATCTACATTTTGCTGAAAGGTATCATAGATAATCAAAGAATATAAATACTTAACATATATGCACCAAGTAGCAAAGCACCTAAATACTCAAAGGAAGAGATAAACATGTTACAGGGAGAAACGGACATAATAGTTGTAATAGTTGGAGATCTCAATGTATTCCTTTCAGATCTAGACAAATCTAATTAAATAAATAAGAAATATAGAATTTTACAAAAATTAGCTATAACAGATCTCTGGCAATTACAAAATGGGAATTAACACTATATAGTATATTAAAAAAATAAACCACAACCAAATCATGAATTAAAGCATAGAATCCTCATGAATAAATGCAAAACCCCTGAACTATTAAACATTCTTTACTTCATTATTTACAATATCATTCATAATGAAATAAGAATTATATTTAATAAAAGATCATTGAAGAAATAATTAAAAATTAATGGCAGACTTAATAACTCTCACTCCTAAGGAACTGATGAGCCAAAGATCAAATCACAGAAACAATAGATAACTTTATCAAAGAAAATGACAACAATGAGGAAATATAACAAAATTTGTGGGATGAAGCTAAAGCAGTCGTTAGGGGAAATTTTAAATCTCTAAATACTTTTATCAACAAAAGAAAGAACTGATAAATGAACTAGACATATAATTTTAAAAACTACAAAGAAGAGTGGCTAGAGGGCAGCCTTTGTAGTCAGGAAGGGCTGTATTTAAACCTTACCCAGACTTGTTTCCCATGAATTTCCCAATTTTGATTTTTCCACATGGACATCCATGTAGCTAAACCATGAATCAGTGAATATATGACACTGTCCTCCTTGTTCTGTTTTGATAGCTTGGTGTACTGTCATAAGTTCAGCATATTAACTACTTCCACCTATCCCAGTACTTTCCAAAGTCCACCAAGTACATGAGTTACAAGCTACCACTTTCCATTGTCTATTGTGGTCCAAATATTTTGCTGTCCCATCAGTGAACTATGCATTTCTCTTTTGTTCTTCGGTTAATCTATTGTATCCCTCATTCCATTTTACCAAGGACTGTAGCAACTGTTGCTTTGGTTCGGAGTTGTATCATTTCCCTCAGTATCTATGTTTGCTATAGATTCATGTAAAGCAGAAACTCTACTTTCTCCTGTTTTAGAACTATTTGGAATGTACCATTTCCATTTAATTATGCTAGCATCCTGTACATGTCCAATTCTATGAGAAGCTGGGGTACTCATTATCCAGGTTATAATCAGGCTCATGAGCGTTTGCTTGTGGGGAGGCCCTGGCAGGGGGGAGGGGGGAAAGGCTTGGGAATGCTTTTGTCCCCTACAGTGCTAATGTATATTGACTTCTTGGCTACTATGACAGATTTGGCTTTCTGGCTCTGGGATTTGGCTTTCTGCTATCTGTTTTTCTCCTGCTTTCTATATGAAGAGTCTTTTATACTTTATGCCAGCATATTCATAGCCATCCTCAGTACTGTGAATACCGCCTGGGAGATAGAGATCTTCCTGACTCAAGCCTCTTCCCACTCCAGTTGATCCTACATACAACTGCCCAAGGGAATCATCTCCAATTCAGGTCTAACCTTGTCATTCCCCTACTCAATAAATTCCTGTGGGTCCTTAGGATTGAATGTTACTTCATCTTTAATTCATTCTTTTTAATTGCCTACTTTTGTATAAGCTTTATAATGTACATGATTATTTGTACAGTAGCACATGTACTATACAACTTATAAATATAAGTAATTATATACATATTGGGGGGGGGTACATGTTCAAAATATGTTTACCAATAGAGTATATGATCAAAAAGGTTGGAGTCTGCTGTCATAGGCAAGCCACTGGACCTCACTTGTCTCAGGTTCCTTGTCTGTTAAATGAAAGGGGCTGGATTAAATGAAATCTGAGGTCCCTTGGAGGAATAAATCTATGAGAATAAGTCCATGAGTTTAAACAATTGATTAATAATACTCAGAGTATTATAATTATAATAATACTCAGAGTAATAATCTAATATATACTCAGAGTAAAATAAAAATAGACTCAGGCTGCTCTATTTACTTACGTGATTTTTCCACTAGGGGCCAAAGCCTGGATCTTCAATGAAAAAGGCAGAGGACATTTTTGTCCTTGTGAAATTCCAAGCTTCTTTGGCTTTTGTTTAAATTCTCTAGGCAGTACTAGAAATATCTCTGTGCTCCATTAGAGAAAGCCTGTTCTTCTGGAGAAGACAAAAGAAGACATATTCTAATCCTTTTTTTCCATGGGGCATGCTTTCTGCAATGCCAGAAGTAGCTGAAAATTGTATTATGCTAGAGATTAACAGGGTCAGCTTGGGATTGTTTTCAAAAAGAATACAAGCACCCACAGCCATTTTTAAAGGGGAGAGCATTCGAAACTGTACAGCAAAAATGGGGTATGTTGCTATTATCACTAAGGAAGTCTAATATGTTTTTATTGAACTTTGAGCAACCTTACCATATGTGTTGCTGTGACTAATGATTATATGCAAAGACTAGCTTCTCTAGCTATATGGTCCTGCTGTCAAAACTGATCTCCAGTCCTTAAAAAAATTAAAAAAAAAAAAAGATAATTTCTAGGACAGGCTAGAAAGAAGCTGCCATTACTTATAAAGGTGGTATACACAAGGGAAAAAGAGAGCTGGAGAATGTTTTCTTTTGTTCCTAATCATCATCTCATTCCAGTTGCACATCCCCAAAAGCCAATATGACCTCTCCATCTACATGTCCTACCCATACCTCAACTCAGAATCTCCAAAACAAATTTCCTTCTACACTTATTCTACCTTGTGACTATGATTTCTGTTAAACACCACTATTCACCCATTCTCTTCTGTTTAAGATCCTGGTGACTTCTTTAACTCTTTTTTTCTTCACTTCTCAAATTTACTTCTGGTTGATCCCCACCATTCACCCCCTCTCCTGTGTTTAAGAATCTGGTGTTATCTCTTCTTCACCTCTCATATCCATCTCTGGTCGATGCATCTCCCGCATCTATCTCTTCTTATTCTCAAACTGTCACTCTCTTTTTGTAGGTCTTCACTCCCCCATATGCATAAATTATCACAATAGCCTCATATTGCATTGTCTTCCTAGTGTCGCCATCTTCCTTTTTCAATCTGTCCATCTTCCTGCCAAAAGGAACTTCCTTTTGTATTGATCTGGCCCTGCCACTCTCTGACTCAAAACTCTTCAGTGGTTTTCTATTAATTATCAAGGAAAGTTCAAAGTTCTTCAACTGGCACCCAAGGCCTTCCATAATCTGGCACCATCTTACCTTTCCAGCTATGGTGGGAGTTATATCCTAAGGCCAGAACACTATTTCTTTCTATGCACAAGACACTAATAAAATGGGGCTGACCATGATCTGTCCCTTCCCACTTCTGTGTCTTGGCTCACATTACCTTCTGCACCTCTTCTCCTTATAATTCCGAATTCTTGTCTGACTTTGAAAGCCAAACTTGAATACCAACTCCTCTAGAAAACTATCCCTGCTCCCCTTTTCAGTAATAACTTTTTTTCTTAAACATTGCATATTGTCATTTCTATCTTATGATACATTGTCTACTCTGACATTGCAACCATCCTGGTGTGGGCTTTGATCCTCATCACCTCATGTTTGGCCTATTTCAATAGCCTTCTGCTTGGTCTCTCTGCTTTAGGTATCTCTCCCCTCTAATCAGTCTTCCATTCAGCTGTCAAACTGATCTTTATAAAATGCAATTCAGACCATATAACCCCCTATTCAATAAGATTGAGTAGCCTCCTATTTCTCCAGGATCAAATAAAAAATCCTTTGGCTTTCAAAGCCCTTCATAATCAGGTCACTTACTACATTTTTCAGACATTTTACATCTTATTACCATCCATGAACTAAAATCCGGTAGCACTGACCTCCTTGCAGCTCCTCACATACAACACTCTGTTCACTAACTAGGTGTTTTCACTACTTGTCTCCTAGCCCTGGAATACTCTTCCTCCTCTTCTCTGCCTCCTAACTCCTCTGGCTACCTTCAAGACTCAGCTAAGTCCCATCTTCTACAAGAAGCCTTTCTTGTATTTCCTTAGTGCATCATCCACAATTTATCTTATATGTATCTTGTTTTTATGTTGTCTTCTCTATGAATTTCTTATGAGTATGAGCTGTTTTTTGTCTCTTTTTTGTATCCCCTGCACTCAGCATATAAATATATAAGTATAAGGTACTTAATAAATGCAACCTGATTCACTATTTTGTATCACTCTAAAGCATTTATCAATGTAATTTTGTATATCACAGTTATCTACGTTTGTGTCTTCTCTTTCTAAACTGTAAGCTACATAAAGAACCAGACTATGGTTCATCTAAACTTTGTATCTCATTCGGTGTTTAGCACAAGTGCTCTGCACACAGCAGATACTTAAAACATATTTATCGGTCTTGCTGAAATTTTAATGCCTAAAAAGAAAAGATAGAGAAGACCTAAGTTGCTTGCAATTTATAAAGTTCCCTGAGATCTTCCTTGATGAAGGCAGCAAAAATATCTCTCCTCTAAAAGAGCTTCTTTTTCTTTCTTTCTAACATTAGAATGAAGAAGGATCATTGGGAAAGCCTTCCTGTAAGAAGGTGAGATTTTAGCTGTGACTTGATGGAGGCTAGAAAAGCCAAGAGGCAGAGGCAAGAAGGAGAGCATTCCAGGTGTGGGTGAAGCCAGTGAAAATGCTCAGTTTGGAGATGCAGGGTCTTGTTAGAGGAACAGCAAGGAGGTCAGTACCACTAATCTAAAAGTAGGTATGTGTACTGGAAAAGTTCAGAAGGGGAGGTTATGAAGAACTCTGAATGCCAAACAAAGGATTTTATATTTAATCTTGGAGGTGATTGGTGTTGCCGTACGTCCTTTGTTTTCAAAGAGGATTGATGATTTCTTCACTTGTGTGTGAACGAGATTTAAGTGAGCAGAATTGCACAAAGTCATCAGACTCACTCTTTCTTCCTGAGTCAGCAAAGTCCAGTGGCAGGACAAAAGTACTGGAGGTGATAGGGAGTCACAGGATTGCATTGTGTAGGGGAGTGGTGTGTCAGAGTCAGATGGGAGCTTCAAGATCACTTTGGCAGCAGAGTGGAATGAGGAGAGACTTGAGGCAGAAAGACCCACTGCAATAGTCCAGTCTCAAAGTGAGGGCATGCATAGGGTGGTGGCCATGTCAGAGAAGAAAATGGGGCAAACGTAAGAGATGTTATGAAAGTCAAATTGACAGACAATAAATTGGGTACCAGAGATGAGAGAGTGAGGATGACACCTAGGTTGCAAGCATGGGAGAAGGAGAATATGGTGTTGCCCCCTACAATAATAAGGGAGTTAGGAACTGGGGGGTGGGCAGGTAAGAGAGTGAGTTACTTTGTGGATATGTTGAGTTTGAAATATCAGTGGAACTTGAGATGTCTCAATTGGCAATTGGTAATTGGTACTTATTAAATACTTACTGAATACAAAATACATGCAAAATCATTCCAGGGACCATTTATGCTGGTAAGGATCTTCACAGTCACATCTACACATACTGCTATCATGAGTATATGAGTATAAAGGATAGAGATATAAATGCTTTCAATATTTTGTGATCATGCTGGGTTACAGTCTCCTGGCTGAGAGAAAGAGGGAACTTGTCCAGGCTGCAGAGTCAGGTTGGGGTGAAATACACCTTAGAACCCAGAAGCTTGCTTCCTGTAGCCTCTAATTCAGCCAAGAAAAGCATCCCCGTTTCAGATGACTCAGTAGGTTCCAACTGTTGTTGCCCCATAAGGAGCATTTTAAAGGTAAAGAGCAAGGCACTAAAACACTCCCTTCACCACAACTGCATATGACAAATTTCTCAGTCCTATTTTAATAAACTAAGAAGTACAAGATCAGAGAGACTGTGGCTTTCTTCTCCTTCTAGTTTGATCTTGATAGGCTCTAAAACTTTCAGGGTGCCCTCCCTTCCAGTCAAGCAGTACTGCAATCTAGGGTTGTTCTTGACTCACCACTCTCCCTCACTCAGATAGCCAATCAGATGTCAAATCTTATCATCTCTGCCTCTCCAATATCCCTTATATCTGTCCTCTTCTCTCTACTCACACAAATGGGGGCCATCTCTAGTCGTCCTTGCCACTGGGCCCAGATGAATGAAAGACAAGCAATAACCTGTGAGTAGTTGGAGTTGCCCCACTGGAGACCCAACTGGCCAGTTCCAATTGGGCAATGCATCTGCTCACCTCCCCTCTGTCCACAAAGGGTATAATACATTTACCTGTACGAGTGCTCTACCCAAAAGAATGTAAATTTTTGATCACTGAAACCTTGCAAGATATCTTGGGGTTTACAGGCTAGATTTCTTTCTTAAGGATCATGCCTTAAACCCAACCACTCTGGCTTTCATAGATTGGCCAACAATAGACCTCAGCCCACATTGCTTGGGCCCTGATGGCTCAGAGTGAATGGAAATAGCACCAGTTTCTGTTTTGGCCAGAAACACTGAGGGTCTTCACTTTCCAGACCGATTTTTTTTTTTTTTTGCCTAGGTAGAAGAGGTCATTCTTTGCCTCATTTCTTACCTATCCTCAATTACTGAATGGACATTGCATCAGTCAAACTGAGAACTGGGAAAGACAGCTTAAAAGGACCAAAGTCTCCTACTACATCCAAGATCATCTCCAGTAGCCTTGACCTATATCTTGCTACTGAGCACAGATGTTTCCAGAGAAGAAAGTGAGGCTGGTGACTTTCCAGAGCCCTCCCTCACTTAAATTCAATTCACTTGCATGTCAGGGCATCACCTTCCTGATATCATGGTCCTCTTCAAGAATGAAGGGCAAACAACAGCAACTCACACAACTATCATACTAGTTCAGGACATTCTTGCCTGGAATATTCAATAGCCTCCTAATTGATTTTTCTACCTCAAGGTTCTTCCCTCTCCAATCTATCTTCTGCACAGCAATTTTCTTTCTTCTCTCCTCTCCTCTGCTTTCTCCCTCCCTTACCCTCTTTCTTTCTTCTCTTTCTCACTCGTCTCTTCTTCCCTCCTGTGTCTGTCTCTCTGTCTCTCTTCCTCTCTCCTACCCCTCAAATTAGATCCTTCCATCTTATCCAGACTGGAAGCACAACAGCTTGATCCCCAAAACTGATCAATGCATAAGCTTTAACTTTATTCATTTTCCTAACCTGGGCTATTTTCTCTCTTCCTTAGGCAACCTGGTAACCTAGGCACCAGCAAGGTTGCAAGAAATTGTACACGTCTTGGTATGGATACTCTGATCACTGCAGCTCAGAACTCTAGCAATCTGAAGCCTCAGCCTTTCTAGCAGTAGGGGATTAAAGGGATATGCCACCATGCCTGGCTAAAGGGAATTTGCTTGAAATACAGGTCTGACTGTGTCACTTACCTACTCAATAAACTCAAATGGCTCTCGTTATTTTCTTTTGGAGGCAATTGAGGACAAGTGACTTGCCCAGGGTCACATAGCTAATAAGTGTCTGAGGCTGGATTTGAACTCAGGTCTTCCTGACTACAGGGCTGGTACTCTATCTACCATGCTACCTCCCTATTACTTCTAAAATCAAATATAAGCTCCTTTGTTTGATATTTCAAATTCTATATAACCTGACCCCAAACTTTTTTCGTAAAGTTTTATTATATATTAATTACTTTCATTCACATGGCAGGATAATCAATCTGACCTCCAAGTTGTTCCTCATCAATGACAATCCATCTCCAGTCTTTGTGTTTTTTGCTTTGGTTGTGTCCTATGCCTGTCATGCACTCCCTTCCTCACTTCTGCCTATTAGAATTCTTTGTTTCCTTCAAAACTCAGCTCAAGTGCTAAGTTCTACGTGGGGCCTTTTCCTGAGAGCCCAGGTGCTAGCAGCCTTCCTTCCAAAATTATCTCATTTCTATTTTCCATATGATTTTTATATATGAGACTATGACCCAGTTCAAACCCTGCCTCCAACACATATTTACTGTGTAACCTTGGGCAGATCAGTCACCTTCTCCTTGCCCTGTGAAAGTCTCTAATATCAGAAGTTGGAGAAAGAGTGCCAGCTTGTGTTGGTAAAGGAAGTTTTCTCATCTGGGAGTTCCCTGTATGACTGAAATCATAGGTCTAAGTTCCCATCCCATACATACATACACATACATGTTATCTCTCTAGAATAGAAGTTTCTTGTGTGGGGAAATGTTTTATTTTTTTTCGGTGTCCCCAGCACCTTGTATAGTGCCTGGTACTTAGATGTTTAATAAATATTTATTGATTGACTAATAAAATAACCAATTCCAATGTGGATATGTGGCCATTTGTTACTGAAATTACTCTTTAAAAACAAAACAACAACAAAAAACATCCCTTTGTTTGGAAATTGGAATTTGTTATTGTAAGCTTAACGTATTTCTTTATAGTTTCTTTGCTATCATTCATAACATAAACAGATCTCTAGCAACAAAACAAAAGCCAATAAAAGAAAATATTTTTTAAAAAGAAACAAACCCGGAAAGCTAAACAAAATAAAAACTAGTATGAACCAAGTAACTGAAGTCTATTTTTTGAAAAATAATATCCATCCATATTATATGTTTAAGCAATAGAACCCTGTGGCTACTCTGGGACTAATACATAGGTAATCAGAATATCTAAGGTCTGTGATCTGTCTTATTTATTAATGATAATCTTGAGGAAAACACATGCCTGTTTAAAAAAAGCTTCATAAATCACTAGAACTGTGACTTAAATGAATAAATACTCTTGACTATGTCTTTTCTGTGTTTATTTTTGAGAGTTCTCACTGCAGAAAAAGTGATTCATTACTTTAGGAGAACACTTAAACCATGCAGAGACCCGCCCACTGCCCAACCTCACTTACCCTGCAGTGCCTTACTAACATGGCATCCTCTTGTTTTTCTCTTAATTGTCTTATTTTCTGTTCCACTCATTCAGTAAATAATCATGTTTAGTATGAGTAGAATGAAGAACAGAAATCTGTCTGGAATGGGGATTAAGAAAAAAGATCATGAAAGTTTGGATAAATTCATGTATTCTATGAACAGAAACATGAAAGACAGTATTTAATTCTTTCCACTTGTCCAAGTCAAACAAACAGGCATTTATTATGTGTCAGGTGCCAAGAATGTAAATGCAAGGAAAAAGAAAGAACGTCCCTACCTTCAAGGAGCTTACATTCTAATGAGGGAAGAAAACACAGAAAAGGATGCTGAAAAACAAGGAGGGGGAGCAAAGAAGAGGCATGGGAGAAGAGTGAAAGATGAATGACCTGATCATTTTCTCAAAACAGAGATTCTAGAAGGAGTTCCCTAATTTGAGAGGGGGATTGCAAGGTTGAAAAGATCTTCCAGGGTAGGAAGATAGTTGGAGCATGGAGATAAAGTTGGGAAATTCACATATTGTCTGTTCAATTAGATTATATTCCCTTAGAAGGCAATGGTCATGTCTTTATTGGGAGAAATAATGAGGAATGGATCATGTATTTTCCCTACGAGAACACACTAAAAAAGTAGTGGAAAGGTCCTTAATTCAGAACAAATGTCTGGGGCAGATATGGTGGTAGGGAAAGGAAACCTGAAACATGAATCTGTTGCTAGGAGGTAGGACTGTGGTTGGAAGGAGCTCACCTGGAGTCTAAAAGATTCTTCTGCATTTAATGTACCATTATTGGCTCTCTAGGAAGTCTCTCACACTTGGAATCATGGCCAGGGAAGATGTGGTTGTAGGAGGAAATAACCAGGGAATGAAAAAGGATAAGAAATAGCAGTGATCATCTCCCTCAACCTCGGGATGCAAGAACAATGCAGAGGACAGTGACTCAAAGCACCATCCTCATAAACTCCCATCATTCCTTCCCTAGTTAACAGCTCAGAAGGTTTTACAAAAAAGTGGGCTAGTGTCCACTTCACCCTCATTGTAGCCCATAAAGCTATCAAAGCACTGGTATCACTGTAGCCAAAACAAACAGAAACCTCTGCTCTCTCTCAGTGGCTAATCGATTAAAGCAAATTTGTGATCATACAAAATCCCTAGTTAAACAAGAGGAACAGTAAGTTTATTCAGGCTAAAGTCCTTAAATGCATTTACTGAGAAGCAAAGTTTTCTTTTGAGAAGAAAGCTTCAGAAGCAAAGGCCTGGATAATTTATCCTCATCAGTGGCAAAGCCACTTGATAGCTATCAGCGCACCTGCTTGAGTATCTCGCCAAGCAACCAGATGCTCGTGATGGAAAACACTTGTCACAGAGAGATCACACTTCTCTAATGGCCAACTATATCCCAATGAATCACCTTTGCAATCTGTTTCTGATAATCACCAACAGCATTATCTGTATTCATAATTGCCAAAATGTGCAAGTAGTTATTAAAATATTGATTAAAGAAAACCAACAACCATTTATCATCATGGAAGAGTAGTTTTTAACTGCTTTTATCTTAGTACAACGTCATGCTCAGGCTAAAAGGGCTCTCAGTCAACATTTTTTTAATGTGGCTTGGGCTATAAACACCCCAAAATGTGAGCAGAATGCAGCAGAGTTTATTTTATTTTTTGAGATTACTAATGAAGAAAAATCTCACTGTTAAGAACTTCATTTTCATCCGATTTCTAGGCAAATCATCTTTTCTTCCTTTTCTATGTGCCAATCTAAGTAGCGAGGTGGCACAGTAGATTATCACAGGTGCTGAGCCTAGAGTCAGGAAGACTCAAGTTCAAATCCTGGCTCAGACATTGATTAGCTATGAGTATACAGCTATATGTATACCGGGATAAGTCATTTAATCCTGTTTCCTCATCTGTAATACAACCTAGAGAAGGAAAGGGCAAACCATTCTAGTATTTTTGCCAAATGGGATCACAAAGAGTCGAACATGACCAAAACAACCGAACAACACAAAACTGAGAAAAGAAAATGTATATATTTTGTATGTCTTCCCTACTGCCCAATCAAATTAACTGATAGCAAGGCAAGATACATTAGAGTATCTTTTTAAGTAGTTAAACTCCATCTTAAAAGTGAAACTAAGGCAACTCTAAGACTATAAATAGCAAAGCAGTTGAAGATCTGAGTTGCTATAAGGAATTTCTTCACTTGGGATGTCTTCTATTTATGAATTAAGGTCTATATGAACACCCCCCCCAAAAAAAACCCCTCAAAACTTTTAAGCACAGAGCACACCTCCCCGAACAATTTTATTGTGCATTAATCAATATTCTTCAAAAATAGCCATTCATTTGGCTATAAATTATCATTGTATAATAATCTAGTAACTTCATTAATATGAAATTAAATTATTTGATATTTATTCTTACCGAACTCAGGTTGGCTCTTACATATCACTTCTTTTCATTTGTAAATGCTCACAAACTCTCCATTTGCCAATTTATTCTAAATATTTTTTAGGAATCAATGTCAAATTCACTGGTTTATACTTTGCCAAACCATATTACACTTTTAAAAAAATTGAATTTTATTTTCAGTTCCAAATTCTTTCTCTATCCTTTCCCCTTCTGCTATACATTGATAAGGCAAGAAAAATAAAACCCTTTTAATACATGTATAGACATGAAAAACAAATTTCCGTATTAGCCATATTGGGAAGATAGGAAGGAAACAAGGAAGGAAGGAAGGAAGGGAATGGAATGGAAGAAAATATGCTTCAATTTATAATGAGTCCATCAGTTCTCTTTCTGGAGGTAGACAACATGCTTCATCATGAATCCTTTGGAATTATGATTGGTCATTGTATTGATCAGAGTCACTAAGTCTTTCAAAGTTGATTGTCTTTAAGGTATTATAGTTTCTGTATGAATTGTTCTCCTGGTTCTGCTCACTTAACTTTTTTCATCAGTTCCTAGGTTTGTTTTGTTTGTTTGTTTTTATTTTTCTGGAACTATGCCTTTTATCATTTCTTAGAGCACAATAGTATTCTGTTGCATTTGCACAGTATAACATGTTCAGCTATTCCCCAGTTGATGGGCACTTCCACAGTTTCCAGTTCTTTGCTACCACAAAAAGATCTGCTATAAACAGTTTTTGTACATTTGAATCCCTTTTCTTTTTCTTTGATCTCTTCTAGGGTATGGACCTAATAGATCACCGGGTCAAAGGACATGTACAGTTTAATAACTTTTTAAGTACAGTTCTAAATTGCTTTCTAGAATTATTAGACCAGTTCATTGCTCTACCAAAAGTGCATTAGTATTCCTGTTTTCCCGCATCTCCTCTGGTATTTGTTGTTTTCCATCTTTGTCATCTTGGCCAATCTGATGGATGTAAGGCGGTCCTCAATATTGCTTTAATTTGCATTTCTCTAATTATTAATCATTCTGAGTGTTCTTTTTCATATGATTATTGATATGATAGCCTTGATTTTTTTTCTGAAAACCGCCTGTTCATATCTTTTGACAATGTATCAATTGAGTAATGACTCTTATTCTTGTAAAGTTGACCCAGTTCCCAACGTTTCAGAAATGTGACCTTTATTACAGAAATTTGCAGCAAAATATTTTCCCCAGTTTCCTGTTATTCTTTTAATTTTTGTTTGTGCCAAAAGCTCTTCTGATTTTATGTAATCACAATGATCTGACTTCCTGTGAACCTCTCTTCCTCTTGTCAGGTCATAAACTCTTCCCCTATACGTAGATTTGACAAGTATTTTCGTTGCTGATCTACTAATTTGCTGATATTACCCTTCATATCTAAAATATGTATCCATTTTGAACTTATCTTGGTATGTGGTGTGAGATGTTGATCTGTGCCTAGTTTGGGTCAGATTACTTTCTAGTTTGCCCAACAGTTTTTATCAAATAGTGAGTTCTTCACCCAATATCTGGGACTTTGGGTCTAATAAATACTAGGTTACTGTGCTCATTTGCCTTTGTATATTGTATACCTGATTTGTTTCACTGATCAGTGTATTTCTTATCTAGTATCAAACTGTTTTGATGATTACAGACTTATAGTAAAGTTTGAGATCTGGTACTACTAGTCCCCCTTCCTTCCCAGTTTTTTTTTTCATTGATTCCCTTTATATTCTTGACCTTTTCCATTCCTCCAGTTGGATCTTACAATTTTTTTTCTAGCTCTATAAAGTAATTCTTTGACAATGTGATTGGTGTAACACTAAATAAGTAAATTAATTTAGGTAGATTGTTATTTGTATTATATTGGCTCAGTCTAGCCATGAAGAATTAGCATTTCTCTTAATTATTTATATGTTTTCATCTGTGTGAAAAGTGTTTTGAGGTTTTTTCTCTTGATTTCCTTGATATAATTGAACTTTTGTTCTTCCATATGAATTTTGTTATTACTTTTTCTAGCTCTTTAAAATAATTCTTTGGTAGTTTTATTGGTAGTTTTGTTAGTTTTTTTATTAGTTTTATTGCATTGTAAATAAGTAAATCAACTGAGGTAGAACTGTTATTACTTTTATATTGGTTCAGCCTACCCATAGGCAATTACTCTTTCTCTAATTGTTTATATCTGTCTTTATTTGTGTAAAGAGTGTTTTGTAATTGTGTTCCTGAGTTCAAATCTTGCCTCAGATACTTATGAGTTGTGTCTCTGGGCAAATCACTTAACCACTGTCTGCCTCAGTTTCCTCATTGGTAAAGTGGGAATAATAACACCTATTTCCAGCATCATGTGAGGATCAAATGAGATAATATTTGTAAAGCATTTTGCAAACCTTAAAGTGTTATATAAATGCTAGCTGTTACTAATTTGTTCCTCCAAATTCTTCCAGAATACACAGATTTCTGATCTATGTTGTCCCTGACCTCTGATAATGACAAACTTTTTAAAAAGTTTTATTTTTATTATTTTTACATCACCATCATTTCCAGACATATCCTTCCTTCTTCCCTACCCAGTAAGCTATAATTTATTTTTAAAAAAAAATTAAAAAAGGAACAAAAATCCAAAGCAACCAATATTCCAGCTGTGTTTGACAGTATACAACGTCCCAGTTTTAAAGCTTAAAACTGTGATAAGATTTCTGGAATATCAATAATCTACACTACTAGACTCAGATCCCCTTTTCTGCGTCTAAGTTAGGTTATTACATTGACACAGTGAATAACTGTGGACTTTTTTCTATTTACATTGTGGTATGCCCTTTTTCTCATTCTGTTTCAAAGCTCTGCACCATTTCATTTGAGTCTTCCCATTCCTCTCTGTATTCATCACTCATTGTTTCTTATGGAATCATTATATATCATTATATTTCTGTACCATGAAATGTTTATCCATTTCCAAATGGATGGGCATTTTTTTGTTTCCCATTGTTCGCTACGACAAAAAGTTCTACCTCTTTCCACAGGCACACATTTCTCTGAAACAGTCCCTTGCTACTGTATCTCCTGCACAATTCCTCACTGGAAATGGATTGAAGGCTATATGCCTACCTTGGGTCCCTCCATTGTGTTCTGGGTGATCCCAAACTAATTCTTCAGAGAATGTGGTATTCCATGGTTTAGAATCATTAAGAGCTTGTTGTAATTTCCCAGGGGCAATTTTTCCTTCTTTTCTATTCAATTCGGGGTCCAGCTAATTGTTCATAATCAGCATCTATCCAAGATACATGTACTGATATAAGGACATGCTAGTTAGGCCAAGTTTTGTTGAGTAATAATGGATCTGATTTAGGATGTACTACCATGTTCCAAGAGTGGATGAGGTCAACAAAATGTCATTTGCACACAAACATCTGCAAAACCTCACCTTCTCCTGGATAAGGAATACTGCTATTTGGACTCTTTTTTGGACATTCTTCACAATAGTAGCAAACACATTTGATGAGCCCAAATTTCCCTACTCTATGCCTCACTTGACATCAACAATTAGAGGGTCTTGTTACATATTCGAAGGAATCATGTATGATTTTTAGCAAGCGCATGGGAGACATCTTGTTGGAAAATGTTTTGTCCCAATGAATAAATGTTTTGGGTTTTTGGGGGGGGAGTTGTTTTTTTTTTTTTTTTTGCAATTGACTAAGAATAAATAGAGTGGATTCTCATCTTTTTTCTTTTTACATTTGTTGCCAATTATGTAACTCATATAAGTCTATTTGTGACTGCCTGTTCCTGTCTTAAAATTTCATCAAAGGATATCCTCCCAGTACATGGGTAGATTAGTCTTTGAACATAAAGGAAAGTAGAAATATACCAGTTATATTTTCTTAGGTGTCTTTTAAAAATTATGAAGTTTGAGCATTTACTCCTAAAGCTTTAGTATGCTCTCTTATTTTAAAAAATTTGAGAACTGCTCTTTCAGTATCTTCAAAATTGTTTTGTATGCATCATGAACCTCTTTTTTCCTTTTTTGTCCTTGTTAATATAAATATACACAAATTGCCATCTACTCAGGTAGAAGGAGCTTACCTTCAGACATAATCACAGACCTTTGACATACAATATATATGCTATATCCTAGTCATAGACCATTGACATACTGATGTATACACTATATACTCACAGTGAAATGTAAACTCCTCCATTTTTCTTTTTGTATTTCCAGCATCTAACACAAAACCTGTACAGAATAAACACTCAATACATGTTTGTTTAATTGAACTGAATGTATATGATCTTCTTCGGTAGGTGTGTGTTGCTGTGTCCTCCTGGGGCACCACCTGTTCCAGGGAAGGTACTATTAGATCATGTGCTGTGGGCATTTCCCTAAAGGTGTCTCAGTCATTTGGCATTCACGGTGCTATTGTGCTGCCTCAGGGTCTAGGCACAAGTGTTAGGTACCAGTAGGGATTTGATCTGTGATAATTTTGTGCTATTTGGTTTAACAGAGCTGTATACTTGATCAGGGTGTTCTGAGACAACTCCTTCCCATCAAGGGGAACTCAAGGGACAGATTTGATCCTGAAACTTAAAATCTAGTGGGAAATCAAAAATATACATTACCTCATAACTGAGGGGTAGAGTTTAGCAGAACATCAACTCCCTGTCAGGGGGTGGGGGGAATAGGGACATGGCTTACTAGTCCTGTTTCCTTTAGCACTTAATATAGTGCATTGCCTTTAATAAATGTTTGTTGAATGAGTAATAAATTGAAAAATGCATTAAGTTTTAAGTCAGTGGACTTGTCCAGGTTCTGTCACTGAGTGGCCATAGCAAGTTATCTAACCTCCATGAGTCACAATTTGCTGAACTACAAATTAAGACATAAGACAAAGTAATCACTAATATTTCTTCTACCTTCAAATTCTGATTGAAATAAACAGTAAAACCTTAACTAACAAGATGGGGTGGGAGGTGTGCATAAGAGGAGGATTATTCTGTTAGCATGGCCTGAGCTCAGCATAGATACAGTTCTAATGTTTTATATCTATGGTTGTTTAGTCGTTTCAGTCTTAGGTCCAATTTTTTGTGACCCCATTTGGGATTTTCTTGGCAAAGACACTGGAATGGTTTGCCATTTCCTTCTCCAGCTCATTTTTTAGGTGAGGAGCTGAGGCAAACAGGATTGCATGACTTACCCAGGGTGACACAGTAAGGGTCTGAGGCCAGATTTGAACTCAGGAAGATGAGTCTTTCTGACTTCAGGTGCAGTGCTCTATCCACTGGGCCACCTAACTGCCCTTTCTATCTATAGTGCTGCACTATCCTATTAAAATTCAGAATAATGATGCTAGAGCAAGACAGCGTCCTCATTCATCAAATAAAGGTTATGTTCTGTCTGATGTACTTATTACTTAGGATAGAAAACATACTAATACACTTTAGAAAGCTTTTCAGTAACAAACCTTGAAACAAAATACTCCATTCTCCAAGCACTTGGTTTAGACAAGACTTTTAAGTTATAATATGAAACTCATTACTGAGGCCTGAATTGGTTGATCATGAGGAAAGAAGGAGTGGGAAGAGAGGGCACATGTCATCAACAAATGAACAAATTCAACAAAATTCACAGAGAATCTACTCCTTATTATCTCTTGAGGAGGCAGTTAGGTGGCGTAATGGACAGAGCACCAGGGCCTGGTGTCAGGAAGATTCATCTTCCTGAGTCCAAATCCGACCTCAGACAATTATTAGCTGTGTGACCCTGGGCAAGTCCTTAACCCTCTTTGCCTCAGTTTCCTCATATATAAAATGAGCTGGAGAAGGAAATGGTAGACCACTGCAGGATCTCTGCCAAGAAAATCCCAAATGGGGTCACAAAGAGTCAGACACAACTGAGGAACAACAATTACCTATTGAATAAAAGAATATACAACTCCCTTGTTTGTCATTTAAGACTTTCACAATCTGATTCCAGCCTACCTTTCTAGCTTCAGTGCACATTGTTCTTCTCTAAGGTCCAACAAAACCATTCTTCCTACTGTTCTTCATTCATGATATGTCATTTTCCTTCTCCATATCTCTGCAAGGGTAGTTCCCTGTGACTAGAATGCAATTTTACCCCAACTTCATCTCTCAAAAATCCTAGTTTCTTTCCAGGCTCAGCTACATAAAACCTTTCTTGATTCTCCACTCCCACCTATTCTCAATCATTCCTCTTGAAGTTATTTTTATGTACCTATATGGGTATGTATTGTCTCCCCTGGCTAGCCAATAAGCTCCCTAAGAGCAAGGGTTTGGTCTTTGTATCCCCAAAGTCTACTACAATTCCTGATGTATAGCAAGATAATGAAACACTCGGTTGATTAATTGTGGTATTGTGCCTGGCACTGTGTGGACTCATGGGCTGTCACTCAATCCAATTTTCTCATTCAGCCCAGAAATTTCAAGGATTGTTGGGGGAGCATAATTAGCTCTTCCTCACACACCAAAAAAATTGCTCATAAGATCATAGACTTCAGAGGTCATCTAGTTAAGTGCTTCTTAAACTGGATAATAATCAGCAAGTGAGTTTGTTCAAAGGGCATAGAGGAAAGATACTTTATTCAGTATTTGTTAGAATATGGGTTGGGTTAAGGACCCCTTCTCATTCTGAGCTTTCCCATCCTGGAAGATTAGAAATGACACCAATACAAAATATTTTGTATATAAAAACCCAACATATTTTCCCATTTGTTATCATTACCATAATCTTGTACTCTATGGTCCCTTTATTTTCTACATTTTAAAAATCTTTGGTCCCCCTCCTAATGCCCTATAAGCTCTTCTTACAGTAATTTCATGTGACCTTTTCCCTCACCATAGATCTTTTATCATTAGTCAAAATTCTTCATCCTTTCATGGTCTCAAATCTCACATACTGCAAGATGCCTTTCCCATCATCACTTCCTCCAACACCCCCCAAACCCCTCCACAGACACTAGTGCCTTCCCCCTAAGATTATCCATTTATACTGAATATGTCTTCCATGTATGTAGTTTTTTGCATGCTGTCTCTCCCAGTAGAAAGTGAATTCCATAGGGGCAGGGACCATGGTTTTGCATTTCTTTGAACAAAACCTAGCAAGCACATAGTAGACACCTAATAAATGCTAATTGTTATTACTGATGAAAGCGATGATGCTAACAGTTATTAGAACAGATTTCTATTCTTTGGCAAGTACTTACATTGTAATTTTATGTCAGAGGTCAGCAAATTACAGATTTCAGGCCAAATCCAGTGAGCCATCTGTTTTTGTACTGCCTGAGCTAAGAATGGTTCTTAGATTTTAAATAAAGTTTTTAAAAAATGCAAAACCCATTCTTATCTCTTGGGCAATACCAAAACTTGTTAACCCCTGTGTTACATCATAATTTTACTGATTCATTAGTTTTTTAAACATATGAAAATGGGTAGAAGGGGGAAGCATTTGTTTAAAATGAAGTAATATAATTGTTTAAAGGAGCTCCATTGTGAGGGGCGCTCTGGACCTGGGCCCCCTGGGTGGATAGGAGACGCCCAAGAGTCTGGACCTGCTGACGTGGCTTTGCCACGGTGGCACTGCCGATGAGGCATTGCCACGCTGGCACTGGGACGGCTCTACTGGACTGGGCTGGGCTCCGCCCTCAGGGAGGAACTGGGGAGGGGCTTACCCGGAATAGGAGGGCGAGTTCTGGGGGGATATAAGGCACAACACGGAAGGGGATGGGGGGATTTCTTGCTGACCGTCATGTAATAAAGCTGCTCTTACCCACCTCCAGTGTTCTGCCTAGTGATTCTCCCCTCGACCCCCCAAGGGGAGCCAGAGACGTCTGAAGACCCCTGGGCAGGGGTGAGTTGATGCGGTAATTAGGGCTCCGCCCCTAACACTCCATCATCTTTCCAAAGGCATAATTTCAAAATTATACATATATACACGTATGTGCACATGTATATATGTGTGTATATATGTCTGTGTATATATATACATATATATATTCATCCTGTGGCATGCTTATGTAGATAAACAATAGATGAATGAAAAATAAGATCCAATTTTCAGGAGAGATGCATCCAATTCCAAAGATATAAATGGAGTCAAGAATTCTCATTTTTATTCTTAGCTCCAGTACCAGCTTATTCTGCAATCTTATCAAAGTGAATAACCTCTTTGTGCCTCTATTCCTCCTCCTGTGTGAGAAAGAAAAATATTTGTCACCTATCCACCTCATGAGGCTATTTGGAAGATAAGAAAAGCGAATCAGTAAAAGGTGCCCTTTAAAAGACAGAAACTGTTTCAATAAAGCTAATTATAATACTTCTATAACCATAACTTTCCATCCCCAGTCATTACATGGTAAATTTTCCTTACCAAAAAACCAAAAACCCCAAACTCAAATAAGCCAGTATCAACAACTGGCTTTAATTTAACACATGATGTATTCCCATGGTTTTAATTTTAAAAGGGAAGAGGATTAGAAATGATTATAAAAATTTCTGGACCACATAGGTACACACAGATGTCTGAAAACTTACGTACATATGTATGTATATATGTACAAATATCCTTCATGCTCCAATCGAAAAACAAAACAAAAAAACTACAATCTTCCCTACCCCCATCTAAAAACTACACCTTTCAAAAGTTTTGTGGTTATTTCCTAAATATATCATGAATTTGAGCTACGACTTCTATTTTCTAGCTCTTTCTGGGTTGTATATTTTTAAATGACAATCAGGAATTTTAACATTCCAAGATGTCAGCTTTCATTTGTGTGAGAGTTTCATTACACATCCTGTCTCAGCCATCAGTAAACCCATATGAATCATTTATAATTATACTTTAAGGATCTACTGTCCCATTAGTGTGAGATCTCTTTTCAACAATGTGGAACACATGGTACCCCTTCATGCTGCAGTAGATAATTTTATGACATACAGTGGACCACAAAAAAAAAAAATTTCACAGTGGATGGCCCGCCTTCTGGGGATGATACCCTTGGAACTTAGTTAGACTGATCCTTGAATGACAAATACAGAGTACGCAGCTATGATCATTTTTGAAGCCTTTCTACCTTGACGTGACCTGTCAGAGCTTATACTTCACTGGTATAGTCTTTAAGGGCTGAAGGCTACCTCTATTCCACACTAAGGCCTTAGAGAAGGACGTTAGCAGAGCAATTAAGTTACATTACTTACAACATTATTGCGTCACTTCTTTAATTCTTCTTTATCAGCCTGTATGTTTTGCTGAAGGTATTTCTGGCCTCTTTTGGACCCACAATATTTCCTAACCTCAGCCCCTTCAAAAAGTCTCATTGAACAGAGTAAGTATGCTTGCTGGGCCAAATGCCACCAGGACCTCAAGCAGCTTGGGCAGGGAATTAAGTTGTTTGGAATTTCCCAGAAAATTTCTTCTCCACCCACTTGGATCTCCAAACTTAGAAATATTTCTTCTAAACAAGAAAGGATAGAAATATTTTTTTTCTTTTGAATCAGTAGAAATTATTGAGAGAATTGATTCAAGATGAAAGGGAAACCAAATTGAAGACCTGGTATGTCACTCATAGCCCATATAAAGAATTACCACCCAATCACCAGCCTGAAAAAAACAGGGAATAGATCAGGTTAGACTCCAATTCAGTCCCAACAAGCATTTATTAAGGTCCTACTATGTGCAAGGCACTGAGCTAGATACTGGGGATACAAAGACCAAATAAAAACAGAATGTAAATAGATAACTCTGTAAGTTATAATTTAAGGACAAAGGAGAAATTTTTCTTAAGTAAATAAGGAAAAGTTTCCAATAAAAGGTAGCATATGAGTTTAGCCTTAAAGGCAGCCAGATATTTTAAGACGAAGAGACATAAGAAAGGAATTCCTTTCAGAAAATAAGGAAAACCTATAAAAACAAAACAAAACATGGAGGCAGAAAATGGGATATCAAGTTCAGAAAGAGCAAGTAAGCCAGTATAGCTGGAACATAGAGTGTATGAAGGAAAATAATGTACAATCAGCCTAGAAAGGAAGGCTAGACCAGAATGTGAAGGGTTAAAAAGCTCAGCTAAGCAATGTGTATTTTATCCTTGAGGAAAGGGGGAGCAATTGGCTGTTCCTGAGCAAAAGAAGACATGGTTACCTGGGCTTTCAGAAGGTTATTTTGGTAGCTATATGGAAGATGTTTTAAGGAAAAGAGGACCTCAGGAATCCAGTTAATAAGGACCTGAACTAGTGAGATGACCATAGGAATAAAGAGAAGGCCACTGGAGATGTTGGAGAGGTAATACAGACAAAATTTGATTGCTGACTAGCTGCTTAGTAAGAGCAAGGGAAAAGCCCAAGAGTACTCTGAGGTAGGTTAGCAGAGCTCTAGGGCATTCAATTTTTTTATTATTATTTTTAATAATATTTTATATTCTTCCCCATGACATGTTAAAACAATTTTTAACATTTAAAAAAAAGTTTTGAGTTCTAAATTCTACTTCTCCCTCCCCCACAAAAAGTCTTTCTTTTAATTACCTGAAATTACCCCCTCTTCAGTCTTATTTGGATGGTTCATTTGCACTGGCTATGAATAAAGGGTTTGTTACAGAAAAGCAAACTTCAGCCTCGGTCTGCATGATTACAAATTCTAAAAGATCTGAATAAGGTTTTATTAATTAATTAGATTAATAAGGTCATACTGTAATGAAAA